>NC_053037.3:497843543-498468543 GCF_002575655.3 Aegilops tauschii subsp. strangulata | reverse complement strand
ACCTGGTTCCCCTTCATCATCCATGCATGCGTCCTGACAGATCTATCACGCACAGGCACACACAGAAACACATCCCCCCTCTTATTGATAATATTGCAGTTCTACCCTCAGTTTGTCTAGTAGGCCTCTCCCGCCATCTTCGAGAAGCAACTCCATCACCCATCCAGCACTCTACCCCTCTCCCTCCCTCCCTCTCTCCTCTCTCTCTCTCTCTCTGTCCCATCCTATTTCCCGTCCTTTAGTTATGTATGGATGTCGACCGATCTCCCTCAAGACATAGCTGGATCTCTCCTTCTCAACACATATACGAGTCGTTCTACCTCTCTAGTTAGGCCTCTGCCTCCCCCTCCCCCCCACCCCCCCCCCACACACACCGATACATCGAGCGCTCTAGTCATGTCTCCCTGCCACACACAAACTTGCCGTGTGCCCTCTGACGTTCCGGTAGGTCATTCGCCTTATATCTTTGACTTGCACACACACAATTTCGATATCTCTCTTCATCGATCTCGCACCCACCCACTTGATACTCTCTTCGACTCTATCGATATCTATGACCCCTCCCTCTCTTCTCGTGGATCGCCCCCTCTACAGTGGCGGCTCTAGGAATTTGCAACCAGGTATTCATGTGTATTCATTTTGCCAAAATCATTGATGTTTTTCGAAAATTGTCACTCTTTTGCCAAAATCAACACTGTTTTGTAAAAATCATGGGTATTCACATGAAGACCCAAGAATACCCCTAGCGCCGCCCCTGCCCCTCTATATATGATACGGATAGGCCTCTATTTCACACACATTGCGTGCAAAATTTTGTTTGAGATGTCATCAACACATATTCCCACAAATACATTCACGAAATCACACCCCCCTCAAACAAAAAACACTGACGAAAGCACACGCTATCTGTCCAGGTTTGTATCTCTCTCACACACACCTATGTAGGTGGGGGACGTGCATGAAGAGAAGAGGTGCACCCACGGCGCATGTACTCCCGTCTCTTTCCCAACCACACCCGCGCGGGTACACGGTGGAGCTCATTTCTGTACGAAAAGGCAGCCCGCGTGGTAATTTGACACGTGCACTGGTTGTCCACTTGATGGAGGATCGTCTACCACGGGTGAACAAACAAATTGCGACTTGACGCGTTATGTTAAAAAAGAGGCAAACCATGTGGGGCCTACCTTAGAGGCAAGGCTCTATACACTGGAGTACTTTTGATGTGTCCCGTCAACTCGCAGAACGAGGAGAAGCTTGCTTAGTATGCTGTCTCTCCCGCCCACGGGCGCGGTGGCTCGCAGGATGAGGTGAAGCTTGCTTACTAGTATGCCTTACGCCCGCTCCCTCGCCCACGCGCGCGGGGGCTTGCAGGACGAGGAGAAAATTTTACTACTCCCTCCGTTTACTCCTCGTCCCTACCTTGGTTAGAGAGATTATCATATTGTTTGGAATATATGTCCTTTAGTAGATTTCAATATGAACTACTAGTACATACTCCAAACACTGATGTATATAGACGTATTTTAGAGTGTAGATTCACTCATTTTGCTCCGTATGTTGTCCATATTGAAATGGACGTAATAGTACGCACTCTCCCTCGTCCCTCGACCCTCGCCCACGTGGTGGATGTGCAGCAATTCATTCGGTCTCATATAGGCAGAACGATATATACTACAGTACCATTATTGCTCAACTTCCCGAAGAGGCGAAGAGCCAATCGTAAGGTTAATATTTTGGAGATGCCAAGCGCAAGGTTTATAGGAGAACAAGTAGTAGGTGCCGCCTCATTTATAAATAAACTTTTTTTCTTCAGTGGCACGTACGCAATATAAATAGGTTCATATGGAGAGAAAAGGAAACCGCTCCACTATATACATAGGCAGGACGAGCCTACATGGTTGCTTGCTGGGGTTGCTCTCTTCACACTCTCTCGCACAAAACGACTATGGCCACATCTCTAATATCCCGGCGGATCACGTCCGCTGGGGGAAGGCGTGGATGCTTAATGTAGACGCGGTCGCCGTCGCCGACGGCGAAAACCCACTGTCGGCACGTCCCGATCAGGGGTCCCCACCGTTCTCTCTCACAAAGCCGGTGAGGTCGCCTTCGTCCCTAGCTCACTTCCGTGACGTGGGCAGTTGCCGCCTCCAGCCGCCCTCCTCTAGGTTGAGCTACGTCCCGACATCCCTCAGGTACAACTCCATTTACAGCCGGCTTGCACCACTGCTCCAGCTGCCCATGTCACTCCATGTGGATATTTCTCTACTTCTTTGCCCCGCACATACCTCTACTGGCTTCTACGTACTGTATTTGTGATGAGTTTATGTCTCATCAACTAGTCCCAGTAATCTTATTCTAATCACGCTTCTTCAATTTCTTTGCCACAGGGATGCTCATCTCGATTTTGGTGAAACTGCACAAAATGATCCGATGGTCAAAGGGTTGCAAACTTCATTTCTTCGGAAGCTCCAACGTTGCCAGCAAATTAAAGCCTAGTTAGGGTTTACGGTTCAAGGGCTAGGGACTGCATGGATTGTTTTTTTCTTTAGCTGTCTCTGTTCCAAAATAAGTGTCAACTTTAGTAGTAGTACAACTTTGTACTAACGTTTGCATAAAGTTGAGACACTTATTTTGGAACGGAGGGAGTACATATTGGCTATGATTTGTCAATCATTGAGATGCAATAGCATGCATGTTAGTCTCCTTTGTATTTGATGAAATGTTGCAACGGGCAACCTTGGATGCAAAATACATGAAACAGAAGCTAGAAGCTTCATAGCATTGTACAAATTTATCTCGCTGATAAATTACAGTATGTACTATACTAGTTCTATGTAAAGAGTTAGGTGTCGCACGGTGTCCAGAAAATATGGTGATAGTGTGAGGTGGGCCATGTAATCACTGAGCCTGCGTGTTTTCACTCCTCTCTCACTCCTCCACTGTAAGAATGGAGAAAATTGTAATCTAGTAGTACCTCCTTTCGCCGAAAGCGTGGGACATCCATCATTCCTACCACCTCAGTAATAATGACCAATGAGCCGTCAAATCACATAGACCCAGCAGTAAGTCGGACGGACGAAGCAACCATCACTCTTGAATCCGCTTCTCCCTTCAACGCAGGCGCCAGTGAGAGGTCGCGTCCGCTTTGCCCGGGCATGAATGCGGCACCTATTCTTTCGAGCGGTGCTGACTGTTTTGGGCTGGAAGCACGCATGGGCGATGGAGGGGCTTTGGGTGGGCCAGGCTAGTCAGGACCGGGCGTGGCAGCCGTCCGCCTGTCTCGACCGGACGCCCGAAAACGAGAGGATGCACCGACTCTCGCGGCTAAATGTACACTACACACCATCTCTCTGTAGGAGTAGGTCGATGTGTCGCTCTCTCTAACACACACATGCTGTTAAACACACACACACACACACACACATGCACGCACACGCACACACAGGTTCATAGAATAGGAATATCGTGCGAGTGCGATGCCACAGGAAGTGAGATACAAATGGAGTACGTACAAGAAGAGAAGAGGTGACGAATATTCCATCAAACCTGGACTGAGGAGTAGTACTCCCTCCGTCTAGGTGTTAAGTCATCTTACGAAAATCAGATATTTCCAAAATGTTTACGCGTCGTCCATTAACTTCGCATCTCAATCCCCTCCCGGCCTCGTTGCTAGCAAGCGTTGTTACTTAGGGAGCGTTTGGATCCTTAGCAAGAACAGCTTATAGCCTAGCTGGGCAAGGTTTGGCATTTGGAACTGTTAAAATATGTTAGCTTTTGTGGGCCAGCTAGCTTGGGTGGGCTAGAAAAACCTTGCTAGCTCAGGAGAGCCAGATCGGCTCGCTTCCGACGGCAAACTTCGCGTACTACCTCCGTCCTGGTTTATTGGTACCCATTGTATTTCGTGTCAAATTTTGACCATAGATTGAACTAACAAAGTTTTCATGCATGTCACAAAAAATTATATCATTGAAAACTATATTCAAAAACGAATCCAACGATATAATTTTTGTTGACATGCAGTAACATTTTGTTAGTTAAATCTTTGGTCAAAATTTGGCACAAACTACAAAGGGGACCTATAAACCAGGACGAAGGTAGTAGTAACATAGACTAGTAACATATGCATGTTACTAGTCCAAGTTACTCACCACTATGACCAGCCTAAGCAATGTAACCAAACGCTCCTTACTCTGCCTCGTTATCTCCCTCGGAAACCCAACGCATGGAGTGCAACTACGCGTTGATCAGTCAAGAAATCAAAGTCGGCTTGCATGCGAGTTAATACGTGGCCCTGCATGGTAGCTAAAACGGCATCTCTTAGTTGTTGGGATTAGTTGTTGCGTTTAGAGACAGAAATCAGGGCTTTGATTGGAGGAAGGACCGGTCAAGTTTATCCTTCTCCTCCAATCTGCTTGCACCTTGGTCCCACTGCACCTTCGAACGTGACTTATTACACCTAGATGGAGGGAGTAGTACGAGGTACGGTGGCACACTGACTTAGCTCGAATACAAGTGCCCAAAATTGTGTGCATGTTATAATAAGGATTCACTTAAAATAGTACGTGAGCGAACGGAGGGATCAATTGGACAGTGTTCACGAGCACTAGCGAGATGCATGAGGTAACATACACCACTGCCGCTTTTAATTTTTCTTATTAATTTGTTTGTTTCACCCTCTGACTGGTGGGACCCAACGTACTATGTGGAGAGAGGTAAGGTGACTAAGGCTGCATTATTTCTGTACTACCAACACTGCTTTAAATCCCAAAAGACCTTAGACTAGTCACAATGGATAGTAACTTAGACTAGTAACATGCATACATTACTAGTCTATGTTACTACCTCTATAGTGGGGAGTAACATTGTGTGGTATCATGCAACACTTCATTTATTAGATTGTAGACTCATTTTGTCTTGGTATGTGTGATGTTACATTAACTAGGTATGTTACCACATGCCTCTCTTTCCTCATTAATTACTCGCCACATCATCTATTTTGCCTAAAGATGTGTGATGTTACCACCTATGTTACTCCCATTGTGGATAGTCTTACCACCAAAGCCACATGACACGATTATGATTTAAATCCCAATGACTCCCACGCAAAAACAAAACACGGCATGCTTGTCACACTAATGCAGGAATGTATATAAGGTTATTTTCCTCTCGTTGAACATAACAGGAGGGTGGTGTAGCTGGTTAGCCTGTTCGCTCATCAAACTTGAGGTCTCGGGTTCGATAACTACACTTGAGCAAAATTTTGTTTTTGTTTGACTTCTTTCTTCCACCCAATGACAGGTAGGCCCCGCATGACAAAGAGAGAAAGTGATATGGGGCGGTGCCAGGAGGATTCTTTGACTGGTCAAAATGGATGGATACAGAGCTATTTGATCTCATAGTGACCGTATAATCACCTCATCACGTATACGCTGCAGCCTCGACGCTTGTTTTCTAGGGTTTGCACTCTTCACACTCTCTCTCCAGTATATATATACACGCTAGAGCCTCAGCGCTTGTAGTTGCTCTCTTCACACTCTCTCACCCTCTCCAGTTCTAAACAAGACTTCATTGGCCTCTCTCTCCCCTCACTGCTGGTCAAAGAGCCGGCAGGATCCATCCGCCGAGAAGGGAAGGAGCCTTAACGCTGTTGCCCTCGGCGAGGGAGGGAATCCACTACCGGCACAACTGTTCACTTTCACCCAGCGCCGGCGCGGGAGGGCCTCCGACCCCTTCTTCCCCGCCGCCGTACATAGTGTGGGCCGAACGGCCTCCGGTCGCCCGCCGAACCACAGCCCAAGAACCTTAAGGTATAATTTACTTATTCCAAATGCATTGCTCTAGCTGCATGTGGGCTTTTTCCGATTCTGCACTCGAATCTAGGTGTTGGATCAAACAGGAAAGTAGTGGGGAAAGTTGTATAGCATGAATCTAGGACGTGGTTCAAAGAGGAAAGGAATGGGGGAAAGTAGTGGGGAAAGTTGTATAGCATGAATCTAGGACGTGGTTCAAAAAGGAATGGAAGGGGGAAAGTTGTGGGGAAAGTTGTATAGCATGAATCTAAGACATGATTCAAAGAGGAAAGGAATGGGGGAAAGTAGTGGGGAAAGTTGTATAGCATGAATCTAGGACGTGGTTCAAAGAGGAAAGGAAGGGGGAAAGTACTAGTATAGACTGGCTATCCAGCACCTACGTTGGTCGAAGAGGGAAAACAATGACAAAAGCAGTACGCACATCTGTAACAAACTGATCTTTTGTTTTGGGGGACAAGGCTGTAGAGTTTGAGCAGGACTAGATTTGCTGCGCTCACATAGGGAAAGGTGTCTAAAGATAAGAAAACTGGGACCAACACAAATATGCTCCTTGGTTGTTTGTTCTTTGTTGCAACAGACTGTGCATCACCCCTTCATACATCGGTAGATGCACATGGTCCTGGTGCGTCCACTGTCCCGTGCAACTCTTTAGCTGTTGTTAATCTAAGGCCCTGTTTGGTTAAAAACTCCCTAGTCCCTACCTGCTTGGTTCCAGGGACTAAACATGGACTAGAGGTTATTAAGTGACATGCCAAAAGACCATGTTACCCCTAGTAATGAACTAATAGAGACAAGGTGTGATGCGGGGCAGGGGCAACTATTGGAAAAAGTCCCAAAAAGACTCTCCCTCGGGGTCTTCTTTCTTTATTCCCAAATGCCCACTTTTAGTCCCTAAAAGTCCCTCCTCTTTGGTTTAGATGGGACTGACACAGACTTTTTTTAGTCCCTACACCAAAATGTCCCTGTAAATAAACACCCTCTAATAATGCAGCTGGAAAATTGATGCAATGCCACAGTTAAAAGCAAATTACATGTTTAACGAATTTTATTGTTAATATAATCTCTCTGTTAATATTAATCGATGCCACCGTTTGAGAAATGCTACTGTCTTGCTTTCTTTCCCATTTAGATAAGTTAGATGCTTCTTTTTGTTGGCTTCTGTGTCATCCACCGTTATTGACCACTAGTTATTTCCTTTGCACCTCTGTGTAAACAGGGTTATCTACTTCACCTTGTTGCTATTGTGACCTTTTGTTGCACTTCAAAAAAAACACTTTTGTTTTGAGAGTGTTTTGTGCAGTTCAACCAAAATGTCACACCGACAACATTGCTTGATTGCTTGATCTTATCGGAACTACACAAGAGGAGATCCTACTTCCTATCCGTGTTGGCAAATTTGGTTCAGATCTTCTTCTTGTGAGTTGTTTGAATTCCGCGTCATGAGAGGTCAGTACTAGCCTTCTTTCACATGATTGTGAAGTGTGCTTTCATATGTTGTTCTACTTGTATGGTAATGTTGCTTGATTTTAGTGAACTGCACAAATGGAGACAAGACTTCCAATCTGTATGTGCACCGTAATATCCCATTGAGGTAAGATAAGGATATTTCACAATTGTTGGCCTATATTTTGCCACTTTCATCAGAAAATTAATATAATTGTTTACTGTTATACTTGTGCTCCCTAATTGACATGCCAAATCTTACATTGAAGGCGAGGCTTGTCTGTTATTGAACCAAGTGATGAAGGGGAAGAACAAGCAAAAGAAAAACAAAAATCAACTCCTGGTGCTGTAATGAAGCACTGGAACTGTGATGACACAAGTACTGATATAGTTTTGCATCTTAATTTATTACTATGGTTGGAACGAGCAATTGTTTTGCCACTGATTTGATGCCACTCTTAATGTAATTATCTCTACTTGTGCAAACAGGGATCTTCTTTGAAGATACCATATATTTTAGTGGAACTGCACAACAAGATGTTGGAAACATTAAAATAATCATGGAGTATATAGTAAGCATGGCAACCACAGTAGATAACAACAGATGGTTCCGCAGAAGTGCTTGATCTGTATGCTCTACACAATAAGCCTCCTGACAAAGGTTGGTACTCGCCCACGGATTTCATCCATATGATTGAGCTTTGTCATCTCTATTGGTGTTGTGCTACTGTTTAGATACTGTCATGAGAAAGTGGTATTGTCCTTGAGTAGTGCTTCATCTGTGTTGTTTTAAATATTTCCTTTCCTTTTTTTCAAGCAAACAGGGATGCTAGCATTTAGTTGTCCTCTTGTCTTTGCACAACAGGATCATCCTCCTCTGAAGAAGAATATGGAGTACGTGAAATGACTAGTTTTGATTATGCCAGGATGAAGAAGCCTTGTCTATCTTCTCATCAGAAGGAGCAGTTGAAGGATGGTTACATTACTCCCCACAAGAGCAAACTAACTTTATCTCAGAAGGACTGACAGATCTCCATTTTTTTGCTGTGATGCGCAAGTACAATGTCGTGCTAGGATTCTTTTCGGTGAGTTCCAATTTTTTAAAAGTGTGCTCTACATGGACCATGTAGGTGCCTGTTTAAACTGTCAATTCATAATACAGTTTGCTTTATACTAATCACTTTTTTTGTATTTGTGCAAAGGGGTGCTCAGCTTGATTTCAATGGGAACTGCACAAAATGTTCATGAATACATCGAATCATTCATTTCCACCACAAGAAAGGAGGTGCCGATAAGTTCAAGGCGTTGCAACATATAAGGGCGAAATCGTACAAGCTACGCGCGAATTTGGTTGATTTTGGTGGAACGGCACAAAAAGAACATCTGGTTTATTTAGCACGAGGTGCCATGTTAATGTCCGAACTGATGGCAAACCCTGCCCATTCCAGAATCGTAGGCATTTGATATTTTGGAATGGGAAAACCTTGTCAAAGTTTGCTCATTGATGTACGCAAAACAACTAGCATTTGACATTTTGGAATGGGACAACCTTGACAAATTTTGCTCATTGATGTTAGCAAGAAGACATCACTACAAAAAAAAGACACATCCGTGACATTTTGGGCCGAACGAATTTTTTTTCTGTCATACTTATGACACTTCTATGACAATAATTATGACAAAACACGGTATCATCATAGATGTGGTGGGGTCCTACTTCTATGACAAAAAATCATGACATAAAATGGGCTTTTCGTCCTGGGCGGGCCGGAGACGCAGCTGCATGAGATTCTTTGGGCCGTCCATGACGGAAAAAACCATGGTAGAAGCGAGGGCGAGGAAAATTTTGGGGAGTTCCCGGTTACGGTGGGAGGTCGGGGCCGAGCGATGCGCGTTTCTCTTGTACACGTACGTGCGTGTGTGTGCGAGGCGTTGGCTCTAACTGAACCCGAGCGAGGCGTTGGGCTCTAACTGAACCCGAGCGATTGCACTGTAGGCTACGCGTTACTGAACCCGAGCGATCGATCGATGGCTGTTAACTGAACCCGATCGACCGATTCCTTCGCTACTGCTGCTAACTGAAGCCGATCGATTGGATGAATAGTGAGCGTTGCGGGGGGGGGGGGGGGGGGGTTGGATGAACACTAAGCGGTGGCGTTGCCTCTGGATGAACAGGCCCCCGTGGTGTGGAGGGCTGGATGAACAGTAGACGGTGGAGGGGTGCCCGTGGAGGGGTGGTTGAACAGGACCCCGTGGTGTGGAGGGCTGGATAAACAGTAGACGGTGGAGGGGTGGTTGAACAGTAGCCGGTGGAGTAGCGCGCGGTGGAGGCTGGATGAACAGGAGCCCGTGGAGGCTGGAGGAGGTCGACGGTAGCCCGTGGAGGCTGGAGGAGGTTGACGGTGGAGATGAACAGTATCCCGTGGAGTCCCGTTTTGCGGTACGCCACACCCCTCCCAATGAACAGGACCCCCGTTTCGACCGTAGGAGGTCCGTTTCGTCCGTTTTGCGGTCCGCCACACACCTCCCGATCAACAGGACCCCCGTT
Source organism: Aegilops tauschii subsp. strangulata (assembly GCF_002575655.3). Classification (NCBI taxonomy): domain Eukaryota; kingdom Viridiplantae; phylum Streptophyta; class Magnoliopsida; order Poales; family Poaceae; genus Aegilops; species Aegilops tauschii. The sequence continues at coordinate 498,458,742 of NC_053037.3, read as the reverse complement.
TCGAACGTAGGAGGTCTGTTTCCTCCGTTTTGCGGTACGCCATACCCCTCCCGATCAACAGGACCCCCGTTTCGATCGTAGGAGGTCCGTTTCCTCCGTTCTGCGGTACGCTAGGCCACGTTTCCATCGCCTGTTCCGTCCAAGCCCTCCCGATGAACACGACCATGCATTCCGTTCCGACCCAGCCGGTTGGCTCCCACGCGTTCCGTTGCCTCCCGATGAACACGACGCATTCCGTTGCCTCCCCATGAACACGACGCATTCCGTTGCCTCCCCATGAACACGACGCATTCCGTTGCCTCCCCATGAACACGACGCATTCTGTTGCCTCCCCATGAACACAACGACGATGACACTGTTTCTCCGTTCCAACCCAGCCATGTACACGAGCCCTGGCCGTACGTAGGCGCGAGTAGGCATTCGAGACCCCGCCCGTATGTACTCATACGTGGCCGTATTTTCTTTCTTGCACCCTGGCCGCTGTACGTAGGTGTAAATGCTATGTGCGCACCTCTACTACGACACGTACGCGCCTCTACTACGACACGTGCGCGCCTCTACATCCACCAGTATATATGTACGTACACGTTCGCGACCAGAATGACAACGCTACGTACGCTTTGACCAGGTGGGTCCCGACTGTCAGGCACTTCCTTGCGTGCGAAGATGTAGCTGGTGGGTCCCAGCAGTCAGGGGTCGAATCGTTTTTTTTTGCCCGGACGCACTTCCTTGCGTGCGAAGGTGTAGCTGGTGGGTCCCAACAGTCAGGGGGGAAACGTTTTTTTTTCATGAAATACGGTGGCCCGTCCGGTGGGTCCCCGCTGTCAGGTGGAGGAATAATTATTTTGCACGTAATAAGGAGGCACTTCCTTGCTGCGGGCGTGGACCCAGCTGTCAGCCTCTCCACGTACAGTCCACGTCCGATGGAAGCCGTTCCTTGACCACGTTGACCACGCCGCGCCGAGAGCACCAGGGCGGTGGACGACGGCGAGGCCTAGGAAGGGGACGACGTGGAGCCGGGGCAGACGCGGCAGTGGATGCCCACGCGTAGAGGAGTACAAGGGTTCACTAGTTCGCTACGGTGTGAGGCTACCGTCGCCGCAGAATAACAGGGGGTGTGGGTGAGTAGAGGGATGGCCTGGCCAGCGGTGGGAGTACTAGGGGGCGGTGAGGCCTCCGCCGCATCACAGCCGGCCACGGGAGGCAGGAGCACGAGGCACAACCGGCGCTGGTTTGGGCGGCTGGAGCAAGAAGACCAGAGGTTGAAGAAGCACTACGGCCGTTGGATGGACATCGTACGGTCACTGGAGCTAGAATCGTGCATATTGACTAAGTTGACAAGGCCCTCCGTCCCCGTCAACTTAGTAGGCCCACAAGTCAGCCTGCCACTATACTGGGTCCCAGCTAACAGGGGGAGTATTCATTTTTTTTGTGCGTAATAAGGAGGCACTTCCTTGCGTGCGAAGATATAGCTGGTGGGTCCGAGCTGTCAGCGGCGGTAACATTTTTTTTGCGAAATACAGAGGCCCTTTCGGTGGGTCCCTGATGTCAGGTGGAGGAATCATTATTTTGCGCGTAATAAGGAGGCATTTCCTTGCGTGCGGCCGTGGACCCAGCTGTCGGCCTCTCCACGTACAGTCCACTTCAGATGCATGTCGGTCGTTGACCACGTTGACCAGGCCGCGCCGAGAGCACCAGGGCGGTGGACGACGGCGAGGCCTAGGAAGGGAACGGCACGGAGGCAGGGAAGACTCGGCAGTTGTTTCCCAAGCGGAGGGGAGTACGACTGTACGAGGGTTTACTGGTTCGTCTGCCGTCGCCGGAGAATAACAGCAGGTGTGGGTGAGTAGAGGGATGGCTAGGCCAGCGATGGGAGTACGGTGGGGCGGTGAGGCCTGCGCGGCAGCAGAGTCGGCCGCGGGGAGGAGGGAGCAGGCAGTCCCGCTGGCGCTTGTTTGAGTGGCTGGAGCAGGAAGAGCAGAGATTGAAGAAGCACGACGGCCGTTGGATGGACATCGTACGGTCACTGGAGCTAGAATCGTTCATATTGACTAAGTTGACAAAGCCCTACGTCCCCGTCAACTTAGTAGGCCCACAAGTCAGCCTCCCACCATGGTGGGTCCCAGCTAGCAGGGGGAGTATTCATTTTTCTGTGCGTAATAAGGAGGCACTTCCGGTGGGTCCGAGCTGACAGCGGGGGGAACGTTTTTTTCGCGAAATACGGTGGTCCGTCCGGTGGGTCCCAGGAGTTAGGGGCAAACGTTTTTTTTCACGAAATACGGTGGCCCGTCCGGTGGGTCCCAGCAGTCAGGGGGGAAATGTTTTTTGCGTGAAATACTGGTGGCCCGTCCGGTGGGTCCCTGCTGTCAGGTGGAGGAATAATTATTTTGCGCGTAATAAGGAGGCACTTCCTTGCGGCTGCCGTGGACCCAGCTGTCAGCCTCTCCACGTACAGTACTCTTCCGATGGAAGTCGGTCGTTGACCACATTGACCACACCGCGCCGAGAGCACCACGGCGGTGGACGACGGCGAGGCCTAGGAAGGGGACGACGTGGAGCCGGGGAAGACGCGGCAGTGGATGCCCACGCGGAGGGGAGTACGAGGGTTCACTGGTTCGGCTGCGGTGTGAGGCTGCCGTCGCCGCAGAATAACAGCGGGAGTGGGTGAGTGGAGGGATGGCCTGGCCAGCGGTGGGAGTAGTATGGGGACGGTGAGGCCTCCGCGGCAGCACAGCCGGCCACGGGAGGCAGCAGCATGCGGCACGACCGGCGCTGCTTTGGGCGGCTGGGGCAAGAAGACCAGAGGTTGAAGAAGCACTACGGCCGTTGGATGGACATCGTTGACCACGCCGCGCCGAGAGCACCAGGGCGGTGGATGACGGCGAGGCCTACGAAGGGAACGACACGGAGCCGGGGAAGACACGGCAGTGGCTGTCCACGCGGTGGAGAGTACGAGGGTTGACTGGTTCGGCTGCCGTCGCCGCAAAATAACAGGAGGTGTGGGTGAGTAGAGGGATAGACAACCCAGGGATGCGAGTATGATGGGGCCGTGAGGCCTGCTCGGCAGCACTGCCGGCCACGGGAAGCGGGAGCAGGCGGTTCCGACGGCGCTGGTTTGGGCGGCTGGGCCAGGAAGATCAGAGACTGAAGAAGCACGATTGCGGTTAGATTGACATCTAACGGTCTGACGCTGGTAGAGTCGATTGTTTACTAAGTTTCTTTTTTGAGAAACCTTGTGTACGCATGAACTTAGTAGGCCCACAAGTCAGCCTCCAAATCTGTGGCAGACAACATAAAGCCCATTTGCTATTTTTTATAATTTGCAGCCCATTTGCTAATTCTTAAGTAATTTATTACAGCCCATTTTCTGCCCAGGACCACGGTCAAAAAGTTCAACCTTATTTTGCATATTTCGGTGGAGTCCGAACTGTTGTAATCCCGAGATGATAAACATTTTTTAAGAACTTATTGATTTGCCAAAAAAATCGTTTTGTTTTTGTAAGCAAATAAGACGTGGGACAATTGAGTTGGTTTAAGGGAAAACCAGTGGTAAAAAAATCAGCGCTGGGTGGGAAAAAACAACAAAAATAAGGATGTAAATATGAAAAGGGAACTTTATGTGTTTTCAATATAATGATACGTGTATATGAACTAGTAAAACTATAGGTAGAGATTAGAAAACGGATGTAGGACATGCGTTTCAAGAGGAAAATAGAACTAGGCTGTGTGTTTGATTCAGTAAAAAAAACTGCCTGCGGATGTTGTAAGACAAAATATAACTAACGATGGCGGGCCAGAGGCCAGTAGATACCTGCTGGATCTTTGTGCCCCGTTGTCGTCATGGGCTGGGCCTGTTAAAAACAAAACCAACCCTGGGCAGTCTACAGCCCAGTTGAAACTTGCTCGACATGAAAAAACAATATACGTGCTCAATAAACGAGAGAATTCTGCAAGTACAGACTGATAACTAGGATGCAGCACGGATATTTTTTTTATCGTGATAATAAGTGCATGCACTTGTTTCGAAAAAATTGGAGAACTGGGAATTCGAACGGCGGGTGCTTATGCTACCCATCAAATAAAAATCAGGTGCCTGAAAATTCGTTTCGAAACAAATGATTCAGCTTTATATCCACGTCGACCCTCGGCATGATGGTTGGAAGCAAATTCAAGTTCATACCAAAAGATCGTTAACAACAATACCAACTTGCGAACGACAAGGTAGTACAACTACCAATACCAAACTAACTTATAATCTTTTTACTCCTGGCCCTAGTGTTCGTCTGGTAGAAAATCTTGCAGAGGACCAGCTCCCGCTCCTTCTCTTGCTCCAGGTCCCCGAGGTGGTACTGGTGCATCACCCAGTTGGTCCTCTGCTGGTCGAAGTTCTTGTTGGTGTGCAGCACCAGAACCTTTTTTGTTGCCCGTCTGCCGGCCGTTGACCATCACAGGCAAGGTATTGCCGGTCTTGTGCCACATCGCGTGCATGCCGCACTCCGACTGTATCTTGCGACGCGTCCACGTGCCCCTTTTGAACGCCCTAGAATTGCGCTGGAAGAAATGCGTCCTTAGGCCACTCAGTGTGATACCTGCAGTATTGTGGAATACAGGTTTTAGTGTACCTAGTTGGCATTTTCATAACATCTTTGGCATGTTGCAGTCACTTGTTTATTAACTGTCAAATTGTAATTGCTTCACCAGGTCTGCATCTAAAAAGAAAAATAGAGCTATAAACAAAGGAATATGTTTGTGCAAGTAGACGGCCGATCGGTGTCTTACCAGGAAGTTTCTCAGGTTGGGTGTAGCATATGCCGTGTTCGCTGTCGATGGTTGGTATGAACAAATCAATGAGGGACTGAAATCTTGCGCTGTCAGCACTCACTTTGGCCTCAAGGTGCTCGATCAGCTCCTGATCCGCGGGATCGAACTTGACGCCAGCCGGCAGCACCGACCAATCCTTCTTCGACTTGCATCGGTAATTCCAGTTATACGGTACTCAATGTATGATCAATCGACTATTTTAAGTGAATGATGAAAGATTTCGACAGATAAGTGGTACTCCAAATCTGAAGTCCAGAATACCCGAACACGCTGCCGGGATTCTTGTGTCACCTCACGCGCAGCGTGTTGTCACGTCAATTCAATGTGTGGACATGATGAATAATTTGACCGACGTATACTAGTACTGCTACTGTACTACTTACTAGTCGTATTTAGTGTCACAATTTATACATAGGTTTAACTAACAAGTACGCACTTGAAGCCTAACTGATATATATATATATGGCTTCTGCACAGCATCTCCATCATCATTATCAGTACATCCTACGCAGGTGAGTTAGGATGCACTTGATCCTAGGAAGGTATCTATCCTTCAAACCAGAGGAGTGGTTCAAACTAACAACAGTACATAATATCCAACAAAAGAGGGTCGTGCTACAGCAGCAGAATACATGGCTCAGTCTAGATATCACCACAAATCAAGTTGTGCATATTTGCTGTTGGCATGAACCACATCGCCGCATGTCGGGTTTGCAAAAGCCATCCATCGCATGGAAGCTTGATGCCTTTCACACACTGAAGATTATCTGGCAACAAGCTGTGTCGACGAATCTCTGGATATGGTGATTCATGAAACCCATGGTATGATGTGTAAACACAGCCCCCCCTCGCGAATGGAAGCTGCATAGCACAGTAATCATCGCCGGTGATATGATCGATGATTGGTTGGATGATCGGATAATTGAGCCCGAGGAACAAGGAGTGGTTTCCGAGGCTGTAAACCCGTCTCCAGTTGAATACGCCTGGCCCAACGGAGCTGGGATCTTTCTCGAATACGAAGCAGCCATAGCCATCAATGTCACGAACGCCCCACGCATTGTACTGAATGTGGTTTGATGTAATGGTTTGGTCAATTTGGTACGTGCGAATGAGCATCAAATGACCGCCGTCAGCTGAACGAGCGATAAACCACCACCCATCGGCTGGTATGATTCCAGGTCCTGGAATCATGAAGGCCAGCGCATTTGCGTCTGCTGCAACAATTCAAATTGCAGACCAAAAGGACAAAAATAAACAATCATGTTTAGAGTATGTGTGGAATTAAGATTATTATAATAGTGACACATATCATAGACAAAGAATTGCAATGTCGTGGTCATAATCATACCCCAAGTTAAAAAAATAAGCCAATGGCTTTCATATTCTAGCAATATGTCATGGTTCAAACATCATGTAACAATGAGAGGAAAATAACTATGACAGCGCCTACTCATATTCTACCATAGCACTTACTACTACTGTTCTCATATCAACTCTAAGCAATAACATGCGTTGTTATAAAAATCTTGTAAACGAGAGTAACATATAGCAATCATGATGTTATGCTCATAATATGTATTCTAACAATCATTAGATGCCAATTGTTCTCATATCAACTCTAACAATAACATGTGTGGTCATAAAAATCTAGGAAATGAGAGGAACATATAGCAATGATGTGGTTATAGACATGCTATGCATTCTAAATTTGTAACAAATGAACAGGCAGTTGTATTCATAAGGTAAAGATGAGATGAGATAGAACAATTACACGACGATAGATTCTACCAGTATAGGCAGCCAATCTGTGCGTCGACCGCGTAAATGATGCCATCATGCACTATAGCATCAGACAGAAATGTTGCCTCAACAGGATTGATGATGAGCCATAACCATGTATGGCGACCAGATTCCAGATAGACTAATCCCATGTTGAACAAGGCAATGAGCTTGTAATCCATGTAGTCTTCTGATGGTGTGGGCACTTCGCAGATTACAACTTTCTGCAAACAGAGGTCGAGCCAAAAGCTTGACGCGTCTCGTGCGTAGTAGGCAGGAGGTCCGGCTGGCCGTGAGGCTCGATGGCGGCGGTATCCAACGATGGAATGATCTCTCGCTGGGTGTAGATATCCACGAGATGCCACGGACTACCGGTGTGGTGGATGAGGACGATCCAGTTGGCCTTCATGCCTGCCAAGTAGTGGCCGTGCATGAAGGACAGGTGGCGGGTAGTGGTAGCATGTCGAGGGGCACCACGGCAACCTCCGTAGGATCGTCAAGTCGGTGTCTGGGCCACCTGCGAGGATCGGGCATCAGCAAGCAGGGTGTCTTGAAAAGAGCCGGCCGGTTGCAGACGAGTAGACGGTACAAAGACACCGAGCATGCGGCCAGACGGACGGTGCTGAGTAGGTCCATACGACTACAGATCTGCTCCAAGAGAACATTGGGGAGGGAATTCCAATCGCGGCTCTGCGTGTCAGTCGGTTCTACCATTGGGGTTTTTGGTGCCTGCGAGCCAGCGGGGAAGTGGATTCGGTCGGGCAAGCGAAGAAGCTTCTCCTCGTGTGGCCGAGCAGTGAGCGGGGGGATATGGTACGCGCGAGCTACCAAGGAAGATGGCGCGGGCGGGCGAGCAGTGAGCGGGGATAAATGGTGTGCGGCCGACGATGGGGAAGAGAGGAGGAAGAAGAAGAGAGGAGGAAGAAGAGTGGAAGACGGGGAAGAATGTGCATTCAATCTCAATTCTACTAGTACTACTACCAGGATATACCGTCCTTCGGAGTGTGAATAGTTACACCGATGACATGTGGGTCTACTACAACAGGGCCCATATGTCAGTTAATGGAGGACAGAGGTGCGTAGGCGTATTTGCGGAAGCGTGCTCTACTGGCAAACATTATGGCAGTACTGGGTAAGGCTGATTTACTAACACCAACACGCTGGTTCAGCTTATTAATTACGTGTCCCATCTCCTGCAGCGTGTATTGTCACTTCACTGTGAAGACTAGTTGAATAGTTCTCTCTGACCGAGATGGGGAATAATGGATCGCGAGGACTTCCTTTCTACAGTATCCCTATGCCTCTACGCTCACTTCACTCATTTTGCTCCGTACCTAGTCACTTGTTGAAATCTGTAGAAAGACAAATACTCCATATTTGGGAACAGAGGGAGGCTTTTACTCCGTACTATTTGGGAACAGAGGGAGTATCACCATATGGAGGGAACAGAGGAAGCTTGAAATATGAACATGTCAATGGGAGAGAGTAAGCCCCATGCATGCATGCATGCATGCAACATGCAACACTCACACGTACACATGGACGCACGCAACACTCACGCACCCACGCGGCACGCAGGACACGACGCAACACACACGCTCACGCTCAAGTGCTCAACCTACTCCCTACGTCCGTGAAAGACTGTACATTTAGAGATTTACACATTGACCAGGGCATAATTAACGCCCAAAAGTAGCAGACTTATGTGTGCATGCGACCATTGAGATAAGAAGATTAAATGAAGGCCGTTGCATGCTGTAATTAAGGATAGACATGTAGCCTATACCTACAGCACAAGTTGGTGCATTAGTCAATCAATATCGATTTAGATTAAAGTCTAAATGCATTGGAAGTGTAGATGTACATCATGTACTACACTCTTTGTTTTATAGCCGATGTACACTCTTTGTTGGAAGACCGAGGGAGGACGCGTGCATGCACTCACATACACAGCCAGGGCGGTTCGCGCGCAAGGGTTGGACTCGTGTCGCGCCTGCGTAAAGTTTTGTTTAACTGATTTCTTTGCTCTGCCAACTGACAGGTGGGACCCAGAAACCAGGTGACAATTTAACCAGTTAACAAAGTGCCACGTCGACTATGTGGCCGGTCAGTAGGGTGCAATACGGTGCTCTATGATGAGCTAGTGATTGTATAATCACCGCAAAACTATATATAGTGACCATAAAGAGGGTATTGTTACATACGTTGACCGCCAGTGTATTTTTCTCGTTTCAAATTAAGCCATATTAATCGGAAAGGACGCAATATGGACTACTAATACTTCTTTGATGTGTCCCGTCAACTCGCCGAACGAGGAGAAGCTTGCTTAATACGCCTCTCCCTCGCCCACGCGCGCGGTGGTTCGCAGGACGAGGAGAGGGTTTTGACTACAGCGCCCTCTCCCTCTCCCTCTCCCTCGCCCTCGCGGTGGACGTGCAGCAGTTCAATCGGTGTCAGATTGCCAGAAGCATATTGTACTATAGTATCATCATTGTTGGACTTTCCGAAGAGGCGAAGAGCCAAGTGCAAGGTTCACACGAGTACGAACTGTTGAACCTCCCGAAGAGGCAAAGAGCCAAGCGCAAGGTTTTATAGGAGTTGTCGTCCTAGTAGGAGTGTACTACAACTATAGTGAACGATGCTACTGTATGATGCCGCCACGTCACGTATATCCAAAGCTGTGCCACCTTTTTTCCTCAAAGAGCGTGTTGGAGCCCGTGCAACAACCACACAAGTTGCACGTACACATAACACATTTACTAGTAATAAATTCTAAAGGACAAATGCCAGTATGCCACACAAGTTCATCTCCAATTCATGTGATTAATTTGTGCACGACTAGTCTACATATATTCACAGCGCTACCGTTCACAATTACCGTACTCCACTTACACGCTATAGATGGGCTACATGTCCTCCTCCAGGTTCCAGTCCCAGGCGTTCTTCATGGATGGCACGATCCATAGCGGTGGGCAACGGGAATCATTGTCGCAGCTTTCTAGTCTGGTTCCACACGATGGAGACTCATCCAAGCTGAAGCGGCATAAATCAGGGATAGCGTGTCCCAGCATGTCATTCATCCGGCGGTGCGCACTGAAGACACAACCATGCTTCATGAACGGCAGGCCTTCCGTGTCATGCACGGAAGGTGGCATCCGCTTCACAATGGGGTAGTTGTCCCCGATGAAAAGCGAGTACTCTCCAAGAATGTTCCTCGGCACCCACGTAGCATCACGGGAGTCGAACTCAGCGCCGTTCATCTGGTACACGTGGCATCCCAGATCTGGACACATGGTGACGTACATAGTCAAGGTCCATGCATAATAATGTTGTGCTCAAATATGGCGGTCAGTAATACTGTGCAGCAAATAGTACTACTCCGGTATAGAGGAAGTAAAATAACCGGCTTATTATATATAGCCACTCTTGGCTACATGGATGAGATAGTAAGACATGGAAAAACAAAAATGGTGGCAGCTAGTGGGTTCAAGTCTTCAAGGGCCTAGCTAGCTATACGCGTCCTCCAAGGTAAAAAGTACTCCTACTAGTACTACAAAGTATACTACTAGTACAACAATGAAAGAGAAGGCGAGAGGGTTAAAAAATGGAATACCTGGGTAGATGGTGACGGTCCGATCGTGGTAGATTGTGTGACCATGTTGCACATCAGTGGTACCATGGGTAACGACTGCTAAGATAGTTGATCCCAATATGCCAAAGTCAGCTACAAGGTTCCAGGTTAGACCAAATCGCGGATGCAAATGCACATCCAGGATCGGCGATCTTATTTTGATCGAGGGATGACTGGTCCCTGCAAAATAATGGAGTACCGTTAGGGATGCAAATGATGGTTTGTGCATTCCGTTTGTAATCTCCCATACCATAGGATGGCAACCAGATGAAACAAGTCCCCTGGCTTGTCACCGCGAAGATGCGGCCTAGATGGCGCACGGCGTCTTCGAACGTGTGGGGGTACAAATCTGCCGCCGCCAACATGCGCCAGCCTCTGCCGTTACTGCCTCTTGCATTGATGGAAATCCTTATGTCGAACACCGCGATGAGATAGTAATCGTCGTAGCCGCGTCGCTTTGTCGGCGGGTCCGCAATTGCTATCTTCTTCAATCTCATGTAGGCATCATCATACGTATTCAAGCCCAGCCAGTCCGGAAGGCCGATCCCAATGGTGGAGAAGGGGTCTACCGGAACGGCCGCACTGTTGTGGATGTTGTGCAAAATGATGGTGGTATCCGGCCGGAGGTATGCAAGCCAATCTTCGTTGGCACCGACCAGACCTATATATAAGACGGTGGGCAGCGGAGAAATTATGGGATGGAAATGGAATAACTAAGTACAACATGATCAAACTCCATTACTGACCTGCTCATCGGACAAAATCCGACTACCTCCCAACGTCAGCAACTCTAGTGGAGTCAACGTGCAACCATGGCCAGGAAGCGGTGGACTGTTCGAAAGATTGTCCCATAGAAGAACCTTCTCCTCGAGGACGCATGGAAGACCAACAAGCATGGCCTTTTCCCAAGCCTGTTTAAGCAGCGTCTTGAAAAAGTTGGTGCATGAAGCACCGAGTCTTGCGGCGGTGAGGACGTTGGAGCGCCCTGCGATTTCTCCCAGAGGATCGTCGTCCAAGGTCTCCCAGCCCCGACGAGGAGGAGAACTGCCTGGTGAATCCATGGGTGCAGCGACGAACTGCCTTCTCTTCGGGGGGAGGGGAACTGGCGAGGAGGAGATAAGAGCGTAGTAACCGCAGGGCCTCGTCCCTTCCAACTGTAGATCGTTCCTCAGCGAAGGGGTGAGGCTATTATTTACTACTAGTACTAGCATTATGGAACATTATGGGATTGCATTATACTGTAAATAATAGCACTAGTAAGAAATTTTTGGCACTAGGTAGTAGTTTTTGGCGTGGATTAAGAAATTTTGGGTATGTTTTTGCCATTTTTTGTACACGCCAACTAGTGTCAAAAAACGTCTTACATTATGTGACGGAGGAGTACGTACTCGTACTGTAGCAGTACTAGTACTAGTTTTCTCAACTAGTAGTGCGATGTACTGTACTTCTAGTCTAGTCTAGTATAGTGCACCAGTTTTGAACTCTTGAATCTCAGGGCCAAGGAGCTACAGTTGGAAGTGGAGGGTACTACTGTTCTCTAGAACCATCGTTGTACTATCAATGCAGTGGAAGTACACCTGCGTAGTGGCCTAGTGGGTACTCTCGGTGCTCTATTCAGCCGCTCCTCTCACGTAGCTGGCCTACTCAGCCGCTCCTCTCACGCACACACTAGCAGCCTGTTTATCAGCGACGGTTACTGCGGGGGCAGAACATTTGAGTTATTTGATACAGCGAGACTAGGATTTTCGCTTCCATTTGTGGAGGTGTAATGGATCTCGTCGAACTTTGTTAGTGGTTCCTTCTTTATGAATGAGATGAAGCAAAGCTTTTGCCTCCATTTCAAAGAAAAACGTCAAGAGGAATTTCTTTTATAGTTGAGCCGATAATGGAGTGAAGTCCATGCGTGCAACGCCACAAGCTACAGAGTAGTAGTAGAGCACTTTACGTACAGAGCCGTATTGCACAGTTCCCAATGCCCCGCCAGGCTTTTCCGGCTCCTCGGGCTTAATTGGGAGGCGCTAGTTTAAATATGCTACTAGCTGGAAGCTGCAAGCGAGGTGCGGCTAGGGCGAGCACGCGAGCCACGGGATGCTGGGAAGGAAAACCCGTTCACGTGGCTAGGCTGTCCAGTCCACCCAGATTGTGGGGCCGCACGTCCGTTTGACTTCAAAACTCAAACTACCCGTGTAAAATATTGGCTCGCAGCGAAGTGTAGTAGTACTATTTTAAAAAAAGGCCGCCGTGCGTTCGGCCGGGATCGAAACCCACAAAGCGAGGTATACACTCCTGCGACCACTAGTAGTACTCGTTGGAGTACAACGCAACCTAGAATCTCCTTTTGTCTCTAGTAGTACGTACATTGTTCCTTACAAGAAACCCCTAAGAGCATGGTTAATAGTATAGCCAGTTGCTGGCTATAAGCCAGTGTCATGTCATCTACAACCTATCTTATAGCCAACATGTACAATAATAGATCAAAAGAGTGTACTACTTTTTTATTATGTGGCCCACTTCTCATTCTCACAAAGTGCCTAGGAGCACGTGCTAGAGCTGGCTCTTCACGAAGAGCCCGCTTACCTTCTCTCTCCTCTTCTCTTTCCTCCTACTAAGCAGAAATATACTAGTTTATTTCTTATAGCCCGCTGACTCAGCTCTATTGTACTTGCTCTAATAATGCAAGAAACCACTAAAATACCAAGAAACTACTACCACTTGCATACATGGCAGACTTAAGATAAGACTACCTTATCAACCATTGTACATGCTCTTACCAACAAAAATCCTCGAGTGACCTCCTACCTCCGGCCCATCCACCTAGTCATCCTCGGCCATTGGACGCAGCTACCGCCGCCGGCAGAAGGCGAGGTCAAAACCGCCGGCGGTGCGGAGCCCATGTTGCGGCAGCCCGGATGCCAGCTCCGTCCGGCGCTCGCGGCCGCTAGCTAGCCAAGATAGCTCCGTCCAGCTGCTTGTCTACAAGGTTTGCTAGCTAGGTTGGCATGGCAGCGCGGCAGCTTGCTCGCGCGCGCCGCGATAAGGCCAGCCATCTGGCTCAAGCGAAGGCCAGCGCGGCAGCTTGCTCGCTCGTGAGTCACGCTCGGGCCAGCCAGCCAACCCGTGCGGAGGCCAGCGCGGCGTCTGGCCCGTCCGGCGGAGCGGTGGCCAGCTCGCTCATCACCGGCGCCATCGACGAACACGCATCAGTACTGTTTGAAGTAATGTTCAGGAAAAATAATGATTTGAGGGGGAATAACAGGATAGAAGGTCAGATGTGGGTCCCTCGTGTCAACGGTCAAACAAAATGTGTTGGTTTAAGCTGCCTCTCAGCACGGACGTGTGGGCCAACCCTGTCATAAATGGGTTTAAACGAACCTAATCGGTAGGAGTACTAGGTAGTTTTTGGCGTGGATTAAGAAATTTTGGGTATGTTTTTGCTATTTTTTGTACAATAGATTCTTCCTAGGGCTGGTTGAAAGTGGTAGTTTTTTGTTAAATACTCTACATATTGTAAGTAGGAGTGAAAGTTAAGCTTTGGAAGCGAATAAGCAAGGCTAGTTACATAGTGCATATGTGTACATGATTGAAAGTAAATATCAACCATGAGTGACTAATATCTTGATGGAAAACTCGAAACTATGGAATACTAGGAAAAAATGCATGGTTGGAAATAGTAGCAATGTTCATGTCCGTTGCAACAAAACATAATTAGAATAATACTTATTCACAAACTTGGTACAATACACTCTAATTTTGATAGACATATGTCACTTGAGATATAATATGTTTCAATTAGAATATATTCCTTGGGCTGTTTTGGTGAGGTCAGGGAGGGATGTGGTTGGTTTTAAGATACTAATTATGGTTTTTCTGCAAATTGGTAGACAAGTGGGATGTTGGTGAGAAAAGGCAACAACTTGCCTCACAATCGTTAGATGTAGATCTAATGGTCAAAAACGACGGATGGCAGACACACCAGCATCACCAACTTAGTCTTGTGTAGGAGTACTATCAAGATCCGTGCATTGCACGGAACATCAAGATGCATTTTTTTATAAAACACTTGTTGTGATTGACCCTTGCGGGAGTAATCCCATGTGTAAAAACTAATGATATCTCGAGAAATATGAGATAAGGTGAAGAGGAGTGGGGTGTGGTGGTGGTTGGTGGTCGGACCGAGCGGAGGCATGGGGATTGACGACGCCGGTAGCGGCCACCAGGCCAGTTTGTTCCAGAGGCTTCCTTTCTTAATTGCTCAACAATGAGGTTTGTTGGAGATAAGGATGAACGAGGGAAGGCCTTGTCTGCAAATGTGGAGAGGGGTGCGAGTATCTTTTAGTTTAATTTCCATCCGTCAGATATAGATCGGACGGTCTATATTGCAAGATGGCACACGTACCATCATCACCAACTCGGTTTTTTATAAGAGAAGAAATATAAGTATGGAGATACAAACGTATTATCGATACTTGCTTCCGTAAAATAGCATCTACTTTCTATTCAACGCCTCGGCATGTGGGGCCTTAGCACAATGACTTCTCGACTGTGTAAAACAAAGATTTTCCCGTCGCCGACAAGGAGGGGGTGACGGCGGCGCGCTTTTTGGCTTGCTCTAGTCCTAGTAGTCATACTAGGTGGTCTAAGCACGTGTAGATTTATTCTTTTTCATGTCTCGTGTTCGCCGTACTGCCACGACTGTTGATGAATAGACAGTAAGTTACACACGGGGAAACCCTTGTTGAGCGTGTTTGCGAGAGAGAGAGAGAGAGAGAGTGTGTGCGTGTGTGATATGTTAGAGACTGAGGCAATGATAACAGATTCTTTGTGTCTATGTGTGTGGAGGATAGAGAGAGACATGTACATGGGGCTTTGTGTTGTGTAACGTGGAGACACATATACATAATTAGAGTGAGTGTGTGAGATACACATGCGGACATGAGGAGAGATGAGGATCCAGATAAATGGGCGTTTGTGTGTGTCTGTGTGTGTTTGTGCACGCGTTTGTGTGTGAGAGGGAGAGAGTGTATGTGGAGTAGAGAGACCACTGATGATGTAAACCTAGTATAAGGGAAGGGGGAATGGTGTGACATGTGTAGTAGCGAGATAGCACGGGTGCGGGCGGGGGGAGCAGACTATTTGGAAGAGACATCGAGTGTGTGTGTGGGAGAGGGGTGTGAGAGCGAGAGAAAGAGAGAGCTAGCGACGGAGAGAGAGAGACAGAGGAAGAGAGGGGGCGAGAGGGGTCGTTTGTGTCCATAAATGCCATATAGATAGGGAGACAATGTTGATGTTGTCCGAAATTGGCCTATGAACGGAGACGCAAGGGAAGCGAGTCATGTGTGTGTGATAGGGACTTCATGAGAGATCTAGAATAGATGGTGTAGAGAACAATGTGCGAAATCAAGAACGATTATACATTAGGGGGCTATGCAAAGAGTCACGACATATATGTATACAGGGAAGGAGCTGGGGTGGGTCCGCATGTGGGAGAGATAGAAAGAGGAGAGTGGTGCACAAGGAGACAAAGTGTGCTTGTTTGCAGTGGGGGTGGTGTGTGAGGCGAGTGCGCGAGAACCACATAACTAGGGAGATAGACATTTGGGGGCGACGTTTTGTGTGTATGGGAAATATACACTCTACATAGTGCGTGTGCTTGGGTAAGAGAGATAGCGGGAGACCTAGAGAGTGAGGGAAGAGATGTGTGCATGCACGAGAGACAAAGTGATAGAGACCTATGTTGGGGTCCGGACTTTACAAGAGAGGGGGGTGTTAATGTGCTCGTGTGTTGGTGTTTGGGGGAGAGAACGACTTCTCTATGTGTGTGTGTGTGTGGTGGGGGGGGTTGACTTCAGATAAAGAGTGAGGTGTCTATATTTGAGGGACTTTAGCGCAATTGAGATATTGTGCACTCATGGTTGATCAATTTGTTTCACAGTTTGTACTATGAGATAACGATACTTTTGAACATGCGTGATATACCTTGATGTACCAGAATTACAAACCTAAGATTGGAATTTTGGAATTCGACTCCATCATTAGCTTTTGTAATTCATTTAAATGGAGGTACATTTTTTAAGCCGGGATTTCGTGATTTCAAATTCATATATCAAACCTAGAGATATACACATACAGGCATGTTCGAACTTTATAATCATCCACTTTATTCATACACATACACATTTTTGCTTTTGTCATCATATTTAGGATAAACACATTTGGAATTTCATTTGAATTGGACCGTATGATGGTATTTGCTTGTAGTAGCTCAATGATCCATATTTGAATTGAATGGACAATCTAAGTTTCGAGTTGGAGACACTGATTTTCAAAACTTGCACTTTTTTTTGCATGCAAAACAAACAAATTGTCGGCCATGATATCATAGTCGGCCGTACGAGAGCAGAATACCTATAATTTTAGGCGCCAAAAGCTTTCAAACTTCCCGCTCACATCGAAATATCACGCGCCTGAAAGTTTATCCCTGCGATATTCCTGTTTTACCCCTGCCACATGAACGGAAAAGGGCTGCTTTGGTAACTCCATTGTTTTCCCCTCTTTGCCCCCAACATTCTTCCCCAGAGCCCCTCCCCTTCCCCTCCCCGACCCCCCCAACCACAGCAAGCCGCCGAATCTAGTCCTCCGCCGCAGTGGTGGACCTCACACCCTGCCGGATCTACCTTCCGCACCTTGGAACCCCCAACTGCCAACTCACCACTTCACCGGAGCCGCTTCAGCGACTGGCTTGTCCACCGCTCCAGATCTCCTTGACCGCCATCATGGTCCACCGCACCGGATCTGCTTAACCGGCACCCTCGTCCACCACAGCGTAGGCCCTTCACTGACTCCCTCGTCCGCCCCTTCGCTGGCCCTTCATACAAGCCCTCGTCCGCCGCAACAAATCCGCCTCACCGAAAGCACTATACAACGCGCCCGCCGAAGCCTTCGTCCACTGCACCGGATCCGCTCCACGGACGCCATATTCAACTCCACCGGCCCTGCTTTACCGACGCCGCAGCCTCATCAAGTTATTTCGATTTGTACTCCTTCGGTTTTTCTCTTTATCATGCAACTGTTCACTTACCACAGATGAGCTTTCTTGTATGTCGACAGGCGCCGCAACCGTAGCACCAGAGCCGCTTCAGCGACGGCGACAGCCGGCCCAAACTCAACCGCAACACGAGCACCATCGACGATCCTTAGCTATCAAGTACGACAACGATAACCATACGCCGCCGAGAATAAGGTACTATTATCCAACAGCCGGCGCCTACGTTCACTTTCCTAGCATAAGCACCGCACCTTTGAATTTCATCAGGGCATCATTCAGTTTTCCATGAGACGCGTTATTCTGCTTGCACCTGTAGGGCCATACTTCTGGCAGTGAACATGTTACATGTGCTAAATTACATACCAGTGCACATATAGTTAATATGCTTTAGTTTTGTTCTGATGCCACCTGTTGGTTCCATCAGACTGCTTAATGTTCTCTATGCTTAATTACACATCAGCAAACTAGCATGTGGTTCCGCTGCTTTTTGTTCGTTTTACCCTACATTTTCTGATGCTAGCTATTACATCACTGCTCCGAGCCTCTGTTCATTACTTGTTTGTGTGTTCTTGATCTTCCCAAGTTGCATGACTAATTTGATGCTTCTATTAATTATGGAGCTGCCAACCCCATCAAGCAAAATATTTGTTCTTTTGGGTCTGGCACCTCGAACAAGCATAAAAATAGAGGGAAGCAGATATATTGTCGTGTATGCACACACCCTTCTTTCATTAGTTTAGATGAACCATTGATGATCAATTCGGACCAGTGCATGCGATTAAAATTAATTTTACCTAAATAGATGGTGCAGAATAAACTACAACAACTAGATTTGCAACCACGGGATGCTGACGATATCTTCAAAGAACATTGCAACAGCAGCTAGGCTTCACAGCAACATATGGTAAGCCAGTGTGTTTTAGTACATGTGAAATGTAATGCGAGTGGGCTGCTTTCTTGGCTTGTGCCCTCAACGTGTAATCCTACCGAATTACAAATAGTTCAGTTGTCTGCTTTGTTGTATTGCTTGATTCGAATGATTATTTGTTGTTACGCTATACCTGAGTTGGCCAATATGTCAGAAGTGCCTGTTGTACTATCGTAAATAAATGCATGCCTATTTCATTTGAGTCCTTAACTTTTCCTCTCAACTTCATCACAAGACTGTCTTCGTAGTTTATATGAGGCCACACTGTTAAGTGCTTTCTCATATTATTTCAACTGCTTAGATGCCTTGGCAACTTAAATATAGCGGTTGTACACTCCCTTTCAACTAGGGATGTCAACTCGGTCCCGTTTAATCCCGATTAAAGTCCACTAGTGGTATTATAGTTCAAAAGAGTTTTTGTTTTTTGAGGAAAATGAACTAGGGAGGTAGCAAAAACTAACTAGATGGGACTGGCGGATGTCGTTTATTTGCCACTTACATCCCTAGTTTCATCTTACCATTTTAATTTCTTTTCGGCTGATGCTGCTTCGAACTATTTAAATATAGTTTGCCATGCTCGGCAATAATTCGTCCGTCGTTTACCATGTAAGCTTACTGCCTGGATCATACGATAACTATCTCTTACTGATGTCCACCAGAAACCTTTCAGGATGCCGTTCACACTAGGACACAATGTACAAGCATAGAATCTATTTGTGGAAGCAGTGCGCCATCCATGTTACCAGATGGTAGCAGTTCAGAGGCAACACCGCCGGAGAGCAGTCTGAGCACAGATATTATAGTGCTTGAGGCTCTACTAGAGGCAGAAAGAGATGGTGTGGCTTCCATGAATGAGGTAATCTTTATCTTGAGGCTGGAAATTACGGAATTAGCGGCACGCATTATGCAAGCAACCCAAGAATTGGAGGAAGTAAGAATGTTGGATTTGAAGACGGAGGAGGTCCTGCTGTTTCTGCTATCTGAAGCCCAAGGCAATCCCGGTTCTTCTTTAGATACCAGTTGAAATTGTCATTAGATTATTGTACTTGCATGTTGTGTCATGTCTCTGAATGGATTATGTTGCAAGACCCCCTATGTTGTCCATGTGTTGTAATGATCCGAATTTTTTAGGCGAGGTAATCCTCAGTACTTGTATGATTGACATAAGGTGAACTGTTTTTCGTGTGAGCATATTGTATTGGATGAAATAACTGTTTGACTCAGAGTGTATCCAACCTACTGAATTCAAAGATCATGACATTTCTAAATCATAATCATATATAAAGGTGGAATAAATCTTTGTTGTGGTTTTGAAGAAATAAATAACAAAACGTATAATTATCTGTGGATATTCGTAATCGAATACAAATTGGATTTGAATTTTGTTTGCCAGGTCCCAGGGCAAACGTGAATGCTAATCCTCCCAAGTTTTGAACGAAGCGGCTAAACACCCACTATAATTTGTGGGCTGCCCGAAGCAAGTGTTTGCGAGATGGAAATTACTATCTACCCCTGACACTTGACATCCTTATCGACCGGATTTACACTGCTGTCGATAGGGGTAGACTAGTAACTTCAATCAGACGTGACACGACGGCCTCTGAGCCCATTGAGACACGGTGGGCGCCAAACGTGGGCGGCAAAACACATTTGGTTCAAGCTCGTCCGAAAGACATGTGTCTCTTCCTCCATTTCCCCATTCATACACGGTGGGCGGCAAAACAAACTCTCCTCATCCGAAATCGATGTAGGCTAATATTTTAAATAGGGGCAGATGTGTAACTTCCATCAGACGTGACACAACCGCCCTACCTGTCAGCCCCGTTCATACACCGTGGGCGCCAACCATGGGCGGCAAAACACCCTCGCCTCGCCCGAAATAGTTACCGGCAAATATTTGGGAGATGCGAGATTACCGTCCTATCCCCAACCGACGCGATGTCCGAAATTTTAAACGGGGGATAAGTTCGTAACTTTCCCCCATTTCAGAGAAGCGCGTCCCAAAGTTTGAGATCCCCCCTCCCCTCCATTTCCCCATTCATACACCGTCGGCGGCACGACAACCTCCGCACTGCGGCCAGCCTCCTCCGTTCGCCACCCCATCCTCCACCTTGCCGGAGCCGCTACCCCTACCCCGTCGTCCACTGCAAGAGATGGACGTCTCTCATCCACGGCGCTGGTGTAACGCCCACGATGCGGCTATATCTCCCACGTGTCGAGGCACGACTTAGAGGCATAACCGCATAGTGGTTTTGTCGCAAGAAGGGTCATCTTCACACAATCCCATGTAATGAACAAGAATGGGATAAAGAGTTGGCTTACAATCGCCACTTCACACAATACATAAATATAATTCATACATCATCCAAAATACACACATAGACCGACTACGGTCAAGATCCAAATGAAAATAAGATAACCCCAAATGCTAGATCCCCGATCGTCCAAACTGGGCTCCACTACTGATCATCAGGAAAAGACACATAGTAACGACCACGTTCCTCATCGAACTCCCACTTGAGATCGATCCCATCATCTGCACTGGCATCGTCGGCACCTGCAACTGTTTTGGTAGAATCCGTGAGTCACGGGGACTCAGCAATCTCACACACGCGAGATCAAGACTATTTAAGCTTATAGGAAAGGATGGTGTAATGAAGTGGAGCTGCAGCGGCAATAAGCATATATGGTGGCTAACATACGCAAATTAGAGCGAGGAGAGAAGCAAAGGAACGGACGTCATCTAGCAATGACCAAGAAGTGATCCTGAACTCCTACTTACGTCATACATAACTCAGACCGTGTTCACTTCCCGAACTCCGCCGAGAAGAGACCATCATGGCTACACACGCAGTTGATGTATTTTAACTGGGTCAAGTGACAAGTTCTCTACAACCGGACATTAACAAATTCCCATCTGCCTCATAACCGCGGGCACGGCTTACGAAAGATAATACCCTGCAGGGGTGTCCCAACTTAGCCCATCATAAGCTCTCACGGTCAACGAAGGATAAACCTTCTCCCGGAAAAACCCGATCAGTCTCGGAATCCCGGTTTACAAGACATTTCGACAATGGTAAAACAAGACCAGCAAAGCCGCCCGAATGTGCCGACAAATCCCGATAGGAGCTGCACATATCTCGTTCTCAGGGCACACCGGATGAACACTACGTACAACTAAAACCAATCCTCGAGTTTCCCCAAGGTGGCGCTGCAAGTGGCTCTAGTTTGGACCAGCACTCAGAGGAACACTGGCCCGGGGGTTTAAATAAAGATGACCCTCGGGCTCGCGAAAACCCAGGGGAAAAGGCTTAGGCGGCAAATGGTAAAACTAAAGTTGGGCCTTGCTGGAGGAGTTTTATTCAAGGCGAACTGTCAAGGGGGTCCCATAAATCACCCAACCGCGTAAGGAATGCAAACTCAAGGAACATAATCCCGATAAGACAGAAACTAGGGCGGCAAGAGTGGAACAAAACACCAGGCATAAGGCCGAGCCTTCCACCCTTTACCAAATATATAGATGCATTAATTAAATAAGAGATATTGTGATATCCCAACATATCCATGTTCCAACATGGAACAAACTTCAACTTCACCTGCAACTAGCAACGCTATAAGAAGGGGTGAGCAAAAGCGGTAACTTAGCCAAACAACGATTTGCTAGGAAAGGATGGTTAGGGGCTGACATGGCAAAATGGGAGACATGATATAGCAAGTGATAGGTAGTGCAGCATGGCAATAGAGCGAACAACTAGCAAAGCAAAGATAGAAGTGATTTCGAGGGGTGGTCATCTTGCCTGCAAGGTTCTCAGAGTTGTCGAAGGCTTGATCCTCGTAAGCGTACTCAACAGGTTCCTCGTTCACGAACTCGTCTCCCGGCTCTACCCAAGACAAGAACACAAACAAACGGAACCACAATCAACCAAGAGAAATGCACAAGCAACATGATGCAAAACATGTATGATATGCAAGATATGATATGCGATGCATATGCGTGCTCCGGAAAGAAAATGATGAACAAGGCAGTAACTTGGCAAACCAAGCATGCCACTGGAAAGATGAGATGATTTCGGTCGAAATCGATATAAAGATCACCGGAAACGGATGCACGGTTTGCAAATGGCAAGCAAAACAAGAATGGCACGAATCTGTGATTAACAGCATAATAGCACTTAAAATGCAACAAGCAACAATGCTACAGCACTCCAACATAGCAACAAAGCATATGAAAGTAATCTACAGGAGATGCTTGACAAAAGATGAACACTGAGCTACGGCTAGTTCACAACATAACAAGCTCAAACAAGCATGGCAAAAGTGCAAAAGATAACAGGTTCACAGACTTGGTGAAATTACTGGACATGGCAGAAACAGCATCAGGTAGCAATGTTCAGAGCATGAAATCAACATGCTACAGGAAGTTAACATAGCAAAACAAGGCATGGCAGTGTTCTACTAAACGCATATGACAAAAGTCCCTTACTGACCATAAGCCAAAAAGGACCAGAAGATATGATAGAAAGCATGTAAACATAGCAAGTTTCGTTATCAGGTTTCAGACTTAGCAGAAAACAGAGCATGGCAGAAACAATAATATGAGGGCAACTTTGTGAGCTTGATGCACTCACCACAAAGCAATGCATGACAAAACAAGCATACCTACAGCAAGATGGCATGTTTGTAAAGTTATCCATGGCAAGAGCAAATACATAGCATGTATGCATCAACTACAATAAGCTTGGCAAAAGTGAATATCATGTTAAGAATCTGCCAGAAATATTTTATAGCAAAAGTAGAGCAAGATTGAGTCATGCTATGGCACTCCATAATTGCAACCAAGGGTAGGACTGGATCAACTACAACTATATCTACAAAACATACTTATTGAACATCTCCAAAATATGCATGGCACTCTCTGTAGCATCAAGTTTACATGGCAACAAAATAACAGCAGACAAGGACTTAGAGAAATTACTGTGTCCCTGAAATCAGAAATATTACGGAGCCTAGTCTGCATGCTTGTTCTAGTCACCACAGAGATCACAAAAATACATGGCATACACCACTGGAAAGATGGCATGTCATACAACAAAACACATGTAGAGCTCATACCCATAAGATGCACAAATTTAATGATACAAAAATGACAAATCTCCAAGTTCTGTTAAGAACCAGCAGATAACAGCAACTATCACTCTTGCAACAGAGATTTGGGCATCAAGATGGCCTCTAATGGACATGGTGCAATTTAACAAAATATAGAGAATCACGAGACGAACAATTAGATATATTACACGCACGAAACGGAGCTATATGCAGAGAGTTATGCAATGATGAACATGGGTACTTGCTGAGAAAATACTGGGACTTAGGAAAAATTCAGGATCGAGAAAAGTCAACCGTACGAGAAACTGGATCGAGATCTGAGAGGTTCGTCGGGGCAGCAGCTTGGCTCGCCGGAGAAGGAGGGAGGGGCGGCCGGCGTGGGCTCGGGCCGTCGGGGAAGGAGACCGGCCGGAGGAGCTCGGCGGGGAGGCGCGGCAGGCTCGGGCGACGCCGTGGAGGAGCGGCCAGTGCGCGAGCTCGCCGGAGCTCGGGCGCGGCGGCGGCGATGGCCGGCGAGGCGGCGGGGCAGGCGCGGCGAGGGCTCGGGGACTCGGGCCCGGGAGGGCCGCGGACGGGCCGGCGGGCCGCGGCGGCGCGGGGACGGCGGCGGGTGACGTGTCACGCTGTGGTTGGTCGGGGCGGCGGAGCGGACATGTCCGTCGGTGGAGGTTTTTGTCCGGCGGCGCGGCGGGGACGAAGTTAGGATTTCATCTGCGAACGTTTTCGGGAGGGGATGCACTTATATAGCTAGAGGGATCTAGAAGACTCCAAATGAGGTGCGGTTTTCGCCCACACGATCGTGATCGAACGATCTACAGCATGGAAGAGAGTTTGGTGGGTTTTGGGCTGGTTAGAGAGGGGGGTTTTGCTGGAACACACAGAAGGCATCTGCGATTACCCGGTTAACCGTTGGAGTACCAAACGACCTCCAAATGGAACGAAACTTGACCGGTGGTCTACCGGTGGTATACCAAGGCCACTTGACAAGCCTCGGTCCATTCCGAGAACATTTGACACCCGCTCACGAAAGAAAACAAGAGGGGTGCACCGGAGGAGATAGGAGCGCCGGATTGCAAAACGGACAACCGGAAAAATGCTCGGATGCATGAGACGAACAAGTATGCAAATGCAATGCACATGATGACAAGATATGAAATGCATGACATGAAAAAAATGCAAAACGAAAGGAAAAACCCGACCACGAAGGGAATATCAGAACACATGGCCGAAAATGGCAAGAGTCGGAGTTACGAATATGGAAAATTACATCCGGGGTGTTACAGCTGGACCAGGATCCTTTCATCGCCTCCTCTCGCTTCATCGGCGCCGTCGCCCACCTTGCCGTTGCCGCTCCTACGACCGCCTCGTCCACGGCAACAGGATATATCCCCCGACCTAGCCGTCTGCCGTCTAAAGTCTTTTTCCCCGCCGCCGACAGCCATCGCACCCGCAGCACCCTCAACGTATCAGCATAGGCCTACACGGCGTCGCAAGAGAGGTGGTACTCTTCCATATGTGCTTAAGTTATTGATCTCACCTGGAAAATAGATTGTAATTTGTTTACTATACTTTTCTTGTCTGTACCAAATCGTAGTGCCTAGTTGAAAGCAAACATTGGTTGTGAAGTAGCTTTGTCCGGTTTGCACCTTCAGATCCGCCATGGCACGGGCACTATACTCGTAAAGCTTATGGTTCCCCCCCTTTATATTCACTAACATCATCGTAGGTGCTTCGTGTCGTGCTAGCACTGCTCCTCGAGACCTCAACCCAAAGCTTACGTGTTGAAATATGAATCTGATATGATGCTCATATCACTAAAACAGAGAACGTTTAATTGGTCACCTAATGTTCCTATATTCGTTTCGAAAAGCATGTGCGCCACCCACTGGTCCAGCTAGTTCCACTTTCCTGATTTTTCTCTTGATGCTTAGGGTTTTTCCCTTTTATCTACTCTACTATGATCTGCGTAGGTGCTTTCTGTCGTACTAGCATTACTCCACCCTTCAAGCTAAACAACACAACACTCAGAATTCGAAAGCTTAGTTGTTCAAATATGATTGTGATATGATACTGATATTAGTTAACCGACACATTTAATTGGTTAGCTAAAGGTCCCACTTGAGTTCCCAAATGCATGTCGCGACATATAGAGAGACAGCATAATTGCATTTCTTTGTCACTTGTTGACCGTACTTTCTTGTCCATACCAAATCGTAGTTGTTATTTCAAAGCAAACATCGGTTGCTAACTACCCTTTGCACGGTTTGGGGCTTCAGATCTGCCATCCCACTGCCACGGTCAACACTGTACTCATCATGCTTATGTTTTCCCCATTTTATGATGACCACAATCAGCCTACGTGGTTCGTGTCGTAATAGCACTGCTCCACCCATCGAGCTAAACAAACTTAGTTGTACAAATTCATATCTGATATTATTGCTGATATTAGTAAAAATGAGAGTTGTTTAAATTGTTAGCTAAATGTTCCTACTTTAGTTTCGAAATGCATGTGAGCCACATATGGAGAGACCGGAAAGAATAGTATTTCTCTGTGCGCTCTGGTTCATCATGGGTGGCCAACCGACATTGTATTGAAAGACTTGTAATATCTTCAATCTGCTTGCTCTTCTGCTCTTCTTTAAGATGATACTCTTCTCTTGCGGTCGAGTGGTCAGGTCGAGTTGTTCTCCCTTAATATATTTTGAATATGTCAGGTCAGGTCGACTTGTTCTTCTTTACTATATGTTGAAGCTATCATCTGCGAAGTGTCATCACTTCTGGGGCTCTCATATTTTGAGTAGTAGGCCACATTATATTAATGCACACAACAAATTACAACATGCATGGCATCTTTTAAAAGAATTGCAGAGATAGCACAAAGGGGTTTACAGGGAGGCAGTATTGGATTAGAATCACTTCTGCATTACAAAGAAAATCTCACTTGTTTTTATGTTTTCATGCATGTTAGATATTGAAAATTATCAAAATGAATATGAGAATGGGCGCACGAGAGGTATATTGCGGAACGATCCACTGGCTAACAAACCTGGCATGGTGGAGGATGGCCTATCTTATTCACCCATCAAGGTGCTTGCTCTAACTTTGCAAAGTTGTATTGGTCGCACATATTTTGCATCTGACATCTTGCATTACTTCTACTTTGTTACACCATCAGCTTAGTTTAAGCATCATATATGAGTATATGCCATACCTATCCATTTTCTGTACCTATTCCATGTGTCGTCACACTATGTTTTTCCAGTCAAATGTTGTTCTTTCGTAATAGATGTCCAAAAGGAAGAGGGTGAGTGCAGATCCTCAAGGAGTACAAACTAGGTATTTGGAAAAGGTAGTGATACCTGTTGAATCAGATAGATCAGCAGCCACAGAAAACACAGGCCCAACTGTACCACACTTTACACCTACTCCAGTGGCCAGACCCCTATTAGAACTGCTGGGAGCCCAGCGTCAGGTACTGTCTATGATATCAGTTCAGAATTTGAACTCCTAAATTTCTGCTTTTGCCTTACCTTCTCTCTTGTATGAAAACTAATTTCAGATGAATCTCCTTGCTCAAAGGATCATATGATCTCAAAACAATAATGGGCTCTGCATTGCTCTTGTCAGTACCTCTCTCCCTTTTGCCTTGTAACGTTGTACTTAATTAATTGCTATTTGATTATGTGTCATCAGTCTGCACCTGAGCTTCATTATCCTCTGTTTCTTCCAATATTATTTGATCTATATTTACTCTTTGCAAAATGTAGAATAATGGCAACGCTTATAAAGAATTTTCTTTGGGGAATTTATTGAATTATCCTTCCATCAACATGGAGAAGGGCTTTGTCCAGCCCGTGTTAACATGTAATGTAAGTTCATCCTTCTCAAGCCTTCAAACTTTGTTCTAGTATAGATTTGGATAGGCATCATTTCCTCCACTGCTGTTTGCTTTACTGTTTACATCTGATTGGATGTTTGCAACAACTACCAGTTTCAAATTGTAGTTGTAAAAACATGTTCCTTATGCAGAACAGATCCATTTATTTGCTTATATAATTGTGAAACCTGTTACGTGTCTCCTTGTTTCTCTTTCAGACTCGTATCTCTTACGCCAGGCAGAACTTTAGGGAAGATAGTGAGCCAAACCATCTTAAGGACAGCGAGATGACCCCAAGGTCCTGTCTTGATGAAGATAGTGAGTTGAAGCTACTCACCAGCAGGTGTGAGACAACCTCTGTGCAGTCGTTGCCTCAATCAGTATGACTTCTTCAGTCTCAACTTAAAGCAGAAAGGCTTGCTTCAGCTCAGCTCCGACTTGAAGTCAAAGATGCAATGAAGATGTCAGAGGACTGCGGTGTGCACCATCATGCCTTAAATCTAGTGTTGATGCATCTACCGTTGACACAACTGAGGTCTACTCAGATTCTTCAGCTATTTGGGGGCCCCGACGTGGCCAGGCCTAGTGCCTTCTAAAGTGCTCTCAGTTTTGTATATTCTTTTGTTGGCGCGTTTATTTGCACTGCTGGCGAACTTTGATGCCCAGTGGATGTAATATGTGTGATAGCCGTGATAGCCTAGCGTAAGTTGCTTGCTTATTTATTTCCTTGTTGTCTTGTTTATTTGTTTGCTTGTAGTCATTGCAGTTCTTTTTCCGTGGTTTGCTAGTGGCTGCAATAACCTATTTTTTAAAACTAGGCCACAATAACCATGGGCTAATATTTACTGTAGTGACACTGGGCTTCCTACGGGCCGTAGAAACAGTGGGCCTTCTACGGGCCGTAGAAACTGTGGGTCTTCTACGGGCCGTAGAAACAATGGGCCTTCTACGGGCCATAGAAACAATGGACCTTCTACGGGTCGTATCATCAATGGGCCTTATACGGGCAGTATGATCGATTGGCCAAACATGGGCCAATAACAGGCCGCATTATGGCCGTAAATGGGCTAGAGTTGGAATCGTCCGTTCATGGGCCGACCGGGCCATCGTTAATTGGCCGTATTTGATGACGCTATGAACATGACCCAACGTATTAACGGACCACAAACGGGCCGACTGTAACCACGGGCTGAATTTGGCCCACAAGCAGAAAATGACAATAACGGGCCGTAAGTAAACGAATGCTGGAAATGAGCCCAAGAAGAAATGGGCTCTGAGAAGGCCGAAAGATAACATGGGCTGGAAACGGCCCAACGGAATAACGGGCCGTTAATGGGTATAAAGTGATACACTGTTCATTACGGGCCAGTTTCACCACGGGCCGTTAATGGGTGTAAAGTGATACACTGTTTATTACGGGCCAGTTTCACCACGGGCCGTTAATAGGCCCAGAGTTACATAGGGCCTCATATGGGCCTAAAGACGTCATGGGCCATACATGGGCCAGAAGTGAAAACGGGCTGGAATCATATTGGGTGGCCCAGATGACGCTACTGGGCCTAATTCGGATAGGGCGTAACGGGCCTTGGGTTAGCGGGCTGTAAATGGGTTATATGCGAACAGGCCGTTAACAGGCTTTACATGGGCCGGCCCGCCACCTTATGACCAAGTCAAACGGGCCGGCCTTTTCACAGGAATGGGCCTTTGTTGGGCCGTGCCACGTGTCGACGTATCATAGGCGCCTTCTCTCCAATGAGTCGATGACATCTGTCCCAACGATGAGCCGACACGTGTTTCCTCCAGCCAATGATGATTTTACACATGGAAAATCTCCATTGGTCGGGGCTGTTAACGGGTTATCGGATCCAAAATCCGACCCGATACCTTAACGGTGTTCCGTTACGGTGGATGCCACGTGTCGGTCACCCTTGACGAAAGCACTTCTGTGACGCGGGATTTATCGTCATGGAAGTGGACACTTCCGTGATGATAATTTTGGTAATGTCATGGAACACTTCTACGGCAGCACAGGTATGACTATCTTGATTCTGTCATAAAATCGTCATGGATGTACATGCATGACAGAAAACGCGACCTACTGTGACAAACACGTATCATCACGGAAGTGTTTTTTTGTAGTGAGACCAGAGGTTGAAGAAGCACTACGACCGTTGGATGGACATCGTACGGTCAATGGAGCTAGAATCGTGCATATTGACTAAGTTGACAAAGCCCTCCATCCCCATCAACTAGTAGGCCCACAAGTCAGCCTCCCACTATACTGGGTCCCAGCTAGCAGGGGGAGTATTCATTTTTTGTGCGTAATAAGGAGGCACTTCCAGTGGGTCCGAGCTGACAGCGGGGGGAACGTTTTTTTCGTGAAATATGGTGGCCCGTCCGGTGGGTCCCAGCAGTCTGGGGGGAAACTTTTTTTGCCAAATACGGTGGCCCGTCTGGTGGGTCCCTGCTGTCAGGTGGAGGAATAATTATTTTTTGCGTAATAAGGAGGCACTTCTTTGCGGCTGCCGTGGACCAAGCTGTCAGCCTCTCCACGACAGTACTCTTCCGATGGAAGTCGTTCCTTAACCATGTTGACCACGCCGCACCGAGAGCACCAGGGCAGTGGACGACGGCGAGGCCTAGGAAGGGGATGACGCGGAGCCGGGGAAGACGCTGCAATGGATGCCCACGCGGAGAGGAGTACGAGGGTTCACTGGTTCGGCTGCGGTGTGAGGCTGCCATCGCCGCAGAATAACAGGGGGTGTGGGCTAGTAGAGGGATGCCCTGGCCAGCGGTGGGAGTAGTAGGGGGCGGTGAGGCCTGCACTGGAGGCGGGAGCAGGCGGTCCCGCCGGCGCTGTTTTTGGCTGCTGGAGCAAGAAGATCAGGGATTGAAGAAACACGACGGCCGTTGGATTGACATCCAACGGTTACGTCTGCTAGAATCGTTTGTTGACGTATATAATAACTAAAAAATCTTGCATATGCGTCAACTTAATAGGCCCATAAGTCAGACCATTCCCTCTTTTTTTAATAATTTATATATAGCTCATTGCGACTTCTTATGCAATCTATTGCAGTCCGTTTTTTTGGTTGGCCAGGGCCAATTTCGCATATTTCTGTGCGTTCCAAACTATTTTTAATACCGAAATGTCGAGCCAGATTTAAAATACTTTGAAGATATATTTAAATTAGGTTAATGCCCAGTGAAATAGGAATCTGAAAATGTGAAAAAATTCAGAAATTATAAAGTAATTGCCAATTTGTCATCTGTTTTTATATTTACAACCCATTTCATATTACTTTCAAGATTTGCAGGCGTCTTGAAAGAGTTGCAGCCCATCAGGGCATAGAAAAATAAGTAGGCCTGGATTGGGTATTCTTCAGAAAAAATAAACTGGGCTCATTTTCACAAAGAAAAAATAGTTGGGCTGGTCACATGGTGAACATAAAATATAAACCTGGGCTAGACGGGCCACAACCCAGTTCAAACCCTGCTCCGTCTCAACAATAACAAAAAAATACTGCTCGAGCTGCTACGTCCCAGGAGTCAACCGATCTTGTGTTGTTCTCTTGTCTATTGACTATATATACTCACAATGCCGTGGGTCCCAGATGTCAGGAAAACACTAGGAGGAAGCATTTTATTTTTCCATACGCTGACATGGTGGGCCCTAATGTCATCCTCTCCACGTACTTCTACCGATTCCTGTTGTTTGTTGACCATGTTGACAACGCGAGAGGGCGGTGCTGCGGCGAGCGCACCAAAGCGCGCGGAGGACGACAGCGAGGCCTCGGACGTCGGCGTTAACGATTTAGGAGACGGTGGGGCGGCGATGCGTGCGCTGAGGCGCTGCCAGCCGTGGGAGGCAGAAGCAGGCGGCCCCGCCGGCGCTGGTTTGGTTTTGGCGGCTGGAGGAAGACATGACTGAAGAAACACGACAGACTGTAAAAGCAGCAGGAGTACTTAACAACCTTAACTGAAACCAGCAGGGGCACTTAACAACCAAAGCTGAAGCAGTATGAGTACTTATACAGGTTCAACCATATAAAGCACGCCTCGAACAGTGCTACTTTGCCTACAGTTAACCAAGGGTGAGGCCGCCAAGCCCCAGGACAAGGCCCAGGCGCCACCCTGCGCATCCACAACCTTCTGAAAGCGGCTTCATCTTGCAATGTGGTCAATAAACAGGATATTCGCTTTAGATCCATGGAAAAGCAGGAACATAATCTTCTGTCCTATTCTCCAAGATGGACGGGCCTTCATTATTTGAGACCACCCATGAATAAGTATCTTTTCACCTCCAAGGGGAATGGAGTAGGTCGACATAAACATCATGTTGTGACCAAGCGCAAGTCTGACCCGACCATGGTCAGGCATCTGTATAGGAACAATAGAACTGGGCAATTTTTGTTTCAAGAAGATCACAGCTGTAAAACTGTCTATACGCAATAGTTTATGAACAACATATATAACAGAAAATAGCTCATACCATAAGTTTCTCGACACAGTTGGACCTGTTCAACGAGTGCAGCAGTGGCACACATATCCCACGTGGCCTTCCACCATTGAAACGCCCCACAAGGACCTCAAGACGATCAATAAAGTGTTGGAAATTGTGGATGTCGTCCCAGTCAACTTCAGTGCCATCAGTAATAGCCGAGTTGTTACAGAATAACAAACAAGCAGCCTGCATAACTCTGAAAAAACCTACACGTGTCACCAATTATAAGAAAATATTAGTTAGAAGTAGCATCTTTGTGAGAGATTCGTTGCTACTTCTAAAGTTAAATTGTGATCAGTTAGACAGAATAGGTGGATTAAGAAGTAATCGAAGCAACAAGCAAGAACCAGATACAAAACTAACATGGATGAACAATTGTAACGACGTCGGGGTGGAAGATCGGAATGAAGATGAGACCAGGTTCTGCTATTTCCATCAACATTCGTGCGCCAACTTTCAGTCCGTAACACTTGAGAAAGTTTATCCAAGTTCGGCCATAAAAAAGCAGCGATCTTCTTGGTTCATGAACCCAACTCGGAACTTATATCCATGGCTTGTCTTCACTGTGACCATTAAACTGGTGTATTCAGTTATAGCAAGGCCAAGCATCTTGAGTACATGTGTTTTGGCAGAGTAAGGAATGCACTGCAGGAAAAATAATATGAGAACACAATGTATTCCCTATATCCAAATCTAGAAATACTTTCCTCCTTCACGTCAGTGTTAACCAGAGTACTAGTAACTTTTATCCAAATATAGGAATCCAAATTTCCAAATTAGTCGATATCATGTTCAAAAAACCTCACCCTCCCGGATAGAAAAGAGGATTCTAGGAACATACTGTGCGCGTTTTAAAATCCAGTGTTAGGATGAGAAGGAACAAGTGTGGCATCTCGCCGAGGGCGCAGAAACCTGTAGGGTCCTCGCACTTTGGGCACTGCAAATGAAACACACTAGATTCAGTAGGAAGAAAAATGCATCAACGGCGGCGGCTGCCATCCTAGGAGTACCCGCGACCAAGGGACTTGGATTTATCGGGGATGGATGAAGAATTCATACCAGGTTCTCCATGAGAATACCCTATGCAATCGCCGAGCGGGGGTTTTCTCTGAACAAGCAGACAAGGGAGAAGGGATTCTGGCCGAGTGAAATATTGCCGCTTCGTCCGTCCAGCTTACTGCTAAAGCTGGAAAGGTGGGGGGTTTTGTGATTTGACGACTCATTGGGCATTAATGCGGCGCTACGACCGGGGTGTGTCTACCGTGCAGTTGTGCACTCTAATTTGGTGCATATGGCATGTGGACCCCGTTGCCGAATGCCCCACATATCAGCACAAGGAAGTAGAAAGACAGGAGTAACTAATTATTACACATAAATATATTTTTGACAGAGAGATATTCCCTCTGTAAAGAAATATAAAGATCTTTTATATCACTACTTTATACATATATAATTATAAAAAACAGAGTTTTTTTAACACGGTATAGACGAGTTGGTGATGATGGTGTGCCTGTCATCCTGCAATATAGGCCGTCCAATTTATATCTTATGGATGGGAAGGAAACTATGGCAATTTGCAAAAAGGTACCCACACACCTCTCCGCATTTGCAAATAAGGCCTTCCCTCGTTCATCCTTTTCTCTCACAAGATAAAATACTCATACAAATGCATCTTGATGTTACATGCAATGCACGGGCATTATGGGGGTTCAGCTGGGAAATACTCAGACAGGCTCACGGTTCTGGACTTTGGGCCATAGGCCGGTGGGCCTGCATGTTTGGGGGCCCATGTGTTCTACCTCAGCGCTTTTCATATTGCAAGCAGTCGTTACGGCGCTGGTTTTAGATGCTATCGCCCGGATTTTTGAACGACTCCCTCATTGCTCTAGGAATTCTCTGCTTGCAAACAAGAAGACATACCCAAACAATTAGATCAACACCGTGAATCATGCGAAACAACATGGAAATAAAAAAGAACGAAACACTTGGGCGGCCAATGCTTACCAAGAAGGTGGACATGTCGGTTTTTGTAAGGACTTTGGTATATGAAGTGCGAACTGCAGCTCAGTCTGTTGCTGGTGCAACTGCTCGTTCGGTTGCCGTTGCACGGTCCGGAGCAGATGCAAGTGCAAGTGTTGGTGCAGGTGCCGAAGCCGCTGCTGCTACCGAAGATGGTGCTCCTTGTAGAGCTGGTGCCGGTGTCGATGCCCGATCCTCCGGTAGATCAGCTTGATCCGCTGATGCGGTCGGTGCCCAATCCTCAGCTGGATCAGACTGAGCTGCTGCCTTTGTCAGTGCTAGAGAAACTGCTGGTGCTCGATCCGTTGCTGAAGGTGGTACCGATGTGTAGACAGCAGCGATCGTGTCTGGTCTGCTATGATCAGCTTTCTAACTTGACTAGGCTTTGTGACCGTGATCCAGTTATTTTCTTCATTTCTTTTAAACGCGAGAAGGACTAATTGTGGCGTTTTTGTTACACCAAACTGTCGTTCATCATAGGGTTCAGCTTGTACTCAGACAACAGACTGATCCAAATTTTTCCAGTAATACAAGTGATGGACAGTGCCTTCGTTACCGACACGACATAAGAAGTGAAACCTTCAAAAATAGCCATCGTAGAGCAAACCAAACGGTTTATTCTGTGATGAGTGTCACATGGCACAACCTGCATCGTAAAATTGCAGGAAAAGAAAGAAAACATGACGTTAAATCAATAAGATTTAGACAGTAAATCAATAAGATTTACTTGATGTGACACGAGTGAATCCTTACCAGGAAATCACTATGTTGAAGTACTAAACAGAAGATTGATCGTCCAACTACGGGTGGCATGCAGGGGCCCCGCCTACTCCCACAAGCAGGACAGTCCAAAGGTCATGACAAATCGTATGGACCGAACATCCATGGGACTGGAAATCCTGGTGGGTGCGATAAACCCTGCAATGCATACATATATTGGAATGTAACCATAATTGATAAACCGTCCTCACAAAAAAGATGAGCTGGATACTTCAAAATATACAGACTGAATTGAGTGGACAGACATTAACATAGACCGTTCTCAGGACTAACCACACACCAAAAGCGGTAGTACTAATAAACAATACAAGGTTCACAAACACAAATCAAGTACTGAACAATAGTACTTACTATAGACAAGCAAAGTTGCACTAACTAAACTCAGCAGACTATTTCTTGCCACCGACCTATGGGATGAACCCCGCATAACTGACTAGGCCATGGACTTCGTGAGAGATGTCTACATGCACCGTCACCATCTTGTCAACCTTGGAGAACCTAACAGAGTGGTCTTTCCACTCATAAACATGATCATGAAGACAGGCCGCATCAGATTTGTTGGGAAGCTTTACAAGAACCACACCCTTCGTAATCGAAGGCACAGCCAGGAAATTGTTGTGGTCAAGTACAGCCTCGAGAACACGCCTGAGAACAATGCTAGAGGAAAACACTAGTTTGGGACATGTGGCGACAAGGACACAGCAGCTGGATAGTTTAGCAGTAGAACTCATCCTCAGGTCTTCCAGTTCACACGGCATGACTTTGAGAACATCATCTCCACCGCGGACCTGGTTCTAATTCAAACATAAACCATATTTTATTACTACCTCCGTTCAGAAATATAAGATGATTTTTGATATTATACTCCGTATATGACTACATATACGCACAGAAATGAGTGAACAAAGACACTAGAACATGTCTTCAAAGGCATGAGAGCAGAGGGATTACTTGCAATATCCATAACACAAGTTACTGAGGCCAATATACCCTCTTCAAAGGTAGCATTTATGTTCATAAAGTACTCCCTCCGTCCCAAAATTCTTGTCTTAGATTTGTCTAGATACGGATGTATCAAGTCACATTTTAGTATTAGATACATCTGTATCTAGACAAATCTAAGACAAGAAATTTGGGACAGAGGGAGTAGTTGAAAGTAATCTATAAGAAATCAGTGTCAACCTCTCGCATGTTTTGGTCAAAAGAGGAATTTAGAACCGTCATTTGGCACACAAAAATCACATGCAAGATCACCCAGAAAGTTGTACTACTAGTACTAGTACTGCGTGTTAGATGAAAAACATGATCTAGATCGAGAAAAAGATCGTCAAGAAGAGATATTACCTGGACTTGATTAATGAGGGATCCCAGAGAGGGGGGCTTGGACATGGCGATGGCTTTGAGCTTATCTGTGGTAGTCTCGGCGGGGTGCTTGTGCTTCTTCGTACCATGAGCCTCGACGGTTTTGGCCAGAGCCATAGACATCACTTCGGCCGGTGCTCCAGCGTCCATCAAGAAACTGTCAAATAGAAATAAAAGAAAAGAAACCATAATCACAAACCCAAAAGAAGAAAAGAGATGGAGTTATAGGATCAGTCTCGGGGTTGCAAGACCGGGCTTTGGCCAGAATCAACACCATTGATGCGCTCACCTTTCCTTCTTTGGGAGAGAAGAACAATGGCAGAAGCAGGTTGGGGTTTTCTTGAAGAAATGAGGAACAAGATGAGGGAGAAGCGAGGGTTGGGTAGAGAGGAAGCTGAGAGAGAAGAGTGAAATCATGGTTGCTTCGTCCGTCCAACTTACTGCTGGAAAGGAGGGGGTTTTGTGATTTGACGGCTCATTGGGCATTACTGCGGCGCTTCAATCGGGGTAGTCTACCGTCACTCTACTACGGAGTAATTTAGTGCATGGCTGGTGGACCCCGATGCTGGCTGTCCCACACGTCGGCGAAAGTGAGTAATTTAGTGCATGGTTGGAGGAGGATCCGCACGGTAAAGCGTGTCCACTATTTTTCTGAAGAAAAAAATGATTACAGCAAGTGTTTCCACTCTTACGACGGAGGAGTGCGAAACACGGCAGCCACTTGAACATACACAGTGCTCCTACTACTAGGCATGTGCAGTGGTTCATACGTCAGTACTACATAATCTTGTTGCTAGTGTAGTAAGATATGACGACAACAAATGATGTTGTGCGCATGTCAACTATATGAACAGTAATGTAGTAACATAGTACCGCTTTCTCGACTGTCCGGTCGAGAATGAACGGTGAGATCAATGTTAACAGAACTAGGTCTACAGCGCACGGAGAGTACGGTGCTACAGTACTCCACGAAACATGAACCATATGAAGCACGAATAGTGTTACGCAGGGTGTATGAAGGGTGCACGGGATGGGAGCAAAAGTTCCCTTCTCGACCCACTTTTGGGTGTTTAGCAGAGTGCATGAAGGGTGCATGAGTCCACACTAGTAGGTTAACACAAATACACGAAGAGGAAACAACTACTCCGTCTAGGTGTGTAAGTCATCTTACATTGTGCACTGCAACCAAGGCGGAGAGGAAAACGAGAAAACTTAATGTCTTTTTGCTAATAAATAGCATTGCATGCAATGAACTAACCACTGCATGTCATGTTTATTAGTCTCAAGTCATTGAAAGCATGCACGGCCCACGTCTCTTATTGGTTGATATGTCACAAAACAAGAAACGGGGAGGGAGTTAATGTACCGTGCCTAAGTGTTTTGGGATTATTTGGTTTTCGTAAGGTGACTTGCACACTATATTGAGATGAGAATGCAACCAAACACACCCACACGCTTTGTGGTACAGTGATTGATCTGCACCGTCTGAGTTTGATCCAATGGTTATGTTGCGTCGAGACATGGACGTGCCCATGCAGAGGGCGCCTAAACACCACCGAAGTACCTCTGCTTCTCGAGGCGCACGACGTTGGTGATGTAGTGGGCGAAACGGCTGAAAGGCAATGCAATCTACGGGAAGGCGGAGGGAGCCAGCCGAGGAGCGGGGAATCTTTTGGTTTTCACCATGGTAAAACACCAGTCGACGACTTCTCACATCAGGGAGCAATGGGTTTTACAGGCGGAATCATCGTGACTAATTGCTGTCGCGCCTGCTCCCGTCAATCAAAAAATTTAAAATCCTGCCGCGCCTACTCCCGTCAATCAAAAAATTAAAAATCCTACCGCACTCAAACACCAGAGCAACGCCGCGGTGGATATTTAAATTTACCTACCGACAAGTAGATAAAAAAAGGGATGAAAAAACAAATGTGGCGGTG
This sequence comes from Aegilops tauschii subsp. strangulata, assembly GCF_002575655.3. NCBI lineage: Eukaryota > Viridiplantae > Streptophyta > Magnoliopsida > Poales > Poaceae > Aegilops > Aegilops tauschii. The sequence goes on along the minus strand of NC_053037.3, from coordinate 498,420,953 downwards.
GCCTAGCTAATCGGTCGAACTAGCCCAACTAGCTAGCCACCGTGCTTCACTGATGTACTCGGCGGGAAAAGTGGTCTTTCGTGATTTGACGACTCATTTATTTACTTGCTTCGGCAAAAATGCGCGGTAGGGCATCCCATGTCAGGAAGAATATATGCGTGCACCACCCGGGAGGACCCTGAAACCGCGCGGTAGGGTGTGCCATGTCTCGGCACGGAGGAAAAATGTGCGTGTAAAAATTTACTATATCAGACGTAGTACCTATGGTTCGACCTCGGGACCCAGCCAGTCGGTCGAAAACACCCCACTAGCCACACAGCTTCATCATGCTAACATGGCACGGAGGATAGGTGTGGTTAGCTCCGTCTCGACCAGCCACAACGTCTCTAGTTCTAGGCAATTCTTCTATTTTCCAAGCTTTTTTTTGGTTGTAATAACACCACGGCAAGCTAGCGCCGCTCTTCGTGTGTGCCCGTGCAAAGGTTAGATGATGGAGAGAAGAGAGAGATTGCAGACCTGGGACCCACCAGTAAGTGAGTCAACGGTCATGCACGTGTAGACAAGGCACTCCCTCTACTCTACTCAACGTAATACTGTATAAAATCAAGTTATGGGACAAAGCCAACAACCGTTGTTGTTTCAGGCTATCGACATACGCTTTGTAGTCTAGGTTGCCAGTTCGAATCTCGTCTTTCAGATTTGTTAGTTTTAGGTCCAAATTTGATTAATGACAAGTGGGACCCCCGTGTGTTGTTCCGATATTTCAGTGTAGGATGGTTTTTTGAACAAACACTTTGCATGGTTAGACAAGTAACGGCACAAGTTACACGTATTTTGCAAGTTTACGAACAAAAATGACAGCGGCATAGAATATCACATCCACCCCGCAGCGAAGCTATGGTGATACGAGTTTTTACACCGTTGGAAGTGAGATCCAATGGCTTGGGAGTAGTCTTTGTAATTATGCGCAATTTCCAAACTCTCCAAAGGTTTTTTGCAAATAAAACATCCAGGCCTCGTGTGTGCCGCTGCATCTTGGATCTAACGGCTCCCCATTACTCATATTAGTTGCTCCCCGTAGCTTAATTACCCGCTACGGTGATATGAGCATCTAGGTCGTATGATCAGTGATCAGATGGCACATGCGTAGTACTTGTACTTTCTGCGCAATTCCCAAACTCTCTCAACCGTATATTGCAAAAACATTCAAACCTCCTACCATGGGCCGTTAGATCTCCGTGAACTCATACTACTCACCATAGAATCTACGGTGCGGGAGCACCTCATATTCTCCCGTGCGAGAAAACATAAGGTGCTCTCGCAGCTTGGATGCTACGGTGATACGAGCTTTGAGGTCGTTTGATCTGAGATCCAATGGCATATGATCAGTCTTTGTGCTTGTAAGCAGTGGCCGAACTCTTTGGGGGCTTTTCTGCAAAAAACCATTCGAACCATCGAGGAGGCATTGGGTCACAAATCCAACGGCTCCGAAGAGCTTGTATCACCAAAGCATCTAAGGTGTGGTAGCACATGATATTCTTACATACAGGCGAATATGATGTCCTCCTTCATCTTAGATGCTACAGTGATACGAGCTTCGAGGTCGTTGGATATGGGATCCAAGGTCATCTGCGTAGTTTTTGTACAAATTGTGTGCAATTCTCAAACTCATCAAGGTTTCCTATAAAAATATTAAGACATCATGTGAGCTGCTATATCTCAGATCTACAAGCTCCAAGCAACTCGTATCGGCATATAGCATCTAAGGTATATATGGGGGCACATGATATTCTCCCGGGGAGGAGGGGTGGGGGTGCATAACCAATCGGTGGTTGGGAGGGTGGGGACAAATATAATCTAAACAACCCTAAACAGAGCTTCACAATTTTATCTAAGGTCGAGGGGGTGACCCCCGACAATCATAGCTCCGCCTAATTAAACACAACATTTGCATGTACTGTAGTACTAGACTTAATATTCATGTTTCAGTTTCTTCGTTTTAAATATTGAATTGAGGACCATGCATGTCTTACATTTTACTCCCTTCGTTCCTAAATATTAGTCTTTTAGAGATTTCAACTTTAGAGTGTAGATTCACTCATTTTGGTCTGTATGTAGTCGCTTGTTGAAATCTCTAAAAAGACTAATATTTAGGAACAGAAGGAGTATTTTTTAATTCGTGTCATACATGCATGGTTTGGAAAAATAGATGCACTATACTTATTGGATTGTTGTTGTGTTCGTGTGTGGGTGTCTGTGTGTGTGTGTGTGTGGTCATATGCTTGATACATAGAAAGTTTTCTCACCTCCATATTGTTCATATTTTGAATTTGAATTTGCATTGAAAAAGTTAGCAGGGATACCATGAAATGTGAAATCCACGTTGAGATCACTATATCACAAACTCACTCTAATTCAACAACTCGTCATAAATCAATTACCATGTTGAGATTAGTATTTGCAAGGAAAATACGGGCATTGTAATACACATAGATTCGTTCGACAACTTAAAAGGTTCCTTTCGTATTCTTGAATGGTAGGACCCAACGGCGTACCAGCCAGACCTTGGCTCGCGTTGATCCTAAAAAATAAAAAATAAAAAAATCGGGCTCCTGTCCTTCTGGTGGCGTGCGTGGTACGCACATTAGGCAACCCCAGCCAGTCGAGCCTCCGCGTTTCGAGTCAAATTATCTGGCGGCCAGAATTCCAGCCCTAGGAAATTCCCCTCATGTCCCCGGTCCATAATGACTACCGATGAACAACAGAGGGATGCTTTAGAAACTAGACAACATTGTGTTCAAAAAAAAGTAACTAGACAACGTTACCTACCGTGCCGAGCATGGTTCAATTCCCTCGGTCGCCGCTGCCAAGGTCACCCGTCAACTGCATTGCCTAGTACTACTACTACTACACCAGGATGAGCACAGAATTGAGCCCGTTTGTTCGTGCCTAGTACTTGAGTTAATATATCAGGCAATGCACTGGTACAGAGGGATTATCCTTTTGCTCTGCATATATAACTTGTCTGAAGTCTAACTAAGCAAAATGTTTGACCAAATCCTTTCTTAAGAAATACAACAGGACAGATGTATGGCTTGAAATTTATTGCATGATGCACGTTATGATATTGTTTCGAATCCTAGATCTTAAATTCCAGAAAATCCAAAAGTGACCATAAATTCTTGAAACTGAGCATGGTCACGTGATATGGCACAAATGTTACTTCGTAATTTTTTTATTCAATTTGAGACAAGCTGCTTATGACAAGTTGCACAAATGAAGAGCCAAGGTATTTTGGAACAAAGACCTATCACGTTAAGGCGAACGCTTTCACTATTGAAACCATGGGCGTTTACGTTCGGCCACGAGTCCCTCTTCTCATCGGAAGGTGCCGTCCGAGCAAGCGTGTGAGTCAACGGGAGGCGTGCGAGCAGACCGCTGCGCCGGCTGACAGGGAGGCGTGCGAGCAGACCGCTGTGCAGGTTCACCGGGAGGCGAGCCCTTTGACCAGGCTCCGCCGCCCACCTTCGTCCCAACTGCTCCCACTTTTAATGTCATCGGCGCCGCAGTTTAAAATAAACCCCGCACTACCCATTATCGCTACAATCTTCTCTCTTCCTCTCCGATTCTCCTGTCGTCTACCTCCAACCAGCCTGACCTAAACATACGCCATGCCGCATCACGATGGCCTGCCCTTAGTCTTCCAGTTTCCTGAGGAAGACACCCAGCCGGAGTCTCAAGAACATAAGGCGCTTTGGGACGAGCTTGAACTGGCCTTGCGGGAAGACGCTGCGCCTGTCCCCGCTCCCGTTCCGGCTCCCGTCGCCCCGACTGCGCCAGCGCCCATCCCTGTGGCATTGATGGGCTGGGAGCCACACATTGTCGCCGAGCTTGATGCCACGGGGTTCCACGAGGTCCCCGCCGACTTTCACGCGCCCGTGCACCTGCCAGCGCATGCGCCTGCGCGTGCACTGACGTGCGTGCCCGTGCTGGTGGCCGTGCACACGAATGTCTCCGCCGCGCCGTTGACAGCGCCTGTCCCCGCACGGGTGCCAGTGCCCCCCTCAGCGGCATGGATGGCTGTCGTCGACCGCTTCCTTGCACCAACGTCAGTCGCCTCCTCCCGCCAGTTGACTCGCTCCTGGAGACCGATGTCCAGAACATTGTGGCCTTCCTTGAAGCTAGGGCCAACGTCCAGGAGTACGCCAACAACGGTGCAAGACGCCGCCGTCGCCATCGGTCAGTGGCCCGACGACACACAGAGCACGGCAGAGGAGACGCTTCCCACCCCAAGGCGCCCCCGCCGCCGCCGCGTAATCTAAATTTGCCATGAAAAATGTTTGGATTGCCATGCTTAAAATCCGAACGTTTATCATTTCCGTTTATTTTAGATCGATCGCCGTATAATTTAAAGTTGGAGTCAGACTGAACGAAATATATGGTTTGATCGATTGAATGTTCTGCTAGAGCCGTATCAAATTAAATATAAAACGTCATCAAGCTACATGTATTCCTTGTCATCCAACGACCTAGGCTGCTACAATGTCGAGCGCTCAACACGTTTAGTGTGTAGTTAATTTCATGCCAAAAATAGTGCAAATCACATAATAACACGCAAATAATATCCAACTTAATATCCGCATGCACTTAATATACTTCCAAATTAACGTGCATTGCACGTACACACTGACTAGTGCTGCTAGCACATGAAACTGGTGCCGCAACTTATGAATGCGTCCAGATATGGTCAACGGCAACATCGCCCGCGAGTTCTTCGTGTTTGCCTGTGCGTCTAAACGCAGAAGGGGAGGAGAGAGAGAGCACACATGGAACCCACCAGTAAGTGAAGGCAAATAGTACTAAAAATAATATTACATGTTATCAATTAAATAGGCTGCAGTAATATAAAAACATTATGTGAACATAGGGAGGTACAACAAACATTGATGTTCTACGTATGTTTCCTATTGACGTGCGGCTTGAAGGCCCTGGTCGCATGTTCGATCCTCGTCCTTTATTTTTTAATTTGTATATGGGTCCAAATTTGTTTCATGACATGTGGGCCCCTCGGTGTGTAGTTTGTAGCACTTTAATTTGTGGGTCCAAATTTGTTCCATTCCAAGTGGACTATCGGTGTGTAGTTTTGTAGCTTATTTATAATAATTAAAGAGAACAATAGAGTTTTTTGCAATAATACCATGGTGCGACGTATAAGGCGAGAAAGGACGTGCGAGAGAGCGATGACCGAGCCAGAGGGAAATCAACTACGGGAGTTGTGGGGGTTGCAGCGGTGTTTCGAGTAGTTGTGGGCGAATGCTACGAAAATATAATCTAAATCAACCGGAATAAATGCCTACACAAATTAATCCAAGGTTGGAGTGCCCCTCGCAATGTAAATAGCTCCGCCTTTGCGAGGGATGGAGAGGTAGCTTCAATGTGTGGAAGATACGATGTGAGAAAGCGAGGTCAATCGAGAGACATATAGATAGAGAGACAAAGTGAGTGTGGTCCGACATTCATGGAACAAAATATGTATGCTCTGGAGAGATATTGTCCGATTGAGCTTTTGGCAAGGGTGAGGGCTGTAAGATAGAGCTTGAGAGATGATCCAGTCACAGATGTGTAGATATATTTTGTGTGTGGGAGGAAGGAAGGTCGATCGATCACATAGGGTCGTCGTGCGATCGAAAGAGTGAGACGGGTTGGAGAGAGTGACCTAGATAGACAATGTGCGTGAGAGAGTATACAATGTCAATAAGTCAAACTGGGCTCAAACATGGTGATATATCGTTTTTTGTCCGAGAAAGAGCGAGGTCAATCGAGACATACAGAGAGAGAGAGGGAGAGAGAGAGGGAGAGAGAGAGCGAGCGTGGCCCGCCATGAGATCGAAAGAGTGGGGGCGGCTTTGATGGACTGACCTAGATAGACAATCTGTGTGAGAGAGTATAGAGTGTGTCGATCGAGGCCCGAACAGGGAGATATATCATTTGTGTGTGAAAGAAAACGAGGTTAAACGAGACTCAGATAAAGAGAGCGAGATTGAGCGAGTGTGGCCCGCCGTGCGGAAGAAAGAGTGAGTCAGTCTCGAGGGAGTGACCTAGATAGACAACGTGTGTGCGTGCACACAAGAGGTTGGGGGCTAGATATGCAATGCATGTATTTAGCGCGAGCGGGTGAGAGGGAGAGGGAGAGAGAGAGAGCTCGGCATGGGGTGAAATGGCGGGTGTGTGAGGTAAATACATTTCGTAACAAAGTGGAAAAGGGGGGTTGTGTAGTTTGGAGAGTTAGATATCGAAACATGGAGAGAAAGAATGGATGTGTGTTGGAAACCGATAGCTTCCTAAGGTGGTTAGGAGAGGAAGATTGACCGATACAGGAAGTATGTAGCGTGTGTGCGGGAGGGGGGGGCTAAAAACAATACGAGACTTAATATTGATGTTTCAATTCGGTGTACATTGTAAGATTTGAACTGAGGACCATGCATATGGGTAATTATTTCGAATTCGTGCCATACTAGGTTTCGAAAAGTTGACATTGACTCAATTTGTTGTGCTATTTTGTAGGTCATATGTTTGAATCCATCCAAAAGTTTTCTCACTACCATGGTGTTCATCATATACATATGAATTTGTATTAAAAAGTAGCATGGATACAGTGAAATGCGAAATCCACGTTAGAATTGGAGATCGCTATGTGACACACACTCTAATTCAAATAACTACTTATGTGACACACACTCTAATCCACGTTAGCGTGGATACCGTTTTGATTTTTTTCAAATAACTCCTCATTAATTAATTTATAGTATCTCGTTTCGAATGACTAATTATTGCAAGGAAAACACGGGCATGGTAATACATACAGATTCGTTTGCAAATGAAAGAAGATTCGTTTGCATTCTCAAATGTAGGCGCACCAAGGTCGTGTCGTGGTGGTCGCGTGTGTTGGACGGACGTGTAGCACCCAGCCACCCACCCGCTCCCTCACGGACAAAATAAGTTCGCGCTTCCATGTTTCGGATTGAAATATTTGGCGGCCCCAATTCCAGCCCTGCAAAATCTCCCTTCTCCACCGTCCCCTTCCGCGCCCAGATTGCTCAAATCCCTAATTCGCCGCCAACCCAAGCAAAGTTCGAATCGCCCCTTGTCTCGTCTCTTTCCCCACCTTTATGCCGGACAACGATGACGAAGACGACGGTCGCGCTTCACTACCACACCGGAGCTACCTCATCTACGCCCTCGTCCACCGCACCGGGTGGTCCACCGACAATGTCGGCCGCCGCAATCGACGTGCCTCACAGACACCGACTTCCACCGCATCAGGTGTGCTTCACCGACGCCGTCTCCCAGCTCACCGGGGCTACTTCATTGAGCACATCGTCGCGCCTCCGCCCCTCGAGGCCGCTGGGGCTTCACCAACGGTCTCGTCCACCGCATCGTAGCGCTCTGCTGCCACTCAAGGTCTGCATCCGTGCGCGGCCAGCCAACGCCAGCGCATCACCCTCAACGGCTCTGAAGTGACCTGCACTCTAGCTAGGCGAGCATGCCCAAACGCCGGCCCGAACTAGGTATCCACATGTCACTCCCTTGTGCACTGTTCCAATGATGTTTGGATATCCTTTCACTGCTCTCTTAGCTTACACGCCTATCCAACTCTGACTTTAACTCTTATTTCTTCTGGAGATATCATCTGAAACAAGCAAATCCATTTTTTAGCGAAGCATGACGGCGCTACGGGATCTGGTACACATCCTGCACACCTGTATAACCTTGTAAGTATCTGTCCTCCGGTACAACAGCAAAGTCGATTCCTCTTATTTGATCAGCTATTCGCCATGTCAAAAATGCAGAGGGGGATGCAAGGAGCACAAGGCCTGCACATCCAAGCAAGTGGTAACATGGACTTGTACATGGAACATCCCAAGCGCAAGCAGAGCTGCAGTGAGCCTATACAACGAGTTAGCGTAAGTCCCTGCATTTCATTTAATTCGTACTGGCATTCGTGTATGATTTGTGTGCAGTGGCGGATCCACGAATTCAAGTTACCAGGGGCGAACATTTAACTTAAAAAATACGAAGGCACTTGCACTCCGGAAATCAACATAACTTGAGAAATGTGAAGCTACATGCACTTTGAAAACCAGCTAATGATCCAAAGTAGTTCAGATTATAAACACTAAATGATGCAAGCACTAAAAAACACAAAATGCAACATGGTGTACAAGGACTACAAACACGGTCTGTACCTGCTTGAATTATTCGTTCTCTGGCTGAAAATATCGAAGTGTAATTGCACCTATAACCAGTGTGCAAACTGCATATCAATATATCTATCCTGCACAAGTATGCCAATAGTTTCAAACAACAGATTAGAAAAGTATTTATGCTACGTTGTCATGATACGGGGACTTTCTGGTAGATGGCCTCGACGTTTCCTCAAGCCATGAAAATGCACTATAATTTGCTTGTCATCAATGCCTGCAAATCTCTATGTCTCTCTCAACATAGCATATCATCATTAGACACTAAATCCTTCAATGGGAGCTTGCAAAATGCTTGCATTAGATGCCTCATTAGACACTATATATTCATCACCAGGAGCATGTAAAATGTTTGCATCAAATCCTTCATTAGCAGTCTGTTCATTAGACACTTCAGGCTCAAGAACAACATGAGCTTGGATGTTTGCACCAGAAACTTGATTAGATACATCGGATTCAGTCAGTTCAGTATTGATTGGGGGAGTTATAAAATAAGTAGAAATTGGTTTCATTTTCTCATAGATTCCCCACATACAAGCAGTTTTACAACACCATCAGGTTTAACTATTGGCCAGAAATTGAAGAGTTGAATTAGATATAATCAGGGATGTGATGTACCTGCTCGTTGCGCATGCTACTCTTGCAAGCTGCGACTGTCCGTTTGCGCAAGCTCGATGACATGCCCGTGTTGCTGCCGCTGCGTCCCACGCAGGCTACACCCAGGGTTGGATCTTCATCTTCTTGTCCTTCCGTTCGCTTGAAGCCCGGCGACCGCCCTCCAACGAGGGCGCGAGGAAGTGCTGTCTCGGTCTGTCCAACGGCGGCTAGGGTAGGAGCAAACCAGACTCCTGGAGCAGATGAATTGGGATTTTTCATGCTGTCGATCGATATGGGAGGCGCTCGTTTGGGCCGCGAGCCTGCTATAGGGCCTTCCTTGCACTTATGTTATTGGCCTATCCAAATTGAAACATTTTTCTTCATTTTTACATTGCCTGCTCGTGCGTTGGGACGAACAAAACTAGCCTCGGCCAACCTGGACGACGCAAACTAGGTGCACACTTTTGAGCCACCCGAGGTGGCCGCCCATACCAGCCCCTATGGTGGCGTCGCCCTTTTTGCGTGTATGATAGGCGTAGTGAAAAATATTCCAGTGGCGCTTTTGATTTACCCACAGAATGGTTGAATTGCTTGTTTCTATGAACTGAGTTCACCAATAATGTGAAGGATGCCAGTCTTTTCATCCTATTGTAGATTGCTTAGATATCGATATGCCAAAAGTAATCGCATGAAATATACAGTAAAAGCCAGTGTGATATGTGTGGCTACAACTAGTCTGACTACACGTCCTCATATAACATATCAAGGACGCACCATCTTACCAGATTAACCATTCGACTTACCAATGCAGTGTGGGAAGAAAGAAGTATTGGGACTGCGTATCCAAGCAATTGATGCCATGGACTCCTTCATACAACCTTGTAAGTGAAAAAGAAGTTGCAGTGTGCCTGTACAAAGAACTAGCGTAAGTTCAGTTACCTGCTTCTCGGAATTTTAGTTAGCCACTTATTGCAAAATTGTTCAATTACGTTGCTTGGCTTAATTTAGTTTGCTAATTATTACATAATGCCACAGCTTGTTAATCCTATTATAGACTGCACCTATCTATGTGTTTGATACTTACTGTTAAGAATTACCTGTTTGCCTGAACTTAATTGCTACTTGTTTGTTTAACTGCTTTGCTGCTGCAACAACGGGTTACAATGATTTTAACAACTAGTTTTCAGCATCGAATTGAAACTCTTTAATTCCTTGTTTGTTTAACTGGTTTGCTGTTATAACTCCCAGTTGAGATGTTTTGCTAACTTCAACTTTTCTGAATCCAACCGGAACTTTAATGGCAAAACAGGTTAGCCTAAGATCAAAGAGTGACATCCCCATGGACGTTGTATCATCCCACAGTGGCACCGGCCCAATCGTGCATTATGAATAGCCAACTGCTGATGCTCTAGAGGCTAAACTAGTGGTAGAAAGAGATTCTGCTTCTGCACTTAGAGATGAAGTTGACATGTTGAGGAAGCAAACAGCATAATCAGTAGCAGTACTCAAGACAACCATTAAATATTTGGTGGATTTCAAAACGAAGCAAGCTGAGACTGACCACATTGTTAAGGTCCTGAAGGAAAAAAGGAAATTAAATTACCACTTGGTAAATCATAGGTGAAATGTTCTTTCCATCGTTGAATAACCTTTGTGTTGTTCGTTCATGTAATCAATCAAACCATTTGTTTTAGAGATCATGTAATAATTGTTTTTTGTTTTTTGTTTTTTGGTTTGTAATTTTATTTGAGTACAAGTCTGTATTAATTGATAAGACTCGGAGACATTTCATTTTGATTGTTGTGCCAGACCTACAAATATGCCAATCGGGCTGAATGTGCATTTAGCAATAATAGTAGTATAGATGGACCATAAGTGGCACGCATCGGAAAGGGCCAAGATGCTATAGTAGCTTGGCTAAAAAAAGGATGTTGTTGTAGCAAAGAAAAGTACAGTGGCCTGGCTTATGTATGTTAGTTGATATTATTGATCCATATACTCTATAAGTGTTTATATGTCTGTTAGTTCTGTACATTCTTGGTTGATTCATTCGGTATTTGAATCTTGATACATCGCTTGTGTACATATCTAAATGGGAGTACACATTATGTTGCGTGTGACATTTGAGTTGGACATGAAGTGTTCCAAATATTCGAATTCACCTTAAACTGGATTCTAGCTTCTGAATTTGAGTATCGGCATTTGTAAACCATATTCATATATGACAGTGGAATACATCTTTGTCGTCCTTTTGAAGATATATAAAAACACATAGAATGATTTATAAAGATTCGTATAGGAATACAAAGTGGATTCGAATTTAGTTGCCAGGGTAAACGTGGATGCTTATTGTCCCAAAATTCGAAAGAAGCGGCAAAATGTCCACTCCCACGTCGGCTACCCGAAGCCAAGTGTTTGGGAGATGGAAATTACTGTCTACCCATTACACGGACAGTCCATCGGCCCGATTTCCACTGCTCTAAATAGGGGTAGGATAGTAACTTCAATAAGACGTGACACGACCGCCTCTGAGCCCATTCTGACACGGTGGGCGCCAAATATGGGCGGCAAAGCACATTTGATTCAAGCTCGTCTTAAAGACCTCTGTTTCTCCCTCCATTTCCCCATTCATACACGGTCGGCGGCAAAACAAACTCGACTCGGCCGAAATCGATGTAGGCAAATATTTTCAATAGGGGCAGGTTTGTAACTTCACTCAGACATGACACAACCGCCCTACCTGTCAGCCTCAATCATACACCGTGGGCGCCAACCACCCTCTCCTCGCCCGAAATCGCTCTAGGCAAATATTGGCGAGATGCGAGATTACCGTCGTATCCCCAACCGACGAGACGTACAAATTTTAAACGGGGGCTAAGTTCGTAACTTTCCCATATTTCAGACAGGGGCGTCCCAAAAACATGGTTCCCCGTACCTCTCCCTCCATTTTCCCATTCATACACCGTCCGCGCTAGAACACCATCCCCACACCAGCCTCCGTCCGCCACCCCATCCATCGCCGCCGTCCTCCACCACATCCATCGCCGCCGTCCTCCACCACATCCATCGCCACCGTCCTCCACCATGCCGGAGCGCCTACCAAGACCGTGTCGTCCACTGCTAGAGATGGACATTTCTCATCCACGGCGACGGACCAAGAGCCTTGCATCACGTCCTCTCGCTTCATCGGCGCCGTCGTCCTCTTTGTCAGGGCCACTCACACGACCTTCTCTTCCACTGCAACGGGACTTATCCCCCGATGCACCCGTCTACCGTCGCAGATCTGCTTCAACGCCACCGACAGCCATCGCACCCTTGATGCCTACACGGCGCCGCAAGAGAGGTGGTACTTCATATCTCCTCAAGTTTTTGATCTCAACCAGAAAATAGATCTTAACTTGGTTACTCTACTTTCTTTTCAGCTCTTAGAATTTAGTTCTTAGTTCGAAGCAAACAATGGCTGCTAAATATCATTTCTCCGGTTTCCCCCTTTTATGATCACTATACGATCAGAATACGTGCTTCGTGTCATAATAGCACTGCTCGACCCATCAAGTTAAACAAGCTTAGTTGTTCAAATACGAATCTGATATTATTAAAACAGATTCATTTAATCGGTCAGCTAAATGTTCCTAAATTAGTTTCGAAAATGCATGTTCACCGCTCGGGTGTGTATCTCTACAGGGTGCCCACGGTGGGCCGGCCCACCCTGGGATTTTGGGTAGTCCCAGGCCCCGATTCCCCTCTGTTCTGCTGCGCGCTTCCGATCTCTACTCGCCCCCAGCCGCCTGCCTCGCCGGCGACTTGCCGTCCCCGGACAGCATGACTCTAGGAGGAGACGCCGGACTAACAGGAGGTCAGGAGCCGCTCGCCCAACAGCGTCACCGCTGCCCAGGCGCGCCGCCGTGCCTACCTTCCCAGTCCGTTCAGGGCTCAGGCGTGCAGCACCCACTAAGCCAACCCGATTTATCCTGAGATAAGTCCCCAACACTCAGCAGCCACTCCTCATCACCCATTTTCTAAGTGATTCATTACTCATTAGGCAGGACTGTCATTAGGGTTTGTTGTGTGCTCAGTACTACCTACACTTAATGGTTCAGATGTATTTCGTTAATCTTTAGTACCTGTAAAGTTCACAGGGTTTTCAAAATTCCGGCCCTAGGAACAGACACTAGTCATTTTGGATTGTTGGTCGTAGTGACATTGACCCAGATTACTACTGCAAGTCAGGTTTGTTGAAAATTTTACTTGTCTTTCTTACTCATTCGATATAATATCCAATTATTCACGGCGATTAGTTGCAAACAATAAGTGCTAGACAAACTTCTTGATTCAGATTTTGGACGGTCTCTTACTGCAGTTACAATTCTGCATACTTGTCCTAGTGAGCTCACAAGTAAATAATTGATTCACTACATCTATGCTTGCCTTGTCATATTTGTTGTCACTATTCTTTTAGGGTGGACCACCCTGTTTCTAAATACTGCAACCGTAGACATTGAATAGTATTTCTCTATGTGATCTCTTCCATCATGTGTGGGCAATGAACACTTCATTGTATAGAAAGAAAGTGCCATTTCCAGCTTTTACACAGGCTTCGATCTTTTACATGGAATACAATCTGCCTACTTGCTTTGTGTTGCACTACTAACACTCCACCCTTGAAGCTAAACATTATGCCACTCATAATTCCTTAGTTTATTTGTTCAAATACGAATTTCATATGATTCTACCTACTTCAGTTTTAAAATGTGTGTCTGCCTGTTATAGAGACATAAGGGGTTTGTATTTCTGTGTGTGGTCTGGTCAGCACGGTTGGGGGGTGAACTTTGCATATGCAGGGGTTTATAGGGAGACACTCTTCAAGTTGAATCCGCAATGCATTCCATAGATAATCTGACTACTTTTTATGTTTTCATGAATCTCAGATTCTGAACAACATCATAATGATTATGAGCTTGCGCGCATCAAAAGAATAAAGCAGAACAATGCCATGGCTATCAAACTTGGCATTAAGGGACTGAAATCAAGTCTGGATGCAATGCACTGCAAACACTCTCCACCTACAGATTCATGCTCAGAATATGATCCTAACAGTGATTCTGAGCTAGAGGGAGACCTAAGTCAATGTAGCTCCCTAGTGGAGGAGTCAGAGGAAGATGCCCTATCTTATTCACCCATCAAGGTGCTTGCTCTAACTTTCGAAGGTTATATTTGTCGCACATATCTTGCAACGGATGCTTTGCATTGCTTCTACTTTGTTGAACTGCCATTAGCTTAGTTTACACATCGTGTATGTGAATACGGCCTGCCTATCCATTTTCAGTACATATTCCATCTGTCGTCATACCATATTTATCCATTCAAATGTTGTTCTTGTGTATCAGACGTTCAAAAGGAAGAGGGCGATTGCTGATCGTGGAGGAGCACAAGGAAAGTATTTGGAAAAGGTAGTGGCACCTGATAAATCAAATAGCCCATTAGGTGTAGTTGCAATATCACCTGACCCACAAAACACCCCAACTCTAGCAGACTCTAGCCCTACTACACTGGTCATTTCTGATGCCCCAACTCCGCAGACCCCAACTGCAGCAAACATTATGATTATGCCAGTTGACATAGCACCAGCTCTACGACGCAAAACCCCTATTCCAGCAAAGAGTACACCAAATCCAGTTGCCAAATCCCTTTTCGAACCAGAGAGAGCCCCAATTGCAGCAAATAGGACCCCTGTTCCATTTCTTCCCAGTTTAGAAGACAAAGCTTATATTGTTGTCAGGAACTTTGTGCGCATCTTTCCTTCATGGAAAGATTATACCGCAGACACAGAACAATTTCCAGTCTTCCTCCGCAACTTACGCATAAGTAATGTACTAATGTTATTCATGGTCATTACTGCATATGTTTCTGCTGACAGAAGACACAAGATTTCATTCTTTTAAATAGGCGAGGACCAAACTGGATTGTGAAGACGAGCAAGGGTTGGTTGCGCTTTTCAAGCACTCGTTGATGAAGTATTGTTCCTACCTGAGGCAAGCGCACTTCGATGGCAAGCCTCTAAATGAAATTTCTGTATAGTCTCCGGTGCTACATTTATCCTAGGGTGACTGGAATAATCTTGTTACACATTGGTCTCGGCTGCAGCGTAAGGTACTATCTATGATATCACATCACAATTTGAACTACATTTCTGCATTTGCCTTAACGTCTCACTTGTACGAAAACTGTTAGCGGAAGAACATTCGTTCTCAAGTGACCACAGAATCTCGCAACTATACTGCACACTGCATTGCTCTTGTGAGTACCTCTTGCCCTGTATGACCATACTTACTTTCATAGATGTTTGATTATATAGCATCACTGCACATGTTAGCCTCGTTATCGTCCATTTGGTGGACATTATAAGATATGTATGGACTCTTACATAAATTTAGAATCAACCCAATGCTTTTGAAGAGGTTTAGCTCTGCAGTCCTCTTGTAAGGACTGAACATGGTCTATCACTATACTTACATTAACAGCTACTCCCTCCGTCCCATAATATAAGAACGTTTTGTACAGTACACCGGTGTTCAAAACACTCTTGTATTATGGGAAGAGGGATTGGTTCATTGTGTAGCATTCTGCATCTTATCTCCCTCGCCCACCATTTACTAAAAAAGATCATATCTATATTTAATCTTACCAAAAAGTAGAATA
Source organism: Aegilops tauschii subsp. strangulata (assembly GCF_002575655.3). Lineage (NCBI taxonomy): Eukaryota > Viridiplantae > Streptophyta > Magnoliopsida > Poales > Poaceae > Aegilops > Aegilops tauschii. Next base: position 498,405,396 of record NC_053037.3, on the reverse strand, counting down.
CACAGACAATGCCAGTGCAGAAGTGTAGCCCATTGCTCTTGTCAGTACATTTTGTCCTGTAATGCTTGTACTTCCAGGGATTGGTAGTTGATTATGTAGCATCAATCTGCATCTTATCTTCATTATCCTCTATCCCTTCCAGTATTATCATATCTATAATTACTCTCTACAAAATGTAGAGTACAGGCAATGCTTATGAAGAAGATTATGTGCTGAAATTCTTGAGTTATCCTTCCCTTGACATGGAGAAGGGCATTATAATGCCGGTGTTAACTGTTAATGTAAGTCAGTCCTTCTAAAGCCTTTATCCTCAACTGATGTTTAATTTGCTCATACTCCCTATCGTTTACTGTTGTTTAGTTTGCTGTTTCTACCAAAATGCATGTTCGCAAGAACCATAAGTTCTAAGTTTTACTTGTAAAACCAAATTCCTTATTCATACCATGCACATTACTCAATACTCCCTATATGTATGCTTGTTTTTGTGGATCTATAATCCAGTGTGTGGTGAAGCAGCCACGTTTGCACCTTGTCATCTCCTGTTTTATCTTACTGATGTGGCCGATGATATGAACAACATGCCATGCACATTAACCAAAATAGATACAATGATTTTCTTTGCCCTTCATCTATGCATGTTAGGTTGACATGGTAATCCAGTAGTGTGGTGAAGCTCCCCGCATTATGAACAATGCCAAATTATGCTATTGATATTTTGAACTTACTCTTTATTTTCTAATTTGAAATTGGATGGAATTGACAGCACAGTTATCATCTTTGTTTATACACATGCAAAACCTTTCATCTCTCTGCTTTGTTTCAGGGTGATATGCCTAATGGCATGCACAAGTCTGCTGAAGGCTGTGCGACAAACCCAACATATATTGCAGCAAAGAAGGCAAAACATCTTGAAGATAGCGAGACAACCCCAAAGTCTTGTCTTGATGCAGCGTTCAAGTTACTTGAGACTAGCACTCAGACAAGCTCACATAATTCGTTGTCTGAATCAGCTCGACTTCTTCAGTCCCAAGTTCTAGCAGAAAGGCATTCTGCAACTCAACTTCGACTTGAAGTCCTATCTCTAAGAAAGATTGCGGAGAACACCAATGATAACCTCATCGCTAAATAGCTACACCTGGAAGCTATGACCGACATGCTAGGCCGGTGTCACAGCCTTGCTCAGCAGCTTGCGCAGCAGTTCCCGTGCAAGGCTAACCTTTCTTGAATTGTCTTGGAAGTGGTCTCGGCTCAGTATTATTTTGTTACGCTGCAATGGTGCCCAGTTTTTGTAATCTGCTTCTTCATTGCGCTTTATGATCACTGGTGGCGAACTTTGATGCCCAGTGGATGTAATATACCATAAATCCTTTATTGTATAGTGTAGGTTTATTCTTAGTTACTATACCGTAATTTCTTTATTGTATAGAGTAGGTTTGTTCTTAATTCCTACTAGTTACTGCCATCCTTCGCTATCTGAAAAAAAATCAGATGTAGTCGACCGGGCCGAAACATTCGCCTCTAACGGGCCTGGTGTTTAGCGGGCCACAATTGGGCCGGCCTGCATCTTTCTTGGGCCCGAATGATTGGGACCTTCACACTTTGCGCGAGGCCCACAACTTACACCGGCCTATGTTTTAGTTGGTCCTTTTGTGGACCCAGCACTTAGTTTGGCCCAGGTAGTGTTGGGCCATTAACAGGCTGAATATTGTACTAGCCTGTTACGGCCTAGATGAAACCATGGGCCTTTAGCAGGCCGAAATGCATATTGGGCCTCAATTTTCACTAGTCATCGACGGGCCTTCAGCAGGCTGAAATTTAGACCGGGCCTTTTTGGGCCCAGTTATATCACGGGCAGTTACCAGGCCGAAGCATATCTCGGGCCTTAGTTGGCCCACTGATATCATGGGCCTTTAAGAGGCCGAAAGCTTAGTACAGACATCAACGGGCCGAATTATGTGGCAGGCCTTTAACAGGCCCAAAGTCATGTTGGGCTTAACTGTTGCCACCTTTATCATGGGCCGTTAGTGGGCCCGATGTCCCGTCGGGCCATATATGGCCCATGGGCAGCCTGGTGTAACACCCCGGATGTAACTTGCCATATTTGTAACTCCGACTCTTGCCATTTTCGGCTATGTGTTATGATATTCCCTTCGTGGTCGGGTTTTGTCTTTCGTTTTGCATTTTGTTCATGTCATGCATTTCATATCATGTCATCATGTGCATTGCATTTGCATACGTGTTCGTCTCACGCATCCGAGCATCTTCCCCGTTGTCCGTTTTGCAATCCGGCGCTCCCATCTCCTCCGGCGCACCCCTTTTGTTTTCTTTCGTGAGCGGGTGTCAAACGTTCTCGGAATGGACCGAGGCTTGTCAAGTGGCCTTGGTATACTACCGGTAGATCACGGGTCAAGTTTCGTTCCATTTGGAGGTCGTTTGGTACTCCAACGGTTGACCGGGCATCCGCAAAGTCCATTTGTGTGTTGCAGCAAAACCCCCCCTAAAAACCAGCCCAAAACCCACCAAACTCTCTTCCATGCTGTAGGTCATTCGATCACGATCGTGTGGGCGAAAACCACACCTCATTTGGACTCTCCTAGCTCCCTCTAGCTATATAAGTGCATCTCTCCCGAAAAACGTTCGCAGGCAAACCCTAACCCGCTCCCCGCGCCCCGCGCCAGACGTGTCCGCCTCCGGCCGGACGAAACTCCCGCCACCGCCACGTCAGCGTCCGCCGCCGCCCGTACCGCGCCGGCCCGCGGAGCCCAGGGAGGGCCCGCGCCTCCGCCCGAGCCGGCGCCTCCTCGCCGCGTCGCCGCACCGGCCGGCTCCGTCGCCCCCGCGGCCCGACCGCCCGTCGCCGCACGAGTGCCCTGCCGCCACACTCGCCGCCGTCCCCGCCGCCTCGCCCGCCGCCGGTGCCTCCCCTCCGGCCTCCTCCTCCCCGCGGCCTCCCTCTCCTCTCCCGTCGCCAGCGAGCTTCGGCCACGGCGAGCCCCGAGCTCCCTCGAGCGGCCAGATCTCGATCTGTTGACGAAGGTTGACTTCCCGAGACCCCTAAATTTTGGCAAGTCCTGTGATTCTTACAATAAGTGCATCTGTTCATCATGGCATAACTCTCTGCATATAGCTCCGTTTCGCGCGTGTGATATATCGAAATGTTCGTCTCGTGATGCTCTACATTTTTTTCAATTTCACCATGTTCATTAGAGGCCATCTTGATGCCCAAATCCCTGGTGCAAGAGTGCTAGTTGCTGTTATCTACTGGTTCTTAGTAGAACTTGGAGATTTGTTATTTTTGTATCATTTAATCTGTGCAACTTATGAGCATGAGCTCTACATGTGTTTTGTTGTATGCCATGCTATCTTTCCAAGGGTGTATGCCATGAATTTTTGTGATCTCTGTGGTGACTAGCACAAGCATGCAAACTAGGCTCCGTAATGTTTCTGATTTCAGGGACTTAGTCCTTGTCTGCTGTTATTTTGTTGCCATGTAAACTTGATGATACAGAGAGATCCATGCATATTTTGGAGATGTTCAGTAAGGATTTTTTGTAGATATTGTTGTAATTGATCCATTCCTGCCCTTGTTTGCAATTATGGAGTGCCATAGCATGACTCAATCTTGCTCTACTTTTGCTATAAAATATTTCTGGCAGATTCTTAACATGATATTCATTTTTGCCAAGCTTGTTGTAGTTGATCCATACATGCTATGCTTTTATTCTTGCCATTTATAGCTTCATAAACATGCCATCTTGCTGTAGGTATGATAGTTTTGTCATGCATTCCTTTGTGGTTAGTGCATCAAGCTCACCAAGATGCCCTCATATTATTGTTTTCTGCCATGTCCAGTAATTTCGCCAAGTCTGTGAACCTGTTATCTTGTGCACTTTTGCCATGCTTGTTTGAGCTTGTTATGTTGTGATCTAGCCGTAGCTCAGTGTTCATATTTTGTCAAGCATCTCCTGTAGATTACTTTCATATGCTTTGTTGCTATGTTGCAGTGCTGTAGCATTGTTACTTGTTGCATTCTAAGTGCTATCGTGCTGTTAATCGCAGATTCGTGTCATTCTTGTTTTGCTTGCCATTTGCAAACCGTGCATCCGTTTCTGGTGATCTTTATATCGATTTCGACCGAAATCATCTCATCTTTCCAGTGGCATGCTTGGTTTGCAAAGTTACTGCCTTGTTCATCATTTTCCTTCCGGAGCACGCATACGCATCGCATATCATATCTCGCATATCATACATGTTTTTCATCATGTTGCTTGTGCATTTCTCGTGATTGATTGTGGTTCCGTTGCTTGTGTTTTTGTCTTGGGTAGAGTCGGGAGACGAGTTCGTGAACGAGGAACCTGTTGAGTACGCTTACGAGGATCAAGCTTTCGACAACTCTAAGAACCTTGCAGGCAAGATGACCACCCCTCGAAATCACTTCTATCTTTGCTTTGCTAGTTGTTCGTTCTATTGCCATGCTGCGCTACCTATCACTTGCTATATCATGCCTCTCATATTGCCATGTCAGCCTCTAACCATCCTTTCCTAGCAAACCGTTGTTTGGCTAAGTTACCGCTTTTGCTCAGCCCTTCTTATAGCGTTGCTAGTTGCAGGGGAAGTTGAAGTTTGTTCCATGTTGGAACATGGATATGTTGGGATATCACAATATCTCTTATTTATTTAATGCATCTATATATTTGGTAAAGGGTGGAAGGCTCAGCCTTATGCCTGGTGTTTTGTTCCACTCTTGCCGCCCTAGTTTCTGTCTTACCGGTATTATGTTCCTTGAGTTTGCGTTCCTTACGCGGTTGGGTGATTTATGGGACCCCCTTGACAGTTCGCCTTGAATAAAACTCCTCCAGCAAGGCCCAACCTTGGTTTTACCATTTGCGACCTAAGCCTTTTCCCCCGGGTTTTCGCGAGCCCGAGGGTCATCTTTATTTTAACCCCCCCGAGCCAGTGCTCCTTCGAGTGTTGGTCCGAACCGAGCAGCCTGCGGGGCCACCTCGAGGAAACTCGAGGTCTGGTTTTACTCATAGCTTGACTTATCCGGTGTGCCCTGAGAACGAGATATGTGCAGCTCCTATCGGGATTTGTCGGCGCATCGCGCGGCTTTGTTGGTCTTGTTTTACCATTGTCGAAATGTCTTGTAAACCGGGATTCCGAGACTGATCGGGTCTTTCCGGGAGAAGGTTTATGCTTCATTGACCGTGAGAGCTTATGATGGGCTAAGTTGGGACACCCCTGCAGGGTTTTATCTTTCGAAAGATGTGCCCGCGGTTATGAGGCAGATGGGAATTTGTTAATGTCCGGTTGTAGAGAACTTGTCACTTGACCCAATTAAAATACATCAACCGTGTGAGTAGCCGTGATGGTCTCTTCTCGGCGGAGTCCGGGAAGTGAACACGGTCTGAGTTATGAATTGACGTAAGTAGGAGTTCAGGATCACTTCTTGGTCATTTCTAGAGGACGAACGTTCCGTTGCTTCTCTTCTCGCTCTCTTTTGCGTATGTTAGCCACCATATATGCTTATTGCCGCTGCAGCTCCACCTCATTACACCACCCTTTTCCTATAAGCTTAAATAGTCTTGATCTCGCGGGTGTGAGATTGCTGAGTCCTCGTGACTCATAGATTCTACCAAAACAGTTGCAGGTGCCGACGATGCCAGTGCAAATGATGGGATCGATCTCAAGTGGGAGTTCGATGAGGAACGTGGTCGTTACTATGTGTCTTTTCCTGATGATCAGTAGTGGAGCCCAGTTGGGACGATCGGGGATCTAGCATTTGGGGTTATCTTATTTTCATTTGGATCTTGACCGTAGTCGGTCTATGTGTGTATTTTGGATGATGTATGAATTATATTTATGTATTGTGTGAAGTGGCGATTGTAAGCCAACTCTTTATCCCATTCTTGTTCATTACATGGGATTGTGTGAAGATGACCCTTCTTGCGACAAAACCACAATGCGGTTATGCCTCTAAGTCATGCCTCGACACGTGGGAGATATAGCCGCATCGTGGGCGTTACACACGGGCCATTCCCAGGCCGAAAGTCACACCGGGCTGAAATGGGCCCATGTCTACATCGGGCCTCTAACAGGCCAAAAGTCACTGGGCTGTAATTGGGCCCAAATATTCGGCGAACAATTAACGGGCCAGATCTGGCTTCGGGCCGTAAATGGGCCTCGGCGAACAATTAATGGGCCAGATCTGGCTTCGGGCCGTAAATGGGCCTTTATTAAGCAGGCCGTTATTGGGTTGGCCCACTAGTACCTGGGTAAGTACTACGGGCCTTTGACTGGGCCGGCCTTTTTAACCTATATGGGCCCCTGTTGGGCCGTGCCACGTGTCGACGTATCATAGCCGCTTTGGGTCCAATGAGTGGATGACATCTGTCCCAACAGTGAGCCGACACGTGTTTCCTCCAGCCAATGATGATTTTACACATGGAAAATCCCCATTGGTCGGGGCTGTTAACGGGTTATCGGATCCAAAACCGGACCCGATAGCTTATGCCACATGTCGGTCACCCTTGACGAAAGCACTTCTGTGACGTGCGATTTATCGTCATGGAAGTGGACACTTCTGTGATGATAATTTTGGTAATGTCATGGAACACTTCTACGACAGCACAGGTATGACTATCTTGATTCTGTCATAAATTTGTCATGGATGTACATGCATGACAGAAAACGTGACCTACTATGACAAACACGTATCATCACGGAAGTGTATTTTTTTGTAGTGCATGCATTTGATATTTTCAAATGGGACGCCCTTTGATGTCAGCCGCGCCAATCGATTTTTCTTTATTCTTTAGTTGTGAAGTAAATAATGGCTCTGACATGTGAATCGCTGAGATGCATAATCATCGATTGTTTTGAATGTTCTCTATGAATTGTCAGGCCTGTGTGTTTGATTGCAATGTACTGGAACGCTAAAAAGCTGCTCAAACTCTTTGTACTCCCTCTGTTCCTTTTTACTTCGCACATTGTGAAAGTTCATACTTTTTTCTATAAGATTGATCAAAGTAGAGATACTTTGACTGCAGACAAAACTTGTATGCAGACTAAAAAGGACCGGAGGGAGTACATGTGAAACTGCTGCAAACGAGGTGATCACCCTAGGAATAATGCTAGTACGTATTGTTTTGCATGTTCATCCAATGCCAGTGATACAAGAATTCGAACTAATCGAACTAAATTCATTCGTACACGGTCGGATTTCATATAAACATGTCGGATTTCATTACATTTTATACATTCTTCAACTAAAAAGGGATGCGCTGAAGGTATAATTAATTAACCGAAGCTACCCACCTGTGTCCGGCTGAGCCGAACAGAAGCTTCTTCTCTAGCGGACTGAGCTTCAGTGACTTAACTACAGGTGCAGTTGCGTAACTGACATGTGGCCCAGATGCCTGTTGGGCCCACATGTCAGTCAGCCAACTACACCAGCAGTTAAGTAGAAGCAGTGTCCTTCTCCAACATAGCTCTCCGACTCCACGTCGCCGCCAAGAAGCTAATCGGCCGTCAATGGCCAACCCGCCTAGCTTGGCTTCAACCGAAGGGTAGCAGGGTGGCCTTACTTGGACCCGAGCGGCGGCGACCTACCATGTTCTACTCTTCCTTGTTTTCTGTGTGGCCCGACCTCGTTGGCAGCGGGGCGGGCCCTCGATGGAGCTGGCGATGTCCTCTGTCTCGTTGTCGGCGAGGCGACGCCTCGGCGGAGCATGGGAAATCCTCCCCCTCGTTGTCGGCAGGGTGGGGCCTCGGCTGAGCCGGCGATGTCCTCTGCCTCGTTGTTGGTGGGGCGGGGCCTCGGCGGAGTAGGGCCTCCCCCTCGGTGCCGGCGGGGCAGGGCCTCGGCGGAGCCGGCGGTCTCCTCTGCCTCGTTGTTAGCGTCGCGGGGCCTCGGCGGAGCAGGGCCTCGCCGACGCCAGCGGAGCGGGGACTCGTCGGAGCCGGCATTGTCCTCTGCCTCGTCCTCGGTCTCGCTAAACAGCGCATCGCCCGCTTCATCGACCTCTTTGTAGGCGGCCGCAGCCTCCGCCACCCGCATGCGGTATCGCCAGCGCTCGAGGCGGCCCTCGTGGGCGGAGCGGTACGAGTCGAGCAGCGCCTCCTGCTCCGCGGCGATCTGCTCCTCCGCCTGCAGGTGCTCCTGGAGGAGATGGTGGTTGTACGCGGCGTCGGCCTGCGCCTCCCAGAACTGCTCCTGACGCTTCTGCCTCATTGTGTCCATGTATTGGGCACGGGCCTCGCCGATGGTCATGGTGCAATGCACCGGCGAGGATGGCGCGGAGGAGGGGGTTGGCGCCGGATCATCGACTACCATGTTCTCCATTGGGATGTCGTCGTCCTCCGGCTGCCTGCCGGCCAGGCAGTCGGCAGCAATGGCTGCCATCTCCTTGTGGTCCGTCGTCCGCCCATCCCGAAGAGCGCTGGAGCGTGAGGAAGCCATGGTGGGCAGTAGTGGTGTGGACAGGAGAAAGGGAACGGAGGCGGATGACTGTGGCTATGGCCGGTGCAGCAGTTTATATAGCAATGGTGGGCGGCGGAGGGACGGACGTGTGGCGCCGGAGTAGCCGCCTCGGCAATCGCGTATCATTAATGTGGGCGACAGACGGACGGACGGCACTTGTGTCATTTGAAGGCGGAGCAATCGCCGGCACCGGGAAGCGGGGCGGGCGGCGCTAACCGTTTTGGGTGGAAAGCGCGCGCGGGCGAGGGAGGCAGTCTGGGTGGGCCAGGGCAGTCAGACTCGTGCTTGGCAGTGGGTCAGTCCAGCAGCCGGACATGCTAGCTCGCCAGCCAGCTCGCCGAGCTGAGCGACGACAATCAGACGATGGACGTAGCTTCCGACCAGGAGCCAGCGCCACTGTCCAAGCCGGTTCATGCCGTGTTCACCATAGAGCAGGTGCGGCCGCACTTCGACGCCCTAATGGCGTAAGAGATACCAGCACAGGAGGACCTGTCCTGCAACCTCCATCTCCTCAACGAGCACCGGTGAACAAGTGAACGACAATGCCGTCGCGGACATGTGGCCCTATGATCCTGGCTTCTCGAATGAGCAGCGGGCGTTGTATCAGACCATCTGTAGGGCCCGCAAGGCCCTCTCCGCTGTCCTTTGAGTTGTTGCGCTCGCTGTGGCGCCGCCGTCTCGCGTTGTCAAGATGGTCAACGGACATGTGGAATGAGGAGATGACTTTACTTGGAGAGGATGACAGTGGGGACTCACCAGGGCCATAGCCGCACGTACGCAAGTGCCTCCTTATTATATACAACTGTAATTTTTTTTGCTTCCTCCTGGTTTCCTGACATCACGGTCCCACGCCATTGTCAACCTATGTAGTCAATAAACGAGAGAATTGCACAAGGAGCGGACGACAGCTGGGACCAAGCAGCTCGAGCAGTATTTGTGTTTTTGAGGTGTGAGCACTGCAGAGTTTTTCTTGAGCGATGTTTTCGTTGTTGTTCAGAGGAGAGCAGGGTATTAACTAAGCGGGTTGTGGCCCGTCTAGCCCAGGCCAGATATCCAGCCTAGATATTAATTTTTTTCAAGCTGAAAATGGCTAGCCCAGCTATACTTGTTTTTTGAGGAATACCCAGGAGAGGTCAACTATTATTCTCCGCCCCGCTAGGCTGCAAATCTTTCCTAGGAGGGATGCATTAGGCTTAACAAGAAAATGGGCTTTAAGAAATAATAAATGGGATGTAATTATAAAAAACTGGCCAATAACTATAAAAAATGCACCAAACACGTAATTACTTTATAAAATATTATTTTTGGATTTTGAAAATTTTAATTTCATTAATTGTTGCGCGCGCAATGTTTCGTTGGATTTTTACGTAATACCAATTTATATTGAAATTGTATTTAATTTGACTAGAAATTTCGGGATAAAAATATTTCGGATCCCATCAAAATGTGGGAAATTTTATTGAATTCTGTTTTGAACGGTTGGTTGAAATTATTAATTGTTGTCCTAGCTAGAAAATGGGCTGTACTTTTAACAAACTGTAAATGGGCGGTAGTATATTCCATTAGAATTCAAAAATGGGTTGTACATTCTTACAAATCTCAAATGGGCTATAAGTTCTCTGCCACACACTTGTGGGCCTACTAAGTTGACACGTCCCCTAAAAAAAGTTGACGCGTATGCAAGGCTTTGTCAACTTATAGTCAACACACGATTCTAGCAGCAGTGGCCGTTGGATATCCATTCAACGGATGTCGTGCTTCTTCTTCAATCTCGGATATTCTAGCTTCACCCGCCCAAAAAATGATTCCTCCCCCTGACATCTGGGGCGCACCGTTTTGGAAGCTGACCTGTGGGCCTACTAAGTTGACGCGTACCAAGGGCTTTGTCAACTTAGTCAATATAAACGATTCTAGCTGTAGTGACCGTATGATGTCCATCCAACAGCCGTCGTGCTTCTTCAACCTCTGGTGTTCTTGCTCCAGCCGCCCAAAGCAGCGCCGGTCGTGCCGCCTGCTCCTGCCTCCCGTGGCCGGCTGTGCTGCCACGAAGGCCTCACCGCCCCCTACTACTCCCACCGTTGTCCAGGCCATCCCTCCACTCACCCACACACCCAGTTATTCTGCGGTGACGGCAGCCTCACACCGCAGGCGAACCAGTGAACCCTCGTACTCCTCTCCGCGTGGGCATCCACTGCCGCGTCTTCCCCGGCTATGCGTCGTCCCCTTCCTAGGCCTCGCCGTCGTCCACCGCATTGGTGCTCTCAGCGCGGCGTGGTCAATGTGGTCAACAACCGACTTCCATCGGAAGAGTACTATACGTGGAGAAGCCGATAGCTCGGTCCACGGCCGCAGCAAGGATGTGCCTCCTTATTACGCAGAAAATAATGATTCCTCCACCTAACAGCAGGGACCCACCGGACGGGCCACCGTATTTCATGAAAAAAAATCCCCCCCCCCCCGCCCGACTGCTGGGACCTACCAGTTACATCTTCGCACGCAAGGAAGTGCGTCCATATTATGGGCAAAAAAATGATTCGCCCCCTGACTGCTGGGACCCACAAGCTACATCTTCGCACGCAAGGAAGTGCCTGACAGTCGAGACCCACCTGGTCGAAGCGTACGTAGCGTTGTCATTCTGGTCGCGAACGCGTACGTACATACGATCGATCTATCTGCAGGCTGCAGCGATGAACCGTGACCGTGTAAGGAAGGGCACGTGTCGTAGTAGAGGCGTGCACGTGTCATAGTAGAGGCGCGCACATAGCATGTACATGTACATACAGCGGCCAGGGTGCAAGAAAGAAAATACAGCCACGTACGTACATACGGGCGGGGTCTCGAGCGCGTACTCGCGCATATATATATGGACGGCCAGGGATTGTGTACATGGAGAGGCAACGGACGGCAGCAAAGGCGTCCTGTTCATCGGGCAGCGAATCGGCTGGGTCAGAACGGAGAAACAGCGTCCTGTTCATTGGGAGGCAACCGACTGGGTCAGAATACGTCGTGTTCATCGGGAGCCAACCTGCTTGGATGGAACAGCCGATGGAAACGAGGCCTGGCGTACCGCGGAACGGAGGAAACGGCCTTGTGTTCGACCGGCCACGGTCAAAACGGGATCCTGTTCATCAGGAGGGGTCTGGCATACCGCAAAACAGAGGAAACGGACTTCTCTTGGACCTTCTACGGTCGAAACAGGGTCCTGTTGATCGGGAGGGGTGTGGCGTACCGCAAAATGGAGAAAATGGACTTGTGTTGGAGCTCTACGGTCGAAACGGGGGTCCTGTTCATCGGGAGGGCTGTGGCGTACCGCAAAACGGGACTCCACAGGATACTGTTCATCTCCACCGTCGACCTCCTCCAGCCTCCACGGGCTATTGTTCATCCACCGTCGACCTCCTCCAGCCTCCACCTCCGACTGTTCATCCACGGGCTCCTGTTCATCCAGCCTCCACCACGTGCTCCTCCACCGGCTACTGTTCAACCAGCCCTCTCCACGGGGTCCTGTTCAACCACCCCTCCACGGGTTACTGTTCATCCAGCCCTCCACCAGCTACTGTTCAACCAGCCCTTCACGGGGTCCTGTTCATCCAGCCCTCCACCGGGTCCTGTTCATTCACCCCCAACCGGCTTGATCGATCGGTGTCCTGTTCATCCAGCGGCAACACCACGAGGTCCTCTTCATCCAACCCCCACCGGGAACTGTTCATCCAAACCCCCCAACAACGCTCACTGTTCATCCAGAGGCAGCATCGATCGGCTTTAGTTAGCAGCAGTAGCAAAGGAATCACTCGGGTTCAGTTAACAGCAAGGGATCGGTCGATCGCTCGGGTTCAGTAACGTGTAGCCTGCAGTGCAATCGCTCGGGTTCAGTTAGAGCCCAACGCCTCGCACCCACGCGCGTACGTGTACGAGAGAAACGTGCATTGCTCGGCCCCCGGCCACTCACCATAACTGGGAACTCCCCGATATTTTCCTCGCCCTCGCTTCTACCACGGTTTTTTCCGTCATGCACGGCCCAAAGAATTTCATGCAGCTGCGTCTCCGGCCCGCCCAGGACGAAAAGCCCATTTTCTGTCATGATTTTTTGTCATAGAAGTAGGAGCCCACCACATCTATGATGATACCGGGTTTTGTCACAATTATCCTCATAGAAGTGTCATAAGCATGACAGAAAAAATCGTTCGGCCCAAAATGTCATGGATGTGTCTGTTTTTTGTAGTGTCAATGGTAAGCTTGAGGAAGAAGTATATGTTGCTCAACCCCCAGGTTTTGAAGATCCTAAGCATCATCACAAAGTCTTCAGACTCAATAAGGCCCTCTATGGCCTCAAGCAGGCCCCTCGGGCGTGGTATGATACTTTGTAGGAATTCCTCATGAAGAAAGGCTTCAAACCCGGTTCACTTGACCCAACTCTTTTCACCAAAACCTATGATGATGAATTATTCGTGTGCCAAATATATGTTGATCATATTATCTTTGGCTGTACTAACCAACATTACAGTGACGAATTTGCCTATATGATGAGTGAGGAATATCAAATGTCTATGATGGGAGAATTGAAATTCATCTTAGGTCTTCAAATTCGTCAACAACGCAACGACATCTTCATATCTTAAGAAAAATACCTCAAGGATGTGTTGAGGAAATTCGGCATGCAAGATTGCAAAGGCGTCAAAATCCCTATGCCCACAAATAGCCATCTATGCATTGATGAAAATGGTATAGACTTCGATCAAAAGGTATACCGCTCCATGATTGGCTCTTTATTGTATCTATGTGCATCTAGGCCATATATTATGCTTAGTGTTTGCATGTGTGCCCGTTTTCAAGCTACACCGAAGGAATCACACCATAAGGCTGTGAAGCATATTCTTCGATATCTAGCTCACACTCCAACACTTGGATGAGAAGAGATTTAGCAAGTTGCGGTGTGAGCTAAATATCTTAGAATCTTCGAATGTTCTTTAAAAAGGACATACATCCCAACACTTATGCAAAATTGATGACTTTGATGTGCAACACACGAAGTAACATTTTTCTTCAATCAATGAAGACTAACCCTCTAAGTGTGAAGAAATTAATGAAGAATTTGATTCTCAGAGCCCTACGACAATTGTATGCGGCGTCTGAAATCATCATTCTTATACGGTGGGTCACGCCACCAACAAAAGTTGAAAATCTTCAATTTGAGTTTTTCTTGAGTTTTTGAAATTCCTCAATTGTTCAAATTCTTAAACTTTGCAAAGTATTCACTCTTTCTGACTGTGTTCTTCATTGGCTATATATATATATATTTGAGTTTTCATGTCCTCTACAGCATTCACTTATTGCTAATTCTTCAAGTTGGTTTTTCTGCTAAGTGAATGTGATTGGACCCGTCCCCCTCTATGCTAAACTGAACCCAGTCTGTTCACAAAATTTTCATGTGCGTTCTATTTGAAACCCGTTCAAAATCTTCACTGTGTCCTTGTCAGCTGAAGAATTTGCGAATGAAACTTTAAAATATTCTTATCTGAATTTTCGGCTTTTGCCGCTCAAACCGTTCCGCATCCCACGATGAGATTATTCTATTCACCCACGATCTAACACGATCTCCACTTCACATTACGTGGGTGACACATGTCACTAGGATGGGAAGGGTCAGGGGCACGTTCGTCCATTTTCCTCGGACGAGCGGTTTTTCACCTCGGCTATAAATACCCCTCGCCCACCTCATACCTCATTTACTCCGGTCGATCTCACTCCCCTCGCTCGACCTCTCTGACTTAGCGCTGCCACTACTTTCCATCGTCACCGGTGAGGAAGAGCTTCACTGACTCGACCTCGTCATCGTCGTACTCATGCCGGCTGCGGAAATCTTCACTCCGCCGCCGTCGTAGCTGTCTTCCACCGCCAAGTTAGGGCGTGGAAGATCTGAACAGATGAGCTTCTCAACTTCTACTCTCAGTTCATCGTGTTCTTCATCAAGGGTAAATAAAATCTATTTTAATTGCCTTTGTTGATTCTGATGATTTCCACAAAATCTTCAAAAGATGTTTATTCTTCAACTTCCATACTCTTAAACACCACACTTGCTTCTGTTCTTGATTTGTTTCTCTAAGCAACGTTTTTCTTCAAGATTCCTCAATTGTGTGGATTTTCAATCTATACAACTCTGGAACCTAGGTCAAAGAACGCTTAGTGAAATTCCTCAAGACACCCTGGTCATATTCCTCAAACTTGATTCTTTTGAAAAACTTCTGAGAATGCATATGACCTCTCCAAATTCTTCGCACCTATATTCTGTTCACAGGTACACATGTCCGCTGCTGAATCTCTAGGTTCTCATCAACTTAACTCATTTGCAGCGTTTCTTGAAGACAAATTGCATACCTCGTCAGAAAATTCTATTGTTCAAAATCCTCACGTGAAGATTATGGCTGATCGTAAAAGACCTCAGAAGGGAGGGAAGAGACCAGAAGTGAATACTGCTTTCAAGATCCCTGATGATATCTATGCAGGGTACTGCACTCCAGCTGAAGAAACGAAGAATGAGCGCAAAGTACGCATATAGAGGATAGAGAGGAGATGGGCAAAGGAATGGAGGGAGTATCGCTATGTTACTCCCAAGTATATGAAGAAATTCACGGTTAACCCTCCATGCCCAAGACCTCCATTGCCTCTAGGCCAAGAAGCTGACCCCTCTAGCATCAGAAGAGGTGAGGAATTTCCCAAAGAATGGGCCAAGCGGCAAGCTAAGTTGGCCAAAATGGCAAAAGAAGCAGTGAAGAAATTCAATGAAGATTCTGCTGCTGCCGCTGCTGAGGCCTCTGCTAGCAAGCCCAAGAAGGCCATGCCAAAGAAGCCTTCTCACAAGCCAAGTTCCTCAGCTGCAATGCCCTCACGGCTTAGCTCGTCCAAGCCCTCACGGCCAGTTCCTCAAGCTACTACCTCAAAAGCAGCTCCAGCCCCCTCTGCAAAATCCTCAGCTGCTACTGCAAAGTCCTCAGCACCTGTGCATCTTGCCACGTGCCAAAGGACCACTGGAATCTCTATTGCCTCAGGAGCATCTGCAAGTTCTTCAGCTCCTCCTAAGTCTTCAACTGGTCCAACATTGCTGAAGAAAAAGGCCACTACTGGACGAGGCACAAGGCCAAGTCCTCACAAGAAGCAGGTCGCCTTTCAAGTACCATCAAGCGAAGACTAAGCTGACGATGAAGAATTGGTTGAAATCATTAGATACAGGCAAGCCAAGGCCGCTAGTGCCAAAGGCAGTGATGTGCCACTCATGTTGGATCCAAAGTTGATCCTTGACTTCATCGACATATGGCACAAGGACCCAAACACTCATCTGCCTAATCTGAACCTCACGCCTGGCCAAAGTCATATGTTGACGGCCTTCATAAATGAAGAAAAATGAAAATTTTAGAAGGCTAGGCAAGTGAAGAAAGCTCAGTACAGAAAGGAGTGTTTTCTGAAGAAAAATGTTGTGAAAATGTCTCCTGAGGAACTTGTGACTATGCATACTAAGATCAAAGCACTCAGTGATGAATTTGACGCATATCATGCACATTGGCTAGGAGCCAAAGTCAGATTCGTCAAACTGGCGAAGGGATTTACACCAAATGTTGCCGCTTCATCGCAACATGAAATTCCTCAGGCTGAGACATCTGCTCAGCCTAGTGAAGAACATGCAAGCACAGCTGATGAAAATCAGACTGTTGAAGAAAACGAAAGCACCAGGGCTGCTGAAGAAATTCCAACCACTGAAGAAACTGCCAGGGCAACCACCAATGTTGCGCCTGAAGAAAATGAACCAATTTCCTCTGCTCCTCCTGGAAAGTTGCTACCTCTTGAGCACTGCGTTGGTTTTCCCTTGAAGAGGAAAGGGTGATGTAGCAAAGTAGCGTAACTATTTCCCTCAGTTTTTGAGAACCAAGGTATCAATCCAGTAGTAGGCCACGCACGAGTCCCTCGCACCTACACAAAAAAAAAATCCTCGCAACCAACGCGATAAGGGGTTGTCAATCCCTACACGGTCACTTACGAGAGTGAGATCTGATAGATATGATAAGATAGTATTTTTGGTATTTTTATGATAAAGATGCAAAGTAAAATAAAAGGCAATAAAAATAACTAAGTGTTGGAAGATTAATATGATGGAAAATAGACCCGTGGGCCATAGCTTTCACTAGTGGCTTCTCTTAAGAGCATAAGTATTTACGATGGGTGAACAAATTACTGTTGAGCAATTGACAGAATTGAGCATAGTTATGAGAATATCTAGGTATGATCATGTATATAGGCATCACGTCTGAGACAAGTAGGCCGACTCCTGCGTGCATCTACTACTATTACTCCACACATCGACCGCTATCCAGCATGCATCTAGAGTATTAAGTTCATAAGAACAGATTAACGCTTTAAGCAAGATGACATGATGTAGAGGGATAAACTCATGCAATATGATATAAGCCCCATCTTGTTATCCTCGATGGCAACAATACAATACGTGCCTTGCTGCCCCTACTGTCACTGGGAAAGGACACCGCAAGATTGAACCCAAAGCTACGCACTTCTCCCATTGCAAGAAAGATCAATCTAGTAGGCCAAACCAAACTGATAATTCGAAGAGACTTGCAAAGATAACCAATCATACATAAAAGAATTCAGAGAAGATTCAAATATTGTTCATAGATAAACTTGATCATAAACCCACAATTCATCGGTCTCAACAAACACACCGCAAAAGAAGATTACATCGAATAGATCTCCACGAGAGAGGGGGAGAACATTGTATTGAGATCCAAAAAGAGAGAAGAAGCCATCTAGCTAATAACTATGGACCCGAAGGTCTGAGGTAAACTACTCACACATCATCAGAGAGGCTATGGTGTTGATGTAGAAGCCCTCCGTGATCGATGCCCCCTCCAGTGGAGCTCCGGAATAGGTCCCAAGATGGGATCTCACGGGTACAGAAGGTTGCGGTGGTGGACTTAGGTTTTTGGCTCCGTATCTGGTAGTTTGGGGGTACGTAGGTATATATAGGAGGAAGGAGTACGTCGGTGGAGCAACAGGGGGCCCACGAGGGTGGAGGGCGCGCCTTGGGGGGTAGGCGCGCCCCCCTACCTCGTGCCCTCCTGGTTGATGTCTTGACGTAGGGTCCAAGTCCTCTGGATCACGTTCGTTCCGAAAATCACGTTCCCGAAGGTTTCATTCCGTTTGGACTCCGTTTGATATTCTTTTTCTGCGAAACTCTGAAATAAGCAAAAAAACAGCAATTCTGGGCTGGGCCTCCGGTTAATAGGTTAGTCCCAAAAATAATATAAAAGTGTATAATAAAGCCCAATAATGTCCAAAACAGAATATAATATAGCATGGAACAATCAAAAATTATAGATACGTTGGAGACGTATCAAGCATCCCCAAGCTTAATTCCTGCTCGTCCTCGAGTAGGTAAATGATAAAAACAGAATTTTTGATGTGGAATGCTACTTGGCATAATTTCAATGTAATTCTTCTTAGTTGTGGTATGAATATTCAGATCCGAAAGATTCAAGATAAAAGTTCAATATTGACATAAAAATAATAATACTTCAAGCATACTAACTAAGCAATTATGTCCTCTCAAAATAACATGGCCAAAGAAAGTTCATCCCTACAAAATCATATAGTTTAGTCATGCTCCATTTTCGTCACACAAGAATGCTCTCATCATGCACAACCCCGATGTCAAGCCAAGCAATTGTTTCATACTATAGTAATCTCAAACTTTTCAACCTTCACGCAATACATGAGCGTGAGCCATGGATATAGCACTATGGGTGGAATAGAATATAATGATGGGGGTTATGTGGAGAAGACAAAAAAGGGAGAAAGTCTCACATCAACGAGGCTAATCAATGAGCTATGGAGATGCCCATCAATTGATGTTAATGCAAGGAGTATGGATTGCCATGCAACGGATGCACTAGAGCTATAAATATATGAAAGCTCAACAAAAGAAACTAAGTGGGTGTGCATCCAACTTGCTTGCTCACGAAGACCTAGGGCATTTGAGGAAGCCCATTGTTGGAATATACAAGCCAAGTTCTATAATGAAAAGTTCCCACTAGTATATGAAAGTGACAAAACAAAAGAATCTCTATCATGAAGATTATGGTGCTACTTTGAAGCACAAGTGCGGTAAAAGGATAGTAACATTGTCTCTTCTCTCTTTTTCTCTCATTTTTTTGGGCCTTCTCTTTTTTTGGCCTTTCTCTTTTTTTTCCTCACTTGGGACAATGCTCTAGAAAATGATGACCATCACACTCCTATTTATTTACAACTCAATGATTACAACTCGATACTAGAACAAAGTATGACTCTATATGAATGCCTCCGGCGGTGTACCGGGATATGCAATGAACCGAGAGTGACATGTATGAAAGGATTATGAATGGTGGCTTTGCCACAAATACTATGTCAACCACATGATCATGCAAAGCAATATGACAATGATGAATGCGTCATGATAAACGGAACGGTGGAAAGTTGCATGGCAATATATCTTGGAATGGCTATGGGAATGCCATAATAGGTAGGTATGGTGGCTGTTTTGAGGAAGATATAAGGAGGTTTATGTGTGAAAGAGCGTATCATATCACGGGGTTTGGATGCACCGGCGAAGTTTGCACCAACTCTCAATGTGAGAAAGGGCAATGCACGGTACCGAAGAGGCTAGCAATGATGGAAAGGTGAGAGTGCGTATAATCCATGGACTCAACATTAGTCATAAAGAACTCACATACTTATTGCAAAAATCTACAAGTCATCAAAAACCAAGCACTACGTGCATGCTCCTAGGGGGATAGATTGGTAGGAAAAGACCATCGCTCGTCCCCGACCGCCACTCATAAGGAGGACAATCAAAGAACACCTCATGTTTCAAATTTGTTACATAACGTTTACCATACGTGCATGATACGGGACTTGCAAACTTCAACACAAGTATTTTTCAAATTCACAACTACTCAACTAGCAAAACTTTGATATCACTACCTCCATGTCTCAAAACAATCAACAAGCATCAAACTTCTCTTAGTATTCAACACACTCATAAGAAAATGTTTACTAGTATTGAATACCTAGCACATTAGGATTATTTAAGTAAATTACCATGCTATTTAGGACTCTCAAAATAATCTAAAGGAAGCATGAGAGAATTATAGTTTCTATAAAACAAAACCACCACCGTGCTCTAAAAGATATAAGTGAAGTACTAGAGCAAAAACTATATAACTCAAAAAGATATAAGTGAAGCACATAGAGTATTCTAATAATTTCTAAATCATGTGTGTCTCTCTCAAAAGGTGTGTACAGCAAGGATGATTGTGGTAAACTAAAAAGCAAATACTCAAATCATACAAGGCGCTCCAAGCAAAACACATATCATATGATGAATAAAAATATAGCTCCAAGTAAAGTTACCGATAGAAGTAGACGAAAGAGGGGATGCCTTCCGGGGCATCCCCAAGCTTTGGCTTTTAGGTGTCCTTAGATTATCTTGGGGTGCCATGGGCATCCCCAAGCTTAGGATCTTGCCACTCCTTGTTCCATAATCCATCAAATCTTTCACCCAAAACTTGAAAACTTCACAACACAAAACTTAACAGAAAATCTCGTGAGCTCCGTTAGCAAAAGAAAACAAAACACCACTTCAAGGTACTGTAATGAACTCATTATTTATTTATTTTGGTGTTAAACCTACTGTATTCCAACTTCTCTATGGTTTATAAACTATTTTACTAGCCATAGATTCATCAAAATAAGCAAACAACACACGAAAAACAGAATCTGTCAAAAACAGAACAGTCTGTAGTAATCTGTAACTAACGCAAACTTCTGAAACTCCAAAAATTCAGCCAAAATAGGACGACCTAGAAAATTTGTTTATTGATCAGAAGCAATTGGAATCAATATTTTATCACGTTCTAGTGATTTTTAACAATTATTTTCGTGAACAGAAAGTTTCTGGAATTTTCAGCAAGATCAAATAACTATCATCCAAGAAGATCCTATAGGTTTAACTTGGCAAAAAAACTAATTAAAACATAAAAAAGACATCTAACCAGAGGCTAGATCGAATATTTATTCCTAAACAGAAGCAAAAATCAAATAAAATAAAATTGGGTTGCCTGCCAACAAGCGCTATCGTTTAACGCCCCTAGCTAGGCATAATAGCAAGGATAGATCTAGGTATTGCCATCTTTGGTAGGCAATTCTTCAATGAGGCATCTATCATCCTTAAGAGTTTCTTTCTTTTTATTAATTATCAAACTTTTAGGCACAAGATCGAAAAATTCATTTGTAACAATTGGTTCCTTAATGATAGCAAGAAGATTGGGATGAATACTTATAGATTTGAGATCCGCAGTTTCCTTACTAGATGATTCACCCTTATTTTTAGGAACATACATGAGCTTGGCAATTTTAGTTGGAGGACTTGGAGTATTCTTTATGGAGGAAAAAGCAGTTCCCAAGTTGGTAATGATATTCTCAAGTTTATCGACTCTAGTGGAATCCTGATTTATTTTCTCATTAACTATGGGTTCCTTCTCCTTAATATTTTTCAAAGTGACTCCTACTTTAGATCCATATTGAGTGATTCGGTTGTGGATCTTTTTATCCAAATTTTCAATTAGCTCTACAGTAGCAACTTTATTTTCAATTATTTCAAGTCTTTGCATTACATGCTCCAAAGTTAACATAGTTCTATTAATCATAAGAGGGGGTGAGCCAAACAAATCTATCATAGCATTATAAGAATCAAAAGTATGGCTACCCAAGAAATTCCCTCCAGTAATGGTATCAAGGATATATCTGTACCAAGGAGTAGTGCCTATGTAAAAATTGCGGAGAAGAACGGAAGTGGATTGCTTCCTGGTAGATCTATTTTGAGCATTGCAAATCCTATACCAAGCGTCTTTTAAATTTTCTCCTTCCCTTTGTTTAAAATTAAGAACTTCATTCTCGGGAGATAACGGAGAAGATAGGGGACAAGCCATAACGACAAGCAAACGAAAAAGAGGCGAACGAAAAAGAGAGGGCGAATAAAACGGCAAGGGTGAAGTGGGGGAGAGGAAAACGAGAGGCAAATGGCAAATAATGTAATGCGGGAGATAAGGGTTTGTGATGGGTACTTGGTATGTTGACTTTTGCGTAGACCTCCCCGGCAACGGCGCCAGAAATCCTTCTTGCTACCTCTTGAGCACTGCGTTGGTTTTCCCTTGAAGAGGAAAGGGTGATGCAGCAAAGTAGCGTAAGTATTTCCCTCAGTTTTTTAGAACCAATGTATCAATCCAGTAGGAGGCCACGCACGAGTCCCTCGCACCTACACAAACAAATAAATCCTCGCAGCCAACGCGATAAGGGGTTGACAATCCCTACACGGTCACTTATGAGAGTGAGATCTGATAGATATGATAAGATAATATGTTTGGTATTTTTTATGATAAAGATGCAAAGTAAAATAAAAGGCAATAAAAATAACTAAGTGTTGGAAGATTAATATGATGGAAAATAGACCCGGGGGCCATAGCTTTCACTAGTGGCTTCTCTCAAGAGCATAAGTATTTACAGTGGGTGAACAAATTACTGTTGAGCAATTGACAGAATTGAGCATAGTTATGAGAATATCTAGGTATGATCATGTATATAGGCATCACGTCCGAGACAAGTAGACCGACTCCTGCCTGCATCTACTACTATTACTCCACACATCGACCACTATCCAGCATGCATCTAGAGTATTAAGTTCATAAAAACAGAGTAACGCTTTAAGAAAGATGACATGATGTAGAGGGATAAACTCATGCAATATGATATAAACCCCATCTTGTTATCCTCGATGGCAACAATACCATACGTGCCTTGCTGCCCCTACTATCACTGGGAAAGGACACCGCAAGATTGAACCCAAAGCTAAGCACTTCTCCCATTGCAAGAAAGATCAATCTAGTAGGCCAAACCAAACTGATAATTCGAAGAGACTTGCAAAGATAACCAATCATACATAAAAGAATTCAGCGAAGATTCAAATATTGTTCATAGATAAACTTGATCATAAACCCACAATTCATCGGTCTCAACAAACACACCGCAAAAGAAGATTACATCGAATAGATCTCCACAAGAGAGGGGGAGAACATTGTATTGAGATCCAAAAAGAGAGAAGAAGCCATCTAGCTAATAACTATGGACCCGAAGGTCTGAGGTAAACTACTCACACATCATCGGAGAGGCTATGGTGTTGATGTAGAAGCCCTCGGTGATCGATGCCCCCTCCGGCAGAGCTCCGGAACAGGCCCCAAGATGGGATCTCACTGGTACAGAAGGTTGCGGCGGTGGAATTAGGTTTTTGGCTCAGTATCTGGTAGTTTGGGGGTACGTAGGTATATACAGGAGGAAGGAGTACGTCAGTGGCGCAATAGGGGGCCCACGAGGGTGGAGGGCGCGCCCTGGGGGGTAGGCGTGCCCCCCTACCTCGTGCCCTCCTGGTTGATGTCTTGACGTAGGGTCCAAGTCCTCTGGATCACGTTCGTTCCGAAAATCATGTTCCCGAAGGTTTCATTCCGTTTGGACTACATTTGATATTCTTTTTCTGTGAAACTCTGAAATAGGCAAAAAACAGCAATTCTGGGTTGGGCCTTCGGTTAATAGGTTAGTCCCAAAAATAATATAAAAGTGTACAATAAAGCCCAATAATGTCCAAAACAGAATATAATATAGCATGGAACAATAAAAAATTATAGATACGTTGGAGACGTATCAAAAGTCTTCATAGATGACAAGCATCAACCTTCCTTCTGCATCAGAAGCGAAGAAGACCAAAGCCGCGGAGCGAGCTGCTGTGAAGAAAAGGAAAGCATCATCAACCTCAGAGTCTTCAGCTCCTAAGAAAGTGAAGACTTTGATGAGCTCTTATGCAAACCCAATTGATGTTGTTCCGATATCAAGCATGCCATCAAAGGAGATTGTACGCTTTGGTGAGGAATATGTCATACCTGATGACAGTGATGAGGAAAATCCTTCTGCTGCTTTGTCAGAGCAGTTGGATGATGAAATTGAAGTGGATAATATCCCTTCTACTCCGTTGGTATCATCACCCATGCCTCAGTTCACAGCTGAAGAGGTAGGCGTTGAAGAAATTGATGGAGAAGATGAGGATGTGGATATTGGGTCAACAACTCCAATTCAAAATGATGACTATTGGGAAAGTCATCACCGCAATTCACCACTGACCACACCACTGCACCAACTTCCTCAGTCCCCTGTCCGAACTGAAGAAATTCATACGGGCTCTGAAGAACATCAAGCTTCACTTCTATCTATACCAGAAGAAGTTCCAACCACTAGTGCTGAAGAAATGGAGGCCAAGGCTGCTGCTAATGAAATTGCTACTGAAATTCCTCAGCCTGTGGCTCCAGAAGTTGTGCATCAAGAGGCTGTGAAGACTTTATCTGCAAATCTTCAGCCCAAGCCACAGAATCCTCACACCAAGAAGCAGAAGTTCAAGGTTGTTGACTTCTTTGTTGAGCATCATTTCTTCTCTGACTACAATCCATATGACTCTGCTCGACTTCATCGCAAGCGTTTTTGGACTGCCAGCCAGATGAATTTCTATTCCTCGTTGTTGTTTGATAAGGACAAGATTTTTGACCATGAGCAAATTCCTCATGTGGATATGGAGTCTCTTCCATGCTTCACCCCAGTCCTCAGTGTTCTTCATGACGCTGGGTTGCTCAACTTCTGCATTGACATCTGCGATTGGAATGAAAAACTCATTCTTCAGTTCTATGCCACGCTGCACATCACTGGCAATGTTGAAGATGTGAATTCATGGGTGCTTGACTGGATGACGAAAAACACTCACTACAAAGCTCCGGCCTCTGAATTGAAAAACTTCTGAGAATGCATATGACCTCTCCAAATTCTTCACACCTATATTATGTTCACAGGTACACATGTCCGCTGCTGAATCTCTAGGTTCTCATCAACTTAACTCATTTGCAGCGTTCCTTGAAGACAAATTGCATACCTCGTCAGAAAATTCTATTGTTGAAAATCCTCACGTGAAGAATATGGCTGATCGTAAAAGACCTCAGAAGGGAGGGAAGAGACCAGAAGTGAATACTGCTTTCGAGATCCCTAATGATATCTATGCAGGGTACTGCACTCCAGCTGAAGAAACGAATAATGAGCGCAAAGTATGCATACAGAGGATAGAGAGGAGATAGGCAAAGGAATGGAGGGAGTATCGCTATGTTACTCCCAAGTATATGAAGAAATTCACGGTTAACCCTCCATGCCCAAGACCTCCATTGGCTCCAGGCCAAGAAGCTGACCCCTCTAGCATCAGAAGAGGTGAGGAATTTCCCAAAGAATGGGCCAAGCGGCATGCTAAGTTGGCTAAAATGGCAAAAGAAGTAGTGAAGAAATTCAATGAAGATTCTGCTGCTGCCACTGCTGAGGCCTCTGCTAGCAAGCCCAAGAAGGCCATGCCAAAGAAGCCTTCTCACAAGCCAAGTTCCTCAGCTGCAATGCCCTCACGGCTTAGCTCTTCCAAGCCCTCACGGCCAGTTCCTCAAGCTACTACCTCAAAAGTAGCTCCAGCCCCCTCTGCAAAATCCTCAGCTGCTACTTCAAAGTCCTCAGCACATGTGCATCTTGCCACGTGCCAAAGGACCACTGGGATCTCTATTTCCTCAGGAGCATCTGCAAGTTCTTCAGCTCCTCCTCAGTCTTCAACTGGTCCAACATTGCTGAAGAAAAAGGCCACTGCTGGACGAGGCACAAGGCCAAGTCCTCACAAGAAGCAGGTCGCCTTTCAAGTACCATCAAGCGAAGACGAAGCTGACGATGAAGAATTGGTTGAAATCATCAGATACAGGCAAGCCAAGGCCGCTAGTGCCAAAGGCAGTGCCGTGCCACTCATGTTGGATCCAAAGTTGATCCTTGACTTCATCGACATATGGCACAAGGACCCAAACACTCATCTGCCTGATCTGAACCTCACGCCTGGCCGAAGTCATATGTTGACGGCCTTCATAAATGAAGAAAAATGGAAATTTGAGAAGGCTAGGCAAGTGAAGAAAGCTCAATACAGAAAGGAGTGTTTTCTGAAGAAAAATGTTGTGAAAATGTCTCCTGAGGAACTTGTGATTATGCAGACTGAGATCAAAGCACTCAGTGATGAATTTGACGCATATCGTGCAGATTGGCTAGGAGCCAAAGTCAGATTCGTCAAACTGGCGAAGGGATTTACACCAAATGTTGCCGCTTTTCATCGCAACATGAAATTCCTCAGGCTGAGACATCTACTCAGCCTACTGAAGAACATGCAAGCACATCTGATGAAAATCAGACTGTTGAAGAAAACGAAAGCACCAGGGCTGCTGAAGAAATTCCAGCCACTGAAGAAACTGCCAGGGCAACCACCAATGTTGCGCCTGAAGAAAATGAACCAATTTCCTCTGCTCCTCCTGCAAAGTCTTCATAGATGACAAGCATCAACCTTCCTTCTGCATCAGAAGCGAAGAAGACCAAAGCTGCGGAGCGAGCTGCTGTGAAGAAAAGGAAAGCATCATCAACCTCAGAGTCTTCAGCTCCTAAGAAAGTGAAGACTTTGATGAGCTCTTATGCAAACCCAATTGATGTTGTTCCGATATCAAGCATGCTATCAAAGGAGATTGTACGCTTTGGTGAGGAATATGTCATACCTGATGACAGTGATGAGGAAAATCCTTCTGCTGCTTTGTCAGAGCAGTTGGATGATGAAATTGAAGTGGATAATATCCCTTCTACTCCGTTGGTATCATCACCCATGCCTCAGTTCACAGCTGAAGAGGCAGGCGTTGAAGAAATTGATGAAGAAGATGAGGATGTGGATATTGGGTCAACAACTCCGATTCAAAATGATGACTATTGGGAAAGTCATCACCCCAATTCACCACTGACCACACCACTGCACCAACTTCCTCAGTCCCCAGTCCGAACTGAAGAAATTCATACGGGCTCTGAAGAACATCAAGCTTCACTTCTATCTATACCAGAAGAAGTTCCAACCACTAGTGCTGAAGAAATGGAGGCCAAGGCTGCTGCTGATGAAATTGCTACTGAAATTCCTCAGCCTGTGGCTCCAGAAGTTGTGCATCAAGAGGCTGTGAAGACTTTATCTGCAAATCTTCAGCCCAAGCCACAGAATCCTCACACCAAGAAGCAGAAGTTCAAGGTTGATGACTTCTTTGCTGAGCATCATTTATTCTCTGACTACAATCTATATGACTCTGCTCGACTTCGTCGCAGGCGTTTCTGGACTGCCAGCTAGATGAATTTCTATTCCTCGCTGTTGTTTGATAAGGACAAGATTTTTGGCCATGAGCAAATTCCTCATGTGGATATGGTGTCTCTTCCATCCTTCACCCCAGTCCTCAGTGTTCTTCATGACGCTGGGTTGCTCAACTTCTGCATCGACATCTGCGATTGGAATGAAGAACTCATTCTTCAGTTCTATGCCACGCTGCACATCACTGGCAATGTTGAAGATGTGAATTGATGGGTGCTTGACTGTATGACCGAAAACACTCACTACAAAGCTCCAGCCTCTGAATTGCTTCATGCCATCCTAGTGAGTCCTCCCACTGAAGGTGCAAGGCTCATCTATGCAGAACGAGAACTTTCAAATCATCTGATGCCAGTGCTGATGAAGCCTTTGAAGCCTGGCCAAGCTCCAAGGACCATGTTCCTCGTCAAGGAATTGCTTTATGTGCCAAGGACGGTATATCGCATATTGACCAAACTCTCAGTCCGATCAAGGGCCACAACTCTGATGAAGAAGTTGTTGGCATAATGAAGAATCTGCTGTTCAATATGTTCCATGGCATTCCTATCAACTATCACGATTTTTCATGAGGTTTGGCCAATGCTGCTCTGTCACCTTTTGAGTTGAAGCCTTATGCTCCCTGGATCATGAAATTCATCAGATCAAGGTCTTCAATTCATTACAAGGCTGACTTTCAAAATCATCTCAGCTATTTGCCCCTGATTGAAGTCCTCAAAAGGACTATTTCCTCAGCTGATGAGAAGTGCAAGACTGCTGTCATTGATGAAGGCACTCGTCCATTGGATGGACAGTTTCGCAAAGCTGCTTCATATTACACCAATGATGACTCTGCCACACATGATACTGCCACAAATGCTTCAAAGCAATATCCTCAAGCCACTGCTCTGCGTGTGATGACTGACCGTGAGCTTCTCCTCGGCCTACATCAGAAAGTTGATAGAAATCACAAGTGGGTCAAGCATTAGTTTGGTGCAATTCTTCAGAACATGACAGTCACTCAAAATTCTGTGAAGAAGAATCACTACTATTTGCATCAAGTCTTCTACCGCACTTGGGCCATTCTTTCACATCACTATAGTGCTAAAGATCTCAAGGAGATGGACTTTCAACAGGACTTTGACTGGTCTCACCCACCTTCGAAGAAATTCAAGAAGGTCAAAGTTCCTCAACTGGTCGCCAGTTCATACTCTTCATCGCGCGAGACGGATGAAGCTGAAGACTTGGACGACACCGCGGCATGCCCTACTCCAACGGACGACCCCAACAACGCTGGCGCTCCTCCATCGACTTGATGATGATATTCTTCACGGGTATTAGTCCTCATTTTCGTGATCATTCAATGACAAAGGGGGAGAAATTTGTGTTAGTCTTCAAGCGGGTCTCTATATATGGGCGTTTTTTTGTTAAGTTACAACTCTCGCTCTTCTGAAGTGTTTGTTGATCGAGTTGTAAACTTAAGTCCGATGGTGGTCTGATACTTTTGCTCTGTTTTCTGCAGGCAATTTCCTCAACTACGTTAATGCACGCATGCTGAATTTCATCAGACACCATATTTCATCATGCATTTCAAATTCTTCATATGATATGTTAAATGTGTGTATGAATTACAAGATATAGGGGGAGATCTCCATGGTTCTACTCTACAATGTGCTTTTGCTATTCAAAGCAAATTCCTCACATATGCACATCTTCAGGGGGAGTTCTTCTATATCTTGCAATCAAATTCCTCAATATCAGTATTTATGATTCATATGTTTATCCCCGTTGAAAACTTAACCTATATTGTCATCAATCACCAAAAAGGAGGAGATTGTAAGTGCATCTAGTGCCTCTTAGTGATTTTGGTGTATTGAAGACTTATAGGTTAAGGGACTAATGAATTTGTGAGTGTACACAGGTCTATAAGTCTATGAGGAGTTTGATATTTATGATGAAAGTCGACCCCTAAAATTGAATGTCTTCAGCTGAAGACTTTGGTTTTCTTGAAGACTTTTAAAGTGAAGAAATTGGTGTGACCTTGAAGAATTGATATTCATGCGAGGATTATGAAGCGTGAAGACTTGTTTTCATAGTTTCATTTTCTCTTTCTTGAGTCATATGAAACACCGTACTGTTAAAGGGCGTCGAGGTAAAACCAAGGAAAAGTGTCCAAGTGATGCTTATCTCAAAATCCTACACCTACCCAATCCTTTCGAGTGAAGCCATTGGAAATCTCATACAGTTCAGTCAATTTCTTCAGTGACAGAGACAAAGATCTTCTGTTCTCTGAGGAATTTGTTCTAACTGAGGAGTTAGGAATTCGCTAGTGCGGATTGCCTACAAGAGAGGAACATGATAGCCCTGAGGAATTTGATACTCAAATATCCGACCGTTGTTGTGCTATGCGCCAGCTGTCCCAAAATATCTACCCACCTAACAGTCATATCATTGAAGGGCATTTATGTCTTATCATGTTGGGCTGCTCCCTAGGCTATAAATAGCCGCCCCC
The DNA here is from genome assembly GCF_002575655.3 of Aegilops tauschii subsp. strangulata. Classification (NCBI taxonomy): domain Eukaryota; kingdom Viridiplantae; phylum Streptophyta; class Magnoliopsida; order Poales; family Poaceae; genus Aegilops; species Aegilops tauschii. The sequence goes on along the minus strand of NC_053037.3, from coordinate 498,376,062 downwards.
TACAACCACTAGTTGGTTGGCTGCTCCGAGAGAAACTGACACTTGTCATTGAGAGCATCCCATCCTTCGAGGACTTTGAGCGAAAATCATCAAGTGAGGAAAACTCAAACCCAAACACCTACAAACCCGAAGTGATTGAGCCTCACTGAAGAGATTGTTCCTGTGTGGAACCGACACTTGTTACCTTTGAGGACTGTGTATCGTCCAGACGGTTAGGCGTCATGGTCTAGAGCATCCAAGAGGAAATTGTGGATCACCGAGTGACCGAGTCTGTGAAGGTTTGGAAGTTACCTGAAGACTTACCACGAGTGATTGGGCGAGGTTTGTGTGATCTTAGCTCAAGGAGAATACGGTGAGGACTGTGTGTCCTCAGGTTTAAATACCTAGCCGCTCCAACCAGACGTACAACTATCACAGCAGTTGGAACTAGTCTACCAAATCATCGTCTTCACCAAGCTATTGGTTCTATTTCCTCAACCCTTTCATTTCCTCATTCATGTGTTGATGAACTTGACTGTTACTGTTTGAAGACTTTGACTGAAGACTTTCTTTATTTCCTCAATCCTAATTCTTCAGTCACTTTGCCTTCAGCCTGCTTATCCTGTTTACACGCTACTTGTGCTCTGTGTATGTTTCATTTCATCATGATGACTATGCTACTGTTCTGTTATGCATGCATCTGAGTACTTATTCCGCTGCTTGTAGTTCGTGACTTAGGAAATTCCTCACTTCGAATTTCCTCAGTACGAATTTGTAAAGATCTCCTATTCACCCCCGCTTTAGTCGACTTAACGCACTTTCAGATGCAAGTGCTCATGAAGCCTTTGAAGCCAGGCCAAGCTCCAAGAACCACATTCCTCGTGAAGGAATTGCTATATGTGCCAAGGACAATCTACCGCATTCTGACTAAAACACTCAGCCCAATCAAGGGCCACAACTGTGAAAAAGAAGAGATTGTTGGCATCATGAAGAATCTGCTATTCAACATTATACATGGCATTCCCATCAACTACCATGATTTCTTCATGAGGACTTTGGCTAATGCTGCTCTGTCACCTTTTGAGTTGAAGCCTTATGCTCCCTGGATCATGAAATTCATCAGATCTAGGTCTTCAATTCATTACAAGGCAGATTTTCAGAATCATCTCACCTATTTGCCTGCTATTGAAGTCCTCAAGCGGACCATTTCCTCGGCTGATGAGAAAGGCAAAGCTGCTGTTATTGATGAAGGCACTCGTCCATTGGATGGTCAATTTCGCAAAGCTGCATCGCATTCCACCAATGATGACTCTACAACCCAAGACTCTGCCGCGAAAGCTTCAAAGCCAGTTCCTCAAGCCACTGCACCACGAGTGATGACTGGTCGTGAGCTTCTTCTAAGTCTACATTAGAAGGTCGATCGTAATTAGAAGTGGGTCAAGCGTCAATTTGGCTCAATTCTTCAGAACATGACTGTCACGCAAAACTCTGTGAAGAAGAATCATTACTACCGGCATGAAGTCTTCAACCGCACTTAGGCTATTCTGCCTCATCTTTACAGTGCTGAAGATCTCAAGAAGATGGAATTTCAACAGGACTTTGACTGGTCTCAGACTCCTTCGAAGAAATTCAAGAAGGTCAAAGTTCCTCAACTAGTTACAAGTTCATATTCTTCATCACGCGATACGGATGAAGTTGAAGACGTGAACGACACTGCGGCAGGCCCTACCTCAACGGACGACCCCAACAACGCTGGCGCTCCTCCATCGACATTATGATGATATTCTTCAGGGGCGTTAGTCCTCATTTTTCGTCCCTTTTGGCCATTCGATGACAAAGGGGGAGAAATTTGATTTAGTCTTCAAGTGAGCCTTATATATGGGCGATTTGAGTTAGTCTTCAAGCGGGTCTTATATATGGGCGTTTTTTTGTTAAGTTACAACTCTTGCTCTTCTGAGATGTTTGCTCTGATGAGTTGTAAACTTAAATCCTATGGTGCACTCACTCTTTTGAACCGCTTTCCGCATGCTTATTTCCCCAAGTACCTTAATGCGTGCATGCTGAATTTCGTCAGTCACCATATTTCATCATGCATTTCAAATTCCTCATATTATATGTCAAATGCGTGTATGAAATACAAGATATAGGGGGAGATCTCCATGATATTACTCTACAATGTGCATTTGCTATTCAAAGCAAATTCCTCAAATATGCACATCTTCAGGGGGAGTTCTTCTATATCTTGCAATCAAATTCCTCAATATTAGTATTTACACTTCATATGATTATCCCCGTTGAAAACTTAACCTATTTGTCATCAATCACCAAAAAGGGGGAGATTGTAAGTGCATCTAGTGCCCCTTAGTGATTTTGGTGTATTGAAGACTTATAGGTTAAGGGACTAATGTGTTTGTGAGTGCACTACTAGGAAAAGGCCTACTAGTGGCGCACCAGTTTTGCCTACTAATGGCGCACTACTGGTGCGCCACTAGTACCACGCCACTAGTATTTTTTACTAATGGCGCACCAGTGGTGCGCCATTAGTATAGGCCACGGTGCGCCATTAGTATTTTTGAATTTTGAAGGCGGGAAAATAGTAGTGGCGCACCGTCTAACCCCCACCGTGCGCCATTGCTATTTTTGAATTTTGAATTTGGATCTGGATCGCAATTTTTTTGCCCTTTTTTGCTCGTTTTTTTCAAATTTTGTTCTCGTTTTTGGATCTTGTACGTTCTTTTGCCGTGTTCTTTTGCCGGAGAGGAGGGCCGAGGTCACTGGAGAGGCGCTCGCCTACATCGCCGGAGAGGAGGAGGAGGTCGCCGGAGAGGAGTTCACCGGAGCATCGGAGAGGAGGAAGGAGAAACCATGAGGGGAGGGGAGGAGAGGAGGGAGGAGGAGCTCACCGGAGAGGAGGGAGGAGGAGCTCACCGGAGCGGAGGGAGGGAGGAGCTCACCGGAGAGGAGGGAGGAGGAGCTCACCGGAGAGGAGGGAGGAGAAACCGTGAGGGGAGGGGAGGAGAGGAGGGAGGAGGAGGTCGCCGGAGAGGAGGAGGGTAGTATGGTGGAGGAGAGAAGGCGATATGGAGTGGAGGAGAGGAGGAGATGGAGTGGAGGAGAGGTGGAGTGGAGGAGAAGAATGAAGAGGTAAGGAGGAGAGGACCACGCCCAGCCATATATACAGCATAGTAATGGCGCACCGTGGGCAGGTGCGCCATTACTAACTTTTTTTATTTTATTTTTGATTTATTTTGAATTTTGAAGGCGGGAAGATAGTAAAGGCGCACCATTGGCAGGTGCGCCATTAGTAAGTTTGAATTTTTTTTTAATTTTTTTGCCTCTCCAGATCTTAAAAGCCCCGTATCTTTTTTTCTGTTAGGTTTTCGAGGATTTTGAAAATGTTTAACAAGGTTCCCCCCTTAAATTCGGATGTATCTTTTCGAGTAGATGATTTTTCATATAAAAAACTTTTTCATCCGAGTTCGTATGCAAAAGTTATGCCCATTTTACAAATTCTCAAGAGATTTTGCAAAAAAAGTCGAAAATTCATGTTTGTTAATTTTGCTAACAACTAGACCACATATCACATGGGAATCTTATTTTTTTATTTTTTTGACATTTCTATCATTTTTTTTTGAAACTGAAAAGGCGGTCGACGGGGGGGGGGGGGGGGGGGGGGGGGGGGTGCATTCGGGGGAATGTTTGGGCCAAATTACTAATGGCGCACCGTGGGAGTGGTGGCGCACCACTCCCACGGTGCGCCATTAGTAGTTTAAAAAATAAAATAAAAAAATTTGAAACATAATTACTAATGGCACACTGTGGGTGTGGTGCACCATTACTAGTTTAACTAGTAATGGCGCACTATCCCCTGGTGCGCCATTACTAGTTTTGAAAAAATAAAAAAATAATTTTTTTTACTAATGGCGCACCGTGCATGTGGTGCGCCATTAGTATTTACACATTAATGGTGCACCACATGCACAGTGCGCCATTAGTGTCCATATTGGCTATAGCTGTTTTTGTAGTAGTGGTGTACACAGGTTTTATAAGTCTATGAGGAGTTTGATATTTACGATGAAAGTCGGCCCCTAAAAATGAATGTCTTCAGTTGAAGACTTTGGTTTTCTTGAAGACTTCCGTATTAATGGAAGGACTATGAAGCGTGAAGACTTTTGTTTTCGTAGTTTCATTTTCTCTTTCTTGAGTCATAGGAAACACCGTACTGTTAAAGGGGGTCGAGGTAAAACTAAGGAAACACTTTCCAAGTGATGCCCATCTCAATATCCTACACCTACCCAATCCTTTCGAGTGAAGCCATTGGAAATGTCATACAGTTCAGTTAATTTCTTCAGTGAGAGAGACGAAGATCTTCTGTTCTCTGAGGAATTTGTTCTGACTGAGGAGTTAGGAATTCGCTAGTGCGGATTGCCTACAGGTGAGGAACATGATAGCCCTGAGGAATTTGAGAGCTCAAATTTCTGACCGTTGCTGTGCTATGCGCCAGCTGCCCAAAATATCCTATCCACCTAACGGTCATATCATTGAAGGGCATTTATGTCTTATCATGTCAGGCTGCTTCTAGGCTATAAATAGCCACCCCCTACGACCACTAGATGGTTGGCTGCTCCGAGAGAAACTGACACTTGTCATTGAGAGCATCCCATCCTCCGAGGACTTTGAGCGAAAATCATCAGTGAGGAAAAACCCAAAACCCCAACACCTAAAACCCAAAGTGATTGAGCATCACTGAAGAGATTGTTCATGTGTGGAACCGACGCTTGTTATCTTTAAGGACTGTGCATCCTCCAGACGGTTAGGCGTCATGGTCTAGAGCGTCCAAGAGGAATTGTGGATCGCCGAGTGACCGAGTCTGTGAAGGTTAGGAAGTCACCTGAAGACTTACCACGAGTGATTGGGCGAGGTCTGTGTGACCTTAGCTCAAGGAGAATACGGTGAAGACTGTGTGTCCTTAGGTTTAAATACCTAGCCGCTCCAACCAGACGTACAACTGTCACATCAGTTGGAACTGGTCTACCAAATCATCGTCTTCACCAAGCTACTGGTTCTATTTCCTCAACCCTTTAATTTCCTCATTCATGTGTTGATGAACTTGATCGTTACTCTTTGAAGATTTTGACTGAAGACATTCTCAATTTCCTCAATCCTAATTCTTCAGTCACTTTGTTTTCAGCCTGCTTATCCTATTTTTCACGCTACATGTACTCTATATGTTTCATTTCATCATGATGACTATGCTACTGCTTTGTTATGCATGTACCTGATTACTTATTCCGTTGCTAGTAGTTCGTTGCTTAGGAAATTCCTCACTTCGAATTTCCTCAGTGACGAATTTGTAAAAATTGCCTATTCACCCCCCTCTAGTCGATATAACGCACTTTCAAAACACTCCTTCAATAAGAGCTTTGTTATAAATTTGCCAATGAAAATAAGCCATGGCAGCAAAAGCGATCCTACGCGGAAGGCACGAGCTACGAGAGCTTAAATTATGAAAATGGGCAAAGAAAGATGGTGTCCAGCTACACTTAGTAATATCTGAATGCATCCCCATAAATACCGAGCCATGATGCAGGAGAAAGAAAAAATGATTGCTATCTTCGATAGTCCCGCAAAGGGGACACAAGCCATCCCCACCCATGCTTCTTTTAGAAATGCACTCCCGAAAGGGAGACGGTCACGCACAAGCTCCCATAAGAAATTTTGATCTTTGTTGGAACCTTGACTTTCCAAATATCCATGACCCGTTGTCCATTGATGCAAAGCTAAATACAACGAACTCGTGGAGAACTACACGCACGGCTCGAACTTTCAAAGGAACTGTGTTGGCCTCATTAGAAAGATGATCATTTTATAACAGGACCGCAAACCTCACCCACTCCTCACGTTTGATTGGGGAGAGAGAGAGAGAGAACTGGATGTGATGGAAAATATATTCCTGCTGTGATTTAACATCAAATAGGTAAACTCTTGCGGACGAAATGCGTCGGTCCGTTGGAGTTGGCCTGACTCGTGACAAGCAGGAGGAGAGAGAGGCAACTGATGAGGTGGGATGGTGAATCGATGAATGGAAAGGAATGCGCGGAATTTGCGCGGACGAGGTGAGAAAAACGCTTCCGACGCGGACAAGGCTAGTCACACGAGTACGCGCGGGGAATATTCTGCTACTTCCGTTTCAAAGTATAGGACGTTTTGGTAGGCGATAAACGTCTTATATTTTGAAACGAAGGAGGTTCGATTTGTTATTTTCTCTTAAAATTTAAATCAGCAAGTCTGGTCCGATTGTGTTTGGTACTATTCCCCTCCCGAGGCTCCGCTCTCGCTCTCTCAGGTCCCAAACAGCGCCTGAAACCCTACCTCGTTCCGCCGGAATCAGAAGAGGGATCCGCTCACATGGCCGGCCAGCGTAACCGCATCCGCCGTCAGCGAGCCAAGGCTAGGTCGATGTCGGAGGCGGAGGCCGGGGCGGCGAGGGTGCCAGAGGTCGAGGTCGACGGGGAGGTTGTAACTGCTGGCGAGAGGAACTGCGTCGTCCAGCGCAAAATCCCTCTCTCACCCAAAGAGGAACTGCGGCGGAGCCTGATTAGCCAGATCCGCGGCTACTACCTCGACGCCATCTCCCGCCTGCCCACCACCGAGCTCGCCACCACCCTAGCGCGCGGCCTCCTCGTCGCCGGTCACTGCTACGGCCCTCTGCACCCCGTCCACAACATCATCGTCAACTCCGTCTGGCACTCCGCCGCTTTCCCCATGCGCCCCGGCGACCGGATCGATGCCGCCGTCGTCAGCAGCGATACCCTAAGCCGCCTGGTTCAGCGCTCGCTTGATGGACTGGTCGCCTCACTTCGCCATCTCTGCCCAGGCCTCTCCGATGACGACGACGCCCTCTGGCACCTCAGCCTCTCCCGCGCCGACCTCCGAGCCGCTGTTGCCTCCGCACGCGGTGCCGCGCCTTCCTCGTTCCGTCCGACGGCCTCGGAGCTGGAAGCCGCCTTCGAAGCGGCTGCCAAGGCGGCGCGGCATCCGAAACACCGCGGCACTTGCGCTCTTCGCCTCGTCCGTTGTACTTTCTGTGGAACGTGATGTTGTCTCGCTGCTAAACAGCAAATTCAGGCTTTCCTCGGCTGACATTCTGCGCCTCTCCACCATGTTGCTGCCTTCCCCACTACCAGATGAACTGCCACACCCTCCTCTTGAAGAGCAGTCCACGACAGCCTTTAAACTTATCGCTAGAAAAAGGAGTCACCTCACAAGATGGTATACTAGATGGGTTGAAATAGCGGACGCAGCGTTGCGCAAGTATGCCCAGCAAACTGCGGAACATTACCTGCTTCATATCATCTATGGATTTGGTGAACTGCGGGATGAGTTCTATATGGAGAAATCTTGGTAACCCAAAGAGGAACCGCGGCGCCTGATTGGCTAGATCCGCGACCACTACCTCGAGCTCAACAGTACCCTAGCGCATGGCCTGCTCATAGCCGGTCTCTGCTAGGACCCTCTACACCCTGTCCACAACATCATCGTCAATTCCGTCTGGTATTCGGACACTTTTCCCATGCGCTCCAGCGACCATACGCCGCCTAGTTCAGCGCTCGCTTGATGGGGTTGCCTCACTTCGCCATCTCTGTCCTGGCCTCTCCGATGACGACGATGCCTTGGCACCTCAGTCTCTCCCGCGCCAACCTCCGTGCTGCTGTTGCCTTCGCACGTGGTTCTGTCTGACGGCATCGGAGCTGGAAGCCGCCCTTCAAGCGGCTGACAAGGCGGCGCGTCATCTGCTTGCTGCTCAACAACAAGGGCAGGCTTTCCTCAGCCGACATTCTGCGCCTCTCCACTATGTTGCTACCTTCCCCACTACCAGATGAGGTGCCACATCCTCCTCTTGAAAAGCCGTTCACGGCGGCCTTTAAACTCATCACCAGAAAAAGGAATCTTCTCATGAGATGGAACCGAGGATGGATTGAATTAGCGGATGCAGCGTTGCGCAAGTATGCCCAGCAAACTGCAGCACACATTATCAGCTTCATATCGTCTATGGCATTTGTAACCTTTAGGATGTGTGCGGTATGAACGAAGGTTTCCATACCAGTTTCATGGCGTGGTCAAAGGATCCTTCTTGTGCTAAAGAAACGCCTGTGTTTTTATTTGCTGAAACACTTCGTCTGTCTGGCTCCGACTATTCTGAAGAGAACATCACCTTGTGCTGTACAGTAGAGCCATCACCCAGTGAAGCTGGTATGCTCTTGGCCTCCAATCAGTTTTGTCTTTTCAGTACTGAAATTATTTGGTGCTACTCATGACAGCTGATCATCTCATGGTTGGTTCTTTGGTAGTAGTATATTTGAAACGAAACTAAGTCTTACAATATTTTTTTGAAAGACAAGAATCTTATAACTTCATTCACTAGTTTGTCGGGGGTTTGTCTGTGCATGATAGCTAAACTGAAAACGTCTTCCAGATCAGATGCCTCTGGCCTAGCAGACATACTCTTGATATGTTGGCATGCTTTTGCCTTTTCATATTCCTTTAGTGAATCATCTTTCTGACCCTCTCCATCTGCAAAAATGCAGGTAGATGCCATGAATGTCTTACCGGAAACTTCCAAATTGACCACCCGGATGATTCTGAGAACTTCTCTGGTTGGCAGTACTACACCTTGGATGGAACAGTCAAAGACCTGGATTGCCCCAGTACAAGTGATGCCGACTACAGGTGCTTCGACCCTGTCAGAGATATTGGTTTCGTGGAGTACCTGGATCAAGATTTTACCCATTACAGACAAAACATCGATTTAGCTATCAATGGCTACTGCAGTGCAATTATGTGATCGGTTATGGCTTTAATAACTCCAGTGTTATTTTTGGCCTACACCGTCGTTATGTATATATGTTGTCGAACTAGTAAGAGACGCTGCTTTATCATTGTTGATCTTGTTGTGTGATAATGTGCCACTTGCAGGTTGTGTTTTCTCCCCGCTTAAAACCTGAACGGTGTTACTACTAGTAGATGTATATAAAATAATTAGGTGTAGCAATTTGATAGCACCCCGTTCCGCTTTTTCGCATGTTCACCACTCAATTTCTTGCTGTTTCTGCTGTAACGATTTTGTTTCCCTTCGTTCAAGCTCGCCCAGGCACTGTGTAGTTCTAAGTTGCTTTTAGGTTGAAAATAATGATAGCTTGTTCTGAGGATTGAGTAGTAGCATGCATTTGTGCAGGAGCCCAAACAGATTGTAATGCACCTGTGTATAAACAGTCTTGAACTCTTGATGGTTCTTTGGTCGTACAAAATGCTGATTTCGATTGCTGAAAACGACATGAAACTCACTGACTGACTGAAGCAACGCTCCGGGCTGTGGACGACAGGTAGCCGATATGCCCCCAACTTTGGTCAGTGACATTTTAAAGTCATGTACTCCCTCCGTCAGGAAATACTTGTCGGAGAAATGCATAAAAATGAATGTATCTAGAACTAAAATACATCTAGATACATCCATTCCTCCGACGAGTATTTTCGGACGGAGGGAGTATATTTTTAAAAACTGTGACCTTTTTATAAAAACGTAAAATTTTAAATTTTGCTAACATTTTTTAGAAAATTATGAACATATACATTTTTCGAATATTTTTTTGAAAAAAGGAAAGGAAAAGAAAAAACTGAAGACAAACCCAGTACTAAAATGACGGAAAAAAAGAAACCTCGGGCTCTCCTCCATGCGATTAATCGGCACAACATTTTGAGGCAATGAGCATGCCACAATTAGCATCAATCTAGGCATATATCCAATCAATCAATGGTTACCACCATGGGCCGACCCCAAAAGCGCTCTTTTGTATACACTAGCAAACATGCCCGTGCGATTGCAACGGGAGAACAAAATATATCATATGCCTCAGTCCAATAGTACACAAAATCAAGTAAATTATCTTTTTCATGTTGTTAACCTGAGAATTCTAGCATTAAATGTCGCACTAAGACTAACTATTGACTTATGTTTGTCCTCATAGTGATGAAAATGTGGGCCATTATCAGCTGAAGACGGCCCAAAAGCTTCAGTAAATATTTGACTTGTGTATATCGTTCCGCACATACCTGTGAAAGAAAGAAGGGTTAATTGGATAAATGCCGCTCGAATTCTTGCGAGTCCGAAAAACACCACTACAATTTATAAACTTTGAAAATGGTCCAGAAGATCAATAGCGTCGTCAAGGATTTACAAATGGCCATGTTGTGGAGCATGTAAAGACCTCCTTTGTGGTTTTGAGGAGGTTGGTGTTAATTGGGTGCGATGGTATGCGAATAGGTCGCGCATGTGTTTGCTAGGGATTGCTACTTGAATAAAATTTGTAAGACTTCGTTCCGAGTTCCACCCGAGAGTTTGTGAGCTTAGTGGTGGCCTCGGAGTGTAACATTCCTTGAATTAAGAGTAGCAGCGATTTCCGTAAAAAAATAGTGGCATGCTAACTCATGTCATATATTCAGCCAAAGATCCTCTAATATTGGCATGCCAAATTTAACAATGTTGGTTGGTAGCTCCGTGTAAAAAAAAGGAAAAAAAATGTTGGTTGGTACTTCAATTAATTTTTTTGCGAAAGATATTCAAATTGATCGTAATAACATCTTATATTATGAGACGGATGAAATAGCCTTTTCAAATTGATTATTTTTTTAGAAAATACTTTCAAATCAATCCTGGGATATAAGTAAATACAATTCATAGTGTCGATGAAATTAAGTTAAGTTCAATTACGGCTGGTGAGTTCTCGCCAACATTAGTATATATCTTTCTCAAAGAGGTTGTTGGAAACTACAATAACAGTCACGTCAGAAAAATTCTTAACATGGTGCAGTTGTCAGTGCATATATATATACAGAGTTAATTGCATTCTGCTTTATACTATTAAAAAAAATACATTCTGCTATACTTGTTTTCGGTTTTCGTGTTCAGTTTATTAGAGAATGCATGACATCAAAATTCCCCATGCTTTCCGTGCACATGAAAACTGCATCTTCTCTCTCCTTCTCTATTTTCCCAAACCGCTCTCATGAAAGGTGCTAGAAAAATCTTCATGCTTCTTGTTTCTTCATCGGAGTTCCACCAACAAAATTCCCTACCTTTTCTTCTTCCAATCATTCTCCAGAGGCAAAATCAACTGAGTATCTCTCCTCCCTCGATCTCCTGCTGCTTGTTCTGTCCTTGCTCTCCTCAGCCACGGGAGGCGGTAGAGCTTGCACTGCGCCAGAGTGTGTCTACAGCCGCATGAGAGGAAACAAAACAGAGGAGCTTGTGTTCGCTAGAGGCTGCCCGCGAGTATGGCCTGCACGGAGCCGGCAAGCGTCGTTTCGGTCGTTTCCGTATCAGGTCGTGAGCCACAGTGGATGGAACAAGACAGAGGTCTGGAGCTGGCAAGTGGCGAGCGCCTCGGGGGAGAGCAGACGGCATGCCGCGCACGAAGGTGCCAGGGAGAGGCGGCGGGATCTTGGAGCACAGTAGCGCGAGGCGACAGCGGAGATGCTGGGGGAGGTGCCTGAAAGTTTCGTTGGTCGGAACCGTCCGTACACCATGAAAGGCCGCGTCGAGAGGAACGTCGACAGGATCGACGGCCGCTGTCTGCCCGTGTGCTCCGCTCCGCTTATTATTTTTTTTTTTTTGAAAGTGGTTTCCTAAACTAGATCAGAGGATAAGGAAATCAGTGCAATCAGTGCTCCGCTTTGTGGGCTGCCTCTGCCTTTGGGACAGTCCTACTGAGCGGATTGGAGTGCCACGTGCGGCGAGATGTCGCAAGTCGAAGGTCGTCTTCTCACGCACGCCGCCGGCCGGCCTCAACTTCGACCAAGCTCCAATTTGACTTCGCGATTGCTGTGCTATGAGATTTTGCTGAGCCAGCAGCGCATACACGCAATGATACGTGATTTGGAAATGATTTTGTGCTAGACGACATGTATGTTGCGTGGTGATGGAGATTCAATGTCAGCGACACACACGAAGGGGATGATGCACTGCGCGCAACCATGGATGCAGGCGCCGAGTCCCGTGCTTCGATGTTGACCTTTATGATTTCTGAGCGCAGTTCAGCTACTGGTGTTGTTGTTGTGCTGGCCCTGGCCGCTACTGGTCCGCCGGGGACCACGGTACCAAGCATCTCGTCCTTCCTCTTTTCATTGAATCTCGGCCGTAGAGGGACATTTTTTTTAAGGTCATCGGGGGAGGGCAAAGCCCTCCACCTGAATTTTCTTTTTCTATTTGATTCACACCCTCGGGGGGAGACAGGAAGTTTTACATGGGAGGGAGAGAGGGGGGGGGGGGGGGGGGGGGGGCGGAGGATTAATACGAGAACACCTGCAGCCATCTGTCGACGCACGACCGTTCAGCTACTTTCAGGCGTCCTTGCCACAGGGCCGAGTCTTCCCTACAGCATGCGAGAAGACGGGCGAGGGAGGGCACCGCCCCACGGAAGACCACAGCATTCCTGTGCTTCCATAGCTGCCAGCAGCACAGAAGAGCGAAGGTAGCGCAAGCAGTATCTCCGACCACCCCCCCGGACGTCAAGATCCTGGAGCGCGCCCACCTGATAGCCTTTGTCGACCACGTCGACCCCCACAGCCCGCCAGAATGATCGGGCGAAAGGGCACTCAAACACCATGTGATCCGCCGTCTCCAGCTCGCACGAACAGACAGGACAAGCAGCCCCCTCCGTCGTGACGATGGTCTTCTGCAACAGGACGTCTCTTGTGTTGACCCGTCGTTGGACCAGGAGCCACCCGAAGAAGCGAACGCGGGAGGGAGCAGCGCACCCCCAGAGGAACGCCGCGAACGACGCATGCACGCCGCCGAATCTCTCCAGGGCGTAGACGGCCGCCGTTACGAGGCTCCCATGCGCGTCCGAGCACAACATCGGTCTGCGCTCGTCGTCGCCGGGGCCCGTAGCATTATCGCCGATCAGGGCCAGAAGGGTAGCCCGCTCCACGGCGCCGTCAGAGGTAAGCCTGGGCACCAGCACACTGTCCAGGCCGCGCGCACGCACATGCCACACCGTGGCCTCCTTCACCGTCGTGTGTGAGTGCAGCACCGGAAGAGCCACCGCGAGAGGCCCACACGGGAGCCAGGAGTCGAGCCAGAAGGACGTCCGCCTCCCATCGCGCACCGTCACCCTGGTGATCCCGCGGTACAGCGGGAGCAGCCGCGCCAGCGCCTTGCTGTGCTCCCCCGCGCTCCTGCTTGCCGTTGACGAGAGAAGGGAGCGGCCGTCGAGCTCCGCCCACACCCACAGGGCCCATCTCGAGGACGAGGAGGCTGTATGGAGCCGGTGCAGCATCTTGAGCAGTAGACAGCGATTCTGCGTGGCGAGGTCTCGGACGCCCAGCCCACCCTCCGCCTTGGTCCTGCAAACGCGCTCCCAAGCCACCAGGCATTGTGCTCCAGAGGCGCGTTCGGCCGCATTCCAGAGGAAGGCCCGACGGAGTGAGTCGAGCTCCTTGATCACCGCCGGCGGGAGCATCATTGCCGCCATGGCGTAAGTGGGGAGGGCGTCGAGAACAGCGTTGATCAGGACCAAACGCCCCGCCGGGGAGAGAAGACAAGCTCTCCATCCAGCCAGGTACTTGTCAACCTTCGCGATCATGGGTAGGAAGTCAGCGAAGCAGAGCTTTTCCCACGACAACGGGAGCCAAAGGTAGGCTTGCGGGAACCCTTGAACGGCGCAGCCAAGGACGCCAACGGTCTCCACCAGCACCTCCTCGGGTACGTGCATGGGGACCAGAGTACTTTTGACGAAGTTGATGTCCAGCCCCGTCGCCGCCGCAAAGTCGTCGAGGATACGGCGGAGGCGGGCAGCGGCGCCGGTGTCCGCGCGAAGGATGACAAGCGTATCATCGGCATATTGCAGCACCAGGGGGGCTCGCCATCAACGAGAGGGTGGAACAGCCCCCCATCTTGCCTGATCATCTTCTGCAGCACATCGGCGACGATGAGGAAGAGGTAGGGCGAGCATGGGTCACCTTGCCGCAGCCCCCGGCACACCGTGAACCACCGCCCGGGCACGCCGTTCAGCAGCACCGCCGACCGCGAGGACTCGAAGATCAGGTCCATCCAGGCGCACCACCGGTCGGGAAAGCCGCGCGCCATGAGGATCCGGCGTAGCGCCCCCCAGTCGACCGAGTCGAACGCCTTGGCGAAGTCCAGCTTGAACACGAGGGCAGGCGCCCCCCGTTTGTGGCAGCACTGGACCACCTCGGCGGCATACACGAAGTTCTCGGAGATGCTCCTTCCCGCCAAGAACCCAGACTGGTCGACGTCGATGATGCCCCCGATCTGCTTCTGCAACCTCGAGGTGAGGCCACGACAGAGGATTTTTACGTCCCCGTTCTGAAGGGAGACAGGGCGGAAAGCGCCCGGCGTCGGCACGCCCCCACCTTTGGGCAGCAGGGCAATGTACGCGCGGTTGATGGCGCCGAGGTCCGCGGTGCCATCATGGACCGCGTCGAAAAGCCGCTGCAAGTTGCCCGCGACTGCACTCCAAGCGGCCTGGTAGAACGCGGGGCCAAGGCCGTCCGGTCCGGGCGCGCTAGTCCGGTCGAGGAGGTTCGCCGCCTCCTTGATCTCGCTGGACGAGAACGGCGCGACCAAGGCCGCCGCATCCACCCTCGGCGCGTCGCGGTAGAGAGCCTCAAGGTCGAAGCGCCACACGGAGGGGCGAGCCCTGCCCAACAGCTCAGAGTAGAAAGTGAGCAGGGCCGCCGCCTTCCCCGCATGGTCCATCACCATCGCGCCGTCGACGTCGAGGACACGGACCATGTTGGCGCGGCGGCGGTGGGAGGCGCTCGCATGGAAGAAGCCGGTGTTCTCGTCCCCCTCACAGACAGCACGGCATTTCCCGCGCTGCTTCCAGTACGCGCTCTGCCGCCTGATCGAGGCCGCCAAAGCCGCGCGCGCATCCTCCCTGAGCTGTTTTTCATCCAAGGACAGGGGACGGCACTCCTCCCAGAAGTCAAGCAGGTCAATCACGAATTTGCAATTATTATCAAAAGTAGGAATGAATTTGTGGAGCCTTTTTCAAACCTTGGCCGCAGCCCGAAACCTTTTCTTGCGAGCTGCCAGGCAGCCCACTGCGCACCGACCGGCCCCCGTGCTCGACCAGGAGGGGAGGGTAGAGGGGAGAAATTGTGGGTCGCGGAGCCAAGCGTTCTCAAAGAAAAAGCGCGAGGAGGAAGGAATTCTCGTCGCCGCCTCCACTACCAGGGGCACATGATCCGAGGTAGGACGAGGACGAGACGACAGACACGAGTCCGGGAAGGCGACGTCCCATGAGGAATCAAAGAAAACGCGATCCAAACGTGCCAGAGTGGGGGATCCCGCTTGCTCGTCCATGTAAAAAGCCGATCCGACAGGGCGAGCTCGTGCAGAGCAAGAGAGTTAATGAGGGAGTTGAACACAGCCGCACGAGAAGCATCAAAACGGTTGTTATTCTTCTCGTGAGGGAAGCGGATGAGATTAAAGTCCCAAGCACCAGCCAGGGGCCGGTGATGCCCAACGAGACCGACCGGAGGTCCTCAACAAAGTTCGCTGTCAAGGCATGATCAGAGGGGGCGTAAACGTTAGTGATCCTGAAGGAGAGAGCGCACCGCGTGGAAGAAAGGGAGGCAGTAAGCGTGTAACGGGAGGACGAGGACGAGGACAGACTCAGGACGCTGGGGTCCCAAGCGGTGACGATCCTGCCTCTGCTACCATCCGCATCTTTGGCCACGAACGAACCGAGGCGGGTAGGCAAGAACGAGCGAGCCTTAACGGCGGACAACTCAGATAGTTTGCTCTCCTGGATACAAGCGAGGACGGGGTTGACAGTGTGGATAGCGTTCCTCACTACGTTACACTTGTCAGCGTCCCCCAGCCCTTGCACGTTCCAACACAGGAACGAGAGTTTAGAGTACGAGGCACTATCCATCACAGACAGAAGCACCAAGTACAGAGAGGGAAGAAAACAGAGACGACACCACGCCCTTGACGGGGTACAAACTAACACCACAGCGGCGGACAACACAAACGCTGTAGATACCCGCATAGTTAGCCCTAGGACACGATAGAGGGCGGGGGGATAGGCGCCACACGCGCGACACGATGTGAAACACGGAGACATCTTAATCATCGGAGCTAGCATGCACCGGGGCAGACGGGATCGCAGCCGCCGAGCGCACGGCAGCCGCAGCCGCCGCGCGCTCCGGCGTCGTTCGGGCGGCGGCGCCACCACACCGTCACCGGGCTCGTCAATCTCCACCAGCGCGACGCTGGAGCGACCGCTAGACGCCGAGGCCTGCCCGGCGGAGACCGCGCCGACCAGGGCAGGCGGGGCCCAACCAGGAGCAGGGGACGCAGGGACTCGCCGCGACGGGCTGAGGCTCAGGGGGGAGCACCCAAGAGGCGCAACACACAGGCGAGGCGTTGACCACCCCCGTGGGCGCCGACGTGCATGACGTGCATGCCCGTGGGCCCCCCAGCATGTGCTCCCACTGGTTGCCCCAGGAGAACCGCGACGTTGTGAGCAAAGGGAGGCGGCGGCTCGGAGAAGAATGGGAGGTAGGCCCCGTCAGCAGAAAAGGAGTCGTCGCGGCTCCAGGCGCGCACGGGACGCACCGCGACAATGCGCGTGCCCCACCGCCCCCCCCCCCCCCCCCCCAGCGGCCACACGTCACAGGGGACGCGGCGCGGGTTCTTGAGCAAGACCACGGCCCGCACGGTGGCTAACTCGCGGCCAGACAGCACCAGGGGGTCGATCTCCAACACCTTGCCGAAGCCCGAGAACATGGCGGGGATGCAGTTCGGGGTGAGGAACTCAACAGGGAAGCCGGTGGCGGCCAGCACCGCACACACGTCAAGGCGGGGGGTGACGCGGTCGTACTCCTCCTCAGGGAAGAGGTCGATCCGCGCGCCCTCGTGCATGAACGGCTAGCGGCGAAGCGCCTCACGTCTGTCCTCCCAGGTCGCGAAGCGGAGGTACATAGCCCCGACCGAGGACGGGACGACCTCGGGCAGGAGGTGGCCGATGTTGTCGAGGACAACAGCTTGCACCGCAAGGGTGTCGTTGTGGAAGGCGTTGGGAGGGACATATATGAGAGAAGAGAAAACATGTTGTATGGCAGCAGGACTTGAGGAGTTGAGGTCGTATGGCATTAGGACTTCTAGTCCGCGTAGGATTGCAGCCGTGACGGGAGAGATAGAGAGCTAAGTTGATATGGGCCAAAGCAGTGCTAGCGTGGAAGTGGTCAGGCCCAAGCGGACGCCGGCGACGATAGCAAATAAGATAGATACAAAATTTAGTACCACCTCGAATATGTTTTAAATTTAAACTGAAAGCGTAAAATCATGCGAAGAAGTGTATTGTGACGATGAACCCATGGAGTCAATCCGTGCTTTATTATTATTATTATTATTATTATTATTATTATTATTATTATATATTATATTATATATATTATTAGGGAAAGATATACATAGGTTTGTCGATTCGGCAATTGATGTGCCAGCTCCGGAAAACAGGAAAAATATATATTATTGTGGTTTTTAAAATATTTGTTCATTTTTGAAATATACTGTATAAAAGAATGTTTGAACGCTTGATAAAATTATTTGCCATGTATTAAAATGTTCAGCCAGCTGATCCAGCGCAAGATCAGCTGCCTCATCAGCCGCCCGATTGGCAATGCGCTTGACCGTCAAGATAAAGATTATTAGAAAGGAAAAAACACCCGACTGCTCACACAAGCAAGCAACGCTGGTCATGCCCGGGACAATACTCAGCATACTAGATCGAGAAATTAACAGTATATATGATAAGCATGGAAAACCATTCAATCAAGCAGCATCCACCAAAGGGCTGCTTATGCTAAATAGTCCAGAGTCGCATGACATTGCCACTCAGCAGCGCCCAGCATGCTTGCTTAGAGTAGTGGACAAGCAATACCCACTCGACAAGCAGGCCAATGTTTGTTCAACAATATACAGTATATTACTAGCAGCAAAGATTAAAAGAAGCATCTGTGCTGAAGAAATATACAGCTGCACTGTGGTAGCATCTAGTGCGCGAAACTTACTGTCGGCGTGCCTAAATAAAATGAACAGAGGCATAAACGTCTAGTACACAGGAGCGGTGAAGGGATGCAGCTTGTCTGTAGAGGGTTTTTCACCTGACCGTAGGATAGCCGTCGCCTGTTGAGGCTTGCAGTGGTTGAAGCTTCAGTTTCGTCGGACCTGAATTCCTACCCTGAAAATGAACCACCATATATCTGCATCTCTGACTTCCTTGGAACATGAGAACGAGAACCACATCGATCAACTCAAGCCAAAGGACTGGACAGCTAGTAAAGTAGCAATGTACTCCCTTCGTTCGCTATTATGATAAAGATGTTTTGGATATTTCAACATGAACTTAAAACACTAGACATGTCTACAGCAACACCCTAGTAGTATACTACTCCCTCCGTTCCTAAATACTTGTCTTTCCAGGCATTTCAACAAATGACTACATACGGAGTAAAATGAGTGAATCTACACTCTAAAATATGTCTACATACATCCGTATGTGATAGTCATTTGAAATGCCTAGAAAGACAAGTATTTAGGAACGGAGGGAGTACAACTGAAATTACCAGTGAACTCATGAACCATCCCCATTTGCTTGCATCTGCTACACTGCAGGTCAAGCTTATCCATTACCCTACTACGTATCTCTCGTCCAGCAAACTGCAGGTTACCATAGCATTCTCTAGGGAAGTTAGTTACCCAAAACAGCTGAACTACATATTTCTGGATAGTTGTTGTACACGAGGCGCTTCATGCAAATCTATACACTCACTTTCCTTTTGGGATCGTAAGAAAAACACCGACCTAGTACAGCTTCAGAAAGGAATCAGCGAGACAGTCACTTCTAACACCGACCACAGAAAGGATGCATTTCAAAGCTTGAATCATATGCTACGTACCACACTATACGATCAGGCCAGTAAGGACTGTAGCTTATACTCACTTCATTCACTGTTAATCAATATCAAATATTCGGATGCAGTTCTAATGCAAATGATGCAGTTCCCTCCACATTTTCTCATCCGGGCTTGGACCGGCAAAGGCAGTGTTAAACTACAAAACTACTAAACACAAAAACTAGCAAACACTACAACCAATTATTTCAGCTAAGCATACAAGCCACACCATCAACCAAAGGAAAAAGAAAAAAATTGCACGACAATTGCACAATATCAAAAGACAGACATAGTGTCGCAAACAAAGAAAGCTATAAATTCCAGAACCTGAATGAGAGTGACTAATTTCTATAGTGGGGTGAGGTGATTCAAACCTTCAATCTTGAAAATAAGAATTCACAGTTTTATCCCATTATTATAGGGTCAGAGGAGATACTTTTGTGTCTTCAAAATCCAGGATGCATGGACTATGCATAATGTGCGTAGTATAAACAGATCAGGTTAGTTCTAAGTTTCTGTAGCGATTTGGCTTAGTATTGAACTAATTCCACCTTTTGCGGGCTTATGCGGGACGCCGCACTGCATCCCTAGTCAAGAGTATGCAATTGGCATGAATCTTCTAATTAGTAATTTTGCTAGTTGCCAAGGAAATTGAAATTACGGAGTTCCCAGAAAACCGAGATTATGTAATTAAAGATTTGAGAATATGTGGTTGAAGATCCCATAAACCAGATCAAATTATGTTGTGAACGCTTTTTGTCTTCAATCCAGGAATACGAGCTAGTACTTGAGTTAAAAGTACACAATCAGCAGGAATCAGCCAGACTGTTTTGCTAGTTGTCAAATTAAAACTAGGAGTTCTCCAGCAAACCGAGAAGATGCATTGAATTGAAGATATCCCACTGGAGAAGCACCAATGAGAAGAACATCATTTTCTGAAAATCAATTCCATACCACCAAACCGGAATCATATAAGTAATCTAAGACATCAAGAGTAGAGTGTTCAGGGAAAACTATTAGTTAGCTTTCAGTTCAGAAGCTTCAACTCTCCATATTTTTTAGTATATGGCAATAATTCCTTAGCCTCTTTCATATCAAGACATCAACATTACCCAATTACAAGTCAAGTGAGAGCCAGCAAACAACTAGATGGGATCTTTCTTTTATCACTGAAGTTAAAAATCTGTGCACATAAAGAATTGATTGTGTGTCATAAGATGATCCTAAAGAACTCACCAGGAAAATAGTTAAACGAAAACCAAGTGTGGACAAGAAAATGTAGAATTTTACTGCATTCAGAGCTCATGTACTGCTAGAGATAAAATTATAGATACAATCAGCCTAATATTAAAACCCCAACTTCCGTAAACAGTATGTCAACCAATTAATCTATAGCCAAATCAAAATTTGATAATCTGCTATACAAACTTTGAGTATGAACTGATATTTCCATTGTTGAACCCTTGTTTGAGACTAAAGGAACTTCCAGTTAGGACAACGTTACTTCTAGCATTTTGTTGATTCGAAGCAAAAGCTGAGATCATATTCCGTCCAAACCACATGCAATCTGAAGCAGATGTCATAATCAGTAGGATGGCACAACAGAAACCAAGTAATAAGATGCTTCAGGACGGTTGGAAGAATCAGATGTGCACACTACTAACTCCAAACTACCACTGAAAGAAGCTGCCACAAATACCAAATCAAGTACTCCCTCCGTCCGGAAATACTTGTCTTAGAAATGGTTGAAAATGGATGTATCTATAACTAAAATAAGTCTAGATACAACCATTTCTAGGACAAGTGTTTCCGGACGGAGGGAGTAATATGCTTCAGGATCAGGATTAATCATTAGTCAAAACCTCCCGGGCTTCACCGAGTCCTCACACCAACTGACGTTTTGCTAGACTTTCCAATTCTACAATCTTCCAATAAAACCTCCAAAGTGCCGATCAATGAACAGCCCAAATATAATCGGCATACTTAGAAGTTTCTTCAAGGAAAGTCAGACCATAATTAGAACTGGACAATGAGTCGAAACAAGGATGCAGCATAGGTATAAGTTTGTGGTTGTAGAAGACTCCTCTATCCAGAACGAAGTTGCCAAACAAGCTTTTAGAACTCTTCACCTCTGCGGATCAGTTTGAATACTCAAACTTAACAACTAATTGGTTTTCTAGCTAACTAAATAAAAAATGTGAAGTCAGAGGGTCTCCAAACAAATTTTCACGCAGCATGACATCAGACTTCTGTAAAATTGTCAAGTACACCTGCAATGAACAAAAGACCATGATGCCTAACCATTTTGGAGAAAGCTGTTCAACATCGAAAACGTGTGAACAAATATAGCAAGGGAGATGGGGATAAGCCTGGTTTAGTGAAGTTATGCACATTGGTTTGAATTATCCTCATTGTATGTCATATCTGCATAGAACTAAGAGTTACTGACAAGAAAGATCAATGTTTGGAATGTTAGAAGTTATTAACATAGAGAAGTTTGACAAGATCGAATCACGAAGAATCTCCTAGAGCTCTGCACCATTCCAATTATTGAGCCAAAAAGTAGTCCGGGCAAGCCTATGCTCAAATGCTGGAGAACAACCAAAAAATCCAAATAATACTCAGAACAGAAACCAAACTGCTCACATGGAGAAATCAAAGAGGAGAATATATCTAAACAGTCCAGTCACGCCTCAAGACGCTTATGAATCCTCAACCATGCAGGCATGACCAACAATTCCAATCCCAAACTTAAGATATCATCCAAACAGCTAAAGAACATCCATGAATCACCCAAACCTCTACCCTTCAGTATGATCTCCACCGTCTTTTTTATCTAAAGGAACAAATGCGCATACCAGGCCAGGCCAACAAACCAACAGAAACACATGGATGGGTAGTACAGATAACAAAGTAAACCACATAGAGGATCAGAAACCAAAAAGGTAACATATTTTGAATGGCTACCAGCATGGCTTGATCAATGCTACAAGCAAAAGGCAACCAAGACAACAGTAGTTTCTTCATGAGATAACTCAGCATAAGATAATTTTCGGTTGTGGAGAGCACCGAGTTTTTTCGGATGTAGGATGTCCCATCTAGACTGAAGCCCCAGAGAAACCTTCGAATCTATCCAACAAATCAATCTGAATGTTCAAATTGTCTCCATAAGATAATTTATATGTTGAACAAATTGCAATGAATTGGAAAGGTGTAGGGTTTAGAAGATCTTCAAACAGATAAATCCGCATCGGTTGGACCAAAATAGTCAATTAGGACCTGCAACGACCAAGAGACCTTCTCATGATTTTTGCTTTTGGGAGATGAAGCTGCTTATAAACAGCTAAATAAAGCATCAAAACAGTGAGGGGATAGGATAAGCCTGCTTGGCTGGGAGAGATCAGTTAATCAACACCAGTTCCAGATAGCAAACTATATTATCTCTCATCCATGTCAATATCTGCAAGGACACGTAGTTACCAAGGGCAGAGAAAACCATAGAAAGTCCAATATTCAAAGAAAATCAGGAAAGATTGAAGTCAACAGAAGAAACCGCCTGTAACATGGTGAAACAAACACAGGGCACCTTCCGGAAAGTCCCCATACAAGTCCAATAGCTGGAGAACCAACAACAGTCCATTAGCTAAATTTGACTGTGCAAACAAAGAAACTAACTGGAGGAGGATCGATTATCCAAACACACTCTTCACGAATTCTCTGATCCCCATCCCATGGTTAATCCAATCCACAGCTTTAATCCAAAACGAAAACTTCAGCACACAAGATAACAGCTTATAACCATCCATTTGCCATAACCAATCAAAATAACCATGAAGCAAACCTCAATCCTTTGATTCATCACCCAACAACATCCTGCATCTCAAGGAGCACAAACACATACCACAAGCGAGATCAGCTGTTAAAACGAGAACCAGTTCACCACATATTGAGGGACAGCCGTACTGATGAGCCATCAGACAAAGACAAATCGAGGAACTCAAGGTATAGCCACTTAAATCTTTCGTCACCGAGCACAGATGAGGGATCCAGTAAACCAATGTGACCAAACGTGGGAAACTAACCTGCCTCAAGTCCCCTTCACCATATTCTTATACACCATAGGGAGCTTCATGTCCAGACCAGATCCAGATCCAGTCCTGCAAGCCAACTCAGGAGGTGGCGCTAACAAATGAAACAAACAGACCATATACAAGACACTGACCTGACAGAGCAAAGATTTGGGCACGAACTCCTAACTATCATATCCTGCAACCCACACTTGCAGAAGACCAATAGAACACAGAGATCAAGAGTTAAAGGTGTCAAATCGAACAACGGAGAGCTAGATCGCAAACCAAAATATTAGAACAGACTCCGCGTCATTACCCACATGGTCTGGGGCTCTGGGCTAAAAAAAATCTGCAACCACAGGAAGGGCAGGAGCAAAAACCTATATCAAAGACAAGGCCAAGTAGCTAAATGAAATTAAAAAAAGGACGGCAAGAGTCTTTTCCGGTTGTAGGATGTGCCATTAGTAGAAAGCTTCGGATTATCCTTAGGTTCATGCACCTTGGCATATGAATCTGTATTATAAAATATTGCCTAGGTAAGATAATTTGTAGGTTATGTGAGTTGCACTGAATTGAAGCTATACTAGTAGATTTAAAAGGTCTGCAAACAGATTCATCATCAGGTTGGGCTCGAGTTTCGTCAACTACAACCTGCAACGAGCAAGAGACCTTTCTATAAATTTTCAGTTAGGGGAAAATGTTACTTAAATAGCTAAAGCTTGGACCAAACGATGGGCGGCAACAAGTAAGCCTGGCTCGGATAGGAAGTTCAGCTATGGTTGACGGACGACAACACCACCAGTCCCAAACTGCAGTTATATATCCTATGTCAGTATCTGCAAGAGCTGAGAATTACCAACTAAGGCAGAGAAAACCTAATGTCATGAGAGTTCAATAAGGTTGAAAAAGAAGGAACCGCCACGCTGAGGCAAAATAGGACCGCCCGCTAGGCCGTGTAATTCCAATTTCTGGACAACCATCAACAGATCACAGTCAGAATTGTTGGGAGACTAATTGAACTCTGGAGAAGAAGAATTAAACTGAGTAGGTAATGATCATCCACTGTAGATCACCAAGACGATAGGTGCTCCCGCTAAGCCGTATAACCTCAATTTCTGAAGAACCACCAACAAATGCAAATCAGGACTGTCGTACACTGAAGGTGAGCTATGGAGAGAAATAAATGAAATGGAGGAAGTAATGATTCATCCAAAGCAGATCAGCAAGTCACCCCCAGTCGCTAAGCCAAATCCAAATTTCTGTAGATCACCAATAGTAATCCAAATCAGAACCTCTGGAGAGTAAATTATTGTACTTCGTAAAATATGAGTAAGTTAAAAGTCAGAGTGATCGAGAATTTGAGATCATCCAAACACTGATCACACCAAAACATCGTCCTCCGGAAAGATCTAACCATTTGTATAAGAAACCAAACATCCACTCTTTGACTCATCTCTGCGGAACCACTACCCTCTTGCTTCTGCTGCAGCTAAAGGAGCACAAACACACACCAAAAGCGAGATCAGCTGCTACAATAAGAATCCACTAGGACCTCAAATCCACCTCATATTAGCTGATGATGACGGAACTCGTGATAAGAACGAGAAGACCACACGAGCGACAGTGACATACAACACCCCAGGGATCTCCACATACTAGATCCAGTCCTGCAACCAACCCATGGAAGCCAACACACAAACAACAGGTTTGCATGTAGGCCCAGACTTCCTATAAATATATCAGATAGCAATGGGCAGGAAGACTAACGCAGGGATCAAGAGTACAGATAACCAATAATAAAACCACAAAGAGATAGTAAATGGCAAACAAGACGATTTTAACATATTCAGGCTCACTACCAGCATTGTCTTAGGCCAAAACAAATCTGCAGCGACATGGAGGACAGAAGCAAAAAGCCTAAATCAAAGACATGAACATGTAGCTGAATTAAATAAAAATAAGAGGATAAGAGATTTAAGTTAGGATATGCCACTAGTTTTAAGCTTCATTTTTGCACCTTTGCAGCTAAATCTGAATCTGAAATATTGCCTAACAAGAAATCTTAGTATTGTTATCTAAGTTAAGGAGCTGAGTAGATAGAAGAACTGCAGACTTAGCATCAGGTTGGTGGCCTTGTGTTGGTGAACTATGACCTGCAACGAGCAAGATACCTTTCTATAAATGTTTCAGTTAGGGAGGAAACTAGATTAAACGGTGAGGAGTTGAAAATAAAGTAAGCCTGTCTCTGAGTCTCGACTGGGATGGTCAGGTAGACACCACACGTTCCAATTATATCCATTGCAAGACACTATCTGCAAGAGCTGAGAATGAGTAACGCACGGGAAACTAATGTCTGCTGAGTCAGAATTGTTTCGATAAGAAAGGTCCAGAAAGTTGAGGCCCATAAGAAGGAATGCCATGCCGATAGAGCCAAAAGAGGACATGTAATTCCAGTCTGGGGAGCCAGCAACAAATCAAAATCAGAGTTGTTGGGGGGCTAATTGAATTGTGGAGAAGAACAAATTAAACAGAGAGTGCTATCATCCAAACGCAGGTGTGCCAGAAGATGAGTGGCTCGCAGTTTCTGGATAACCAGCAAAACACCCAAATCAGAATTGTACTGCAGCAGGCTAAATTGAACCAAGAAACTAAATTAGGATTATCCACACGCAGATCGTGTATTGCAGCCTAGGTTGGTAAGAGGTCGAAAGCTTGATCATCCCAGAAGATTTGACCATATTATTAGAATAACCGTTGGACTGTATAACCAATCAATCAAAATAACCATGAACAGAAATCAAACCTTGACCCTTCATCTATATCCAATACCATTTCTCCAGAACTAGCGCTCGCGCATCTAGGATGAGAGCGCATACACCAAAAGCTAGATCAGCGGTACAACAAGAATCCACGAGGGAGGGCCTGGAATCCACCTCGTATTAAGTGATGACGACGGAACTGGTGACGTGATCGGGGAACATAGAGCCGTACGGGCGATAGACGTTCAATTAAATTGAAATCTGAAATCACCGACGGACGCAGAACCGAGGACCAATCTCGGCCAACGGAGGATCGCCCGAAACCAGACGCGGAAGCAAAACCGAACAGCTCGGCGGGATCCTGATCCCGATCGATCGCTCCCCCGGAGGCGGACGAGACGGGCCGAACCACCTGCGAGCACAGAAGCAGAGGCGGCGAGGATATAGCAAGATCAAACGCGATTCGAGACGGAATCGAGAGTTGATGATGGACACAGGGGAAGGAAACCGTCGCGGAGACGCGAGGCGGCGGCTTGGGCGGAGAACGAAAGCTCCAGAGAGAGAGAGAGAGAGAGGGGGGGAGGGAGGAGGCCGGAGCACGGGGTGGGCGGGGCGCACCTGGGCGCCTTTTGTAGCCGGCGCAGAGGCGGTGGGGAGGGGGAGCCGGCCTGGCGCCAACCGGTTCCTTACCGGACACGGCTTTGCGGGGACGGGTGGGCGGCGGAAATCAAAAGGGAGCGGAGCTGGTGGGATCGAGCTGGATCCGGACCGGGTATGGTTCGGGTGGCGGGCGGCAAAAAAGCATCGGGTTGGGTTGGGCGTTGAGACGTCGGGATGCTCGCCACGCACCACGTGATGTGAGATGCCGTGTGTGGCTATCCGTGTCCGCGAGCGCCTGGATGGGAACGTGGAACAGGCGGTGCCGCTGGGAAGGCTCGTTGTCCCGGAACTAAAACGTGGTCCGCGGAGGGAAAGTGCATCGATGAACCTAAAACACATTTCTAAATTTTTTTTTTAAAGGTTGCATGGATAATCTTCATGGTTTATGTGCATTTTTTGTGGCCTGTGAAAAAAAGACAAAAAAATTATGTCGTAAAACGCTAAACGGAAAAAATACTTTTTTCATAAAACTTTGTGCCGCGCACACATATTTGCGAACATATATGCGTGGATTTTTTTTATTTTTTTGACATTTTAAAACATGTTTAAAATGCATTTTAAAAAAATGAGTGCATATGCCCATGGGTTCAGGACGTGCCGACTCGTCCGCGGAGTAGCTGTCGTGTGTTACGCAATCAATGTGCTCAGTAGCTTTATTACCAAACTTGTGTAATCTAGGGTTCAAGGATTCCATTAGTGTTGGTGCTTGGTACATATGGTGGCAAAAAAGGGAGTGCATTGTGAACCAACCTCTAGTTGGATGGTTAGAGGGATTGTGGTATTCCTAAACCATCAGGCTTGAAGTCCTGGTGCTCGCACTTATTCCTAGATTTATTTTAGGATTTCCGGCGATGCACATTCAATGAAAGGAGTCTTTCGAAGGTGCTCATATGGGTAGGATGTGCATGTGTGCCTTCATAGGGGTGAATGTGCGCGTGCATATGAGGTTGCTATACTTCGGAACTCAAAGAGGGAAACAATGGCAAGTCGTTCATGGATTCTCAAGAATTTACTTAATAGCACAACAGCGAAGGCTGTAGCCTTGCAAAGGCAGCTTTCTATGGTACAAGATCTCGGATGCACCGACACTATTATGAAATCTGATTCTCTGGAGCTTATTCAATCATGCAATGGAATCTATCATTCTTAAGAAATTGCTCCCCACTACAAGGCATTGTCTTAACATGCAGGTAGTCCACCTCAGCATTGCCATGTCAGCAGTTCAGTTACATATAACAACCGATGACAAATAATCTCTGCCCGACTCTCTCTCTCCAGCCCCACCGCCCAATAATCTCCCCGGTAACTCCTCTACCCATTACGACTAAAAGAAAACCCCTCTACACATTGATTTCCACCACTAATTCCAATTCATCTTCTCCATCGAGTAAATTCAGGAGTAACAAAAACTTCCATCTTCACCAGAGCGATTTGAAGCGCATCGGCCACCGTCTGGCCTACATAGCTGTCGTCCCAGCCATTAACCCAACGAGCGTCACCCACCATCGTCCATCCCCCACCCGCCTCCCCGTCTGAACCACGCAGGTCGCCACCAACGACGCCACCTGACCGTCGGCGCTGTCGTCGACCAAGTTGTTGTGCGCGCCACTTGCCCCAATCCTGCCGCGTTCCGCCACTAGCAACGTTCTGGAGCCCCTACCGCCAAACCACACCGCGTGACATCGCCAAAAGCCTCACCCCCTTCAGTTACGGATCCACATCCTCTAATCTCGATCTGTGCGCGGTGATTCGATCTCCCACCATCGGCCAGCCTCCTTCAGCGCCACCGGGCACGGCTCCCACCCTCCTCCCTCATGCGGTCATTCCCATGGAGCAGCGCTCGCCCAACGCCCTAACAGCAGCCACCGTCGCATGTGTCAAGGGCCCCACTCTTCTGCACCGACCAGACTGCTCCTTCCTCCTTGATGTGAAGACAGCGATCTAGAGGAGCCCACGACGGTGTCCCGTTTCTTCTCTGGTAAAGCTCCTCTTTTCTTCCGAATAATGTTTTCTTCAAGTTTGTCCTGTTGAAATCTCTGATTACATAGAGTTGTAGCCATGGCGGTGATATTGTCTGACTATGAAGATTAGAGGCGGAGCCAGATTTGGAGCACACTATGGGCTTGCAATTGTAAATTTGCTTTGTAATGTTAATCAACACATTTTTTCTCTTATCTCTATACATCTTTTACTGGTCCTGTAAGTGATATTGCAGAGTTACCACGATACACGAGTTTCACAGAAACTTGAACACGGGAGTACATTTGTTTTGGGACAGGGCGAATTTATTAGGAGACATACCAGTAAGTACTAGCTTACCTTAATCCCTGATTATATCGCTTAAATTATCATTCCCATGCTATTTATTTGCTCCCTTCATGTATGTTACTATCATACAAGTCATAGTGCTCGGAGAAATTTTGAGTTCTCACCGCCTGAAGGTACGCTATCTTGCTACTTACTATGAGGTTATCCTACATAATTTTATGATTATTACTTTTCCCATGCCTTATGTAATTATGTTTGCAGAAAAGGAATGTTTGCATTATTTGCCATCCCATCGATACATGTTTATTGGTTGTTCTTCTCGATTATTGCTAAATTGTGTTATCAATTTCCTACATCAGAATACTGAAACATGGATGGTTATGGTATGCAGCAACATCAAAATAAAACCAAAAGATAACATCAGATTGTAGAGCAATTACTTAGCACCGTATGTTGTTTCCCTAGCTCTATGGGATGTCATACACACTTCATGTTTAAAACTTCCCTTCTAGTTGTCAAAAATATTCGAATTAAATATGAAGAGTCTATTGCCCCATTTTAGTTTCTTTGAAGAATCAAGAAGGCCAAATACAACACAACTTATAATTTTTGCTTTGCTGCGAATGAAAAAGGTAAATCATATGAGTATGGAATATTTAGACAAGGTACAACCTACAGGTAAGTCTTTCAAAAACGTTATCATGTCAGTATAAATAAATAAAATTTAGTATGTTTCTGTACAATGTACTGCTTCCTTAACAAATAAAAAAACTATATCAGTGTATGCTATTGATGATGCCTCTCTGGATGTTTGAGACATATATCTCTGCTAACTTCTCAGGTGTGCTTCACATGTACTATCATATGCCCATACTTTATTTTTCCAGTTAACATTTGTCCATGCCTCTCTGGATGTTTGAGACATATATCTCTGCTAACCAAGTGTATTAGAATTACTTTGATGCTATGAATATCCAACATAGTTAGTTGGGAGAGG
This sequence comes from Aegilops tauschii subsp. strangulata, assembly GCF_002575655.3. Taxonomy (NCBI): domain Eukaryota; kingdom Viridiplantae; phylum Streptophyta; class Magnoliopsida; order Poales; family Poaceae; genus Aegilops; species Aegilops tauschii. The sequence goes on along the minus strand of NC_053037.3, from coordinate 498,346,342 downwards.
TATCGGTGCACGTTACTGATAATTCTCTTTATGTTTGTGCAGAAATATATTTGTTCATTGTTTCAAATGTAAATATCAATATTTCATGGATCTCCAAAATCAACATTTAAAACGTAAATGTATTGTTCAGTGTTTCAAGTTGTATCTTCTATTCATTCATACAATATACACATTTATTTGAATCTGCTCATGGAAAGCACAAAGTCCCGCAGCAACGTGCGGGGTATCATCTAGTTATCAAAGTGTGGACACCCTACACAACCATTTTGGTTGATTGCTTTCAAATGGCTTCTTCTATAGGTGCAATGAGTTTCACCTACTGTCCTAGGGATGCAAACCGAGCGGCGCATAATTTAGCTAGACGTACTTATGATTTGAATGTAGAAGTGGATTGGGATGGCGATCCACCAAGCTTCATTGTTCCGGACATTTTATTTGATGTAATTGTCATTTGAATTTTAATAAAGCGCGTGATGATCCACAAGTATAGGGAATCTGTCGAATGTGGGGTTCCGGCAAACCCTTAAGGTTCGAACACTGGGGTGCGCGCGAAGTCTCTCCCTCATACCGATCTACGCTCTAGCTCGCTAAGATCTCGCGGACGAACTCGACGAACTCGCAACACAGAAAGACACGAGGTTTATACTGGTTCGGGCCACCGTTGTGGTGTAATACCCTACTCCAGTGTGGTGGTGGTGGATTGCCTCTTGGGCTGATGATGAACAGTACAAGGGAAGAACAGCCTCCTGAGGTTGGGGTGTTCTTGTGCTTGTGTAGTTGAGGATGATCTGAACCAGTTCGAGATCAGTTGCCTCCTACTGTGGTGGCTAGTCCTATTTATAGGGGCCTGGGTCCTCTTCCCAAATATCGAGTGGGAAGGGAGCCAACAACGGCGGGCAAATTTGAAGGGGGACAGCTAGTACAAGCTATCCTGACAAAAGCGGTCTTCACCTGCGAAAAGCTCTGGGGTGACGCCGTCTTGGGCTCCACAATGACCTCTCCGCCTTGCCGTCCTCCTGGTCTTGGTCTCGTTGCACCAATATGCCAACCTTTGCCTGATGCCTCGGTACTCTTCGCCTGCGCTGGCCTCCTTAGCACCAAAGAGGAAATAGGGACGCTGCGCGCACTGGCACCTGCCTGGCACCCGCCTGGTACCATTCGTCATGGCTCACGTCACGAGAGCCTCGTGAGGTTTTGCCTTGCCTTGATATCTCCGCTCCTCGTGAGCCTGCCTGGCTAGGCCACTCCAGAGGAGGTCTTGCGTCGTCCGCCTCGCGAGACTTGGACCCTCGTGAGGGTCTTGGGTGCCTTGTTGACGAAGATGGGCCGTACGGCCTGCTGCTTGGCCACGCTGTGGGCCGCAGGCAGGCAAGTCTGGGGACCCCCGTTCCCAGAACGCCGACAGTAGCCCCCGGGCCCAAGGTGCGCTTGGGCTTGGCTTCGCGGCGAAGCCAAGGGTCAAGTTCGGAGCACCGCGGGCCCCAAAAGCCTGCGACCTCGGTCGACGCGTGGCGGTTGATTGGACGTGGGCGTCTCCGCTTCCCCACGCTGCCTTCGAATCCGCCTGGCTATGCGGCTCCTGCGGCCTACACAGCTATTCCTCCGCCTCCTGCGCCTTGCTTCCCCAATTCCCCTGCTTCCTTGTGGCTCTGCTTCTCTTTTCCAATCTGACTTGCGCTCCGCCTGCTCCACCGCCATGGCGCCGAAACAAGCTGAGAAGGGGAAAAGACCTCTGTCTCCGCCAGCTGCGCCTCCATCCTTTGCGCTAGCGCTCGGCCGGTCTCGGGTGCTCAACGACGAGGCCATGGACAAGGTGCGCCCGATGCTTGCTTCCAGCTTCAATGAGTGGGGGAAGACGGTGGCCTGGCCCGCGTCTCGTACTCACATGGCTCAGACGGTGATACGTCTCCAACGTATCTATAATTTATGAAGTATTCATGTTATTATATTATCCTTCTAGGATGTTTTATATGCATTTATATGATATTTTATATGATTTTTGGGACTAACCTATTAACCTAGAGCCCAGTGCCAGTTTCTGTTTTCTCCTTCTTTAGAGTATCGCAGAAAAGGAAAACCAAACGGAGTCCAATTGACGTGCAACTTGACGGAGATCATTTTTGGACCAGAAGAAGCCCACGGAGTACCGGAAGTAGGCCAGAAGAGTCCCGGGCTGCCCACGAGGGTGGGGGGCGCGCCCACCCCCTGGGGCGCGCCCCCTGCCTCGTGGATAGCCCGGAAACCCCCCTGATGTGAAATAAACGCCAACACCTCTCATATATACCCAAACTTCCAGAAAGAAACCTAGATCGGAAGTTGTTCCGCCGCAAGCCTCTGTAGCCACGAGAAATCAATCTAGGCCCTCTCCGGCACCCTTTCGGAGGGGGCCATCATCACCGGTGGCCATGGAGGAGTATCCCAGAGAGCCCATCATCGCCATGAAGGCCAAGGACCAGAGGGAGAACCTTTCCCCATCTAGGGGGGAGGCCATGGAGGAGGACGCACAAGGGGGAGAACCTCTCCCCCTCTCTCTCGGTGGCGCCGGAGTGCCATCGGGAGGGGAATCATCGCTGCGGTGATCGTCTCCATCAACATCACCACCATCATCACCATCCTCACCTCTTGTCGGAGTAAATGACCACAGGTAGCCTAACCGACTCCCCCTGGCTCTTTGAAAATTATCAGGCCGTTCAGGCCTTCGAGCATACAAAGCAAAGGGCCGCCTTCCCCCGGCCGGCTATCCCCAGGGCCGACTCCCAGAAGGCGACCCAGCCTCAGAAACCTCCCCCAAGAAAGATACGAGATAGCCGACTCCAGGGAGCCGGCCCCAAGAGGACCGACTCCCAGAAGCCGGCCATGAAGAAAGCCGACTCCCAGAAGCCGGCCATAAAGAAAGCCGGCCAAGACTGCACCTGCTAAGATTGTACCACGTAACGGCGATAGGATGGGGCGTGGCCGCAGTACAACCCACTACCCCCGAATCCCAGAACGGGCATGGCCATAGGGCGCCGTACGGGCTAGCCATCCCCCGTCCGGCGCGGCACTGTAGCCATGTTGGCCTCAATGTCACCCACGACAGGAGCCAGTACGGCCCGTGGGCGGCGGGCCCCTTTGCCAGAGAGACATCTGAAGACGGCCCGACCTCCTCTAGTCGGCCAGGGATGTGGCTGGCTCCCAATAGCCGGCTAACTCCCTCCCTCGAAGCATGCGCCCCATTAAGGAGACAAGACGAGGTAAGGCTACAATGAGAGCTCGCAAGGCGGCGACACTGTAGCCACGCTTACCTCGACAAAGCCCTCATCATCAGAGGTGAGGCAACAGTAACCAGCCGCCGACAAAGCCCCCAAGCGGTGGGGCCGGCGTGCCGGCCAAGAAGCCGGCAGCCGGCGGGACCCACCAGTCGGCGGGCCCCAATGATCGGCGGAGAAACCGGCAAGCATAGACACTGACGGCTGGGACCCGCGCCCAGCCGGATTACCATTGTACCCCTGGGGGGTAGGCCTATATAAACCCCCCGGGACACCCATGCAAAGGGTTGGGCTGATAGAGTTTCACACACCACATAGAGAGAAAAGGAGAGCTAGCCTTGCCCTTCTTCTTCCTCTAGCCAGACAGCTCAAGGAGCACTTGTAGCTACTTGTATTGATCTAGTGATCATGCGGGGACCCCGCAGAGCAGGACTAGGGGTGTTATCTCCACGGAGAGCCCCAAACCTGGGTAAGATCCGCCGGCGTGCATGTCTTCGCCTCATCCCGTTTCCAGGCACCGGCGACGTCTTACTGGCTCCCACAATGATAAGCCACCCGTGGCATATGTCGCACCTACCACCCGACATTTGGCGCCCACCGTGGGGCTTGGTGCACCGTCGTCCGGAGACCTATTCTGGACGGGAACCCTTTTCCTTCGCCGCGAGCGCAGCCAGCCTGCTGCACCCGATGGCGCTTGCCCCGACACGCTGCAGGGCGTTGACGACGCCTGCGCAGCGAGCTGCCTCGCCGATCTTGTTGGCGAGACTCGCATCTCCGACGAGCCCGCGTCCGACGCGGGCACGGACTACCCCGAGAGTCGGCTCGTCAGCCTCCTCGACCAACTTCACGTCTCCAGCGAGCTTGTTGTAGACTTGGAGTCGGTCGGCTCCACCGACCCGATGCTTGTCGACTCCGACACGACATCGCTCGACGCCTACCCCTCCGACGTGATAGTCTTCAACGACCCTCTTCCTCGAGCTGACAGCGGCAGCAGCGCTGTCACTGAGGTGCTGGTCATCAGCCACGTCGCCGACTCGGGCGAGAACGCCCACGATGCCTTGCAAGCGGCGATGCATGACTTGTCTGTCCCCATCCCGGCCGACGCCGACGCCGAGACCCTGGAGGCACGCCGCCTTGCCCTCATCGCGGAGGGTCAGAAAATAGCCTCCATGAGACGCCTCACCAAGGCTCACCAGCGCGAAGTCGACCGCGCCGCCTTCGGTACGCTGCCTCATGGCGGGCCAAGCCGAGCCGGCCTCGTCAAGAAGCGCGGCGCGGCCATCGCCAGTATGCTGGGGGCAGACCGCCCCGTCTACGCCACACCGCTCGAGAATCTGCGAGCCGCTCAGGCGGCCGCTGAAGAGCTAAATGGGCTGGGGGCTGATGAGCTCCCCTACATGACAAGGCGCATCCAGCAGCTGATCGACGCGGCCGCAGAACGGCATGAAGCCGGCGCCCGCGCTGAGAGTCCTCCCCCGCGCCGAGAGCACGCCGCGACGTCCCGCTCGCCGACTGCGAGCGGCGCCCGTGCAAGGAAAGACAAGGAGCCGGTTGCTAGCCGCAGCCGGACTCGGATTACCATCGAGCGCGACCGCTATCAGCGTGACCTTGAGAACGCGAAGGCCGAGGCGTCTCTCAAGGTCTCCCACGAAGCCCGCTCTCGAGCCTTGGAAGAGGCTCGCGAGGCTGATCGCTGCCGCGAGGCTGCAGAGAAACGCGCGTGGGAGCTCCAGGCCTGGAGCGCGTCTCTTGAGCAGCAGGTGGAGGCGCGCAGGGCCGCTCTTGCGTCACTGAGGGGGACGCCCGCAGAGGAAGAGGAGGTTTAGAAGCGTGAGGAGGCGCTGGCCCTGGAGGCCATGGAGCATAGCCGCGAGCTCGAGCAACTGGAGACGAGGGAGCGTCAAGTTGCCCAAGCAGAAGACGCCGTCGGGGCTCGCGAGGCTGGAGTTGAGGAGGAGATGAACCGCCGGGTGGCCAAGGTTCGCGCGGACCTGGAGGGCAGGTACGACCTGAAGCTGAAGCTTGCGGGCGTGGAAGATGAGGACAGGGCCGCTGCCCTCAGGCCCAGGTTGGACGAGGCTGAGAGGCGCGCGGAAGCCACGGCCGCCGCCCTGGTCATGGCGCAGTCGGACTTGGCCTCCGCCCGCGCCGAGCTGCGTTCCCTCCAGAGGTGGGTTGATGACGTAGAAGCCGTCGCAAGGCAAAACACGGAGGAGATGCTCCGACGTCGAACGCTGGAGCGCGAGCATGCCCCTATGCTTCAGGATCTCCGGAACAGGGCCAATATCGCCCTGGGCCATATCTACGACGTGGAGGCGCCGACCCCTCACTCAAATGACTATGCCAGCCACCTGACCTTCTTCACCGAGGTCGTGACGCGCCTGGAGGCTCGATCTGCCAGAGCTCGCCAGCTTGTGGAGGAAAGGGGGCGTGGCTTGCTCAAGCGCGCTTTCTCACGTGTCTTTAGCCACCTCCTGAATGCCGACCCCAACTTTGACTTTGACGCCGCCATCGCCCCCATACCCATGGCTGTCCGGGGGCGACCTAGCGTGCTGGGTTGAGGACAATGTGGACGCATTGGTCAGGGCCTTCGCTTCGGAGGATGATGCGGTGGTGGTCGTCGCAGACGAAGGTGACATGGTCGACGATGGCGACGGGGGCGTCGCCGATGGCGGCGATGATGCCGATGAAGACGATGACGACGCGAGTGACGCGTCCGTGGGCGACGCAACGAGTGACATTTCTGGCTGATCCCTTGTTCTCCTGTCATTTCTTCCTGCGCAAAAACTCGGGCGTGGCCCTTGGAAACTTGTAAGAGCGTTTTGAGAGGGGAGCCCCTCATGTAAGCAAATTGCAGCTTTTACTTCCCATGCGATGTGAGTTTGTGTCCTTGTGAACTTGTGAATCCTGATGTGAGTTTTCTGCCTTGGGTTACCTTAGTCAGCGCCAGCTTTGGGCTGGGCTGCGATGTGTCGAGTTCCTGAGAACGTTGCGGAGCTCGTCGCCCCGTTGGAAGGGGCCCCACGAGAGGTGAGCACCAGTTGCAGTGTTAGCGCACGCTTGGCGTGCGCGTGCTTCGCGCAATCCCGCTCGCGAGGAGCTCATGAGGGAAAGGCGACGGACATGAGTCCCAGACAAAAACGAGATCCAGAAGGCAAGGAATTGCTCAAACGAGAAAAGGCTCCCCCCGCGCGCATCAATAAAACTCAGCTTCAACTCAAATCCAAATCCAGAAGGCAAAGCTACAGAAAGAGAGAGATCCAAAGCAAAAGGCCGCGTCCGGCACCTAGTCTAGTCTTTTGGTCTTCAAGTCTTCTCACCAGCGCGGAGCTAAGTGCTGCCACTAGGCGTGGGAGGGAGCCCCAGGGCCTGAGGCCGGCACCCCTGAGACTCTGGGGCGTGTACAGCCCCAACTCATTATTACGTGAGAGTGTCACGGGCGGCGAGCTTCACAGGCACTGGGCCTTCTTCACAGGTACCGGCCTTGCTTCATATCGCCAGATGAGGGCCCCACCTTGCGCCACCCTCGACCTCCTCTGAGCCGACCGGTCACCAGGACGACACAGAGGAGGGAAAGAGGACGCCAGCGGTTCCCTCGGCGACCACAGGTCCTCTGCCGAGGGAAGGTTGTCGAGGCCTCCCCGGCAGAGGGCCTACCTCCGGGTGTCGTCAGGCGTCGCGCGTCGCGGGGAGGGGCCTTGCTCCTGGCTCCCTCTCGGTGGCCCCCAGCGTGTCTCCCTTGTTGGAACGGGTGCCGCCGTGCCTGGGTCGTCGATCGACGCTGCAACCTGATTCATCTGTAGTCCACGGTTAGCATAAGCCGTTCCTGAGAGTTGCCGCTGCCGGCGCGATCATTGTGGTTCTCCGTTGGTTCTTGGAAGGCTTCGGCTCCTAGCGCCCCCTCTCCCCAATCTTCTCCAATGAATGAGCCGAGGTCGTCCTCTGGTGCGTGCCCTTGGTCCATCATGCGGGGCACGTAGGCTTCCGGGGCCGTCACCCCGAACACCTCGCCGTGGTGCCCCACGCTCCATGTTGCTCCGCCCATGATGGCGTCCTGGGCATGACAATACGGCATCCGGCCGGGACCATGGGGGGCGACGCTTGCGCTCGTGCTTGTCGAGGGCGGCATGGGGGAGTTGGAGCCCCCTACGCCGCCGGCTGTGCTGATGTTGATGAAGCCCCCGGGCATAGTTGATGGCGCGCGGATGTGGTGAGGGTCGCCGCGCGGCCCTGCAGTGGCCTGGGGAGGAAGTCGATAGCAGAAGGGTGGTGCTGCTGACGCCGCTGCGTCCAGCAGCTCGGCAACACGCTCAAGCAGCATGTCCCGGCCGCTCTCCATCAGCCTACATCGCAACAGCTCTCTTGCCACCGTGAGTGCCGCCCGCATGTTTGCTTGCTCCCGCCGTGAGTGCGGCTCAGTTGCTGTGGCGTGACTCGCCGCTCTTGACGCGGCTCGTACTTGCCGCGGGGTGAGGGTGGATGACGCCTGGCCGCGCTGTCCATGCTCGGCGGAGTTTGGCGGCGCCCGTGCCGCTTGGACTGCGGGGTCGAGACCTTCATGGGCAGGCGGTGCTGTCCGGGCTGGCCAGGCTGCCCAACAGTTGGAGCCGGCCCTTGGGTCGCTAGACATCGTGGACGGTGAGCGTCGGAGAGCTGACTGGCGGAGAAGAAGCTCCAGCGTACCCCTACCTGGCGCGCCAAATGTCGGATGTGGGGTTCCGGCAAACCCTTAAGGTTCGAACACTGGGGTGCACGCGAAGTCTCTCCCTCCTACCGATCTACGCTCTAGCTCGCTAAGATCTCGCGGACGAACTCGACGAACTCGCAACACAGAAAGACACGAGGTTTATACTGGTTCGGGCCACCGTTGTGGTGTAATACCCTACTCCAGTGTGGTGGTGGTGGATTGCCTCTTGGGCTGATGATGAACAGTACAAGGGAAGAACAGCCTCCTGAGGTTGGGGTGTTCTTGTGCTTGTGTACTTGAGGATGATCTGAACCAGTTCGAGATCAGTTGCCTCCTACTGTGGTGGCTAGTTCTATTTATAGGGGCCCGAGTCCTCTTCCCAAATATCGAGCGGGAAGGGAGCCAACAACGGTGGGCAAATTTGAAGGGGGACAACTAGTACAAGCTATCCTGACAAAAGCGGTCTTCGCGTGCGAAAATCTCTGGGGTGACGCCGTCTTGGGCTCCACGATGACCTCCGCCTTACCGTCCTCCTGGTCTTGGTCTCGTTGCACCAATATGGCAACCTTTTCCTGATGCCTCGGTACTCTTCGCCTGCGCTGGCCTCCTTAGCACCAAAGAGGAAATAGGGACGCTGCGCGCACTGGCGCCCGCCTGGCACCCGCCTGGTACCGTTCGTCATGGCTCATGTCACAAGAGCCTCATGAGGTTTGCCTTGCCTTGATATCTCCGCTCCTCGTGAGCCTGCCTATCTAGGCCACTTCAGAGGAGGTCTTGCGTCGTCCGCCTCACGAGGCTTGGACCCTCGCGAGGGTCTTGGGTGCCTTGTTGACGAAGATGGGTTGTACGGCCTGCTGCTTGGCCATGCTGTGGGCCGCAGGCAGGCAAGTCTGGGGACCCCCGTTCCCAGAACGCCGACAGAATCTATTGTAGTCCTTTCGATAAGTAAGAGTGTCGAACCCAACGAGGAGCAGAAGGAAATGACAAATGGTTTTCAGCAAGGTATTCTCTGCAAGCACTGAAACTATCGGTAACAGATAGTTTTGTGATAGGATAAATCGGAATGGGTAACAAGTAATAAAAGTAAACAAGGTGCAGCAAGGTGGCCTAATCCTTTTTGTAGCAAAGGACAAGCCTGGCCAAACTCTAATATGAAACAAAGCGCTCCCGAGGACACATGGGAATTATTGTCAAGTTAGTTTTCATCACGCTCATATGATTCGCGTTCGTTACTTTGATAATTTGATATGTGGGTGGACTGGTGCTTGGTTGTTGTCCTTCCTTGGACAAGCCTCCCACTTATGATTAACCCCTCTCGCAAGCATCCACAACTACGAAAGAAGTATTAAGGTAAACCTAACCATAGCATGAAACATATGGATCCAAATCAGCCCCTTATGAAGCAACGCATAAACTGGGGTTTAAGCTTCTGTCACTCTAGCAACCCATCATCTACTTATTACTTCCCAATGCCTTCCCCTAGGCCCAAATAATGGTGAAGTGTCATGTAGTCGACGTTCACATAACACCACTAGAGGAGAGGCAACATACATCTCATCAAAATATCGAACGAATACCAAATTCACATGATTACTTATAACAAGACTTTTCCCATGTCCTCAGGAACAAACATAACTACTCACAAAGCATATTCATAATCATAATCAAAGGAGTCTTAATTATGATTAAGGATCTAAACATATGATATTCCACCGAATAAACCAACTAGCATCAACTACAAGGAGTAATCAACACTACTAGTAACCCATAGGTACCAATTTGAGGTTTTGGGACCAAGAACGAATACAAGAGATGAACTAGGGTTTGAGAGGAGACGGTGCTGGTGAAGATATTGATGGAGATTGACCCACCCTCAATGAGAGGATCGATGGTGATGACGATGGCGATGATTTACCCCTCCGGGAGGGATGTTTCCCCAACAGAACAGCTCCGCCGGAGCCCTATATTGGTTCTGCCCAGGTTCCGCCTCGAGACGACAACGCTTCGTCCAGAAAGCTTCCTTATTTTTTTCAGGTTAAAAGACACCATATAGCAGAAGATGGGCACCGGAAGCTTGCCAGGGGGCCCAAAAGGTCAGGGGCGCGCCCTCCACCCTTGTGGCTGGCTGGTGGGCCCCCTCTGGTACTTTCTTCGCCCAATATGTTTTATATATTCCAAAAATAATCTCTGTGATGAAGTTTCAGGACTTTTGGAGTTGTGCAGAATAGGTCTCTCATATTTGCTCCTTTTCTACTCCAGAATTCCAGCTGCCGGCATTCTCCCTCTTCATGTAAACCTTGTAAAATAAGAGAGAATATGCATAAGTATTGTGATATAATGTGTAATAATAGCCCATAATGCAATAAATATCAACATAAAAGCATGATGCAAAATGGACGTATCAACTCCCCCAAGCTTAGACCTCGCTTGTCCTCAAGCGAAAGCCGCTGTCGATAAATATGTCCACATGTTTAGAGATAGAGGTGTCGATAAAAATAAAATACGGACATGAGGGCATCATGATCATCTTTAGAACGACAACATATAATGCCATATATTTTCTTATGATAAAGTAACAATTCATTCACAAGGTAAAGTATGAGTCAGAAACTTCATTCAAAACTAACAAACCATGATCCCAGTCATTGAAGCAATTGCAATTTATCATAACATCGGAAAGAGTCAATATAAGAGCTTTTCAGCACGTCCACATACTCAACTACCATATAATCTTTCACAATTGCTAACACTCACGCGATACTTATGGGTACAAAGTTTCAATCAGACACAGAGAAAGATAGGGGCTTATAGTTTCGCCTCCCAACCTCTTACCTCAAGGGTAATGTCAACAATAATACTTTATGAAAACCTACATCCGAGTGGATATATATATCCGGATCTCTCCAACACATAGAGCTTGCCAAAGGAAAAAGTGTAAAAAGGAAAGGTGATGATCACCATGACTCTTGCCTAGAAGATAAAAGTAAAAGATAGGCCCTTCGCAGAGGGAAGCAGAGGTTGTCATGCGCTTTTATGGTTGGATGCACAAAATCTTAATGCAAAAGAACGCCACTTTATATTGTCACTTGTGATAAAGACCTTTATTATGCAGTCCGTCACTTTTATTTCTTCTATATCACAAGCTCATATAAAGCTTATTTTCTTCACACTAATATATCATGCATATTTAAAGACCAATTTTTACTGCTTGCACCGATGACAACTTACTTGAAGGATCTTACTCAATCCATAGGTAGGTATGGTGGACTCTCATGGAAAAACTTGGGTTTAGGGATGTTTGGAAGCACAAGTAGTATCTCTACTTGGTGCAAAGAATTTGGCTAGCATGAGAGAGAAAAGGCAAGCTCAACATATTGGATGATCCATGACAATATGACTTCTATTCGGATATAAGCAAACATAACTCACTACATTGTCTTCCTTGTCGAACATCAACCTTTTAGCATGTCATATTTTAATGAGTGCTCACAATTACAAAAGATGTCCAAGATAGTATATTTATATGTGAGGCCTCCCTTTCTTTATTACTTCCTATTAATTGGAACAATGACCAAAACTATGTTTGTCAACTATCAACAAATTTCATTCATCATATTCTTTATATGTGAAGTCATTACTTTCCATAAGATCAATATATGATCTTTTTATTTCTTTTTCTTACTTTTATTTAAATCCTCAAGATCATAGCATGAAAGCAAAGCCCTTATCTCAAAACTACTCTTTATTATATATATATATATATCTCATGGACTCGATTACATAGAGGGATCATAAAGCAAAACTCAAAACTAGATCATACTAAAAACTTTATTCTACTAGATCAAGATATAACCCAAAAGATCGAACTGAGAAAAGCGATAAAGATAAAGATATGATGGAGATACGATACGGGGGCACTCCCCCAAGCTTGGCAGTTGCCAAGGGGAGTGCCCATACCCATGTATTTAGATCTCTTTCTTCGGGGGTATTGATCTAATATTCTTGGTGATGATGCCCCTTAGGATACGATTCTCTTCCTCGAGCTTATTAGTTTGCTGCTTAAGATCCATCACTTCCTTGCTAAGTTTACCCGTGACGGCTAGAGCTCCATCCACCCATGGATGTTTTCTTGCCGCGGGAGAGAAAGCAACACTATTTTTCATATTTTCATAAGAGAGAGATTTAGCATTGGGAGGAATAACCGAATTTGGTATTGCTGAGCTCTGAAGTTCCTCCAGCATGAATCTGGTTTGAAGACGAGAGGTAACTTCTTGGTCCTCCTCCATGGCATCCACTCTTTTCAAGTCAGCCTCCATCTCTTCCTCCGTGGTTGACCCAAAGTGGTTAGCATCACTGTATGCTCTTGGGTCTGGTGCCGGGTGAGATACCCGACTCTCCCCGACTGACTCTTGCGAAGACATCTTGCTCCAAATCTGCTGCAGGAACAACTCAAAACAAAAACAGAGGATTTTGTCATGGTACAGTGGTCAAAACCTTCGGGAGATTATATAATGAATTTTTACCGACTATAAGGAGTATTCTGCAAGAAAACGGAGTCCAGGAGGCACAGGAGGTAGCCACAAGGTCGGGGGGCGCACCCTCTACCCTTGTGGTGGCCTCGTGTCTCTTTCGGACTACTTTTAATTTTCCAATTTTTTAAATATTCCAAAACGGAGAAATTTTATCATTGTTGGAGTCGGTTTACTTACCATACCACATACCTATTCCTTTTCAGAGTCTGAAACGTTCTGGAAAGTGTCCCTTATGTACTCCTCCGGTGTCATGGTATCAATTATATTGGTCTCAACATTTGTGGGAGTACCTGAGATATAATGTTTAAGTCTTTGACCGTTTAGCACCTTCGGATTTTTACCTGCGGCATTGTTAATTTTTATGGCACCGGAGTGATAGACCTCCTCGATGATGTAGGGCCTTCCCATTTAGAGAGAAGTTTTCCTGCAAAAAATCTTAAACAAGAGTTGTATAGCAAAACATGATCACCTACATTAAACTCACGCTTTTGTATCCTTTGGTCATGCCATCTTTTAACTTTTTCTTTAAACAACTTGGCATTCTCATAGGCTTGGGTTCTCCATTCATCAAGTGAGCTAATGTCAAATAACCTCTTCTCACAGGCAAGTTTGAAATCATAGTTGAGCTCTTTAATAGCCCAATATGCCTTATGTTCTAGCTCAAGAGGTAAGTGACATGCTTTTCCATAAACCATTTTATATGGAGACATACCCATAGGATTCTTATAAGCAGTTCTATAAGCCCACAAAGCATCATCAAGTTTCTTAGACCAATTCTTTCTAGATCTATTAACAGTCTTTTGCAAAATTAGTTTAATCTCTCTATTGGTCAATTCTAGTTGACCACTAGACTGAGGGTGATAAGGAGATGCAATTCTATGGTTGACATCATATTTAGCAAGCATTTTACGGAAGGCACCATGAATAAAATGTGAACCACCATCAGTCATTAAATATCTAGGGTCTCCAAACCTCGGAAAAATAACATCTTTAAGCATCTTAATGGAAGTGTTATGATCAGCACTACCAGTTGGAATAGCTTCTACCCACTTAATAACGTAATCAACAGCAACTACAATATGTGTATACCCATTAGAGGAAGGAAAAGGCCCCATATAATCAAAGCCCCAAACATCAAATAGTTCAATAACAAGTGAATAATTCATAGGCATTTCCTAACGTCTACTAATATTACTAATCCTTTGGCATTCATAACAAGATAACACAAACTTACGGGCATCTTTAAAGAGAGTGGGCCAATAGAACCCATATTGCAATACCTTATGTGCAGTTCTTTCTCCAGCGTGGTGTCCTCCGTAAGACTCGGAGTGGCACTTGCATAGGATCTGTTCCTGTTCATACTCAGGTACACAACGTCTAATAACACCATCTACTCCTTCTTTATAAAGGTGTGGATCATCTCAAAAGTAATGTCTTAAATCATAGAAAACTTTTTCTTTTGCTGGTATGTGAAACTAGGTGGTATAAATTTAGCAACAATATAATTACCATAATTAGCATACCAAGGAGCATTACGAGAAGCATTTATGACATTTAATTGCTCAACGGGAAAGCTATCATCAATAGGTAGTGGGTCATAAAGAACATTTTGTAACCTAGACAAGTTATCAGCAACGGGGTTCTCAGCTCCCTTTCTATCAACAATGTGCAAACCAAATTCTTGTAGCAAGAGGACCCATCTAATAAGTCTAGGTTTAGCATCTTTCTTTTCCATAAGATATTTAATAGCAGCATGATCAGTGTGAACATTTACTTTGGAATCAACGATATAAGGTCTGAACTTATCACAAGCAAATACAACTGCTAAAAATTCTTTTTCAGTAGTAGCATAATTTCTCTGGGCACTGTCTAGAGTTTTACTAGCATATTGAATAACATTTAATTTCTTCTCAACTATTTGTCCTAGAACAGCACCAACAGCATAATCACTAGCATCACACATAATTTTTCAAAGGGTAGGTTCCAATCAGGTGGCTGAACTATAGGAGCAGAAATCAAGGCTTTCTTAAGTATTTCAAATGCTTCTACACAATCATCTTAAAAACAAAAGGAACATCTTTTTGCAAGAGATTAGTGAGAGGCCTAGAAATTTTAGAGAATTCTTTAATAAACCTCCTATAGAAACCAGCATGACCAAGGAAACTTCTTATACCTTCGATATCTTTAGGACACGACATCTTTTCAATAGCATCTACTTTAGCTTTATCAACTTCAATACCTCTTTCAGAAATTTTATGCACCAAGACAATACCTTCATTAACCATAAAGTGGCACTTCTCCCAGTTCAAGACAAGATTAGTTTCTTCACATCTCTGCAAAACTCGATCAAGGTTGCTTAAGCAATCATCAAAAGAAGTTCCGTAAACGGAGAAATCATCCATGAAAACCTCAACAATCTTTTCACAAAAGTCAGAGAATATAGCAGTCATACATCTTTGAAAGGTAGAAAGTGCATTACATAAACCAAAAGGCATACGTCTATAAGCAAAGGTACCAAAAGGACAAGTAAAAGTGGTTTTCTCTTGATCCTCTTTTGACACAGGTATTTGAGAGAAACCAGAATAACCATCTAGAAAGCAAAAGTGTGTATGTTTCGATAGTCTTTCTAGCATTTGATCAATAAAAGGTAAAGGGTAATGATCATTTCTAGTAGCTTTATTCAGTTTCCGAAAATCAATTACCGTTCTATAACCTGTAACAATTCTTTGACGGATCAATTCATTCTTATCATTTGGAACGACAGTAATACCTCCCTTTTTAGGGACATGATACGTCTCCAACGTATCTATAATTTATGAAGTATTCATGTTATTACATATTCTGTTTTGGATGTTTAATGGGCTTTATTATACACTTTTATATTATTTTTGGGACTAACCTATTAACCGGAGGCCCAGCCCAAAATGTTGTTTTCTTGCCTATTTTAGTGTTTCGAAGAAAGGAATATCAAACGGAGTCCAAACCAATTGAAACCTTTGGGAGAGTTATTTTGGAACGGAAGCAATCCAAGAGACTTGGAGTAGACGTCAGGGAAGCTTCGAGGAAGCCACGAAGCAGGGAGGCGCGCCATACCCCCCTGGGCGCGCCCCCACCCTCATGGGCCCCTCGTGGGTCCCCTGACCGACTTCTTTCGCCTATATATATCCATATACCCTAAAAACATCGGGGAGCACAATAGATCGGGAGTTCCGCCGCCGCAAGCCTCTGTAGCCATCGAAAACCAATCTAGACCCGTTCCGGCACCCTGCCGGAGGGGGGGATCCCTCGTCGGTGGCCATCTTCATCATCCCGGCGCTCTCCATGACGAGAAGGGAGTAGTTCACCCTCGGGGCTGAGGGTATGTACCAGTAGCTATGTGTTTGATCTCTCTCTCTCGTGTTCTTGAGGTGGTACGATCTTGATGTATCGCGAGCTTTGCTATTATAGTTGGATCTTATGATGTTTCTCCCCCTCTACTCTCTTGTAATGGATTGAGTTTTCCCTTTGAAGTTATCTTATCGGATTGAGTCTTTAAGGATTTGAGAACACTTGATGTATGTCTTGCACGTGCTTATCTGTGGTGACAATGGGATATCATGTGATCTACTTGATGTATGTTTTGGTGATCAACTTGCGGGTTCCGTGACCTTGTGAACTTATGCAAGGGGTTGGCACACGTTTTCGTCTTGACTTTCCGGTAGAAACTTTGGGGCACTCTTTGAAGTTCTTTGTGTTGGTTGAATAGATGAATCCGAGATTGTGTGATGCATATCGTATAATCATACCCACGGATACTTGAGGTGACATTGGAGTATCTAGGTGACATTAGGATTTTGGTTGATTTGTGTCTTAAGGTGTTATTCTAGTACGAACTCTATGATAGATCGAACGGAAAGAATAGCTTCGTGTTATTTTACTACGGACTCTTGAATAGATCGATCAGAAAGAATAACTTTGAGGTGGTTTCGTACCCTACAATAATCTCTTCGTTTGTTCTCCGCTATTAGTGACTTTGGAGTGACTCTTTGTTGCATGTTGAGGGATAGCTATATGATCCAATTATGTTATTATTGTTGAGAGAACTTGCACTAGTGAAAGTATGAACCCGAGGCCTCGTTTCCTAGCATTGCAATACCGTTTTCGCTCACTTTTATCATTAGTTACCTTGCTGTTTTTATATTTTCAGATTACAAAAACCTATATCTACCATCCATATTGCACTTGTATCACCATCTCTTCGCCGAACTAGTGCACCTATACAATTTACCATTGTATTGGGTGTGTTGGGGACACAAGAGACTCTTTGTTATTTGGTTGCAAGGTTGCTTGAGAGAGACCATCTTCATCCTACGCCTCCCACGGGTTGATAAACCTTAGGTCATCCACTTGAGGGAAATTTTCTACTGTCCTACAAACCTCTGCACTTGGAGGCCCAACAACGTCTACAAGAAGAAGGTTGTGTAGTAGACATCAAGCATTTTCTGGCGCCGTTGCCTGGGAGGTGAGTGCTTGAAGGTATATCTTTAGATCTGGCAATCGAATCTTTTAGTTTCTTGTTTTATCACTAGTTTAGTTTATAAAAGAAAACTACAAAAAAATGGAATTGAGGGTGCCTCATATGCTTCATCTTTTTAATATCTTTCATGAAAATAAGGATTCCGATAATTGTGCTCAATTGCTAGAGGAAGAATGCATTAGGATGTTTGGCACTAAATATTTGAATGATAAGCATGATTGTAATATTGTTAGTATGAATTCTTTGAATATCTATAGTACTAATGATGATTGCACTAGTCATGATGAAAATGTCTCTTATAAGCATGTCAACTTTTGTGGAATACATAGAGCTTGCAAGTACACACCAAATAGGGAAGATAGATTTTGCAAGAGGTATAAGTATTTGGAAACTAAATGGTTGCAAGAAAGGCTAGATGATTGTGCTGAAAGATTCAATATGTATCGCCATCCTTGTGAACTTTGTAATGAACATGGTCCTTTAAAGCTCCAATGCTATTTGTTTCATGATCAAATCGTGTCCAAAAATTGTGATAACTTGATTACCCTTGAGCATCATAAAGAGCTTAGTCTTCTTTTGGGGTATGAAGAAATGAAACGTATAACTGAGGGTATTCCAAAATTTAATCTTGATAGATTTCTTGATTTTGATCTAGAGGAAATTTTTATGTATTGTGCGGTGAATTGCATTGAAAATCCTTATATTGCCAATTACATAAAGAAAAGAAAACAAATAGAAGATGAAGAGAATACTAATGAAAGGGAAGAGGCTTCCCAATATCCACCTATTATTTCTTATGATGAGTCAGGTAACGAGGAGGAGCCTTCTATTCAACAAATCTCATTAATAAGGAGCTCAAAAAAGAGGGTTAAACCCACACATGATGTGAAGAAGAAAAAGAAAAGACGGAGAAGCAAAGGTAGAAAGGTATCCCTCCCAAATGATGTTGCTCCTATTACTCATTGTGATGATTGATGACCCACAAGTATAGGGGATCTATCGTAGTCCTTTCGATAAGTAAGAGTGTTGAACCCAACGAGGAGCAGAAGGAAATGACAAGCGGTTTTTAGTAAGGTATTCTCTGCAAGCACTAAAATTATCGGTAACAGATAGTTTTGTGATAAGGTAATTTGTAACGGGTAGCAAGTAACAAATGTAAATAAGGTGCAGCAAGATGGCCCAATCGTTTTTGTAGCAAAGGACAAGCCTGGACAATTTCTTATATAGAGAAAAGCGCTCCCGAGGACACATGGGAATTATCATCAAGCTAGTTTTCATCACGCTCATATGATTCACATTCGATACTTTGATAATTTGATATGTGGGTGGACCGGTGCTTGGGTGCTGTCCTTACTTGGACAAGCATCCCACTTATGATTAACTCCTATTGCAAGCATCCGCAACTACAAAAGAATTATTAAGGTAAACCTAACCATAGCATGAAACATATGGATCCAAATCAGCCCCTTACGAAGCAACGCATAAACTAGGGTTTAAGCTTTGTCACTCTAGCAACCCATCATCTACTTATTACTTCCCAATGCCTTCCTCTAGGCCCAAACAATGGTGAAGTGTCATGTAGTCGATGTTCACATAACACCACAAGAGGAGAGACAACATACATCTCATCAAAATATCGAACGAATACCAAATTCACATGACTACTAATAGCAAGACTTCTCCCATGTCCTCAGGAACAAACGTAACTACTCACAAAGCATATTCATGTTCATAATCAGAGGGGTATTCATATGCATAATGGATCTGAACATATGATCTTCCACCAAATAAACCAACTAGCATCAACTACAAGGAGTAATCAACACTACTAGCAACCCACATGTACCAATCTGAGGCTTTGGGACAAAGATTGGATACAAGAGATGAACTAGGGTTTGAGAGGAGATGGTGCTGGTGAAGATGTTGATGGAGATTGACCCCCTCCCGCTGAGAGGATCGTTGGTGATGACGATGGCGATGATTTCCCCCTCCCGAAGGGAAGTTTCCCCGGCAGAACAGCTCTGCCGGAGCCCTAGATTGGTTCCGCCAAGGTTTCGCCTCGTGGCAGCGGAGTTTCTTCCCAAAAGCTTGCTTATGATTTTTCCTCGTACGAAAGACTTCATATAGCAGAAGATGGGCACTGGAGGCCTGCCAGGGGGCCCACGAGGTAGAGGGGGCACGCCCAGGGGGGTAGGGCGCGCCCCCACCCTCGTGGCCAGGGTGTGGGCCCCCTCTAGTATTTTCTTCGCTCAGTATTTTTTATTATTTCTAAAAATGACTTCCGCGAAGTTTCAGGACTTTTGGAGTTGCGCAGAATAGGTCTCTAATATTTGCTCCTTTCCCTGCCCAGAATTCCACCTGCCGGCATTGTCCCTCTTTATGTAAATCTTGTAAAATAAGAGAGAATAGGCATAAGTATTGTGACATAATGTGTAATAACAACCCATAATGCAATAAATATCAATATAAAAGCATGATGCAAAATGGACGTATCAACTCCCCCAAGCTTAGAGCTCGCTTGTCCTCAAGCGGAAGCCGATAACGATAAATATGTCCACATGTTTAGAGATAGAGGTGTCGATAAAATAAAATACGGACATGAGGGCATCATGATCATTCTCATAACAGCAACATAAATAGATATTGTCATATTATTTCTTATGCTAAAGTAACAATCTATCCACAATGTCAAGTATGAATCAGAAACTTCATTGAGAACTAACAAACTATAATCTCAGTCATTGAGGCAATTGCAATTTATCATAACATCAGAAAGAGTCCATATAAGAGCTTTTCAGCAAGTCCACATACTCAACTATCATTTAGTCTTTCACAATGTCTAACACTCACACAATACTTGTGGTTATGAAGTTTTAATCGGACACAGAGAAAGATAGGGGCTTATAGTGTTGCCTCCCAACCTTTTACCTCAAGGGTAATGTCAACAATAATGATTCATGTTAACTTACATCCGATTGGATATATATATATATCAGGATCTTTCCAACACAAGGTGCTTGCCAAAGGATAAAATGTAAAAAGGAAAGGTGAAGATCACCATGACTCTTGCATAAGGTAAAAGTAAAAGATAGTCCCTTCGCAGAGGGAAGCAGAGGTTGTCATGCGCTTTCATGGTTGGATGCATGAAATCTGAATGCAAAAGAACGTCACTTTATATTGCCACTTGTGATATGGACCTTTATTATGCAGTCCGTCGCTTTTATTTCTTCCACATCACAAGATGATATAAAGCTTATTTTCTCCACACTAATAAATCATACATATTTAGAGAGCAATTTTTATTGCTTGCACCGATGACAACTTACTTGAAGGATCTTACTCAATCCATAGGTAGGTATGGTGGACTCTCATGGCAAAACTGAGTTTAAGGGTATTTGGAACACAAGTAGTATCTCTACTTGGTGCAAAGAATTTGGCTAGCATGAGGGAGAAAGGCAAGCTCAACATGTTGGATGATCCATGACAATATACTTTATTTCAGATGTAAGAAAACATAACCCATTACGTTGTATTCCTTGTCCAACATCAACTCTTTAGCATGTCATATTTTAATGAGTGCTCACAATCATAAAAGATGTCCAAGATAGTATATTTATATGTGAAACCTCTCTTTCTTTATTACTTCCTATTAATTGCAACGATGACCAAAACTATGTTTGTCAACTCTCAACAACTTTTAATCATCATACTCTTTATATGTGAAGTCATTACTCTCCATAAGATCAATATGATCTCTTTGTTTCCTTTTATTCTTTCTTTTTCTTTTATTCACTCAAGATCATAGCAAGATAATCAAGCCCTTGACTCAACACTAATCTTTATTATATATAGCTCACGGACTCGATTACATAGAAGGCAAAACTCAAAACTAAATCATACTAAAACTTTATTCTACTAGATCAAGATATTACGAAAAGGATCGAACTAAGAAAAACGGTAAAGATAGGAGTGTGATGGTGATACGATACCGGGGCACCTCCCCCAAGCTTGGCGGTTGCCAAGGGGAGTGCCCACACCCATGTGATTATGTCTCCTTCTTTGGGGGTGGTGATGTGATATTCTTGGCTATGATACCCCTCAAGATACGATTCTCGTCCTCGAGCTTGTTGACTTGCCGCCTAAGATCCATTATTTCCTTACGGAGCTTACCCGTGATGGTTAAAGCTCCTTGCACCCATGGATGTTGCATAGCTGCGGGAGAACAAGTAACACTCCTTTTCATATTTTCATAAGAGACAAATTTAACATTGGAGGGGATGACCGAGTTTGGGATAGCTGAGCTCTGTAGTTCCCCCATCGCGAATCCTGCCTGGAAACGAGAAGTGACTTCTTGATCTTCTTCCATGGCACCTATCCTTTTCAAGTCAGCTTCCATCTCTTCCTCCGTTGAGGGCCCAAAGTGACAGGCATCGCTGTTTGCCCATGGTCCTGGTGTTGGATGAGATACCCGACTCTCCCCGACTGACTCTTGAGAAGACATCTTGCTCTAATCGACGACAGAAACATCCCGAAACAAAAACAGAGGATATTTGCATGGTACGGTGGTCAAAACCTTCGGGAGATTATATAATGAATTTTTACCGACCAAAAGAAGTATCGTGCAAGAAAACGGAGTCCGGAGAGCGCACGAGGTGCCCTCGAGGCAGGGGGGCGCGCCCAGGGGGTAGGGCGCGCCTCCCACCCTCGTGGAAGCCTCGTGTCCTTCCCGGACTGCTTCTTATTTTTCCTATTTTTCTAAATATTCCAAAACGGAGAAAAATTGCCATTAGAACTGTTTTGGAGTCGGTTTACTTACCGTACCATGTACCTATTCCTTTCTGGAGTCTGAAACGTTCTGGAAAGTGTCTCTTATGTATTCTTCCGGGATTACGGTTTCAATAATATTGGTTTCAACATTTATGGGATTACCTGAGATATAATGTTTGATTCTTTGACCGTTCACCACCTTCGGGTTTGTGCCTTCGAAGTTGTTGATTTTTATGGAACCGGAACGATAGACCTCCTCGATAACGTAAGGGCCTTCCCATTTAGAGAGAAGTTTTCCTGCAAAAAAATCTTAAACGAGAGTTGTATAGCAACACATAATCACCTATATTAAACTCACGCTTTTGTATCCTTTTATCATGCCATCTTTTAACTTTTTCTTTGAACAATTTGGCATTCTCATAGGCTTGGGCTCTCCATTCATCAAGTGAGCTAATGTCAAAAAGCCTCTTCTCACCGGCAAGTTTGAAATCATAATTGAGCTCTTTATTAGCCCAATATGCCTTATGTTCTAGTTCGAGAGGTAAGTGACATGCTTCTCCGTAAACCATTTTATATGGAGACATACCCATAGGATTTTTATATGCAGTTCTATAGGCCCATAATGCATCATCAAGTTTCTTGGACCAATTCTTTCTAGATCTATTAACAATCTTTTGCAAAATTAATTTGAGCTCTCTATTGCTCAATTCTACTTGACCACTAGACTGTGGGTGATAAGGAGATGCAATTCTATGATTAACAGCATACTTAGCAAGTATTTTATGAAAGGCACCATGAATAAAATGTGAACCACCATCAGTCATTAAATATCTAGGGACTCCAAACCTCAGAAAAATAACTTCTTTAAGCATCTTAATAGAGGTGTTATGATCAACACTACTAGTTGGAATAGCTTCTACCCACTTAGTAACGTAATCAACAACAACTAAAATATGTGTATACCCATTAGAGGAAGGAAAAGGTCCCATATAATCAAAGCCTCAAACATCAAATGGTTCAATAACAAGTGAATAATTCATAGGCATTTCCTGACGTCTACTAATATTACCAATTCTTTGACATTCATCACAAGATAAGACAAACTTACGAGCATCCTTGAAGAGAGTAGGCCAATAAAAACCGGATTGCAATACCTTATGTGCAGTTCTATCTCCAGCGTGGTGTCCTCCATAAGCCTCTGAGTGACACTTGCGTAGGATATGTTCCTGTTTATGCTCAGGTACACAACGTCTAATAACACCATCTACTCCTTCTTTATAAAGATGTGGGTCATCCCAGAAGTAATGTCTTAAATCATAGAATTTTTTTCTTTTGCTGGTATGTGAAACTAGGTGGTATAAATTTAGCAACAATGTAATTAGCATAGTCAGCATACCATGGAGCAGTACGAGAAGCATTTATGACAGCTAATTGTTCATCAGGAAAGCTATCATCAATATGTAGTGGGTCATCAAGAACATTCTCTAACCTAGACAAGTTGTCTGCAACGGGGTTCCCAGCTCCCTTTCTATCAATAATATGCAAATCAAATTCTTGTAGCAAGAGAACCCATCTAATAAGTCTAGGCTTAGCATCTTTCTTTTCCATAAGGTATTTAATAGCAGCATGATCAGTGTGAATAGTTACTTTAGAATCAACAATATAAGGTCTAAACTTATCACAGGCAAAAGCAACTACTAAAATTTCTTTTTCAGTAGTAGCATAATTTCTCTGGGCATTGTCTAGAGTTTTACCAGCATATTGAGTAACATTTAATTTCTTATCAACTCTTTGCCCTAGAACATCACCTACAGCATAATCACTAGCATCACACATAATTTCAAAGGGTAAATTCCAATCAGGTGGCTGAACAATAGGTGCAGAAATCAACGCTTTCTTAAGTATTTCAAATGCTTCTACACAATCATCATCAAAGACAAATGGTATATCTTTTTGTAATAGATTAGTAAGAGGCCTAGAAATTTTTGAGAAGTCCTTAATGAACCTCCTATAAAAACCGGCATGACCAAGGAAACTTCTTATACCTTTGATGTCCTTATGACACAACATCTTTTCAATAGCATCAACTTTAGCTTTATCAACTTCAATACCTCTTTCAGAAATTTTATGCCCCAAGACAATGCCTTCATTAACCATAAAGTGGCATTTCTCCCAATTCAAGACAAGATTAGTTTCTTCACATCTCTGCAAAACTCGATCAAGGTTGCTCAAGCAATCATCAAAAGAGGATCGATAAACGGAGAAATCGTCCATGAAAACCTCACAAATCTTTTCACAAAAATCAGAGAATATAGCCATCATGCATCTTTTAAAGGTAGCAGGTGCATTACATAAACCAAAAGGCATACGTCTATAAGCAAAAGTACCGAAAGGGCAAGTAAAAGTGGTCTTTGCTTGATCATCAGCTGACACAGGTATTTGAGAGAAACCAGAGTAACCGTCTAGAAAGCAAAAATGTGTGTGTTTGGATAATCTTTCTAGCATTTGATCAACGAATGGCAAGGGGTAATGATCTTTTTAGTAGCTTTATTTAATTTACGGAAATCAATTTGAAGGAAATATGCCCTAGAGGCAATAATAAAGTTATTATTTATTTCCTTATTTCATGATAAATTTTTGTTATTCATGCTAGAATTGTATTAACCGGAAACTTGATACATGTGTGAATACATAGACAAAAAGAGTGTCACTAGTATGCCTCTACTTGACTAGCTCGTTGATCAAAGATGGTTATGTTTCCTAGCCATAGACATGAGTTGTCATTTGATTAACGGGATCACATCATTAGGAGAATGATGTGATTGACTTGACCCATTCCGTTAGCTTAGCACTTGATCGTTTAGTATGTTGCTATTGCTTTCTTCATGACTTAT
Organism: Aegilops tauschii subsp. strangulata; assembly: GCF_002575655.3. NCBI lineage: Eukaryota > Viridiplantae > Streptophyta > Magnoliopsida > Poales > Poaceae > Aegilops > Aegilops tauschii. The sequence continues at coordinate 498,321,698 of NC_053037.3, read as the reverse complement.
ACATGTTCCTATGACTATGAGATTATGCAACTCCCGTTTACCGGAGGAACACTTTGTATGCTACCAAACGTCACAATGTAACTGGGTGATTATAAAGGTGCTCTACAGGTGTCTCCGAAGGTACTTGTTGGGTTGGCGTATTTCGAGATTAGGATTTGTCACTCTGATTGTCGGAGAGGTATCTCTGGGCCCACTCGGTAATGCACATCACCATAAGCCTTGCAAGCATTGTAACTAATGAGTTAGTTGTGGGATGATGTATTACGGAACGAGTAAAGAGACTTGCCGGTAACGAGATTGAACTAGGTATTGAGATACCGACGATCGAATCTCGGGCAAGTAACATACCGATGACAAAGGGAACAACGTATGTTGTTATGCGGTTTGACCGATAAAGATCTTCGTAGAATATGTAGGAGCCAATATGGGCATCCAGGTTCCCCTATTGGTTATTGACCAGAGAGGTGTCTCGAATGTCTACATAGTTCTCGAACCCGTAGGGTCCGCACGCTTAAACGTTCGTTGACGATATAGTATTATATGAGTTATGTATGTTGGTGACCGAATGTTGTTCGGAGTCCCAGATGAGATCACGGACATGACGAGGAGCTCCAGAATGGTCCGGAGGTAAAGATTCATATATTGGATGATATGGTTAGGCCAAGGGGTCAGGCCCACGGGGCTATAAGTCGGTGCAAAAGGAGTTTTGCGGAGGCCAAGGGGCCAAACGCTGGAGACCCTGGCGTCTGGCCCTGGGCTAGACGCTGAGGCCCATGGCGTCTGGGCCAGACGCCAAGGATTGTGGCGTTTCGTCCTGGAGTCCGAGTGGGACTCTTGCCTTTTGGGCAAAACCGACTTTGAGGAGGCTTTTGCTCCAAGTTTCGACCCCAGGGCTCAACATATAAATAGAGGGGCAGGGCTAGCACCAAAGACACATCAAGAAACACCAAGCCGTGTGCCGGCAACCCCGTCCTCTCTAGTTTATCCTCCGTCATAGTTTTTGTAGTGCTTGGCGAAGCCCTGCAAAAATTGTTCTTCACCAACACCGACACCACGCCGTCGTGCTGCCGGAACTCATCTACTACTTCGCCCGTCTTGCTGGATCAAGAAGGCAAGGACGTCATTGAGCTGAACATGTGCAGAACTCGGAGGTGCCGTGCGTTCGGTACTTGGATCGGTCGGATCGTGAAGACGTACGACTACATCAACTGCGTTGATAAACACTTCCGCTTACGGTCTACGAGGGTACGTAGACAACACTCTCCCCTCTCGTTGCTATGCATCACCATGATCCTGCGTGTGCGTAGGATTTTTTTTTGAAATTACTACGTTCCCCAACAGTGGCATCTGAGCCTGGTTTTATGCGTAGATGTTATATGCACGAGTAGAACACAACTGAGTTGTGGGCGATACAAGTCATACTGCTTACCAGCATGTCATACTTTGGTTCGGCGGTATTGTTGGATGAAGCGGCCCGGACCGACATTACGCGTACGCTTGCACGAGACTGGTTCTACCGAGGTGCTTTGCACACAGGTGGCTGGCGGGTGTCAGTTTCTCCAACTTTAGTTGAACCGAGTGTGGCTACGCCCAGTCCTTGAGAAGGTTAAAACAACACTAACTTGACGAACTATCATTGTGGTTTTGATGCGTAGGTAAGAACGGTTCTTGCTCAGCCTGTAGCAGCCATGTAAAACTTGCAACAACAAAGTAGAGGACGTCTAACTTGTTTTTGCAGGGCATGTTGTGATGTGATATGGTCAAGGCATGATGCTATATTTATCGTATGAGATGATCATGTTTTGTAACCAAGTTATCGGCAACTGGCAGGAGTCATTTGGTTGTCGCTTTATTGTATGCAATGCAATCGCCCTGTAATTGCTTTTGTTTATCACTAAGCGGTAGCGATAGTCGTAGAAGCAATAGATGGCGAGACGACAACGATGCTATGATAGAGATCAAGGTGTCGCGCCGGTGACGATGGTGATCATGACGGTGCTTCAGAGATGGAGATCACAAGCACAAGATGATGATGGCCATATCATATCACTAATATTGATTTCATGTGATGTTTATCTTTTATGCATCTTATTTTGCTTAGATTGACGGTAGCATTATAAGATGATCTCTCACAAAATTTCAAGGTATAAGTGTTCTCCCTGAGTTTGCACCGTTGCGAAAGTTCTTCGTGATGAGACACCACGTGATGATCGGGTCTGATAGGCTCTACGTTCAAATACAACGGGTGCAAAACAGTTGCACACGCGGAATACTCAGGTTAAACTTGACAAGCCTAGCATATGCAGATATGGCTTCGGAACACTGGAGACCGGAAGGTCGAGCGTGAATCATATAGTAGATATGATCAACATAGTGATGTTCACCATTGAAAACTACTCCATCTCACGTGATGATCGGAGATGGTTTAGTTGATATGGATCACGTGATCACTTAGATGATTAGAGGGATGTCTATCTAAGTGGGAGTTCTTAAGTAATATGATTAATTGAACTTTAATTTATCATGAACTTAGTCCTGGTAGTATTAGCATATCTATGTTGTAGATCAATAGCTCGCGATGTTGCTCCCCGTTTATTTTGATATCTTCCTAGAGAAAAACTATGTTGAAAGATGTTAGTAGAAATGATGCGGACTTGGTCCGTGATCTGAGGATTATCCTCATTGCTGCACAGAAGAATTATGTTCTTGATGCACCGCTAGGTGACAAACCTATTGCAGGAGCATATACAGACGTTATGAATGTTTGGCAAAGCTCAGTATGATGACTACTTGATAGTTTAGTGCACCATGCTTTACGGCTAAGAATCAGGGCTTCAAAGATGTTTTGAAATGCCACAGAGCATATGAGATGTTCCAAGAGTTGAAATTAGTATTTCAGACTCATGCCCATGTCGACAGGTATGAGACCTTTGACAAGTACTTTGCCTACAAGATGGCGGAGAATAGCTCAGCTAGTGAGCATGTGCTCAGAATGTCCGAGTACTACAATCACTTGAATCAGGTGGGAGTTAATCTTCCAGATAAGATAGTGATTGACAGAGTTCTCTAGTCACTATCACCAAGTTACTAGAACTTCGTGATGAACTATAATATGCAAGGGATGACGAAAATAATTCCCGAGCTCTTCGCGATGCTGAAATCGACGAAGGTAGAAATCAAGAAAGAGCATCAAGTGTTGATGGTTGACAAGACCACTAGTTTCAAGAAAAGGGGCAAAGGTAAGAAGGGGAACTTCAAGAAGAACGGCAAGCAAGTTGCTGCTCGAGTGAAGAAGCCCAAGTCTGGACCTAAGCCTGAGACTAAGTGGTTCTACTGCAAAGGGACTGGTCACTGGAAGCGGAACTACCCCAAGTAATTGGCGGATAAGAAGGATGGCAAAGTGAACATAGGTATATTTGATATACATGTTATTGATGTGTACTTTACTAGTGTTTATAGCAACCCCTCGGTATTTGATACTGGTTCAGTTGCTAAAAGTGGTAACTTGAAATGGGACTTGCAAAATGAACAGAAACTAGTTAAGGGTGAAGTGACGATGTGTGTTGGAAGTAGTTCCAAGATTGATATGATCATCATCGCACACTCCCTATACTTTTGGGATTAGTGTTGAACCTAAATAAATGTTATTTGGTGTTTGCGTTGAGCATGAATATGATTTGATCATGTTTATTGCAATACGGTTATTCATTTAAAGTCAGAGAATAATTGTTGTTCTGTTTACATGAATAAAAACTTCAATGGTCATACACCCAAGGTGAATGGTTTATTGAATCTCGATCATAGTGATACACATATTCATAATATTGAAGCCAAAAGATGCAAAGTTAATAATGATAGTGCAACTTATTTGTGGCACTGCCGTTTAGGTCATATTGGTGTAAAGCGCATGAAGAAAGTCCATGCTGATGGGCTTTTGGAATCACTTGATTATGAATCACTTGATGCTTGCGAATCATGCCTCATGGGCAAGATGACTAAGACTCCATTCTCCGGAACAATGGAGCGAGCAACTGGCTTATTGGAAATAATACATACTGATGTATGCGATCCGATGAGTGTTGAGGCTCGTGGCAGGTACCGTTATTTTCTGACCTTCACAGATGATTAGAGCAGATATGGGTATATCTACTTGATGAAATATAAGTCTGAAACATTTGAAAAGTTCAAAGAATTTCAGAGTGAAGTGGAAAATCATCGTAACAAGAAAATAAACTTTCTACAATCTGATCGTAGAGGAGAATATTTGAGTTACGAGTTTGGTCTTCATTCGAAACAATGCAGAATATTTTCGCAACTCACGCCACCTGGAACACCACAGCGTAATGGTGTGTCCGAACATCGTAACCATACTTTATTAGATATGGTGCAATCTATGATGTCTCTTACCGATTTATCACTATCGTTTTGGGATTATGCATTAGAGACAGCTGCATTCACGTTAAATAGGGCACCATCTAAATCTGTGGAGGTGACACCGTATGAACTGAGGTTTGGCAAGAAACCTAAGCTGTCGTTTCTTAAAGTTTGGGACTGCGATGCTTATGTGAAAAAGTTTCAACATGATAAGCTCGAACCCAAATCGGAGAAGTAAATCTTCATAGGATACCCAAAAGAAACTGTTGGGTGCACCTTCTATCACAGATCCGAAGGCAAGATATTCGTTGCTGGTAATGGATCCTTTCTAGAGAAAAAGTTTCTCTCAAAAGAAGTGAGTGGGAGGAAAGTAGAACTTGATGAGGTAACTGTACCTGCTCCCTTATTGGAAGGTAGTTCATCACAGAAACCGGTTCATGTGACACCTACACCAATTAGTGAGGAAGCTAATGATAATGATCATGAAACTTCAGATCAAGTTAATACCGAACCTCATAGGTCAACCAGAATAAGATCCGCACCAGAGTGGTATGGTAATCCTGTTCTGGAGGTCATGTTACTTGATCCTGACGAACCTACGAACTATGAGGAAGCAATGATGAGCCCAGATTCCGCAAAATGGCTTGAGGCCATGAAATCTGATATGGGATCCATGTATGAGAACAAAGTATGGACTTTGATTGACTTTCCCGATGATTGGTGAGCCATTGAGATTAAATGGATCCTCAAGAGGAAGATGGACGCTGATAGTAGTGTTACTATGTACAAAGCTAGAATTGTCGCAAAAAGGTTTTCGACAAGTTCAAGGTGTTGACTACGATAAGAGTTTCTCATTCGTATCTATGCTTAAGTCTGTCCGAATCATGTTAGCAATTGCCACATTTTATGAAATATGGCAAATGGATAAACAAAACTGCATTCCTTAATGGTTTATTAAATAAGAGTTGTATATGATGCAACAACAAGGTTTTGTCAATCCTAAAGGTGCTAACAAAATATGCAAGCTCCAGAGATCCATCTATGGACTAGGGCAAGCATCTTGGAGTTGGAATATACGCTTTGATAAATTGATCAAAGCATATAGTTTTATACAGACTTGAGGTGAAGCCTGTATTTACAAGAAAGTGAGTGGGAGCACTACAGCCTTTCTGATAAGTATATGTGAATGACATATCGACGATCGGAAATGATGTAGAATTTTCTGGAAAGCATAAAGGAGTGTTTGAAAGGAGGTTTTCAAAGAAAGACCTCGGTGAAGCTGCTTACATATTGAGCATCAAGATCTATAGAGATAGATCAAGACGCTTGATAAGTTTTTTCAATGAGTACATACCTTGACAAGATTTTGAAGTGGTTCAAAATGCAACAGTCAAAGAAAGAGTTCTTGCCTGTGTTACAAGGTGTGAAATTGAGTAAGACTCAAAGACCAACCACCGCAGAAAATAGAGAGAGAATGAAAGTCATTCCCTATGCCTCAGCCATAGGTTCTATAAAGCATGCCATGCTGTCTACCAGACCTATTGTATACCCTACACTGAGTTTAGCAAGGGAGTACAATAGTGATCTAGGAGTAGATCACTGGACAGCGGTCAAAATTATCCTTAGTGGAATAAGGATATGTTTCTCGATTAAGGAGGTGACAAAAGGTTCGTCGTCAAGGGTTACATCGATGCAAATTTTGAGACTGGTCCAGATAAATCTAAGTCTCAATCTGGATGCATATTGAAAGTGGGAGCAATTAGCTAGAGTAGCTCCGTGCAGAGCATTGGTGACATAGAAAGTTGCAAAATACATACGGATCTGAATGTGGTAGACCCGTTGACTAAACTTCTCTCACAAGCAAAACATGATCACACCTTAGTACTCTTTGGGTGTTAATCACATAGCGATGTGAACTAGATTATTGACTCTAGTAAACCCTTTGAGTGTTGGTCACATGACGATGTGAACTATGGGTGTTAATCACATGATGATGTGAACTATTAGTGTTAAATCACATGGCGATGTGAACTAGATTATTGACTCTAGTGCAAGTGGGAGACTGAAGGAAATATGCCCTAGAGGCAATAATAAAGTTATTATTTATTTCCTTATTTCATGATAAATGTTTATTATTCATGCTAGAATTGTATTAACCGGAAACTTGATACATGTGTGAATACATAGACAAAAAGAGTGTCACTAGTATGCCTCTAATTGACTAGCTCGTTGATCAAAGATGGTTATGTTTCCTAGCCATAGACATGAGTTGTCATTTGATTAACGGGATCACATCATTAGGAGAATGATGTGATTGACTTGACCCATTCCGTTAGCTTAGCACTTGATCGTTTAGTATGTTGCTATTGCTTTCTTCATGACTTATACATGTTCCTATGACTATGAGATTATGCAACTCCCATTTACCGGAGGAACACTTTGTGTGCTACCAAACGTCACAACGTAACTGGGTGATTATAAAGGTGCTCTACAGGTGTCTGCGAAGGTACTTGTTGGGTTGGCGTATTTCGAGATTAGGATTTGTCACTCTGATTGTTGGAGAGGTATCTTTGGGCCCACTCGGTAATGCACATCACCATAAGCCTTGCAAGCATTGTAACTAATGAGTTAGTTGCGGGATGATGTATTACGGAACGAGTAAAGAGACTTGCCGGTAACGAGATTGAACTAGGTATTGAGATACCGACGATCGAATCTCGGGCAAGTAACATACCGATGACAAAGGGAACAACGTATGTTGTTATGCGGTTTGACCGATAAAGATCTTCGTAGAATATGTAGGAGCCAATATGGGCATCCAGGTTCCGCTATTGGTTATTGACCAGAGAGGTGTCTCGATCATGTCTACATAGTTCTCGAACCCGTAGGGTCCGCACGCTTAAACGTTCGTTGACGATATAGTATTATATGAGTTATGTATGTTGGTGACCGAATGTTGTTCGGAGTCCCGGATGAGATCACGGACATGACGAGGAGCTCCAGAATGGTCCGAAGGTAAAGATTCATATATTGGATGATATGGTTAGGCCAAGGGGTCAGGCCCACGGGGCTATAAGTCGGTGCGAAAGGAGTTTTGCGGAGGCCAAGGGGCCAAACGCTGGAGACCCTGGCGTCTGGCCCTGGGCCAGACGCCGAGGCCCATGGCGTCTGGGCCAGACGCCAAGGATTGTGGCGTTTGGTCCTGGAGTCCGAGTGTGACTCTTGCCTTTCGGGCAAAACCAACTTTGAGGAGGCTTTTGCTCCAAGTTTCGACCCCAGGGCTCAACATATAAATAGAGGGGCAGGGCTAGCACCAAAGACACATCAAGAAACACCAAGCCGTGTGCCGGCAACCCCGTCCTCTCTAGTTTATCCTCCGTCATAGTTTTTGTAGTGCTTGGCGAAGCCCTGCGGAAATTGTTCTTCACCAACACCGACACCACACCGTCGTGCTGCCGGAACTCATCTACTACTTCGCCCGTCTTGCTGGATCAAGAAGGCAAGGACGTCATCGAGCTGAACGTGTGCAGAACTCGGAGGTGCCGTGCGTTCGGTACTTGGATCGGTCGGATCGTGAAGACGTACGACTACATCAACCGCGTTGATAAACGCTTCCGCTTACGGTCTACGAGGGTACGTAGACAACACTCTCCCCTCTCGTTGCTATGCATCACCATGATCATGCGTGTGCGTAGGAATTTTTTTGAAATTACTACGTTCCCCAACACAATTACCATCCTATAACCTGTAATAATTCTTTGCGGAATCAATGCATCTTTATCATTAGGAACGACAGTAATACCTCCCTTCTTAGGGACACAATGGACAGGACTTACCCACTGACTATCAGCAACGGGATAAATTATACCTGATTCAAGGAGCTTTAATATTTCCTTTCTTACCACTTCTTTCATCTTAGGATTCAACTGCCGTTGGTGATCAATAACTGGTTTGGCGTCATTCTCCAAATTTATTTTGTGTTGACATAGAGTGGGACTAATTCCCTTAAGATCATCAAGAGTATATCCAATAGCAGCGCGACGCTTCTTCAGAGTTTTCAATAATTTCTCTTCTTCATGCTCTGAAAGGTTAGCACTAATAATAACAGGATATATCTTCTTTTCATCAAGATAAGCATATTTAAGAGTATCAGGCAATGGTTTAAGCTCAAATACGGGATCACCCTTGGGTGGAGGAGGATCCCCTAGGAGTTCAACAGGCAAGTTGTGTTTCAGAATAGGTCCCTGTTTAAATAATACTTCATCTATTTCCCTTCTTTCATTCATAAACATATCATTTTCATGGTCTAGCAAATATTGTTCTAAAGGATCATTAGGAGGCACATCAATAGAAGCCAGACCAATAATTTCATCCTTACTAGGCAATTCCTCATCACGGGGTTGTCTACGAAATTTAGAGAAATTAAACTCATGAGACATATCGTCCAAACCAATAGTAACAACATCCTTTTCGCAGTCTATCCTAGCATTGATAGTGTTCAAGAAGGGTCTACCAAATATAATGGGACAAAAGCTATCTTGTGGGGAACCAAGAACAAGAAAATCAGCAGGATATTTAACTTTCCCACAGAAGACTTCAACATCTCTAACAATCCCAATTGGTGAAATAGTATCTCTATTGGCAAGCTTAATGGTAACATCGATATCTTCTATCTCAGCAGGTGCAATATCATGCATAATTTCTTCGTATAAAGAATGAGGTATTGCACTAGCACTAGCACCCATATCACATAAGCCGTGATAACAATGATCTCCTATTTTAACAGAAATAACAGGCATGCCTACCACAGGTCTATGTTTATCTTTAGCACCTGGTTTAGCAATTCTAGCAGTCTCATTACAGAAGTAAATAACATGCCCATCGATATTATCAGCCAAGAGATCTTTAACCATAGAAATATTAGGTTCAACTTTAACTTGCTCAGGGGGTTTTTGTGTCCTAATATTACTTTTGTTGACAACAGTTGAAGCTTTAGCATGATCCTTTATTCTAACAGGGAAAGGTGGTTTCTCAACATAAGCAGTAGGAACAATAGGATCGTTATAAGTGATAGTCTTTTCTTCAACTTTAATAGGTTCAACTACTTTTACTTCTATGGGCGGATGATATTTAAACCACTTATCCTTAGGGAGATCAACATGAGTAGCAAATGATTCACAAAAAGAAGCTACTATCTCAGAGTCAAGTCCATATTTAGTGCTAAATTTATGGAAAACATCGGTATCCATAAAAGATTTTACACAATCAAACTTAGGTGTTATACCTGACTCCTTACCTTCGTCGAGGTCCCAATCTTCAGAGTTGCGTTTAATTCTTTCCAATAAATCCCATATGAATTCAATAGTCTTCATCATAAAAGAACCAGTACAAGAAGTATCGAGCATGGAGCGATTGTTGTCAGAAAGCCGAGCATAAATTTTTTGAATAATCATTTCTTTTGAGAGCTCATGATTGGGGCATGAATATAACATTGACTTAAGCCTCCACCAAGCTTAAGCGATGCTTTCTCCTTCGCGAGGCCAGAAATTATATATATATAATTACGATCACGATGAACAAGATGCATAGGATAAAACTTCTGATGAAATTCCAGTTTCAATCGTTTGTAGTCCCATGATCCCATATCATCACATAGCCTATACCATGTCAATGCATCTCCCTTCAAAGATAAAGGGAAGACCTTCTTCTTGTTAACATCATCGGGCATACCTGCAAGCTTAAATAATCCACAAACTTCATCCACATAGATTAAGTGTAAATCGGGATGAAATGTTCCATCTCCTGCAAAAGGATTAGCTAGCAGTTTCTCTATCATACTCGAAGGAATTTCAAAGTAAACATTTTCAATAGGTTCAGTAGGTTGAGGAGAAACTATGTGCTCTACTGGTCGGGGTGAAGATACCCCGAACAATCCCCTCAAATGATTGCTTTCCATAGTAACAAGTGACAGTAAATTTCAGCACACTATATAAATTTTTGCTTACCAAATTTCACCTACCAAAGGTGCTTCACTCCCCGGCAACGGTGCCAGAAAAGATTCCTGATGACCCACAAGTATAGAGGATCTATCGTAGTCCTTTCGATAAGTAAGAGTGTCGGCCCCAATGAGGAGCACAAGGAAATGACAAGCGGTTTTCAGTAAGGTATTCTCTGCAAGCACTGAAATTGTCGGTATCCTTTTTGTAGCAAAGGACGAGCTTGGAAAATTTCTTATATAGAGAAAAGCGCTCTTGAGGACACATGCGAATTATCGTCAAGCTAGTTTTCATCACGCTCATATGATTCGCGTTCGGTACTTTGATAATTTGATATGTGGGTGGACCGGTGCTTGGGTGCTGTCCTTACTTGGACAAGCATCCCAATTATGATTAACTCCTATTGCAAGCATCCGCAACTACAAAAGAAATATTGAGGTAAACCTAACCATATCATGAAACATATGGATCCAAATCAGCCCCTTACGAAGCAACGCATAAACTAGGGTTTAAGCTTCTGTCACTCTAGCAACCCATCATCTACTTATTACTTCCCAATGCCTTCCTCTAGGCCCAAACAATGGTGAAGTGTCATGTAGTCGACGTTGACATAACACCACTAGAGGAGAGACAACATACATCTTATCAAAATATCAAGCGAATACCAAATTCACATGACTACTAATAGCAAGACTCTCCCATGTCCTCAGGAACAAACACAACTACTAACAAAGCATATTCATGTTCATAATCAGAGGGGTATTAATATGCATAATGGATCTGAACATATGATCTTCCACCAAATAAACCAACTAGCATCAACTACAAGGAGTAATCAACACTACTAGCAACCCACAGGTACCAATCTGAGGCTTTGGGACAAAGATTGGATACAAGAGATGAACTAGGGTTTGAGAGGAGATGGTGCTGGTGAAGATGTTGATGGAAATTGACCCCCTCCCGCTGAGAGGATAGTTGGTGATGACGATGGCGATGATTTCCCCCTCCCGGAGGGAAGTTTCCCCCGCAGAACAGCTCTGCCGAAGCCCTAGATTAGTTCCGCCAAGGTTCCGCCTCGTGGCAGCGGAGTTTCTTCCCGAAATCTTGCTTATGATTTTTCCTCAACGAAAGACTTCACATAGCAGAAGATGGGCACCGGAGGCCTGCCAGGGGGCCCATGAGGCAGGGGGCGCCCCCAGGGGGTAGGGCGCGCCCCCACCCTCGTGGCCAGGGTGTGGGCCCCTCTGGTATTTTCTTCGCTCAGTATTTTTTATTATTTTGAAAAATGACTTCCGCGAAGTTTCAGGACTTTTGGAGTTGCGCAGAATAGATCTCTAATATTTGCTCCTTTTCCAGCCCAGAATTCCAGCTGCTGGCATTCTCCCTCTTTATGTAAACCTTGTAATAACAGCCCATAATGCAATAAATATCAATATAAAAGCATGATGCAAAATGGACGTATCAATGATGATAATTGCTATACTATTGGTGCTATCCATACTATTAATGATGAGAGTGATTATGCTTATGATATGAAAAGGCCCAAGCTTGGGGATGCTATGTTTGATGAGAATGACAAGTTTTAGAATATATTTGCTGCAATTAATGTATGTCCCAAGCTTGGGATGTTATGTTTAATGAAGATGATATTTTTAGCCTCCCAAGTTTTGATGAGCAAATTTATTATGATGATAGCATGCCTCCTATTTATGATGGTTATATTGATGAAAGTGGGTTTGGAAGAGTGTCAACTTTAGGAAGTAATGATCCCACTATTTGGGAGGGTGTTGAATCTTATTGTGACAATTATGAAAGTGGATTTGAAGAGGTCATGACTTTATTTAGTAATGATTCCACTATCTTGGAAGAGGTTTCAATCGATTATGATGAGAACAAAGTTGTTACCTATGATGATTATTGTGATGATACTTATGCTATAAAGAGTAGTGATGATTATATTTATAAAACTTGTCTTGATTATGATCACCCTTTTTCTGAACACTACTCTTTTAACGTGGAAACAATTTATAGTATTCGAGTCTCTTATGATACTCCCACTATTCCGATTGAGAAGAATTTTGCTTATGAAGAGAGTAGTAAACTTTCTATGCTTGTAGATCATGAAAAGAATGCTTTATGTGATGGTTATATTGTTGAATTCATTCATGATGCTACTGAAAATTATTATGAGGGAGGAATATATGCTTGTAAGAATTGCAATAATATCAAGTTTCCTCTCAATATGTTGAAAATCTTGATGTTATGCTTGTTTTGCCTTCCTATGCTAGTTGATTATTCTTCCCATAAGTTGTTTGCTCACAAAATCCCTATGCATAGGAAGTGGGTTAGACTTAAATGTGCTAGTCATATTCTTCATGATGCTCTCTTTATGTTTCAATTCTTATCTTTTATGTGAGCATCATTGAAATCATCATGCCTAGCTAGGGGCGTTAAGCGTTAGCGCTTGTTGGGAGGCAACCGAATTTTGTTTTTGTTCTTTGATTTTTGCTCCTGTTTAGAAATAAATAATCTATCTAGCCTCTAGTTAGATGTGTTTTTATGTTTTAATTAGTGTTTGTGTCAAGTAGAACCTTTGGGAAGACTTGGGTGAAGTCTTTATGATCTTGCTGTAAAAAACAGAAACTTTGCGCTCACGATTTTAGCTGTCATTTTCTACAGAAGAGTGATTTCAAGTTGATTCTTTTTGAAGAAGATTAATAGACAAATTCCTCACGTCCACCAATTTATTTCAGAATTTTTGGAGTTCCATAAATATACGTTTGATACAGATTACTACAGACTGTTCTGTTTTTGACAGATTCTGTTTTCTATGTGTTGTTTGCTTATTTTGATGAATCTATGAGTAGTATCGGAGGGTATGAACCATAGATAAGTTGGAATACAGTATACATTACACCAATATGAATTTAGAATGAGTTCACAACAGTACCTAAGTGGTGATTTATTTTCTTATACTAACGGAGCTTACGAGTTTTCTGTTAAGTTTTGTGTTGTGAAGTTTTCAAGTTTTGGGTAAAGATTCGATGGACTACGGAATAAGGAGTGGCAAGAGTCTAAGCTTGGGGATGCACAAGGCACCCCAAGGTAATATTCAAGTACAACCAAAAGCCTAAGCTTGGGGATGCCCCGGATGGCATCCCCTCTTTCGTCTTCGTTCGTCGGTAACTTTACTTGGAGCTATATTTTTATTCACCACATGATATGTGTTTTGCTTGGAGCGTCATTTTATTTTCTTTTGTTTCGCTTGCTGTATGAATAAAATAGCAAGATCTGAAATTCTTAAATGAGAGAGAGTCTTCACATAGCTACATAATTATTTAACTACTCATTGATCTTCACTTATATCTTTTCGGAGTAGTTTGTCATTTACTCGTGTGCTTCACTTATATCCTATGAGTAAATGGTTGAATGATTTGAATGTCATAAATCTGAAATTATATATGTTTCATATGCCTTTCCCATGGGGAGTAATGCCTTCACATATAAGAAGTAGAGGTGGTAATTTTTTTGAAGGTTAGCAAACTTTGTATTGGTCGCTTGAACAATTCATGAAAGAATATTGAAGGAAGAGAGATTTCACATATAAATATACTATCTTGGACATCTTCTATGATTGTGAGCCCCATTAATTATTTTCAAACCTGAGCAAATTAGTTGAAGTTGGACAAGGAAGACAACATAATGAGTTATGCTTGGGTATATTTGTATAGAAGTTATATTGTTATGGATCCTCTAACATGTGGTGCTTGCTATATAAAATCCTTTGCTAGCCAAAATATCTGTACTAAGCGGGAATACTGCTTGTGCATCCAAATTCCTTGAACCAAGTTTATTCCATGAGTGTCCACCATATCTACCTATATGCGGTATTTACCTGCCGTTCCAAGTAAATTTGCATGTGCTAAACTCTAAACCTCCAAATAATAATCTGTTTTGTATGCCCGAATCGCTCATGTAGCGACTAGGGGCTGTCAGTATCTTCCATGCTAGGTGGGTTATTCTCACGATGAGTGGACTCCGCTCATCATTCACGAGAAAATGGCTGGTAACTGGGATGCCCAGTCCTATGATCAAAAGATCAAAAACAAATTCGCAAATAATTTAAACAAACTCCCCCAGGATTGTTGATAGTTGGACGGCACCTGTTGTTTCGGACAAGCCGTGGAGTGTGATTGTTGGTGGAGGGGGAGTAAAATTTTACCTTTCTGTTTGGGAACTGCCTATAATGTATCTAGTATGGAAGATATTGGGAACTCTTGGTCGTTATGTTGACAATGAAAGCATACCTCTCAAAATTATTTTCATCTCTGTTTTAGCTTTGAGCTCTAGCACCTCTGCAAATCCCTGCTTCCCTCTGCGAAGGGCCTATCTTTTACTTTTATGCAAGAGTCAGTAGTATTCCTTCTCATTCCAACCTACTCTTTAGTTGGCAAGCATCATGTGATGGAAAGATCTAAGCACATATGGCCATTCAAATATATTTGATCATGAATTATTATTGTTGACATTACCCTTGAGGTAAAAGGTTGGGAGGCGAAACATTAAGCCCCTATCTTTCTCTGTGTTTGATGAATGCTATTTGTTCTAAAAATATGCTTTGAGTGGTAGCAATCATGGAAGACTATATGATAGTTGAGTATGTGGAATTTGCTAAATCAGAGCTCATACATAGACCCTTCCTGAAAATAAGATGAATTGCAATTGTTTGATGACTGAGAACATAGTTTGTTAGTTTTCAAGAAAGTTTATGGTCTATGCTTTAACATGTGAATAGCTTGTTACTTGATCATGAAAAGTTTTATGAGTTGAGCTACTGTTATGACATACAATGATGCTAGAAAAGGTGATTGAAATTATCATTGATCAAACTTGTGCACCTGCTAGCCTTCACACTTCATAAATTATTTCTTTTATCATTTACCTACTCGAGGATGAGCAGGAATTAAGCTTGGGATGCTGATACGTCTCCAACGTATCTATAATTTATGAAGTATTCATGTTATTACATATTCTGTTTTGGATGTTTAATGGGCTTTATTATACACTTTTATATTATTTTTGGGACTAACCTATTAACCGGAGGCCCAGCCCAAAATGTTGTTTTCTTGCCTATTTCAGTGTTTCGAAGAAAAGGAATATCAAACGGAGTCCAAACGGAGTGAAACCTCCGAGAGAGTTATTTTTGGAACGGAAGCAATCCAGGAGACTTGGAGTAGACATCAGGGAAGCTTCGAGGAAGCCACAAGGCAGGGAGGCGCGCCCTACCCCCTGGGCGCGCCCCCACCCTCGTGGGCCCCATGTGGCTCCCCTGACCGACTTCTTTCGCCTATATATATATATCCATATACCCTAAAAACATCGGGGAGCACAATAGATCGGGAGTTCCGCCGCCGCAAGCCTCTGTAGCCACCGAAAACCAACCTAGACCCGTTCTGGCACCTTGCCGGAGGGGGGGGATCCCTCACCGGTCGCCATCTTAATCATCCCGGCGCTCTCCATGACGAGAAGGGAGTAGTTCACCCTCGGGGCTGAGGGTATGTACCAGTAGCTATGTGTTTGATCTCTCTCTCTCTCTTGTGTTCTTGAGGCGGTACGATCTTGATGTATCGCGAGCTTTGCTATTATAGTTGGATCTTATGATGTTTCTCCCCCTCTACTCTCTTGTAATGGATTGAGTTTTCCCTTTGAAGTTATCTTATCGGATTGAGTCTTTAAGGATTTGAGAACACTTGATGTATGTCTTGCATGTGCTTATCTGTGGTGACAATGGGATATCACGTGATCTACTTGATGTATGTTTTGGTGATCAACTTGCGGGTTCCGTGACCTCGTGAACTTATGCATAGGGGTTGGCAAACGTTTTCGTCTTGACTTTCCGGTAGAAACTTTGGGGCACTCTTTGAAGTTCTTTGTGTTGGTTGAATAGATGAATCTGATATTGTGTGATGCATATCCTATAATCATACCCACGGATACTTGAGGTGACATTGGAGTATCTAGGTGACATTAGGGTTTTGGTTGATTTGTGTCTTAAGGTGTTATTCTAGTACAAACTCTATGATAGATCGAATGGAAAGAATAGCTTCATGTTATTTTACTATGGACTCTTGAATAGATCGATCAGAAAGAGTAACTTTGAGGTGGTTTCGTACCCTACAATAATCTCTTCGTTTGTTCTCCGCTATTAGTGACTTTGGAGTGACTCTTTGTTGCATGTTGAGGGATAGCTATTTGATCCAATTATGTTATTATTGTTGAGATAACTTGCACTAGTGAAAGTATGAACCCGAGGCCTCGTTTCCTAGCATTGCAATACCGTTTTCGCTCACTTTTATCATTAGTTACCTTGCTGTTTTTATATTTTCAGATTACAAAAACCTATATCTACCATCCATATTTCACTTGTATCACCATCTCTTCGCCGAACTAGTGCACCTGTACAATTTACCATTGTATTGGGTGTGTTGGGGACACAAGAGACTCTTTGTTATTTGGTTGCAGGGTTGCTTGAGAGAGACCATCTTCATCCTACGCCTCCCACGGATTGATAAACCTTAGGTCATCCACTTGAGGGAAATTTTCTACTGTCCTACAAACCTCTGCACTTGGAGGCCCAACAACGTCTACAAGAAGAAGGTGTTGGGGACCGTAGTAATTTCAAAAAATTTCCTACGCACACGCAAGATTACGGTGATGCATAGCAACGAGATGGGAGAGTGTTGTCCACGTGCCCTCGTAGATCGAAAGCGGAAGCGTTAGCACAACGCGGTTGATGTAGTTGTACGTCTTCACGATCCGACCGATCAAGTACCGAACGCACGGCACCTCCGCGTTCAGCACACGTTCAGCCCGATGACGTCCCTCGAACTCCAATCCAGCCGAGTGTTGAGGGAGAGTTTCGTCAGCATGACGGCGTGGTGACGATGATGATGTTCTACCGACGCAGGGCTTCGCCTAAGCACCGCTACGATATTATCGAGGTGGACTATGGTGGAGGGGGGCACCGCACACGGCTAAAAGATCAATGATCAATTGTTGTGTCTATGGGGTGCCCCTGCCCCCGTATATAAAGGAGCAAGGGGAGGAGGCGGCCGGCCAGGGAGAGGCGCGCCAAGGGGGAGTCCAACTCCCACTAGGAGTAGGACTCCTCCTATTCCTAGTAGGAGTAGGAGAGGGGGAAGGAAAGGGAGAGGAGGAGAAGGAAAGAGGGGGCCGCCCCCCTTGCCCTAAAAAAATTCGGTTTGGGCCTTAGGGGGCGCGCCCCACACTCCCCTTGCTGCCCTCTATTTCCACTAAGGCCCATGTAGGCCCATTAAGCCCCCGAGGGGGTGGTTCCGGTAACCCCTGGTACTCCGGTAAAATCCCGATTTTACGCGGAACACTTCTGATATCCAAATATAGGCTTCCAATATATCAATCTTTATGTCTTGACCATTTCGAGACTCCTCGTCATGTCCCTGATCACATCTGGGACTCCGAACAACCTTCGGTACATCAAAACATATAAACTCATAATATAACTGTCATCGAAACTTTAAGCGTGCGGACCCTACGGGTTCGAGAACTATGTAGACATGACCGAGACATGTCTCCGGTCAATAACCAATAGCGGAACCTGGATGCTCATATTGGCTCCCACATATTCTACGAAGATCTTTTATCGGTTAGACCGCATAACAACATACGTTGTTCCCTTTGTCATCGGTATGTTACTTGCCCGAGATTCGATCGTCGGTATCTCAATACCTAGTTCAATCTCGTTACCGGAAAGTCTCTTTACTCGTTCCGTAATACATCATCCCGCAACTAACTCATTAGTTACAATGCTTGCAAGGCTTATAGTGATGTGCATTACTGAGTGGGCCCAGAGATACCTCTCCGACAATCGGAGTGACAAATCCTAATCTCGAAATACGCCAACCCAACAAGTACCTTCGGAGACACCTGTAGAGCACCTTTATAATCACCCAGTTACGTTGTGACGTTTGGTAGCACACAAAGTGTTCCTCCGGTAAACGGGAGTTGCATAATCTTATAGTCATAGGAACATGTATAAGTCATGAAGAAAGCAATAGCAGAATACTAAACGATCAAGTGCTAAGCTAATGGAATGGGTCAAGTCAATCACATCATTCTCCTAATGATGTGTTCCCGTTAATCAAATGACAACTCATGTCTATGGCTAGGAAACATAACCATCTTTGATCAACGAGCTAGTCAAGTAGAGGCATACTAGTGACACTCTGTTTGTCTATGTACTCACACATGTATTATGTTTCCGGTTAATACAATTCTAGCATGAATAATAAACATTTATCATGAAATAAGAAAATAAATAATAACTTTATTATTGCCTCTAGGGCATATTTCCTTTAGTCTCCCACTTGCACTAGAGTCAATAATCTAGATCACATCGCCATGTGATTTAACATCAATAGTTCACATCACCATGTGATTAACACCCATAGTTCACATCGTCATGTGACCAACACCCAAAGGGTTTACTCGAGTCAATAATCTAGTTCACATCGCTATGTGATTAACACCCAAAGAGTACTAAGGTGTGATCATGTTTTGCTTGTGAGAGAAGTTTAGTCAACGGGTCTGCCATATTCAGATCCGTATGTATTTTGCAAATTTCTATGTGTACAATGCTCTGCTCGGAGCTACTTTAGCTAATTGCTCCCACTTTCAATATGTATCTAGATTAAGACTTAGAGTCATCTGGGTCAATGCCAAAACTTGTATTGACGTAACCCTTTTACGATGAACCTTTTTGTCACCTCCATAATCGAGAAACATATCCTTATTCCACTAAGGATAATTTTGACCGCTGTCCAGTGATCTACTCCTAGATCACTATTGTACTCCCTTGCCAAAATCAGTGTAGGGTATACAATAGATCTGGTACATAGCATGGCATACTTTATAGAACCTGTGGTTGAGGCATAGGGAATGACTTTCATTCTCTTTCTATCTTCTGCCATGGTCGGGTTTTGAGTCTTACTCAATTTCACACTTTGTAACATAGGCAAGAACTCTTTCTTTGACTGTTCCATTTTGAACTACTTCAAAATCTTGTCAAGGTATGTACTCATTGAAAAAACTTATCAAGCATTTTGATCTATCTCTATAGATCTTGATGCTCAATATGTAAGCAGCTTCACCGAGGTCTTTCTTTGAAAAACTCCTTTCAAACAATCCTTTATGCTTTCCAGAATAATTCTACATTATTTCCGATCAACAATATGTCATTCACATATACTTATCAGAAATGTTGTAGTGCTCCCACTCACTTTCTTGTAAATACAGGCTTCACCGCAAGTCTGTATAAAACTATATGCTTTGATCAACTCATCAAAGCGTATATTCCAACTCCGAGATGCTTGCACCAGTCCATAGATGGATCGCTGGAGCTTGCACATTTTGTCAACACCTTTAGCATCGAACCTTCTGGTTGCATCATATACAACTCTTCTTTAATAAATCCATTAAGGAATGCGGTTTTGTTTATCCATTTGCCAGATTTCATAAAATGCGGCAATTGCTAACATGATTCGGACAGACTTAAGCATAGATACGAGTGAGAAACTCTCATCGTAGTCAACACCTTGAACTGGTCGAAAACCTTTTGCGACAATTCTAGCTTTGTAGATAGTAACACTACTATCAGCGTCCGTCTTCCTCTTGAAGATCCATTTATTTTCTATGGCTTGCCGATCATCGGGCAAGTCAACCAAAGTCCACACTTTGTCCTCATACATGGATCCTATCTCAGATTTCATGGCCTCAAACCATTTCGCGGAATCTGGGCTCATCGTCGCTTCCTCATAGTTTGTAGGTTCGTCATGGTCAAGTAACATGACCTCCAAAACAGGATTACCGTACCACTCTGGTGCGGATCTCACTCTGGTTTACCTACGAGGTTCGGTAGTAACTTGATCTGAAGTTACATGATCATCATGATTAGCTTCCTCACTAATTGGTATAGGAGTCACAGGAACAGATTTCTGTGATGAACTACTTTCCAATAAGGGAGCAGGTACAGTTACCTCATCAAGTTCTACTTTCCTCCCACTCACTTCTTTCGAGAGAAACTCCTCCTCTAGAAAGGATCCATTCTTAGCAACGAATGTTTTGCCTTCGGATCTGTGATAGAAGGTGTACCCAACTGTCTCCTTTGGGTATCCTATGAAGATGCACTTCTCCGACTTGGGTTTGAGCTTATCAAGATGAGACTTTTTCACATAAGCATCGCAACTCCAAACTTTAAGAAACGACAGCTTAGGTTTCTTGCTAAACCACAGTTCATACGGTGTCGTCTCAACGGATTTAGATGGTGCCCTTTTTAATGTGAATGCAGATGTCTCTAATGCATAACCCCAAAATGATAGTGGTAAATCGGTAAGAGACATCATAGATTGCACTATATCCAATAAAGTACGGTTATGATGTTCGGACACACCATTACGATGTGGTGTTCCAGGTGGCATGAGTTTGTGGAACTATTCCACATTGTTTTAATTGAAGACCAAACTCGTAACTCAAATATTCTCCTCTACGATCAGATGGTAGAAACTTTATTTTCTTGTTACGATGATTTTCCACTTCACTATGAAATTATATGAACTTTTCAAATATTTCAGACTTTATGTTTCATCAAGTAGATATACCCATATCTGCTTAAATCATCTGTGAATGTCAGAAAATAACGATACCCGCCGCGAGCCTCAACACTCACCGGATTGCATACATCAGTATGTATTATTTCCAATAAGTCAGTTGCTTGCTCCATTGTTCCGGAGAACGAAGTTTTAATCATCTTGCCCATAAGGCATGGTTCGCAAGCATCAAGTGATTCATAATCAAGTGATTCCAAAATTCCATCAGCATGGAGTTTCTTCATGCGCTTTACACCAATATGACCTAAATGGCAGTGCCACAAATAAGTTGCACTATCATTATTAACTTCGCATCTTTTGGCTTCAATATTATGAATATGTGTATCACTACGATCGAGATCCAACAAACCATTTTCGTTGGTGTGTATGACCATAGAAGGTTTTTATTCATGTAAACAGAACAACAATTGTTCTCTAACTTAAATGAATAACCGTATTGCAATAAACATGATCAAATCATATTCATGCTAAACGCAAACACCAAATAACACTTATTTAGGTTCAACCCTAGTCCCGAAAGTATAGGGAGTGTGCGATGATGATCATATCAATCTTGGTACCACTTCCAACACACATCGTCACCTCGCCCTTAACTAGTTTTTGTTCATTCTGCAACTCCTATTTCGAGTTACTACTCTTTAGCAACTGAACTAGTATCAAATACTGAGGGGTTGCTATAAACACTAGTAAACTACACATCAATAACATGTATATCAAATATACTTTTGTTCACTTTGCCATCCTTCTTATCCGCCAAATACTTGGGGCAGTTCCGCTTCCAGTGACCAGTTCCTTTGCAGTAGAAGCACTCAGTCTCAGGCTTAGGTCCAGACTTGGGCTTCTTCACTTGAGCAGCAACTTGCTTGCCGTTCTTCTTGAAGTTCCCCTTCTTCCCTTTGCCCTTTTCTTGAAACTAGTGGTCCTGTCAACCATCAATACTTGATGTTTTTCTTGATTTCTACCTTCGTCGATTTCAGCATCACGAAGAGCTTGGGAATCGTTTCCGTTATCCCTTGCATATTATAGTTCATCACGAAGTTCTAGTAACTTGGTGATAGTGACTAGAGAACTCTGTCAATCACTATCTTATCTGGAAGATTAACTCCCACTTGATTCAAGTGATTGTAGTACCCAGACAATCTGAGCACATGCTCACTACTTGAGCTATTCTCCTCCATCTTTTAGCTATAGAACTTGTTGGAGACTTCATATCTCTCAACTCGGGTATTTGCTTGAAATATTAACTTCAACTCCTGGAACATCTCATATGGTCCATGACGTTCAAAACGTCTTTAAAGTCCCGATTCTAAGCCATTAAGCATGGTGCACTAAACTATCAAGTAGTCATCATATTGAGCTAGCCAAACGTTCATGTCTGCATCTGCTCCTGCAACAGGTCTGTCACCTAGCGGTGCATCAAGGACATAATTCTTCTGTGCAGCAATGAGGATAATCCTTAGATCACGGATCAAATCCGCATCATTGCTACTAACATCTTTCAACTCAGTTTTCTCTAGGAACATATCAAAATAAAACAGGGGAGCTAAACGCGAGCTATTGATCTACAACATAGACAAGCAAGATACTATCAGGTACTAAGTTCATGATAAATTTAAGTTCAATTAATCATATTACTTAAGAACTCCCACTTAGATAGACATCCCTCTAATCCTCTAAGTGATCACGTGATCCATATCAACTAAACCATGTCCGATCATCATGTGAGACAGAGTAGTTTCAACGGTGAACATCACTATGTTGATCATATCTACTATATGATTCACGCTCGACCTTTCGGTCTCCGTGTTCCGAAGCCACATCTATTATATGCTAGGCTCGTTAAGCTTAACCTGAGTATTCCGCGTGTGCAACTGTTTTGCACCCGTTGTATTTGAACGTAGAGCCTATCACACCCGATCATCACGTGGTGTCTCAGCACGAAAACTTTCGCAACAGTGCATACTCAGGGAGAACACTTATACTTTGATAATTTAGTGAGGGATCATCTTATAATGCTACCGTCAATCAAAGCAAGATAAGATGCATAAAAGATAAACATCACATGCAATCAATATAAGTGACATGATATGGCCATCATAATCTTGTGCTTGTGATCTCCTTCTCCGAAGCACCGTCATGATCACCATCGTCACCGGCGCGACACCTTGATCCTCATTGTAGCATCGTTGTCGTCTCGCCAATCTTATGCTTCTACGACTATCGCTACCGCATAGTGATAAAGTAAAGCTGTAGCGACCAGACCTCAAATGGCCTGTGCTGCTGTGCACCAGTGTCATCCCTGGATCAGTAATGCTGACACGCACAGTACAAATGGAGGATTTATAACAGAGTAGCAATCACACACTTATTACATCGAATATCTCCAAAGAGATTAAGAATGATAAACATGTCTTAAGGCCATCTAATAACGATAACAGCGGAAGACTTGGAAGATAAGTGAGTCCATCAACTCCAGCGGCATCACTGAGTATAAGACCACGACCTAAAGCACCTTACTCGTCGTCTGAAAAGTCTGCAACATGAAACGTTGCAGCCCGAAAACGGGTCAGCACATAGAATATGCTGGCAATGTAACACATAGAGAGCAATGAACAATAATAATGCTATACTACATGCATATATGGCTGGTGGAAAGCTCTATGGTTACAGTTTTGCGAAAAGCCAATTTTATCCTACTTCAAAGGAATAAATTTTATTTAACTATCATGGTGGTTGAAACATTGAGAAGGTACCTCCAACTCAATCCCAATTAAGTATCATCATTAACCCAACAAAATTAATTATAAGTATCACGGTGATGAGATTCAAATGATAATCCAGGTACTAGATACTCAAGTTGTCCATAACCGGGGACACGGCTAACCATGATTAGTTTGTACACTCTGCAGAGGTTTGCGCTCTTTTCCCCACAAGACTCGATCGCCTCCGCTTGATTCTCGCACTACATGATGTTTGAGAAACGGATGACCGAGACACAGTCTTTCAGAAACAATCACTCTTTACTCTGGATGGACCGGTACACCTACTTTCCCCTACATCTGCTAGTCCACCTCTTCAAGAGATCCTGTAACCTACTCAGCTATGCTAGAGCCCATAATAGCTTGTGGCTGCACACGGAAGTTTCTAGCATGAATAATCTTATGATCCCTTTGAGCCTGGGTGGCGGACCTTATACATACAGACAACACTGGGTTCTCCAGGTGCCTCAATCCATCCAGATGTGAGTTTTAGTTGCCACCTTAAGTTGAACCATTATTAACAATCTCACATCTGTCATGAATATCTCTCAAACCCAATCCACGTCTACGAGCATAGCATGGCAATAATAAAAGCAACGTAGAAGTAACTCCCAAGGGTTTGATAAAGTAAAACAGGTAATAGGTACTACCTCAACTACTTCCCAATACCCACAGTTTAATTAGATCCTAATCATGCAAGTGTGTGAGGAAAATAGATCTAATGCAAAATAAAACTGGGTATGAACGGGGTATGATCAAAGTGTTACTTGCCTTGCTGATGATCCGCAAAACCTAGCGAGTCGAAGTAACAAGCGGCACACTCCGGGTACTCTATCGCAAAAAAACAAGCATACAATCAGTACTCAACTAATGCACAGGTAAAACTCGAATGAAAGATCCAACCAGAAAGTTCAACTTAAGAACTCCGGTTTGCAAAAAGAATCAACTCGAAAGAAGCAACGAAAGTCAAACGACGAAAGAAAGAAATTTCGTTTGCTAATCTGGATCTAGGTCAAATTTTACTGTAGCAAAAGCTTGTTTGAGTAGGTTAAACGGAAAGAGAATTTCGAGACGAAACTCTAGGCGCTTGAATCGCCTGATTCCGATAAACGAGCGAGAAGTTAAACAGAATCGAATATTCGATCAGAAATCGAATCTGAGAAAATAATGAGAAAATCCGACGAAAAAGAAAAACGGACGAACGGTTAAATAACGGACGTTCGTTATAGAAAACCGAGGAACGCGTTCGTTAAAACGAACGGTTCGGTGAACGCTCGTAAAATAATAAAACCGAAAAAACCGATCTAGGGTTTTTTTAAACGAAGGGGTTTTTTTACAGAAAACCGGCAACGACGGGAATCGGGGCAGCGGCGGTACCTCGACGGCGGGCTCCGGCGAGGGGCTCCGGCAGGGGCGGGGCTTGGCGGCGGGGTGCGGGGCTCGGGGTTGCGGGGCGGCGGCTCCCGGCGGCGGCGGCGGGGCAAACGGCGGCGGCGGCGGCGATGAGGGGCTCCGACGGCGACTCGTGGGGAAGAAAAAGAGGGGGGCGCGGTATTTAAGGAGGGGGGTGTGCGGCGGCTTGGGCAAGGGGGCACCCGAGGCGGCGGCGGCTCCCGTGCCCGGGACGGACTCCGGCGGCGAGCTCCCGTGCGGGAAGAGGAAGGCGCGAGGCGGGCCGTCGGCTGGGCCTTTGGCCCAGTCGGCGCGCGGGCGTTGTTTTTTTTATTTTTAAACAAGTTCCGCGGAAAATAATACGTAGAAAAATAAATAAAAATCAGAAAAATATGAAATAAATTTTCCCCGTCTAGTTAGAAAATCTAGAATAGGGTGAACATTTTTTAAGTCAAAATAAATATTTTGGAAAACATGCAATATTTTTAATGCAATAAAAATTGCAAATAAAATCCAAATAAATTCCAAATAATGTTTTTAACATTTTTCCTCCAGTATTTCAATTGTTTTGGAGAATTCATATTTTCTCCTCTCGTTTATTTAAAATGAAATATTTTTCCGGAGAGAAAAATAATTAAAACCACAATCCTCGTTTGAAAAAAATCAAATTTGAAAATTCGAGAAAATCCCCAACTCTCTCCGAGGGTCCTTGAGTTGCTTAGGATTATCGAGGATTTGTCAAAATGCAACAAAACATGATATGCAATGATGGTCTATGTATAACATTCCAAATTGAAAATTTGGGATGTTACAAACCTACCCCCCTTAAGATGAATCTCGCCCTCGAGATTCGGGTTGGCTAGAAAACAGGTGGGAGTGGTTTTTCCGTAGATCTTCCTCTCGCTCCCAGGTGGCTTCATCCTCTATGTGGTGACTCCACTGAACTTTGCAAAACTTGATAACCTTGCTGCGGGTAACTCGGCTGGCATACTCGAGAATCTTAACTGGTTTCTCCTCATAAGTCAAATCACTTTCCAACTGAATCGCTTCCAGTGGCACGGTGTCTCTCAGTGGTATCTCAGCCATCTCTGCGTGGCACTTCTTCAACTGCGAAACATGAAATACATCATGTACTCCAGACAATCCTTGGGGCAATTCCAGCTTGTAGGCAACTTCTCCCATACGTTCCAACACTCTGTATGGTCCGATAAAACGGGGCACTAACTTTCCTTTAACTCCAAAACGCTTCACTCCTCAAAGTGGTGATACTCGAAGATACACTCTGTCTCCGACTTCATGAACGGTCTCCTTTCGTTTAGAATCAGCATAACACTTCTGCCTGGACTGGGATACTTTGAGCCTATCGCGAATCAACTTCACTTTCTGTTCAGACTCCTTAATTAAATCTGGTCCAAACAATTGACGGTCTCCAACTTCGTCCCATAACAACGGTGTTCTACACCTCCTTCCGTATAATGCTTCGAAAGGGGCCATCTTCAAACTGGTTTGATAACTGTTGTTATACGAAAACTCCGCATATGGAAAATTGTCGTCCCAACTAGATCCATAATCTAGTGCACATGCTCTCAACATGTCCTCCAAAATCTGGTTGACTCTCTCGGTCTATCCATCTGTCTGTGGGTGAAATGCTGTACTAAATTCCAGCCTGGTTCCCAACGTTTCATGTAACTGCTTCCAAAACTTCGAGGTAAATTGGGTTCCTCTGTCTGGTACAATGGTCCTCGGAACTCCATGCAAACATACGATCCTGGTCATGTATATCTTTGCAAACTTAGCACTGGTGTAAGTGGTCTTCACTGGAATGAAATGAGCCACTTTCGTCAAACGATCGACTACAACCCATATCGAGTCATAGCCTGAACGAGTCCTGGGTAATCCCGTGATAAAATCCATGCCTATTTTATCCCACTTCCATTCGGGTATCGGCAATGGCTGCAGCAATCCTGCTGGCTGCTGATGCTCTGCCTTCACTCTCTGACATACATCACAAACTGCTACATACTCCGCAATATCCTTCTTCATTCCGGTCCACCAGAAAGTATTCTTCAAATCCAAATACATCTTGGTATTCCCTGGGTGAATTGAGTACGGTGAATCATGGGCTTCTTGCAAAATCAACTTCCTGATCTCCGGATCATTTGGTACATATACGCGGTCTTCGAACCATAAGGTATCGTGCTCATCCTCACGAAATCCCTTGGCTTTTCCTTTGCTCATCTTCTCCTTTATCTCTTCAATCTCCTTGTCTGTCTTCTGAGCTTCTCTGATCCTTTCCATCAAGGTAGACTGAATATCCGATGACGCTAAATAGCCTCTTGGGACTATCTCCAAACATAGCTCACGAAGGTCCTCGGCTAACTCCTGACGTAATTCTCCTATCATGAGGGTGTTGATATGACTCTTGCGGCTCAACGCGTCTGCTACTACGTTAGCCTTTCCAGGGTGATAATGCAATCTCATATTATAATCTTTAATGAGCTCCAACCATCTCCTCTGTCTGAGATTTAACTCCTTCTGCGTGAAAATGTACTTCAAACTCTTGTGATCCGTGTACACCTCACAATGGTTTCCGATGAGAAAATGTCTCCATGTCTTCAATGCATGCACCACGGCTGCTAATTCCAAATCATGCGTAGCATAATTCTTCTCATGGGGTTTAAGTTGTCGTGAAGCATACGACACAACTCTTCCTTCTTGCATAAGCACTGCTCCAAGTCCTCGACGAGAAGCGTCGCAATAAACTTCATAGTCCTTGCGTTGATCTGGCAGAATCAACACTGGTGATGTAACCAATCGTTTCTTCAACTCTTGGAAACTAGCTTCACATTCCTCAGTCCAATTGAATTTGGTGTCCTTCTTCAATAGCTCAGTCATGGGCTTAGCAATCTTTGAGAAATTCTCGATGAATCTCCGGTAGTATCCTGCAAGTCCAAGAAAACTCCGGATTTCTCCAACTGTCGTGGGTGATTCCCAACTTGTCACGGTATCAACCTTGGCAGGGTCTACTGCTATTCCTTCTCCAGAAATAACATGTCCAAGGAATCCAACTTCCTTCAACCAAAACTCACTTTTGCTGAACTTGGCATATAACTGATGTTCTCTGAGCTTCTCAAGTACCAATCGTAAATGCTCCTCATGCTCTTCTTCATCCTTGGAAAAGATTAAAATATCATCAATGAACACCACGACGAACTTATCCAAAAACTCCATAAACACTTTGTTCATCAGGTTCATGAAATAGGCCGGTGCGTTAGTCAGTCCAAATGACATAACTGTATACTCATACAATCCATATCTGGTGGTAAATGCCGTCTTGGGTATATCCTGCTCTCGGATCTTTAACTGATGGTATCCTGATCGTAGATCGATCTTGGAAAATACTTTAGCTCCTTGCAAGCGGTCAAACAAATCATTGATCATCGGCAGTGGGTACTTGTTTTTGATGGTCACTTCATTCAATCCTCGGTAATCAACAACCATCCTTAGTGATCCATCTTTCTTCTCCACTAGAAGTACTGGTGATCCCCAAGGTGACGAACTTGGGCGAATATAGCCTTTATCCAGTAACTCCTTGATCTGCTTCTTTATTTCCTCCAAATCCTTTGCGGGCATCCTGTACGGTCTCTTAGATATTGGCCCTGTGCCTGGCAAAAGTTCAATCAAAAACTCAATGTCTCTATCTGGTGGCATGCCTGGCAACTCTTCTGGAAATACATCCGGATAATCCTTCACCACTGGTACTTCCTCCTGTACAACTCCTGATAAGGAATTCACTTGAGTCCTCTTCGGCATATGCCGGGATACATACTTGATCCTTTTTCCTTCTGGGGTGGTAAGCAAAATCGTCTTGCTGGCACAATCGATGTTTCCTCCATACAATGATAGCCAATCCAATCCCAAAATCACATCCAAACCTTGCGATTCCAAAACAATGAGGTCTGAGGGGAAAACATGCCTACCAATGGCCAATGGTATCTGAAAACATCCTTGGGTGGCCATATACTCTGCTCCTGGCGAGGTTACTAACATGGGGCTTTTGAGAACTTGGGTGGACATCTTAAACTTGTTTACGAATCCCCTTGATATGTATGAATGCGATGCACCAGTATCGAAAAGAACGGTTGCAGTAAATGACTTAACCAAAAACTTACCTATTACTGCATCAGGCTGAGCTTCAACCTCCTCCACGCTCACGTGGTTCATATGTCCTTTGTTGAACGGGTTCGGCTTCTTCCCAGAGCTTCCATTGCCATTTCCATTTTGGGCTTCGGGACAATCAGTAGCATAATGTCCCGTCTTCTGGCACTTGAAACAAGTAATGTGACTTAGATCTCTCTTGGTTGGGGTAGATGGGTTGGTGCGGTTCTGTCCGTTTCCTCCTCCATTCCCATTACCATTCTTGGAGCCATTATGGTTGTGCAAACTACCTCCTCCATGGGTATGCTGAAACTGTCCTCCCGGCTTCGGGGTAAAACGGGGCTTCTGCTGGGCTCCAGAATTGTACTTCCCTTGTCCATACTTCCTCTTACGGTTTTCAATCTGCTATTGCTTCCCTTCAATCATGAGAGCTCTATCTACCAGCTCCTGGTAGTTGTTGAAGGTTGCTACCATCAACTGCATACTCAGTTCATCATTCAGTCCTTCCAAAAACTTCTCCTGCTTGGCAGCATCTGTAGCAACGTCATCTGGTGCATAACATGCTAACTTACTGAAATCCTCCACATACTGGCCTACGGTGCGTCCTCCTTGGCGTAGATTGCGAAACTCACGCTTCTTCATAGCCATAGCTCCTGCTGAAACATGAGCTGTACGGAAAGCTTGCTGAAACTGGTCCCATGTGACAGTGTCAATAGGGTGCGTGGCTGTATAATTCTCCCACCATGATGCTGCGGGTCCATCAAGCTGATGTGCGGCAAAACGCACTCTTTCCGCATTTGTGCATCCTGCAGTGGTCAACTCCCTTCCAACTTGGCGGAGCCAATCATCTGCTATAACCGGCTCGGTGCTACTGGAAAACACCGGCGGGTTTAGCTTTAAGAAACGGGCTAAGTGATCAACAGGTGGTGGTGGCGGTGGGTTGTTGTTGTTGTTGCCTTGGTTCTGAACTAACACTTGCATCAGGGCATTCTGTTGCTGAATCAACTGGGTGATCTCTGGCGGGAAAACAAATCCGGTGTCGCGTCTCGGAGGCATCTGATAGGTTTAGAAAAGATGAGAGGTAAGAATAGAATGAGGTCTAGAGAGAAAACACTACCCATATGCTCATGAGACAAATTCAATCAATATCACTCAATCAATCAAACAAGGCAAAACAATCGATCTAACTAGCGTTACAAAGTGCTTGAACTATACTATTAAATGGGGGAAAACTACTACTGATATGGTGGTCTACTAAAAATTCTGATCCATTGAAGACTCCATGATGTCTGCTCCAGCTTCATCAATCCATTCGTCTTCACTTGGTTCCGAGTCGGTGTCGTCGATGATGATGTAGTTATCCGGACAAGTGCATTCGTCGACTTCTGCTTTTGGCACTGGATTTCCCACGAATGCTCCAATCTTATTCTCCAGGTCGTCAATCTTCCCTACTAGCGCGTTGATTTCCTCCAAGTAATCTTCGCGTGTAGTCTTGAGTTCTTCTTGGAGTTCCTTGATCTTCGTGAATGCCTTCTTCAGTTCTTCCTTGTCCGTGCACATCTGGTTCTCCTGGCGACGAATATGTTGGTTCTGCTCCTGGATGAAAGCTGCAATTGATCCATCCTTCTTGGTCTTGATCATCTCCCATTGCGCGTCTCGACGTCCACAAATTTGATAAATTGAATCCTTAAGCTCCTGGTGGTAGACTTCTCCAATGCGTCCCATGGCGATGTGTGCGACCATGCTCTTCCCTAAACTCCAAGTTGGTGCTTCGAAAACCAATCTCATGGGTTCCGTAATTGGCACAAACGTCCTTCCTGGAATGATAACTTGAATCTTCTAGCTCTCCTCTTCAGGCAATGTGGCGTTGTAGGTTCCGGTGACGCTTGGTATTCCTATGTTCAAGTACTTGGTGACTTCCTTCAAATGTCATCCAACCGGCGTGTCTTCATCTGGTTGCATGAACTTGCTCCTTGCATTCGCCATTCCTAAAAGAGTAGAAAGTGGAGAGGGGTCAGAAATGAGAAGAGAGAAGTTTTCTAGGGCTTAAGCTTAGTGGTCGTGTCCTATAGTCAGCGTGTGCTCTGATACCAACTTTGTAGCGACCAGACCTCAAATGGCCTGTGCTGCTGTGCACCAGTGTCATCCCTGGATCAGTAATGCTGACACGCACAGTACAAATGGAGGATTTATAACAGAGTAGCAATCACACACTTATTACATCAAATATCTCCAAAGAGATTAAGAATGATAAACATGGCTTAAGGCCATCTAATAACGATAACAGCGGAAGACTTGGAAGATAAGTGAGTCCATCAACTCCAGCGGCATCACTGAGTATAAGACCACGACCTAAAGCACCTTACTCGTCGTCTGAAAAGTCTGCAACATGAAACGTTGCAGCCCGAAAACGGGTCAGCACATAGAATATGCTGGCAATGTAACACATAGAGAGCAATGAACAATAATAATGCTATACTACATGCATATATGGCTGGTGGAAAGCTCTATGGTTACAGTTTTGCGAAAAGCCAATTTTATCCTACTTCAAAGGAATAAATTTTATTTAACTATCATGGTGGTTGAAACATTGAGAAGGTACCTCCAACTCAATCCCAATTAAGTATCATCATTAACCCAACAAAATTAATTATAAGTATCACGGTGATGAGATTCAAATGATAATCCAGGTACTAGATACTCAAGTTGTCCATAACCGGGGACACGGCTAACCATGATTAGTTTGTACACTCTACAGAGGTTTGCGCTCTTTTCCCCACAAGACTCGATCGCCTCCGCTTGATTCTCGCACTGCATGATGTTTGAGAAACGGATGACCGAGACACAGTCTTTCAGAAACAATCACTCTTTACTCTGGATGGACCGGTACACCTACTTTCCCCTACATCTGCTAGTCCACCTCTTCAAGAGATCCTGTAACCTACTCAGCTATGCTAGAGCCCATAATAGCTTGTGGCTGCACACGGAAGTTTCTAGCATGAATAATCTTATGATCCCTTTGAGCCTGGGTGGCGGACCTTATACATACAGACAACACTGGGTTCTCCAGGTGCCTCAATCCACCCAGATGTGAGTTTTAGTTGCCACCTTAAGTTGAACCATTATTAACAATCTCACATCTGTCATGAATATCTCTCAAACCCAATCCACGTCTACGAGCATAGCATGGCAATAATAAAAGCAACGTAGAAGTAACTCCCAAGGGTTTGATAAAGTAAAACAGGTAATAGGTACTACCTCAACTACTTCCCAATACCCATAGTTTAATTAGATCCTAATCATGCAAGTGTGTGAGGAAAATAGATCTAATGCAAAATAAAACTGGGTATGAACGGGGTATGATCAAAGTGTTACTTGCCTTGCTGATGATCCGCAAAACCTAGCGAGTCGAAGTAACAAGCGGCACACTTCGGGTACTCTATCGCAAAAAAACAAGCATACAATCAGTACTCAACTAATGCACAGGTAAAACTCGAATGAAAGATCCAACCAGAAAGTTCAACTTAAGAACTCCGGTTTGCAAAAAGAATCAACTCGAAAGAAGCAACGAAAGTCAAACGACGAAAGAAAGAAACTTCGTTTGCTAATCTGGATCTAGGTCAAATTTTACTGTAGCAAAAGCTTGTTTGAGTAGGTTAAACGGAAAGAGAATTTCGAGACGAAACTCTAGGCGCTTGAATCGCCTGATTCCGATAAACGAGCGAGAAGTTAAACAGAATCGAAGATTTGATCAGAAATCGAATCTGAGAAAATAACGAGAAAATCCGACGAAAAAGAAAAACGGACGAACGGTTAAATAACGGACGTTCGTTAACAGAGAAAACCGACGAACGCGTTCGTTAAAACGAACGGTTCGGTGAACGCTCGTAAAATAATAAAACCAAAAAAAAAACCGATCTAGGATTTTTTTTAAACGAAGGGGTTTTTTTTTACAGAAAACCGGCAACGACGGGAATCGGGGCAGCGGCGGTACCTCGACGGCGGGCTCCGGCGAGGGGCTCCGGCAGGGGCGGGGCTTGGCGGCGGGGTGCGGTGCTCGGGGGTGCGGGGCGGCGGCTCCGGCGGCTCCCGGTGGCGGCGGCGGCGGCGGGGCGTGTTGCGGCGGCGGCGATGAGGGGATCCGGCGGCGACTCGTGGTGAAGAAAAAGAGGGGGGGGGGCGGTATTTAAGGGGGAGGGTGTGCGACGGCTTGGGCAAGGGGGCAGCCGAGGCGGCGGCGGCTCCCGTGCCCGGGACGGACTCCGGCGGCGAGCTCCCGTGCGGGAAGAGGAAGGCGCGAGGCGGGCCGTCGGCTGGGCCTTTGGCCCAGTCGGCGCGCGGGCGTTGTTTTTTTTTAAAAAAACAAGTTCCGTGGAAAATAATACGTAGAAAAATAAATAAAAATCAGAAAAATATGAAATAAATTTTCCCCGTCTAGTTAGAAAATCTAGAATAGGGTGAACATTTTTTTAAGTCAAAATAAATATTTTGGAAAACATGCAATATTTTTAATGCAATAAAAATTGCAAATAAATTCCAAATAATGGTTTTAACATTTTTCCTCCAGTATTTCAATTGTTTTGGAGAAGTCATATTTTCTCCTCTCATTTATTTAAAATGAAATATTTTTCCGGAGAGAAAAATAATTAAAACCACAATCCTCGTTTGCAAAAAATCAAATTTGAAAATTCGAGAAAATCCCCAACTCTCTCCGAGGGTCCTTGAGTTGCTTAGGATTATCGAGGATTTGTCAAAATGCAACAAAACATGATATGCAATGATGGTCTATGTATAACATTCCAAATTGAAAATTTGGGATGTTACAAAAGCATTACAGGGCGATTGCATTGCATACAATAAAGCGACAACCATATGGCTCCTGCCAGTTGCCGATAACTCGGTTACAAAACATGATCATCTCATACAATAAAATTTAGCATCATGTCTTGGCCATATCACATCACAACATGCCCTGCAAAAACAAGTTAGACGTCCTCTACTTTGTTGTTGCAAATTTTATGTGGCTGCTACAGGCTTAGCAAGAACCATTCTTACCTACGCATCAAAACCACAACGATAGTTTGTCAAGTTGGTGCTGTTTTAACCTTCGCAAGGACCGGGCGTAGCCACACTCGGTTCAACTAAAGTTGGAGAAACTGACACCCGCCAGCCCCCTGTGTGCAAAGCACGTCGGTAGAACCAGTCTGGCGTAAGCGTACGCGTAATGTCGGTCCGGGCCGCTTCATCCAACAATACCGTCGAACCAAAGTATGACATGCTGGTAAGCAGTATGACCTATATCGCCCACAACTCACTTGTGTTCTACTCGTGCATATGACATCTACGCATAAAACCAGGCTCGGATGCTACTGTTGGGGAATGTAGTAATTTCAAAAAAATTCCTACGCACACGCAAGATCATGGTGATGCATAGCAATGAGACGGGAGAGTGTTGTCCACGTACCCTCGTAGACCGAAAGCGGAAGCGTTAGCACAACGCGGTTGATGTAGTCGTACGTCTTCACGATCCGACCGATGAAGTACCGCACGCACGGCACCTCCGAGTTTAGCACACGTTCAGCCTGATGACGTCCCTCGAACTCCGATCCAGCAGAGTGTTGAGGAGAGTTTCGTCAGCACGACGGCGTGGTGACGATGATGATGTTCTACCGACGCAGGGCTTCGCCTAAGCACCGCTACGATATTATCGAGGTGGACTATGTCGGAGGGGGGCACCGCACACTGTTAAAAGATCAATGATCAATTGTTGTGTCTATGGGGTGCCCCTGGCCCCGTATATAAAGGAGCAAGGGGAGGAGGCGGCCGGCCAGGGAGAGGCGCGCCTAGGGGGAGTCCTACTCCCACTAGGAGTAGGACTCCTCCTATTCCTAGTAGGAGTAGGAGAGGGGGAAGGAAAGGGAGAGGAGGAGAAGGAAAGAGGGGGCCGGCCCCCCTTGCCCTAAACAAATTTGGTTTGGGCCTTGGGTGGCGCGCCCCACACTCCCCTTGCTGCCCTCTATTTCCACTAAGGCCCATGTAGGCCCATTAAGCCCCCCGGGTGGGGGGGGGGTTCCGGCAACCCCCGGTACTCCGGTAAAATCCCGATTTTACGCGGAACACTTCCGATATCCAAATATAGGCTTCCAATATATCAATCTTTATGTCTCGACCATTTCGAGACTCCTCGTCATGTCCATGATCACATCTGGGACTTCAAACAACCTTCGGTACATCAAAACATATAAACTCATAATATAACTATCATCGAAACTTTAAGCGTGTGGACCCTACGGGTTCGAGAACTATGTAGACATGACCGAGACATGTCTCCGGTCAATAACCAATAGCGGAACCTGGATGATCATATTGGCCCCCACATATTCTACGAAGATCTTTTATCGGTCAGACCGCATAACAACATACGTTGTTCCCTTTGTCATCGGTATGTTACTTGCCCGAGATTCGATCGTCGGTATCTCAATACCTAGTTCAATCTCGTTATCGGCAAGTCTCTTTACTCGTTCCGTAATACATCATCCCGCAACTAACTCATTAGTTACAATGCTTGCAAGTCTTATAGTGATGTGCATTACTGACTGGGCCCAGAGATACCTCTCCGACAATCGGAGTGACAAATCCTAATCTCGAAATACGCCAACCCAACAAGTACCTTCGGAGACACCTGTAGAGCACCTTTATAATCACCCAGTTACGTTGTGACGTTTGGTAGCACACAAAGTGTTCCTCCAATAAACGGGAGTTGCATAATCTCATAGTCATAGGAACATGTATAAGTCATGAAGAAAGCAATAGCAGAATACTAAACGATCAAGTGCTAAGCTAACGGAATGGGTCAAGTCAATCACATCATTCTCCTAATGATGTGATCCCGTTAATCAAATGACAACTCATGTCTATGGCTAGGAAACATAACCATCCTTGATCAACGAGCTAGTCAAGTAGAGGCATACTAGTGACACTCTGTTTGTCTATGTACTCACACATGTATTATGTTTCCGGTTAATACAATTCTAGCATGAATAATAAACATTTATCATGAAATAAGGAAATAAATAATAACTTTATTATTGCTTCTAGGGCATATTTCCTTCAGAAGGTTGTGTAGTAGACATCAGGACACAATGAACAGGACTTACACTACAAAAAAAAGACACATCCGTGACATTTTGGGCCGAACAATTTTTTTCTATCATGCTTATGACACTTCTATGACGATAATTGTGACAAAACCCGGTATCATCATAGACGTGGTGGGCTCCTACTTATATGACAAAAAATCATTACAGAAAATGGGCTTTTCGTCCTGGGCGGGCCGGAGACGCAGCTGCATGACATTCTTTGGGCCGTCCATGACGGAAAAAACCATGGTAGAAGCGAGGGCGAGGAAAATATCGGGGAGTTCCCGGTTACGGTGGGTGGTCGGGGCCAAGCGATGCGCGTTTCTCTCGTACACATACGCGCGTATGTGCGAGGCGTTACGCTCTGACTGAACCTGAGCGAGGCCTTGGGCTCTAACTGAACCCGAGCGATTGCACTAGCTACGTTACTGAACCCGAGCGATCAATCGATGGCTGTTAACTGAAACCGATCGAGCGATTCCTTCGCTACTGCTGCTAACTGAAGCCGATCGAACCTGCTGCCTCTTGATGAACGGTGAGCGTTGTTGGGGGGGTTTGGATGAACAATTCTCGGTGGGGGGTTGGATGAACAGGACCCCATGGTAGTAGAGGCCGTTGCCGCTGGATGAATAGAACCCCGATCGATCGAGCCGGTAGATGAACAGGACCCCGTGGAGGGCTGGATGAACAGGACCCCATGGAGGGCTGGTTGAACAGTAACCGGTGGAGTGCTGGTTGAACAATAGCCGGTGGAGGGCTGGATGAACAGTAGCCCGTGGAGGGGTGGATGAACAGGAGGATTATCGGTTGACAATAATATTTGGTTCTTCTCTGAATTCTTATATGCATGATTTGATATCTTTGCAAGTCTCTTTGAATTATCGGTTTAGTTTGGCCTACTAGATTGATCTTTCTTGCAATGGGAGAAGTGCTTAGCTTTGGGTTCAATCTTGCGGTGTCCTTTCCCATTGACAGCAGGGGCAGCAAGGCACATATTGTATTGTTGCCATAGAGGATAAAAAGATGGGGTTTATATCATATTGCTTGAGTTTATCCCTCTACATCATGTCATCTTGCTTAATGCATTAATCTGTTCTTATGAACTTAATACTCTAGATGCATGCTGGATAGCGGTCGATGTGTGGAGTATAGTAGTAGATGTAGAATCGTTTCGGTCTACTTGACGTGGACGTGATGCCTATATTCATGATCATTGCCTAGATATTCTCATAACTATGCGCTTTTCTATCAATTGCTCGATAGTAATTTGTTCACCCACCGTAATATATGCTATCATGAGTGAAGCCACTAGTGAAATCTATGGCCCCCGGGCCTATTATACATCATATTAGTTTCCCTTCAACTTGCCCATTTCTGTCGCCGTTTATTTTGCAATCTTTACTTTCCAATCTATACAACAAAAATACCAAAAATATTTACTTTACTATCTTTATTAGATCTCACTTTTGCGAGTGACCGTGAAGGGATTGACAACCCCTTTATCGCTTTGGTAGCAAGGTTCTTGATCGTTTGTGCAGGTACTAGGTGACTTGCGTGTAATCTCCTACCGGATTGATACCTTGGTTCTCAAAAACCGAGGGAAATACTTACGCTACTTTGCTCCATCACCCTTTCCTCTTCAAGGTAAAACCAACGCATGCTCAAGAGGTAGCAAGAAGGATTTCTGGCGCCGTTGCCGGGAAGATCTACGCTCAAGTCAAGACATACCAAGTACCCATCATAAACTCTTCTCCCTCGCATTACATTATTTGCCATTCGCCTCTCATTTTCCTCTCCCCCACTTCTGAAACGATTTTCGAAAACCATTTGCCTTTTCTTCGCCTCTTTTCCGTTCACCTCTTTTCGCTTGCTTCTTGTGTGTTCGTTCTTAGTACGGTTTGCTGCCATCATGTATGAAACTGGGGAGGTTATCATTGAAAAGGATAGTAGTAACAACGGGGGAAACTTTGATGCTTTTGATAATCCTCATGAAGAACCTACAATTTTACACACTAAAAAGTTTTGGATTGGTAGTGGTAATATTATTGGAAAAGGAGTTATTCAAGATTTCTTTACTTGTGCCGATGCTGTGCCCACTATGGGTGGGTCTATTCTTCATAGAACTAGTAGTCTTGCGGATGCTATATCCTTGCTCGTGGTTGAACTTGAAGGACAATTTATTCATATGCATCCTTGCATACAAAGGATTTTTCTAGAATTTTCCAATATTGAGCATTCTTCTGTTAAGCGAGCAGCTACTATCTTTTTAGCACATGAGTTCAGATTTATAATGAAAGAGGCCAATGAAATTTTTGCGCATTATAGGGTGGATGCTGGTCGTCCTCCCATAGAAGCTATCCTTTTGAATCAAGAAGACATAACGCGTTTACGATCTTTAGATCATGTTTCCTATAATGAAAACCCTAGAAAGAAGGTTCCTACCGATGTTTTAGTTGATAGGATTTCTGAACTTAATGATAATTTTGCTATTCAGAAAAACGGGCTAGGTTTTTCTCTTGAACAAAGGCTCATGACTTTTTGCCAAAAGAATGCTTATAATGATGAATTGGTTGTGTAATATGAGGGGCCAAAGGAGGAACCAATGCCTCCCGAGCTTGATCTGGGGGACATTTGTCCCATTAAATTTAGCCCTTTTGATTACTTTTGCTTGCCACAAAAAAACTTGCTGCTGAACGTATGGAATATGAGATGAGTTTTCACGATTTTCCATATCATTATTATGGCAATACCTAGATCTATCCTTGTTTTTATGCCTAGCTAGGGGCGTCAAACGATAGCGCTTGTTGGGAGGCAACCCAATTTTATTTGTGTTCCTTGCTTTTTGTTCCTGTTTAGTAATAAATAATTCATATAGCATCTGGTTAGATGTGGTTTTATGTTTTAATTAGTGTTTGTGCCAAGTAGAACCAATAGGATCTTCTTGGGTGATAGTTGTTTGATCTTGCTGAAAAAGACAGAAACTTTGCGCTCACGAAAATAATTGTTAAAATTCACCAGAACGTGATAAGTTGGTAATTCTTTTTGCATTAGATAAATATACAAATTATCCAGGTTGTCCTAGTTTTTCAGAATTTTTGGAGTTCCAGAAGTATTCGAACAAATCAGATTGCTACAGACTGTTCTATTTTGACAGATTCTGTTTTTCGTGTGTTGTTTGCTTATTTTGATGAATCTATGAGTAGTATCGGAGGGTATGAACCATAGAGAAGTTGGAATACAGTAGGTTTAACATCAATATAAATAAAGAATGAGTTCATTACAGTACCTTAAAGTGGTGGTTTATTTTCTTATACTAACGGAGCTCATGAGATTTTCTGTTAAGTTTTGTGTTGTGAAGTTTTCCAGTTTTTGGGTAAAGATTTGATGGATTTTGGAATAAGGAGTGGCAAGAGCCTAAGCTTGGGGATTCCCAAGGCACCCCAAAGTAAAATTCAGGGACAACCAAAAGCCTAAGCTTGGGGATGCCCCGGAAGGCATCCCCTCTTTCGTCTTCGTCTATCGGTAACTTTACTTGAGGCTATATTTTTATTCACCACATGATATGTGTTTTGCTTGTAGCATCTTGTATGATTTGAGTGTTTGCTTTTTAGTTTACCACAATCATCCTTGCTGTACACACGTTTTGAAGAGACACCATGAATCGGAATTTATTAGAATACTCTATGTGCTTCACTTATATCTTTTGAGCTAGATAATGTTGCTCTAGTGCTTCACTTATATCTTTTTAGAGCACGGTGGTGGTTTTATTTTATAGAAATTATTGATCTCTCATGCTTCACTTATATTATTTTGAGAGTCTTTTAGAACAGCATGGTAATTTGCTTTGGCTATAAAATTAGTCCTAATATGATGAGCATCCAAGATGGGTATAATAAAAAGTATCATGTAGAGTGCATCAAATACTATGAGAAGTTTGATTCATTATGGTTGTTTTGAGATATGAAGATGGTGATATTAGAGTCATGCTAGTTGAGTAGTTGTGAATTTGAGAGATACTTGTGTTAAAGTTTGTTATTCCCGTAGCATGCACGTATGGTGAACCGTTATGTGATGAAGTCGGAGCATGATTTATTTATTGATTGTCTTCCTTATGAGTGGCGGTCGGGGACGAGCGATGGTCTTTCCCTACCAATCTACCCCCCTAGGAGCATGCGCGTAGTACTTTGTTTCGATAACTAATAGATTTTTGCAATAAGTATGTGAGTTCTTTATGACTAATGTTGAGTCCATGGATTATACGCACTCTCACCCTTCCACCACTGCTAGCCTCTCTAATATCGCGCAACTTTCTCCAGTATCATACACCCACCATATACCTTCCTCAAAACAGACACCATACCTACCTATTATGGCATTTCCATAGCCATCCCGAGATATATTGCCATGCAACTTTCCACCGTTCCGTTTATTATGACACGCTCCATCATTGTCATATTGCTTTGCATGATCATGTAGTTGACATCGTATTTGTGGCAAAGCCACCGTTCATAATTTTTCATACATGTCACTCTTGAATCATTGCACATCCCGGTACACCGCCGGAGGCATTCACATAGAGTCATATTTTGTTCTAAGTATTGAGTTGTAATTCTTGAGTTGTAAGTAAATAAAAGTGTGATGATCATCATTATTAGAGCATTGTCCTAGTGAGGAAAGGATGATGGAGACTATGATTCCCCCACAAGTCGGGATGAGACTACGGACGAAAAAAATAAAATAAAAAAGAGGCCATAAAAAAAGAGAAAGGCCCAAACAAAAAAATAAAAAATGAGAGAAAAAGAGAGAAGGGACAATGCTACTATCCTTTTACCACACTTGTGCTTCAAAGTAGCACCATGATCTTCATGATAGAGAGTCTCCTATGTTGTCACTTTCATATACTAGTCGGAATTTTACGTTATAGAACTTGGCTTGTATATTCCGATGATGGGCTTCCTCAAATTGCCCTAGGTCTTCGTTGAGCTTTCATACACTTATAGCTCTAGTGCATCCGTTGCATGGCAATCCCTACTCACTCACATTGATATCTATTGATGGGCATCTCCATAGCCCGTTGATACGCCTAGTTGATGTGACACTATCTTCTCTTTTTTGTCTTCTCCACAACCACCATTCTATTGTTGGGTAACGTAGCAGAAATTCAAAATTTTCTACGCATCACCAAGATCAATCTATGGAGTAATCTAGCAACGAGGGGAAGGAGAGTGCATCTACATACCCTTGTAGATCGCGATGCGGAAGCGTTGCAAGAACGCGGATGAAGGAGTCGTACTCGTAGCGATTCAGATCGCGGTTGATTCCGATCTAAGCACCAAAGAACGGTGCCTCCGCGTTCAACACACGTGC
Source organism: Aegilops tauschii subsp. strangulata (assembly GCF_002575655.3). Lineage (NCBI taxonomy): Eukaryota > Viridiplantae > Streptophyta > Magnoliopsida > Poales > Poaceae > Aegilops > Aegilops tauschii. The sequence goes on along the minus strand of NC_053037.3, from coordinate 498,279,810 downwards.
AGCCCGGTGACGTCTCCCACGCCTTAATCCAGCAAGGAGAGAGGGAGAGGTTTGGGAAGACTCCGTCCAGCAGCAGCACGACGGCGTGGTGGTGATGGAGGAGCGTGGCAATCCTGCAGGGCTTCGCCAAGCACCGCGGGAGAAGAGGAGGGAGAGGGGTAGGGCTGCGCTATGAGAGAGACCATCTCGTGTGTATGGCAGCCCCAAAACCTCAAGTATATATAGGGGAAGGGGAGGGGCTGCGCCCCCATCTAGGGTTCCCTCCCCAGGGGTGGCGGCAGCCCCCAAACCCATCTAGGGTGCGGCCAAGGGGAGGAGAGGGGGCGCCACTAGGGTGGGCCTTAAGGCCCATCTGGACCTAGGGTTTGCCCCCTCCCACTCTCCCATGCGCCTTGAGCCTTGGTGTCCCTTCCCACACTTGGCTCACGCAGCCTTCTGGGGCTGGTGGCCCCACTTGGTGGACCCCCGGGACCCTCCCGGTGGTCCCGGTACATTACCGATATCACCCGAAACTTTTCCGGTGACCAAAACAGGACTTCCCATATATAAATCTTTACCTCCGGACCATTCCGGAACTCCTCGTGACGTCCGGGATCTCATCCGGGACTCCGAACAACATTCGGTAACCACGTACATACTTTCCCTATAACCCTAGCATCATCGAACCTTAAGTGTGTAGACCCTACGGGTTCGGCAACCATGCAGACATGACCGAGACGTTCTCCGGTCAATAACGAACATCGGGATCTGGATAGCCATGTTGGCTCCCACATGTTCCACGATGATCTCATCAGATGAACCACGATGTCGGGGATTCAATCAATCCCGTATACAATTCCCTTTGTCTATCGGTATGTTACTTGCCCGAGATTCGATCGTCGGTATCCCGATACCTTGTTCAATCTCGTTACCGGCAAGTCTCTTTACTCGTTCCGTAACTCACATCATCCCGTGATCAACTCCTTGGTCACATTGTGCACATTATGATGATGTCCTACCGAGTGGGCCTAGAGATACCTCTCCGTGTACACGGAGTGACAAATCCCAGTCTCGATTTGTGCCAACCCAACAGACACTTTCGGAGATACCTGTAGTGCACCTTTATAGCCACCCAGTTACGTTGTGACATTTGGTACACCCAAAGCATTCCTATGGTATCCGGGAGTTGCACAATCTCATGGTCTAAGGAAATGATACTTGACATTAGAAAAGCTCTTAGCAAACGAACTACACGATCTTGTGCTAGGCTTAGGATTGGTTCTTGTCCATCACATCATTCTCCTAATGATGTGATCCCGTTATCAACGACATCCAATGTCCATGGTCAGGAAACCGTAACCATCTATTGATCAACGAGCTAGTCAACTAGAGGCTTACTAGGGACATGGTGTTGTCTATGTATCCACACATGTATCTGAGTTTCCTATCAATACAATTCTAGCATGGATAATAAACGATTATCATGAACAAGGAAATATAATAATAACCAATTTGTTATTGCCTCTAGGGCATATTTCTAACAGTCTCCCACTTGCACTAGAGTCAATAATCTAGTTCACATCACCATGTGATTAATACTCACAGGTCACATCACCATGTGACCAACATCCAAAGAGTTTACTAGAGTCAACAATCTAGTTCACATCACTATGTGATTAACACTCAATGAGTTCTGGTTTGATCATGTTATGCTTGTGAGAGAGGTTATTAGTCGACGGGTCTGAACCTTTCAGATCCGTGTGTGCTTTACGAATATCTATGTCATCTTGTAGATGCTACCACGCGCTACTTGGAGCCATTTCAAATAACTGCTCTACTATACGAATCCGGTTTACTACTCAGAGTCATCCGGATTAGTGTCAAAGTTCGCATCGACGTAACCCTTTACGACAAACTCCTTTTCACCTCCATAATCGAGAAAATTCCTTAGTCCGCTAGATACTAAGGATAAGTTCGACCGCTGTCATGTGATCCATTCCCGGATCACTATTGTACCCCTTGACCAACTCATGGCAAGGCACACTACATGTGCGGTACACAGCATAGCATACTATAGAGCCTACGTCTAAAGCATAGGGGACGACCTTCGTCCTTTCTCTCTCTTCTGCTGTGGTCAGGTCTTGAGTCTTACTCAATGCTCACACCTTGTAACACAGCCAAGAACTCCTTCTTTGCTGATCTATTTTGAACTCTTTCAAAATCATGTCAAGGTGTGCGTTCTTTGAAAGTATCATCGGGCGTCTTTATCTATCTCTATAGATCTTGATGCCCAATATGTAAGCAGCTTTTATCCAGGTCTTCCTTTGAAAAACTCCTTTCAAACAACCCTTTATGCTTTCCAGAAATTTTACATCATTTCGGATCAACAATATGTCATTCACATATACTTATCAGAAATGTTGCAGCGCTCCCACTCATTTTATTGTAAATACAAGTTTCTAACAAACTTTGTATAAACCCAAAAACTTTGATCACTCCATCAAAGCGTATATTCTGACTCCGAGATGCTTGCTCTAGTCCATGGAAGGATTGCTGGAGCTAGCATACCTTTTAGCATCTTTAGGATCGACAAAACCTTTCTGATTGTATCACATACAACCTTTCCTTACGAAAACTGGTAAGGAAACTTGTTTTGACATCCATCTGCCAGATTTCATAAATGCAGCTAATGCTAACATGATTCCGACGGACTTAAGCATCGCTACGGATGAGAAAATCTCATTGTAGTCAACTCCTTGAACTTGTGGAAATACTCTTTGCCACAAGTCGAGCTTCATAGACGGTAACATTACCGTCCACGTCCGTCTTCTTCTCAAAGATCCATTTATCTCGGATTTCATGGCTTCTAACCATTTGTCGAAATATGGGCCCACCATCGCTTCTCCATAGCTCGTAGGTTCAATATTGTCCAACAACATGATATCTCAGACAGGATCACGTACCACTCTGAAGTAGCGCGCATCCTCGTCGTCCTACGAGGTTTGGTGGTGACTTGATCAGAAGTTTCATGATCACTATCATAAGCTTCCACTTCAATTGGTATAGGTGCCACAGGAACAACTTCATGTGCCCTGCTACACACTAGTTGAAGTGACGGTTCAATAACCTTATCAAGTCTCCACCATCCTCCCACTCAATTCTTTCGAGAGAAACTTTTCCTCGAGAAAGGACTCGTCTCTAGAAGCAATTACTTTTGCTTCCAGATCTGAAATAGGAGGTATACCCAACTGATTTTGGGTATTCTATGAAGATGCATTTATCCGCTTTAGGTTCGAGCTTATCAGCCTGAAACTTTTTCACATAAGCATCGCAACCCCAAAATTTTAAGAAACGACAACTTAGGTTTCTCTAAACGGTGTCGTCTCAACGGAATTGCGTGGTACCCCTTTTTAAAGTTAATGCGGTTGTCTCTAATGCCTAACCCATAAACGATAGTGGTAATTCGATAAGAGACATCATGGTATGCACCATATCCAATAGGGTGTAGTTATGATGTTCGGACACACCATCACACTATGGTGTTCCAGGCGGTATTAATTGTGAAATACTTTCCACAATGTCTTAATTGTGTGCCAAACTCGTAACTCAGATACTCATCTCTATGATCATATCACAGATATTTTATCCTCTTGTCACGACGATCTTCAACTTCACTCTGAAATTACTTGAACCTTTCAATAATTCAGACTTGTGTTTCATCAAGTAAATACACTCAGCATCTACTCAAATCATCTGTGAAGTAAGAACATAATGATATCCACTGCATGCCTCAGCACTCATTGGACTGCATACATCAAAATGTATTACTTCCAACAAGTTGCTCTCTTGTTCCATCTTACTGAAAAACGAGGACTTTCAGTCATCTTGCCCATGTGGTATGATTTGCATGTCTCAAGTGATTCGAAATCAAGTGAGTCCAAACGATCCATCTGCATGGAGTTTCTTCATGCATATATACCAATAGACATGGTTCGCATGTCTCAATTTTTCAAAAAATGACTGAGTCCAAAGATCCATCTACATGGAGCTTCTTCATGCGTTCTATACCAATATGACTCAAATTGCAGTGCCACAAGTATGTGGTACTATCATTACTATTTTATATCTTTTGGCACGAACATGTGTATCACTACGATCGAGATTCATTTTAGGTGCAAGACCATTGAAGGTACTATTCAAATAAACAGAGTAACCATTATTCTCCTTAAATGAATAACCGTATTGCGATAAACATAATCCAATCATGTTTATGCTCAACGCAAACACCAATCTCGATGGTAGAGGGAGCATGCGATGCTTGATCACATCAACCTTGGAAACACTTCCAACACACATCGTCATCTCACCTTTAGCTAGTCTCCATTTATTATGCAGCTTTTATTTCGAGTTACTAACACTTAGCAACCGAACCGGTATCTAATACCCTGCTGCTGCTAGGAGTAATAGTAAAGTACACATTCATATAACATATATCCAATATAATTCTGTCGACCTTGCCCGCCTTCTCATCTACCAAGTATCTAGGGTAGTACTGCTTCAGTGACCGTTCCCCTTATTACAGAAGCACTTAGTCTCCGGTTTGGGTTCAACCTTGGGATTCTTCACTAGAGCAGCAAACGATTTGCTGCTTCACGAAGTATCCCTTTTGCCCTTGCTCTTCTAGAAACTAGTGGTTTTACTAACCATCAACAATTGATGCTCCTTCTTGATTTCTACTTTCGCGGTGTCAAACATCGTGAATAGCTCAAGGATCATCATAACTATCCCTGATATGTTATAGTTCATCACGAAGCTCTACTAGCTTGGTGGCAGTGACTATGGAGAACCATCACTATCTCATCTGGGAGATTAACTCCCACTCGATTCAAGCGATTGTGGCACTGAGACAATCTGAGCACATGCTCAACGATTGAGCTTTTCTCCCTTAGCTTGCAGGCTTAAGAAACTTGTCAGAGGTCTCATACCTCATGACGTGGGCACTAGTCTAAAATCCCAATTTCAGTCTTCGGAACATCTCATATGTTCTGCGACGTTTCAAAACCGTCTTTGGTGCCACAATTCTAAACCGTTAGCAATACGCACTGAACTATCACGTAGTCATCAAAACGTGTGTGTCAGATGTTTCGCAACATCTACATACGACGCTGAGGTTCAGCACACCGAGCGGTGCATTAAGGACATAAGCCTTCTGTGCAGCAATGAGGACAATCCTCAGTTTACGGACCCAGTCCGCATAATTGCTACTACCAACTTTCAACTAAATTTTCTCTAGGACATATCTTAAACAGTAGAACTAAAGCGTATGACATAATTTGCAAAGACCTTTTGACTATGTTCATGATAATTGAGTTCATCTGATTAATGAACTCCCACTCAGATAGACATCCCTCTAGTCATCTAAGTGATACATGATCCGAGTCAAACTAGGCCGTGTCCAATCATCACGTGAGACGGACTAGTCATCATCGGTGAACATCTCCATATTGATCGTATCTTCTATACGACTCATGCTCGACCTTTCGGTCTCTTGTGTTCCGAGGCCATGTCTGTACATGCTAGGCTCGTCAAGTCAACCTAAGTGTTTCGCATGTGTTCCGAGGCCATGTCTGTACATGCTAGGCTCGTCAACACCCGTTGTATTCGAACGTTAGAATCTATCACACCCGATCATCACGTGGTGCTTCGAAACAACGAACCTTCGCAACGGTGCACAGTTAGGGGGAACACTTCTCTTGAAATTTTAGTGAGGGATCATCTTATTTATGCTACCGTCGTTCTAAGCAAATAAGATGCATAACATGATAAACATCACATGCAATCAAATAGTGACATGATATGGCCAATATCATTTTGCTCCTTTGATCTCCATCTTCGGGGCACCATGATCATCTTTGTCACCGGCATGACACCATGATCTCCATCATCATGATCTCCATCATTGTGTCTTCATGAAGTTGTCACGCCAACGATTACTTCTACTTCTATGGCTAACGCGCTTAGCAATAAAGTAAAGTAACTTACATGGCGTTATTCAATGACACGCAGGTCATACAAAAAATAAAGACAACTCCTATGGCTCCTGCCGGTTGTCATACTCATCGACATGCAAGTCGTGATTCCTATTACAAGAATATGATCAATCTCATACATCGCATATATCATTCATCTAACTTCTGTCCATATCACATCACATAGCACATGCTGCAAAAACAAGTTAGACGTCCTCTAATTGTTGTTGCAAGTTTTTTACGTGGCTTGTATAGGTTTCTAGCAAGAACGTTTCTTACCTACGTAAAACCACAACGTGATATGCCAATTTCTATTTACCCTTCATAAGGACCCTTTTCATCGAATCCGTTCTGACTAAAGTGGGAGAGACAGACACCCGCTAGCCACCTTATGCAACTAGTGCATGTCAGTCGGTGGAACCTGTCTCGCGTAAGCGTACGTGTAAGGTCGGTCTGGGCCGCTTCATCCCACAATGCCGCCGAAACAAGATAAGACTAGTAGCGGCAAGAAGAATTGGCAACATCTACGCCCACAACTACTTTGTGTTCTACCCTGGCTCTGATACCGCTGTTGGGTAACGTAGCAGAAATTCAAAATTTTCTATGCATCACCAAGATCAATCTATGGAGTAATCTAGCAACGAGGGGAAGGAGAGTGCATCTACATACCCTTGTAGATCGCGATGCGGAAGCATTGCAAGAACGCGGATGAAGAGGTCGTACTCGTAGCGATTCAGATCGCGGTTGATTCCGATCTAAGCACCGAAGAACGGTGCCTCCGCGTTCAACACACGTGCAGCCCGGTGATGTCTCCCACGCCTTGATCCAGCAAGGAGAGAGGGAGAGGTTTGGGCAGACTCCGTCCAGCAGCAGCACGACGGCGTGGTGGTGATGGAGGAGCATGGCAATCCTGCAGGGCTTCGCCAAGCACCGCGGGAGAAGAGGAGGGAGAGGGGTAGGGCTGCGCTATGAGAGAGACCATCTCGTGTGTATGGCAGCCCCAAAACCTCAAGTATATATAGGGGAAGGGGAGGGGCTGCGCCCCCATCTAGGGTTCCCTCCCCAGGGGTGGCGGCAGCCCCCAAACCCATCTAGGGTGCGGCCAAGGGGAGGAGAGGGGGGCGCCACTAGGGTGGGCCTTAAGGCCCATCTGGACCTAGGGTCTGCCCCTCCCACTCTCCCATGCGCCTTGGGCCTTGGTGGGGGGCGCACCAGCCAACCTGGGGCTGGTCCCTTCCCACACTTGGCCCACGCAGCCTTCTGGGGCTGGTGGCCCCACTTAGTGGACCCCCGGGACCCTCCCGGTGGTCCCGGTACATTACCGATATCACCCGAAAATTTTCCGGTGACCAAAACAGGACTTCCCATATATAAATCTTTACCTCCGGACCAGTCCGGAACTCCTCGTGACGTCCGGGATCTCATCCGGGACTCCGAACAACATTCGGTAACCACGTACATACTTTCCCTATAACCCTAGCGTCATCGAACCTTAAGTGTGTAGACCCTACGGGTTCGGGAACCATGCAGACATGACCGAGACGTTCTCCGGTCAATAACCAACAGCGGGATCTGGATACCCACGTTGGCTCCCACATGTTCCACGATGATCTCATCAGATGAACCACGATGTCGGGGATTCAATCAATCCCGTATACAATTCCCTTTGTCTATCGGTATGTTACTTGCCCGAGATTCGATTGTCGGTATCCCGATACCTTGTTCAATCTCGTTACCGGCAAGTCTCTTTACTCGTTCCGTAACTCACATCATCCCGTGATCAACTCCTTGGTCACATTGTGCACATTATGATGATGTCCTACCGAGTGGGCCCAGAGATACCTCTCCGTTTACACGGAGTGACAAATCCCAGTCTCGATTTGTGCCAACCCAACAGACACTTTCGGAGATACATGTAGTGCACCTTTATAGCCACCCAGTTACGTTGTGACATTTGGTACACCCAAAGCATTCCTACGGTATCCAGGAGTTGCACAATCTCATGGTCTAAGGAAATGATACTTGACATTAGAAAAGCTCTTAGCAAACGAACTACACGATCTTGTGCTAGGCTTAGGATTGGGTCTTGTCCATCACATCATTCTCCTAATGATGTGATCCCGTTATCAATGACATCCAATGTCCATGGTCAGGAAACCGTAACCATCTATTGATCAACGAGCTAGTCAACTAGAGGCTTACTAGGGACATGGTGTTGTCTATGTATCCACACATGTATCTGAGTTTCCTATCAATACAATTCTAGCATGGATAATAAACGATTATCATGAACAAGGAAATATAATAATAACCAATTTATTATTGCCTCTAGGGCATATTTCTAACATCTATTCCACCTATAGTGCTATATCCATGGCTCACGCTCATGTATTGCGTGAAGATTGAAAAGGTTTGAGAACATCAAAAGTATGAAACAATTGCTTGGCTTGTCATCGGGGTTGTGCATGATTAAATACTTTGTGTGATGAAGATAGAGCATAGCCAGACTATATGATTTTGTAGGGATAACTTTCTTTGGCCATGTTATTTTGAGAAGACATGATTGCTTTATTAGTATGTTTGAAGTATTATTGTTTTTATGTCAATATTGAACTTTTATTTTGAATCTTATGGATCTAAACATTCATGCCACAATAAAGAGAATTACATTGAAAATTCTGTTAGGTAGCATTCCACATCAAATTTTTTGTTTTTATCATTTACCTACTCGAGGATGAGCAGGAATTAAGCTTGGGGATGCTTGATACGTCTCCAACGTATCTATAATTTTTGATTGTTCCATGGTATTATATTATCTGTTTTGGATGTTTAATGGGCTGTAATATGCTCTTTTATATTACTTTTGGGACTAACCTATTAACCGAAGGCCCAGTGCCAGTTTCTGTTTTTTGCCTATTTCAATGTTTTGTATAAAAGGAATATCAAACGGAATCCAAACGGAATGAAACCTTCGCGATGATCTTTCTTGGACCGAAAGCAAACCAGAAGACTTGGAGATGAAGTCGGAGATGCAACGAGGCGGCCACGCGGCAGGAGGGCGCGCCCAGGGGGGTAGGCACGCCCCCACCCTCGTGGGCCCCTCGTAGCTCCATCAACGTACTTCTTTGGCCTATATATACTCTTATACCCTAAAAACATCAGGGAGAGCCACGAAACCACTTTTCCATCACCGCAACCTTCTGTACCCGGGAGATCCCATCTTGGGGCCTTTTCTGGTGATCTGCGGAGGGGGAATCGATCACGGAGGGCTTCTACATCAACACCATAGCCTCTCCGATGAAGCGTGAGTAGTTTACCGCAGACCTTCGGGTCCATAGTTATTAGCTAGATGGATTCTTCTCTCTCTTTGGTTCTCAATACAAAGTTCTCCTCGATGTTCTTGGAGTTCTATTTTGATGTAATACCTTTTGCGGTGTGTTTGCCGAGATCCGATGAATTGTGGATTTACGATCAAGATTATCTATGAATAATATTTGGTTCTTCTCTGAATTCTTATATGCATGATTTGATATCTTTGCAAGTCTCTTCGAATTATCGGTTTAGTTTGGCCTACTAGATTGATCTTTCTTGCAATGGGAGAAGTGCTTAGCTTGGGGTTCAATCTTGCAGTGTCCTTTCCCATTGACAGTAGGGACAGCAAGGCACATGTTGTATTGTTGCCATCGAGGATAAAAAGATGGGGTTTATATCATATTGCTTGAGTTTATCCCTCTACATCATGTCATCTTGCTTAATGCATTACTCTGTTCTTATGAACTTAATACTCTAGATGCATGCTGGATAGCGGTCGATGTGTGGAGTAATAGTAGTAGATGCAGAATCGTTTTGGTCTACTTGACACGGACGTGATGCCTATATTCATGATCATTGCCTAGATATTCTCATAACTATGCGCTTTTCTATCAATTGCTCGACAGTAATTTGTTCACCCACCGTAATATATGCTATCATGAGAGAAGCCACTAGTGAAATCTATGGCCCCCGGGTCTATTATACATCATATTAGTTTCCCTTCAACTTGCCAATTTCTATCGCCGTTTATTTTGCAATCTTTACTTTCCAATCTATACAACAAAATACCAAAAATATGTACTTTACTATCTTTATTAGATCTCACTTTTGCGAGTGACCGTGAAGGGATTGATAACCCCTTTATCGCGTTGGTTGCAAGGTTCTTGATTGTTCGTGCAGGTACTAGGTGACTTGCGTGTAATCTCCTACTGGATTGATACCTTGGTTCTCAAAAACCGAGGGAAATACTTGCGCTACTTTGCTGCATCAACCTTTCCTCTTCAAGGGAAAACCAACGCATGCTCAAGAGGTAGCACCCGTTTTGACCGTAGCGCTCCAACACAAGTCTGTTTCCTTCGTTTTGCGGTACGCCACACCCCTCCCGATCAACGGGGCCCCATTTCAGCCGTAGGAGGTCCAAGAGAAGTCCGTTTCCTCCGTTTTGCGGTACGCCAGACCCCTCCCGATGCACATGATCCCATTTCGACCGCGGTTGGTCGAACATAAGGCCGTTTCCTCCGTTCTGCGGTACGCCAGGCCTCATTTCGATCGGCTGTTCCATCCAAGCCGGTTGGCTCCCGATGAATACGACGTATTCCGTTGCCTCCTGATGAACACGACGCATTCCGGTGCCTCCCCATGAACACAACGACGACGCAGTTTCTCCGTTCCGACCCAGCCATGTATACAAGCCCTGGCCGTACGTATGCGCGAGTAGGTGTTCGAGACCCTGCCCGTATGTACGTACGTGGCCGTATTTACTTTCTTGCACCCTGGCCGCTGTACGTACGTGTACATGCTACGTGCACGCCTCTACTACGACACGTGCCCTTCCTTATATGGCCACGGTTCATCGATGCAGCCTACAGACAGACCGATCGACCAGTATGTACGTACACGTTCGTGACCAGAATGACAACGCTATGTACGCTTCGACCAGGTGGATTTCGATTGTCAGGCACTTCCTTGCGTGCGAAGATGTAGTTGGTGGGTCCCAGCAGTCAGGGGGCGGATCATTTTTTTGCCCATAATATGGACGCACTTCCTTGCATGCGAAGATGTAGCTGGTGGGTCCCAACAATCAGGGGGAAACGTTTTTTTCGTGAAATACGGTGGCCCGTTCTGTGGTTCCCTGTTATCAGGTGGAGGAATCATTATTTTCCGCGTAATAAGGAGGCACTTCCTTGCTGCGGCCGTGGACCCAGCTCTCAGCCTCTCCACGTACAGTACTCTTCCGATGGAAGTCGTTCCTTGACCACGTTGAGCACGCCGCGCCGAGAGCACCAGGGCGGTGGATGACGGTGAGGCCTAGGAAGGGGATGACGTGGAGCCGGGGAAGACGCGGTTGTGGATGCCCATGCGGAGAGGAGTACGTGGGTTCACTGGTTCGGCTGCGGTGTGAGGCTGCCATCGCCGCAGAATAACAGGGGGTGTGGGTGAGTGGAGGGATGGCTTGGCCAGTGGCAGGAGTAGTAGGGGGCGTTGAGGCCTCCGCGGCAGCACAGCCGGCCACGGGAGGCAGGAGCAGGCGACACGACCGGCGCTGCTTTGGGCGGCTGAAGCAAGATGACCAGAGGTTGAAGAAGCACGACGGCCGTTGGATGGACATCGTACGGTCACTGCAGCTAGAATCTTTTATATTGACTAAGTTGACAAAGCCCTTGGTACGCGTCAACTTAGTAGGCCCACAGGTCAGCCTCCGAAATGGTGCGCCCCAGATGTCAGGGGGAGGAATCATTTTTTGGGTGGCTGAAGCTAGAATATCCGAGATTAAAGAAGAAGCACGACATCCATTGGATGGACATCCAACGGCCACTGCTGCTAGAACCGTGTGTTCATTATAACTTGACAAAGCCTTGCATACGCGTCAACTTACTTTTTTTAGGGGACGCATCAACTTAGTAGGCCCACAAGTGTGTGGCAGAGAACTTATAGCACATTTGCGATTTGTAAGAATGTACAACCCATTTTTGAATTCTAATGGAATTTACTACAACCCATTTACAGTTTGTTAAAAGTACAGCCCATCTTCTAGCTAGGACAACGATTAATAATTTCAACCAACCGTTCAAAACAGAATTCAATAAAATTTCCCACATTTTGATGGGATCCGAAATATTTTTATCCCGAAATTTCTAGTCAGATTAAATACAATTTCAATATAAATATGTATTACGTAAAGAATCCAACGAAACATTGTGCGCGCAACAATTAATGAAATTAATATTTTCAAAATCCAAAAAACAATATTTTATAAACTAACTACGTGTTGGTTGCATTTTTTATAGTTACTGCCCAGTTTTTATAATTACATCCCATTTATTATTGCTTAAAGCCCATTTTCTTATTAAGCCTAATGCATCCCTCCTAGGAAAGATTTGCAGCCCAGCGGGGCGGAGAATAACAATTTGACCTTGCCTGGGTATTCCTCAAAAAAGTATAGCTGGGCTAGCCATTTTCAGCTTGAAAAAATTTAATATCTGGGCTGGATATCTGGCCTGGGCTAGACGGGCCACAGCCCGCTCAGTTAATACCCTGCTCTCTTCTGAACAACAATGAAAACATCGCTCAAGAAAAACTCTGTAGTGCTCACACCTCAAAAACACAAATACTGCTCGAGCTGCTTGGTCCCAGCCGTCGGCCGCTCCTTGTGCAATTCTCTCGTTTATTGACTACATAGGTTGACAATGGTGTGGGACCGTGATGTCAGGAAACCAGGAGGAAGCAACAAAAATTATAGTTGTACTTAATAAGGAGGCACTTGCGTACGTACGGCTATGGCCCTAGTGGGTCCCTACTATCATCCAGTCAAAATAAAGTCATCTCCTGAATCCTCATGTTCGTTGACCATGTTGACAATGCTCGGCGCCACGACAAGCGCAACAACTCGAAGGACGATGGAGAGGGACTTGCGGGCCCTACGGATGATCTGATACAGCGCCCGCTTCTCATTCAGGAAGCCAGGATCATCGGACACCTATGAGCACCTTCAAGAGACTGAGACGACATGAAACTGTAAGGCCGCGCTTGGGACCTCTGGTTTATTTCACACCTGTATTAAGATACAAGTGTAATTTACTCGTCATCAGAAACAACGCGTAAAATACAGGCATAATGAAACCGAGGGCCCGAGGTCTATAACGAAAACTTGCGTGTTACGCGTGTAATTTGAGAGACCAGTGTATATTTTACTAGTCGAAATCGACCAACCAAGCGCTTCGCCCGAGACCATATGCTTTTATTTACAAGCGTCAGTTTTACAAGCAGTTTTGGTTGGAAAACGACGATCCAATCACGGCCTAAGATGATGAGTTGGTCGGAAGATCATATGGTTTCACCTCTAACCTACCCGAGTTGTCGTATAGGCTATGAATGAAACATAATACAATGAACTACTTAAGCACAAAAACAACAGAAGAGGATGATGTTCATAACATGCAAATCACAAGCATTAGCTCAACATGCAAAACAATATGAAGCATTATTCTCAGGAGGCACGGTGAACAGCTCGTGATGCCGCATGCCACAGCATTCCAAGCTCAACTTTGCAATCAAACTCACAAGGCCTGGCATTACATAGACAACATTCAGAACAAACTCTTAAAATACCTTACATAAGTCAACATTCATGTGACTATGCATCTCAGCAGAGTAAATATTTCTGAACTGAAGACATGAATAGGAAAAAATGATCGACGTTGCTCACAGCAAAGGGTGTCCCACTCAAAAATATCAAATCCATGTCTTCTGACTAACATCAATGAGCAAAATTTGACAAGGTTTTCCAATTCCAATATATGAAACTAATGTCTTCTTGCTAACATCAATGATTAAACTTTGACAAGCTATTCCCATTCAAAATATGTAATGCCTATGATTGTGGAACAGGCAGGGTTTGTCATCAGTTTGTCACCTGATAGTCCGGTGGCTCAAGGTGACAACAAATGATTAGAGAACCATTCAATGTATTGTGCATGATGAAGTATTATGGAGGACACGAACCATCTGAACATTTTGTGCAGTTCCACTAAAATCAAGCTGAGCATCCCTGTGGATTTCGTATTTATATGCTGCAAGAAAACAAAGACACATCAGCACACACATGAATATTGGCCCCAGTGTCAACCCACCAATCGGTGGACTAACAAACTAAAAGTACGGTAAACAGGTTACCATACCCAGATGCCCCATCATTGTTGCTTAGAATGACATTGACAGACTTGGGGTCCTGTCCTGGCTTCTTGTACTTATTTGGGCACTTTTTGCCCAGTGCACTACACGTGTTGTAGAGTTGCCTATGCTCTCTGCAGACTAGTCATGTCACCAGCGTCTACTAATAATCTGTAAAGCTTCTCGATCATTCCTTTTGTAATGTAGCACGAACAGTGAATGCTTCTTTCTGCAAAGTGGTAAGACCAACTGGACCCACTAATGCAGCAGTTTGCCTTAGACATATTGGCTCCTTTTGTGCAGTTCAACTAAAATCAAAGTTGGAATAAAACCGAGCTTTAATTTTGATATCCCTGTAAGCAACAATAGGTATAACGGAAACAATTACTGAGAAATAACGGTTGATGACTTGTACTCCCAGAAGAAAAACATCTACTGCTCTACCTTATCTTAATGGGAAACAAAGCAGGAGAGTAGCAATTCTCAATCAGTGTGATTGATTCATATTAACTGAGACATTATCTTAACAATGCCTTGTTTCAACATGTATAAAGAATGACAAAGCAGAAAAGTACCATTCCTAAAACAATGCGACTAATTCATTTTAACAGAGACATTATCTTAACAATAGCTTGGTTAAACATGTAGAAAGAACTACAAAGCAGGATAATACCATTTGTAAAACACTGTAACTGATATATAATAACAGAGACACACTACAAAAAAATACACTTCCGTGATGATACGTGTTTGTCACAGTAGGTCGCGTTTTCTGTCATGCATGTACATCCATGACAAATATATGACAGAATCAAGATAGTCATACCTGTGCTGTCGTAGAAGTGTTCCATGACATTGCCAAAATTATCATCACAGAAGTGTCCACTACCATGACGATAAATCGCGTGCACAGAAGTGCTTTCGTCAAGGGTGACCGACACGTGGCATCCACCGTAACGGAACGCCGTTAAGCTATCGGGTCGGGTTTTGGATCCGATAACCCGTTAACAGCCCCGACCAATGGGAATTTTCCACGTGTAAAATCATCATTGGCTGGAGGAAACACGTGTCGGCTCATCGTTGGGACAGATGTCATGCACTCATTGGACGGAAGGCGCCTATGATACGTCGACACGTGGCACGGCCCAACAGAGGCCCATTCCTGTGAAAAGGATGGCCCGTTTGACTTGGTCAAAAGGTGGCGGGCCGGCCCATGGAAAGCCTATTAATGGCATGTTCGCATATAGCCCATTTACAGCCCGCTAAACCAAGGCCCGTTACGCCCTATCCGAATTAGGCCCAGTAGCGTCATCTGGGCCATCCAATATGATTCTAGTCCATTTTCACTTCTGGCGCATGTATGGCCCATGACGTCTGTCGGCCCATATGAGGCCCTATGTAACTCTTGGCCTATTAACGACCAGTGGTGAAACTGGCCCGTAATGAACAGTGTATCACTTTACACCCATTAACGGCCCGTGGTGAAACTGGCCCGTAATGAACAGTGTATCACTTTATACCCATTAACGGCCCGTTATTCCGTTGGGCCGTTTCCAGCCCATGTTATCTTTCGGCCTTCTCAGAGCCCATTTATTCTTGGGCTCATTTCCAGCATTCGTTTACTTACGGCCTGTTACTGTCATTTTCTGCTTGTGGGCCAAATTCAGCCCGTGGTTACAGTCGGCCCGTTTGTGGTCCGTTAATACGTTGGGCCATTTTCATAGCGTCATCAAATACAGCCTATTAATGATGGCCCGTTATGGTCGGCCCATGAACGGACGATTCCAACTCTAGCCCGTTTACGGCCATAATGCGGCCTGTTTGGCCCATGTTTGGCCAATCGATCATACGGCCCGTATAAGGCCCATTGATGATACGGCCCGCAGAAGGCCCATTGTTTCTATGGCCCGTAGAAGGCCCATAGTTTCTATGGCCCGTAGAAGGCCCACTATTTCTACGGCCAGTAGGAGGCCCAGTGTCACTACAGTAAATATTAGCCCATGGTTATTGTGGCCTAGTTTTAAAAAATAGGTTATTGCAGCGCTTACCGCGGAAAAAGAACTGCAATGACTACAAGCAAACAAATAAACAAGACAACAAGGAAATAAATAAGCAAGCAACTAACGCTAGGCTATCACGGCTATTACACATATTACATCCACCAGGCATCAAAGTTCGCCACCAGTGCAAATATAGGGAACAAAGCAGCATATCATATACATTGGTTGTCAAAGTTGGCGACCAGCGCAAATAAACGCCGCAGCAAAACAAATCTAGAACTGAAACCACTTCAGAAGATCTCAAGAAACAATATCCTGGGTACCCATAATGCTCGCAAGATGCTTAGCAAGCTTATTAACTTTCTCTTGTTTGGCGCTTAAATCCTCCAGCGCTTGCTGTTGCACCACAAAAGCTTCCTGTCGAGCACATCTGATCGATGTCTTTCAACTTGAAGTTGAGACTCAAGAAGACGAACTGATTCAGGCAGCGAGTTCGAAGAGCTTGTGCCAGCAGTAGTGGCCAGTAACTCGAATACTACATCAAGACAGGACTTTTGGGTTCCCTCACTGTCGTCAAGATAGTTTTTATCAGCTTTCTTGGAGACCAACAGGGATGTCTCACTATCTTGAACCTTATCTGCATTACTTCCTTTACCATTGGATAACGCGGTACTGTTCTCCAATATTTTGTCCGCATTCTAAAAGAGAAACAAGCAGACACATCACATGTTTACCATGTTGTATATGAAACTCATTTTGGTAAATGAGTTCAGTAGTAAAGTGGACAGGATAACAACATGAAACAAACATAGAGCAGGTTACAACAGCAAACCAGTTAAAGAAACAGGTTTAAAACATACCTGTTGCACCATTGGAGTTTCAATTCCATCCTTCAAAATTGAAAATAGGTGGTATGAGTAAATACAGTAATGCAAGAGCAAAGGAGTATGAACCATAGCTAGAGAACCTGACCTGAGAACAAATCTTCTTCTCCTTTAAGCGTTGAGTTGGGATTCGGAGTGGTGGTCCTCATGCTTTGGGCACTGCAGTTCCCTTACTAACTGCTCATGTTTGGGTGCTCTGTGGTCGAGACGGTGCTGTGTCAACTGGAACTGGGTTACTATCTGCCAGGGTTGGGGTTAGAAGGGGTGTAGCTGGTTCTCTGTCCAACTGGGTAGGGGTACAATCTGCGAAAGTCTAGGTTATGTGCGGTGGATCTGGTCCTTGGGCAAGTACAACCGTGGTTCTATCTGCATCAACTGGTAGCACTATCTTTTCTGAAGACCATGTTGTTACTCCCTTAGATACTGCCATCACGCTCTCCAATTCAAATGGCTGATAAACAAGAAAAGTAATTGAAAGTATAGACATTGTATGATAGACAGGTGCAATGGATAGTGGGGAATAAAAGAGGGCATGAAATAATTCATATTTATGTTGTCTAACCAAACAGGATAGCATGACACAATTTCACATATATGATGGCTAACTAAACAGGATAGCATGACGCAATTTCACATTATGATGGCTAACTAAAAAAGATGGAAAGACATAGTTCAAAATATGAGACTATGTAAACAGGATGACATGACATAACTATATAATGTGTTTATTAAATAGGTTGGCATGCTATAATTCACATACATTCACGGATAGAATGCCATAATTCAAAATATGATGATTGTAAACACTAAACAGGATGAGATGATATAACTATATGATGTCTTTATTAAATGGGTTGCCATGCCATAATTCAGATAGATGATGTGTATGTACTATGTAAACATGATGGCGTGATATAATTCAAATATATGATTTATATAGTAAGCAAGTAAGCAGATGGCAATCCATATATGATGTAAAAACTAAGCAATGCAAGACAACATGCATGACATGGGTAATATAACCCTGCCAAGTTTGAGCATAGATCTCAGGGGGGAAATAGGAGTGGTCATCAGTCTCTGAATCCTCCTCTGAGGAGCTCTCTGTAACCAGCAAGATGTCTGCTTCAGCAGGTAGCATTGTCTGCTCTGAATACCTTGTTTTCACTCCAGATACTTCCATCACCACTTCAAATGGCTGATGCACAGGAAGAGTAGTTGAATATACAAACGTTGTCGACAAATGGAACACGTAATACAAGAAAATGATAGCATGATATAATTCACATACATGATGATTGGCTAAACAGCATGGCATTGCATAATTCACATATATAATACCTTTGCAACAACATAGCATTGTATAATTCACATATATAATGTCTTGCAACAAGATGGCAATGCATAATTCACATATATGGTAATTAGACACTGAACAGGTGGCATTCACACAAAGCATGTCTAAACTAATCAAATGACATAGCAATGCGAGACACCATACGCACGATATGAGCAACATAACCCTGCCAAGTTAGAGCATACACCTCGGGGGGAATAGGACTGGTCATCTGTCTCTGAATCCTCCTCTGAGGAGCTATCCGTAACCAGCAAGATATGCGCTTCGTTAGATAGCATAGTCTGCTCTGAAGACCTTGTTTTCACTCCAGAATTTGCCATCACCGTGTCAAATGGCTGATGCACACGAAGAGCAGTTGAATGTACTAACATTGTTGACAAATGTAATATGTAACGAAAAAAAAGGATGGCCTGATATAATTTACATATAAGATGATTGGCTAAGCAGGATGGCATTGCAAAATTCACATATATGATGCCTGGCTAAACAAGATGGCGTTGCATAATTCACATAAACGATGAATAAACTAAACAGATGGCATTCGCACAAAGGATGTCTAAACTAAGCAGATGACATATTTGATGTTTAAAGTAAGCAATGCAAGACACCATATGCATGATATAACCAACATCAGCATGCCAAGTTAGAGCGAAGACCTCAGGGGGTAAATAGGAGTTGTCTTCTCCTTCTGAATCCCCCTCAGAACAGATATCTTCCTCTCGATTACAATCCGAAATGCGTGGAGGGGGGGCTGCCTTTGCGCCTACCATGGAGCGACGTCTGCATGAAATTGTATTTCCACGCAAGGCTCGTCTCTTTTGCTCTACATGTTCAGTTCCATTGTTTACAATAACTGTCATGCATAGGAATAAAACATAGTGAGATTATGTAAGGAGTGCATGCAGAAATCCAGAGTGATGGTAGCAACCTATGGATAGACCCAAAACCAATAATAGCAGGCAGATAATGGCTTCAGTTAAAAAATACAAATAATGGCTTCTTTACTGTTTGTTTCCCACCCAACATGAAACTCATAGTAGACACCGGAGATTAACCAGATAATAGATAGATACTATTGATAGCGGCCCTGATATGTACCCCACAACCATTTAAAAACTCAAGTTTGACCATTAGTTTGGAGCTGACTCAGAGTCTAATCGGTGAACAGGACGATAAAGTAGCATGTAATATTAAGCGATGCATAACGTAAGCAGACACGAAAGAGTGTGACCTCTCTTGCTGACCCGTGTAGTCCTCGAGGTCATCTGCTCGGTTGATGATGGTAATGCAGTTTTCATGGCTGCCAGCGGCGGGGAAGAAGATCTGAGGCAGCGAAAGACAGTCTGGAGGCCGGATCCCTGCTGTGCTGGACCCTTCTGTCGTTGGAGCAGCTGAGCTGGGGTGGACGACGGCGCAGCAGGAGCGGGACAAACCACACAAGGTTTTCTTTGACAACCATCTGTAAGAGAAGTAATTCTGTAAGGGCTCATTTGAATTGGAGGATTCCAACAATGCAGGGATAGGAAATAGACAGGAATAGGATAGGAATGCACGTGCAAAACAGAGAATTTAAAAACATAGGATTTCTGCCAATCTGGGTGTTTGATTCACAACAATTGGAAGATCACAGGATGCAAAGAAGCATGGTGAGATTAAGTCAAACCACAAGAAAATGTACGGTTATAATGCTATTATGCTACTATCTCTTAGTCTTGTGCTTCATGAATAGGAATTTGAAAAGGAGGACAAGTGAAAATTAAAATTCCTACGTTTTTTCTTTCAAGGAGACACTAAAGGAACAAATCTGTGTGCTCAGTGGACAATATATATAACATGTAGAGTAAAAAAGAGATGCAACAAGTGTACAACCTCTTTGGCGAAGCCATGTTGATCTCAGCGTGATTGGGTTGGCCGGTGAGGATGCTCCGGCTGACTTTCCTGTCGGAGGAGGGGAAGAAGATCTTAGGCGTCTGGAGATGGAGCCCGAGGTACTGCTCCGCTGTGATGGAGGGTTTCGTCGTTGGAGCAGCTCCGTTGAGTTGTACGACGCCGAGGCTGAAGCAGGACAAGAGAGACAATGAACAAAGTTAACCTGAGTGGAATTCTAATAGCATCTCCAATACATGACGTAAAATACATAACCACAAAGTGCTAGATGTAAAATACATGAGCCACTCATCTCTGAACTTAACTGTCGAAACTGAACTTAACTGTCGAAACTGAATTTTGCTGTCGAAACTGAATTTTGCTGTCGAAACTGAATTTTGCTGTCGAAACTGAACGCACTAGCAAGGTGAGGCTACACGTCGGTCGACTGACTTTTTCATCTCTGGTCAGTCGATTTTGCAGCCATTGGATATGAAATCAAGGGTCTGCGGTTCATCTTCAACCTCCACCCCCCTGAGCCGCCAGCCACCACCGGCCAAACAGCAGCCCCCCGCCGCCCGCGGCCGGCGGTGCGCCGCCCCGCCCGCCCCGAATACACTCCCCACCGCCGGTCCGCCGCCACCCCGGGCATCCCTCTAGGCCCTCCCGTGCCGAGCTTTTTCTCCGGCGATCCCCACGCCAACGCCCCGCCCCCGCCCCCGCCGGCGACCACCGCCCCCATCCCGAACCCTAAGATAGATAGTGGGGTACCTCTCCGGCGAGCCCCCCTCCCCGCTGCGGCTGGTTCTTCCTTCACCCCGGCGAGCCCCCCCACCCCCTGAAAATCAACTGAACCAAAAGTCGATTCAGTCGACTGAAGTGTAGCTAAATCGGAGCAGCATCGCAAGCAAGAGGAAGGGCTAGAGTAGCAGCGCGAGCAAGAGCAATAGCAAGAGCAGACCAGGCAGGGGACCAAGAGCAAGAGCAGAGCAGCAGCGCGAGCGAGAGCTAAAGCAGCAGCAACTCCTACTGATGTGGACATCGCTGCCGAGGGAGCGACGCCGTGGAGGAAGTGGCCGGCGACGCCACCGTGGATGGAGCCGTGTCGTGTCGGCTCGGGACCGAGCGCCGGCAGCACCGTGAGATCGAATCAAGAAGAAAATGCGGCGATTAGTGTACAACCTCTTTGGTGGCGCCGATTAGGCCGCAGCTTCATCCGAGGAAACGGTGATGGTGATGCTCTTCCGGTGGTGCAGGTGAAGACGGCGGTGTGGGAATGGAGGTGGTGCGAAAGACGAGGGGAACGTCGGGGCAGCTCCTTCGAGGTGGAGGACGGGGTGGCTGAACCGGCGGGACGATGAGATCGACGACGGATCCTCATCCGGTACGGTGGATGAGGGACGTCGAGGTGTTGCTATGGACGACGTCGTCGGCGAAGAGGCTCCGGCTGGGTGGCGGACGGAGCAGGGTGTGGGGTTTCATCGCGGGTTTTCGCGGCCTCGGTGTACGAATGGGTGGGCGGATGGGATGGCAGTGGGGAACCATGGCTTAGAGACGCACTTGTCCGAAATGTGGGGTAAGTTACGAAAGTACCCCCGCCGATTTGAGGCGGTTCATTTGGTTCAGGGGTAGCACGGGCATTTTGCGTGTCGGGATTTCACAGGAGGTGGGAGTTTTCGCGCATGTTGTAATTTCGGAATAGCAAGGCGCGGGTTGAGATGGAGGGAGTTGTCGGAGCACAACGAGACAAAGATATATCTTAAATATTTCGGGCTAACAAGGCGCGGGTTGAAATTTCCGGACAAGCCTAACGTGTACTGTACCAAATCAATGCGCACTACAAATGTCATTCAAAACTTTGAATTCATGTTATGTTCAATTAAAATATTTCGCTACGTGTATAATGCATGCAACCTACTACTCAAATGAACGTTTTAGTGCATTCCAAACGTATATACTACCGCTTCAATATGAACTAAATTTGAATTCGTTTCTCTATTTGAATAAGATCTACAGTAATGATTGTTGTGAAGTCAAAGCATTTGAATTCGTTTCTCTGTGTTAATAAGATCTACAATCATCATTATTGTCAAGTTAAACCATCGTTTGTGTATTATCTTCACAGCACACCACATGATTAGTCTCGAGTTACATATGAACTATGTGTACTATATGAACTCGAACTAGATTTTTTGAATCCACTTTATTTTGATTTCAAATCACATTACATTTCTAGCTCTAGCTAGATCTTCATAATCTAAACCATGTCTCATATGTATAATGTGTTTATCACATTATGTATGGTGCCCCGCCCCCTACGCCTACAAGTATTTAGATGTGAGTTGCAAACACCACACATTACCACAAATTCAAATAAAATGTGAGAATGTTCGATATATAGTATTGTTTAGATTGTTTGATATTTAGTTGTAAGCTGCAAACGCCACACATTATCACAAATTCAAATAAAATGTGAGATGGTTTGATGTATAGTATGGTTTAGATTGTTCGGCATTTAGCTGTGAGTTGCAAACGCCATGCATTATCACATTATGGTATAACATGTGCACAGCACGTGTATCACCGCTATATTCATGCATGCAATGTTTAAAACACTATGATCTCCTATTCAAATATATGAATCCGCTTTCATATCAAATTATGATCTTTGTTAGTCTCTTACACCCACACAATCCTCTAACCTTTGTAGCTACCACTAACTTTCTCTCGTGCATGCACACGCCCTCCTCGCCCTCCCCCTCCCTCGGCATTCTATCCACCGGGCACATTCATTTTTTTCTTTAGGTCGTTCTCCCAGAGTCTCCACAACTCCTTTCCGACACACACCGATCGATAAACCTCTCCAGCGATGCCTGCCTACAACATACACACACACCTTCAATCTCCTCCTTTATGTGTCCTTGCCTCGTGTCTCTCATACGGTCAGACACACGTGTAAACTCTCGCCCCTCTTTTCATCGATCTCACAACCGCACACTCCTCCCCCTATCTAGCTAGTAGTTGGGCCTCTCGCACCACCTCCTAGCTCCATTCTCTCTGTCTATCCGTCTCGCTGGGCCTTATTTGCCTCTAACAAATGGACATACACCGACCGATCTCTCGCTATACATATAGCTAGCTAGGTCCTTATAACTCGATTTTACCCACACGTCAATCGATCTACCTCATTAGTTGTGTCTCTCCCTTCCTCCGACAAACAACAATTGATCTACCGATCTAGTTAGGTTTGCTTACCAAACACATGGTTCCCCTTCATCATCCATGGATGCGTCCCGACAGATCTATCACGCACAGGCACACACAGAAACACATCCCCACTCTTATTGATAACATTGCAGTTCCACCCTCAGTTTGTCTAGTAGGCCTCTCCCACCATCTTCGAGAAGCAACTCCATCACCCATCCAGCACTCTACCCCTCTCCCTCCCTCTCCCTCCCTCTCTCTCTCTCTCTCCTCTCTCTCTGTCCCATCATATTTCCCGTCCTTCAGTTATGTATGGATGTCGACCGATCTCCCTCAAGACATAGCTGGGTCTCTCCTTCTCAACACATATACGAGTCGTTCTACCTCTATAGTTAGGCCTCTGCCTACCCCTCCCCCCACCCCCTCCCCCCCACACACACCGATACATCGAGCTCTCTAGTCATGTCTCCCTGCCACACACAAACTTGACATGTGCCCTCTAACATTCTGGTAGGACAGTCGCCCTATATCTTTGACTTGCACACACACACAATTTCGATGGCTCTCTTCATCGATCTCGCACCCACCCACTTGATCCTCTCTTCGACTCTATCGATAGCTATGACATCTCCCTCTCTTCTCGTGGATTGCCCGACCCTCTATGTATGATATGGATAGGCCTCCATTTCACACACATTGCATGCAAAATTTTGTTTGAGATGTCATCAACACATATTCCCACAAATAATTCATGAAATCAACCCCCACCCCACCCCCACCCCAAAACAAAAAACACTCACGAACGCAGTTTGTATCTCTCACACACACCCACGTAGGTGGGGGGCGTGCACGAAGAGAAGAGGTGCATGCACGGCGCACGTACTCCCGTCTCTTTCCCAACCACACCCGCGCGGTACACGGTGGAGCTCATTTCTGTACAAAAAAGGCAGCCCACGTGGTAATTTGGCACATGTACTGGTTGTCCACTTGGTGGAGGGAGGATCGTCTACCACGGGTGAACAAACAAATTGCGACTTGACGTGTTATGTTAAAAAAAGAGACAAACCATGTGGGGCCTACCTTAGAGGCAAGGCTCTATACACAGGAGTACTTTTGATGTGTCCCGTCAACTCGTAGAACGAGGAGAAGCTTGCTTAGTACACCGTCTCCCCCGCCCACGGGCGCGGTGGCTCGCAGGATGAGGTGAAGCTTGCTCCGCCTTACGCCCGCTCCCTCGCCCATGCGCGCGGTGGCTCGCATGACGAGGAGAAAAAATTACTACTCCCTCCGTTTACTCCTCGTCCCTACTACCTTGGTTATAGAGATTATATCATATTGTTTGGCATATATATGTCCTTAGTAGATTTCAATATGAACTACTAGTACATACTCCAAACACTGATGTATATAGACGTATTTTAGAGTGTAGATTCACTCATTTTGCTCCGTATGTAGCACTCTCCCTCGCCCCTCGACCCTCGCCCACGTGGTGGACGTGCATCAATTCATTCGGTCTCATATAGCCAGAAGATATATACTGCACTACCATTATTGCTTGACTTCCCGAAGAGGCGAAGAGCCAATCGCAAGGTTAATATTTTGGAGATGCCAAGCGCAAGGTTATAGGAGAACGAGTAGTAGGTGCCGCGTCATTTATAAATAAAGTTTTTTTCTTCAGTGGCACGTACGCAATATGATAGGTTCATATGGAGAGAAAAGGAAACCGCTCCACTATATACATAGTCAGGACGGGCCAGCCTACACGGTTTCTTGCTGGGGTTGCTCTCTTCACACTCTCTTGCACAAAATGACTGTGGCCACATCTCTAACATCCCGGAGGATCACGTCCGCTTGGGGAAGGGGTGGATGCTTAGTGTAGATGCGGTGGCCGTCGCCGACGGCGAAAACCCATTGTCGGCACGTCCCGATCAGGGGTCCCCGCCGTTCTCTCTCACAAAGCAGGTGAGGTTGCCTTCGTCCCTTGGTCACTGCCATGACGTGGGCAGTTGCCGCCTCCCGCCGCCCTCCTCAAGGTTGTGCTACGTCCCTCAGGTACAACTCCCTTTACAGCCGGCTTGCACCACTGCTCCAGCTGCCCACATCACTCCCTGTGGATATTTCTCTACTTCTTTGCCCTGCACATACCTCTACTGGCTTCTACGTACTGTATTTGTGATGAGTTTATGTCTCATCAACTAGTCCCAGTAATCTTATTCTAATCACGCTTCTTCAATTTCTTTGCCACAGGGATGCTCATCTCGATTTTGGTGAAACTGCACAAAATGATCCGATGGTCAAAAGGTTGCAAACTTCATTTATTAGGAAGCTCGAACGTTGCCAGCAAATTGAAGCTTGGTCAGGGTTCACGGTTCAAGGGCTAGGGACTGCATGGATCTTTTTTTGTTTAGCTGCCTCTGTTCCAAAATAAGTGTCAACTTTAGTAGTAGTACAACTTTGTACTAAAGGTTGCACAAAGTTGAGACACTTATTTTGGAACGGAGGGAGTACATATTTGCTATGATCTGTCAATCATTCAGATGTAATAGCATGCATGTTAGTCTCCTTTGTATTTGATGAAATGTTGCAACGGGCAACCTTGGATGCGAGATACATGTAACAGAAGCTGGAAGCTTCATAGCATTGTACAAATTTATCTCGCTGATAAATTACAATACGTACTATACTAGTACTTCCTCCGTTCCTAAATATAAGTCTTTGTAGAGATTTCACCATGAACCACGTGCGGATGTATATAGATGCATTTTAAGTGTAGATTCATTCATTTTGTTCCGTATGTAGTGGAATCTCTACAAAGACTTATCTACTAGTAATAGCTTGCCCCCACTACTAGGAATTCTCTATCCTCTCCTTGAGCCACATCATCAAAATTGATGTAGCCGGTAGATGAAGTAAATCAGTCCATAATAGCCGTCTGATCTAGACGTTGAGAGGCTCTGCACTAAGCCACATGCAAGCATGCAGAAATACCGTGGCACATGCATGTGAGTGGGTTTTAAATCACATCAACATGTCTGCATGCAAGCATGCACCGGTAGCATGCATGTAAGTGAGCTTTTAAGTCCCATTAACATGTCAAAAAGAAAAAAATCCCATTATGCAGTAGGAGTTGGCTGGTCTTTTTTCCTTACGTGGGATGATCTAAATGATGATGGGAGTTTATTTAGTTTGGCTACCGCATTTGTCATGCGGTTATAGAGTTTTTTTAGTTCTCTGAAATCGATAATTTTGCGCAGAGAGATATACCGCTGTTCCGCGGCAACGCGCGGGGACTCATCTAGTAATATTTAGGAACGGAGGGAGTACTATGTAAAGAGTTAGGTGTCGCACGGTGATAGTGTGAGGTGGGCCATGTAATCACTGAGCCTGCGTGTTTTCAATGCTCTTGCACGCCTCCACTGTAAGAATGGAGAAAATTGTAATCTAGTAGTAGTACCTCCTTTCGCTGAAAGCGTGGGACATCCAGCAGTCCTACCACCTCAGTAATAAAGACCAATGAGCCGTCAAATCACATAGACCCAGCAGTAAGTTGGACGGACGAAGCAACCATCAGTCTTGCGCCAGTGAGAGGTCGCGTCCGCTCTGCCCGGGCATGAATGCGGCACCGATTCTTTGGAGCGGTGCTGACTGTTTCGGGCGGGAAGCGCGCGCGGGCGATGGAGGGGCTTTGGGTGGGCCAGGCTGGTCAGGAGCGGGTGTGGCAGCTGTCCGCATTGCCCTACCGGACACACCCGAAAACGAGAGGATGCATCGACTCTCGCGGCTAAAATCGTACACTACACAACATCTCTCTGTAGGAGTAGGTCGATCTGTCACTCTCTCTAACACACACATGCTGTTAAACACACACACACACACGCACAAGCACGCACCTTGGTCCCGTTGCACCTTCTAACGTGACTTATTACACCTAGACGGAGGGAGTAGTAAGTATACGAGATATGGTGGCACACTGACTTAAGTCGAATACAAGTGCCCAAAATTTGTGTGCATGTTATAATAAGGATTCACTTAAAATAGTACGTGAGCGAACAGAGGGATCAATTGGACAGTGTTCCCGAGCAGTAGCGAGATGTGTGAGGTAAGATACACCGCTGGCGCTTTTAATTTTTCTTATTAATTTGTTTGTCTCACCCTTTGACTGGTGGGACCCAACGTACTACGTGGAGAGAGGTAAGGTGACTAAGGCTGCATTATTTCTGCACCACTGTGGATAGTCTTACCACCAAAGCCACATGACACGATTATGATTGAAATCCCAATGACTCCCACACACACACAAAAACACGGCATGCTTGTCACACGAATGCAGGAATGTATAAAAGGTTATTTCCCTCTCGTTGAACATAACGGGAGGGTTGTGTAGCTGGTTAGCCTGTTCGCTCATCAAACTTGAGGTCTCGGGTTCGATAACTACACTTGAGCATAATTTGTGCCAGGAGGATTCTTTGACTGGTCAAAATGTTTTCTAGGGTTTGCACGCTGCACACTCTCTCTCTAGTATATATATACACGCTGGAGCCTCATCGCTTGTAGTTGCTCTCTTCACACTCTCTCGCCCTCTCCCGCTGGAGCCTCAGCGCTTGTAGTTGCTCTCTTCACACTCTCTCGCCCTCTCCAGATCTAAACAAGACTTCGTTGGACTCTCTCTCCCCTCACTGCTGCTCAAAGAGCCGGCAGGATCTGTCCGCTGGGAAGGGAAGGAGGCTTAACGCTGTCGCCGTCGGCGAGGGACTACCCGCGCAGCTGTTCACTTTCCACCCAGCGGCGGCACGGGAGGGCCTCCGACCCCTTCTTCTTCGCGCCGTCCCGTCGCCCACCGAACCAAGCCCCAAGTACCTTAAGGTATAATTTACTTACTCCACATGCATTGCTCTAGCTACATGTATACCATGAATCTAGGACATGGTTCAAAGAGGAAAGGAGTGGGGGAAAGTAGTGGGAAAAGTTGTATATAGCATGAATCTAGGACGTGGTTCAAAGAGGAAATGAAGGGGGAAAGTTGTATAGCATGAATCTAGGATGTGGTTCAGAGAGGAAAGGAATGGGGGAAAGTAGTGGGGAAAGTTGTATCGCATAAATCTAGGACGTGGTTCAAAGAGGAAAGGAAGGGGCGAAAGTACTAGTTCAAAAAGGAAAGGAAGGGACAAGGCTGTAGAGTTTGAGCAGGACTAGATTTGCTGCGCTCACATAGGGAAAGGTGTCTAAAGATAACAAACTGGGACCAACACAAATATGCTCCTTGGTTGTTTGTTCTTTGTTGCAACAGACTGTGCATGACCACAGTACATCGGTAGATGCACATGGTGCTGGTGCGTCCACTGTCCCGTGCAACTCATTAGCTGTTGTTAATCTAAGGCCCTATTTGGTTAAAAACTCCCTAG
Organism: Aegilops tauschii subsp. strangulata; assembly: GCF_002575655.3. Taxonomy (NCBI): domain Eukaryota; kingdom Viridiplantae; phylum Streptophyta; class Magnoliopsida; order Poales; family Poaceae; genus Aegilops; species Aegilops tauschii. The sequence continues at coordinate 498,250,890 of NC_053037.3, read as the reverse complement.
TCTCTACCTTCTTGGTTCCAGCGACTAAACATGGACTAGAGGTCATTAAATGACATGCTAAAAGACCATGTTACCCCTAGTAATGAACTAATAGAGACAAGGTGCGATGCGTGGCAGGGGAAACTGTTGGAAAAAGTCCCAAAAAGACTCCCTCGGGGTCTTCTTTCTTTAGTCCCAAATGCCCACTTTTAGTCCCTAAAAGTCCCTCCTGTTTGGTTTAGATGGGACTGACACGGAGTTTTTTAGTCCCTACACCAAAATGTCCCTCTAAACAAACACCCTCTAATAATGCTGCTGGAAAATTGATGCAATGCCATAGTTAAAAGCAAATTACATGTTTAACGAATTTTATTGTTAATATAATCTCTATGTTAATATTAATCAATGCCACCGTTTGAGAAATGCTACTATCTTGCTTTCTTTCCCATTTAGATAAGGTAGATGCTTCTTTTTGTTGGCTTCTGTGTCATCCACCGTTATTGACCACTAATTGTTTCCTTTGCACCTCTGTGTAAACAGGGTTATCTACTTCACCTCGTTGCCATTGTGACCTTTTGTTGCACTGCACAAAACACTTTTGTTTTAAGAGTGTTTTGTGCAGTTCAACCAAAATGTCACACCGACAACGTTGCTTGATTGCTTGATCTTAGTGGAACTGCACAAGAGGAGATCTTACTTCCTATCCGTTAAGGCGAATTTGGTTCAGATCTTCTTCTTGTGAGTTGTTTGAATTCCGCATCATGAGAGGTCAGTACTAGCCTTCTTTCACATGATTCTGCAGTGTGCTTTCATATGTTGTGCTACTTGTACGATAATGTTGCTTGATTTTAGTGAACTGCACAAATGGAGACAAGACTTCCAATCTGTATGTGCACCGTAATATCCCATTGAGGTAAGATAAGGATATTTCACAACTGTTGGCCTGTATATTGCCACTTTCATCAGAAAATTAAGTTTAGTACTATACTTGTGCTCCCTAATTGACATGCCAAATCTTACATTGAAGGCGAAGCTTGTCTGTTATTGAACCAAGTGATGAAGGGGAAGAACAAGCGGAAGAAAAACAAAAATCAACTCCTGGTGCTGTAATGAAGCACTGGAACTGTGATGACACAAGTAATGATATAGTTTTGTGTTTTTGAGGTGTGAGCACTGCAGAGTTTTTCGATGTTTAGCCCAGATATTAATTTTTCTCCTCTGAACAACAACGAAAACATCGCTGCAGGTATTAACTGGGCAGGCTGTGGCCCGTCTAGCCCAGGCCAGATATCCAGCCCAGATACTAATTTTTTTTTTCAAGCTGAAAATGGCTAGCCCAGCTATACTTTTTTTAGGAATACCGAGGCAAGGTCAAGTTGTTATTCTCCGCCCCGCTGGGCTGCAAATCTTTCCTAGGAGGGATGCATTAGGCTTAACAAGAAAATGGGCTTTAAGAAATAATAAATGGGATGTAATTATAAAAACTGGGCAGTAACTATAAAAAAATGCACCAAACACGTGATTACTTTATAAAATATTATTTTTGGATATTGAAAATTCTAATTTCATTAATTGTTTCGAGCGCAATGTTTCGTTGGATTTTTACGTAATATAAATTTATATTGAATGTATTTAATCTGACTAGAAATTTCGGGATAAAAATATTTCGGATCCCATCAAAATGTGGGAAATTTTATTGAATTCTGTTTTGAACGGTTGGTTCAAATGGGTTGTACTTTTAACAAACTGTAAATGGGCTGTAGTAAATTCCATTAGAATTCAAAATGGGCTACACATTCTTACAAATCTCAAATGGGATATAAGTTCTCTGCCACACACTTCTGGCCTTACTAAGTTGACGCGTCCCCTAAAAAAACAGAGTTGACGCGTATGCAAGGCTTTGTCAACTTATAGTCAACACATGGTTCTAGCAGCAGTGGTCGTTGGATGTCCATCCAACGGATGCCGTGCTTCTTCTTCAATCTCGGATATTCTAGCTTCACCCGCCCAAAAAATGATTCCTCCCCCTCACATCTGGGGCGCACCGTTTCGGAAGCTGACCTGTGGGCCTACTAAGCTGATCTGCATGCATTCAAAAAAAAAAGTTGACGTACCAAGGGCTTTGTCAACTTAGTCAATATAAACGATTCTAGTTGCAGTGACCGTACGATGTCCATCCAACAGCCGTCGTGCTTCTTCAACCTCTGGTCTTCTTGCTCCAGCCGCCCAAAGCAGCGCCGGTCGTGCCGCCTTCTCCTGCCTCCCGTGGCCGGCTGTGCTGCCGCGGAGGCCTCACCGCCCCCTACTACTCCCACCGCTGGCCAGGCCATCCCTCCACTCACCCACATCCCCTGTTATTCTGCGGCAATGGCAGCCTCACACCGCAGCCGAACCAGTGAACGCTCGTACTCCTCTCCGCGTGGGCATCCACTGCCGCGTCTTGCCCGGCTCCGTGTCGTCCCCTTCCTAGGCCTCGCCGTCGTCCACCGCCGTGGTGCTCTCGGTGCGGCGTGGTCAATGTGGTCAACGACCCACCGGACGGGCCACCAGTATTTTGCGAAAAAAATCATTTCCCCCTGACTGCTGGGACCCACCGGACGGGCCAACGTATTTCGTGAAAAAAAACATTCCCCCTGCTGTCAGCTCGGACCCACCGGAAGTGCCTCCTTATTACGCACAAAAAAATGAATACTCCCCCGGCTAGCTGGGACCCACCTTGGTGGGTGGCTAACTTGTGGGCCTACTAAGTTGACGGGGATGAAGGGCTTTGTCAACTTAGTCAATATGAATGATTCTAGCTCCAGTGACCGTACGATGTCCATCCAACGGCCGTACTGCTTCTTCAACCTCTGGTCTTCTTGCTCCAGCCGCCCAAAGCAGCGCCGGTCGTGCCGCATGCTCCTGCCTCCCGTGGCCGGTTGTGCTGCCGCAGAGGCCTCACCGCCCCCTACTATTCCCACCGCTGGCCAGGCCCTGCGGCGATGGAAGCCTCACACCGCAGCCGAACTAGTGAACCCTCGTACTCCTCTCCGCGCGGGCTTCCACTGCCGCGTCTTCCCTGGCTCCACGTCGTCCCCTTCCTAGGCCTTGCCGTCGTCCACCGCCGTGGTGCTCTCCGCACGGCGTGGTCAACGTGGTCAAGGAACGACTTCCATCGGAAGAGTACTGTACGTGGAGAGGCTGACAGCTGGGTCCACGGCCACAGCCCAGTTTTTTTGTGATTTGCCAAGTAAGTCGCTTTGTCAGGCCTGTTGGGCTGCAAATCTTTCAAGACGAGGAGAGCTTTCATTCGGCTGGCCGAGAAAATGGCCCATCAGTAATGAGAAATGGGATGTACATTTTTAAACACATCAAACCGGCAATTAGTTTCAAATATCTTTTTTTCATTTCAAGATTTTAAATTACATTAATTTTTATGCATGGAGAATTTGTTGGATTTTATATTGATATACATTTATTTTGAAAATCAGTTTGAATGTGAGTCGAAATTTTGGGATTAAAAACAGTTCGGACCGCACCGAAATATGCAAAATTTCGTATAATTTTTTAACCGTGGCCACAATATGGGCTGTAATGCTAACAAAAAGAATATGGGCTCCAAAAAAACCTTAAGAATTAGCAAATGGGCTGTAAATTATTAGAAATAATGGCAGATGGGTTGTATGCTGATTTCCACCGATTTGAGGCTTTCCTAAAAAAGGTTGACGCACAAGCACTGACTGTTGGATGTCCATCCAACGGCCGTCGTGCTTCTTCAATCTCTGCTCTTCCTGCTCCAGCCGCTCAAACAAGCGCCGGCGGGACTGCCTGCTCCCTCCTCCCCGCGGCCGGCTGTACTGCCGCGCAGGCCTCACCGCCCCACCGTACTCCCATCGCTGGCCTAGCCATCCCTCTACTCACCCACACCTACTGTTATTTTCCGGCGACGGCAGACGAACCAGTAAACCCTCGTACAGTCGTACTCCCCTCCGCGTGGGAAACAACTGGCGAGTCTTCCCTGCCTCCATGTCGTCCCCTTCCTAGGCCTCGCCGTCGTCCACCGCCATGGTGCTCTCGGCGCGGTGTGGTCAATGTGGTCAACGACCGACTTCCATCAGAAGAGTACTGTGCATGGAAACGCTGATAGCTGGGTCCACGGGTGCAGCAAGGAAGTGCCTCCTTATTACGCGCAAAATAATTATTCCTCCACCTGATAGCGGGGACCCACCGGACGGGCCACCGTATTTCGCAAAAAACGTTTCCCCCTGACTGCTGGGACCCACCAGCTACACCTTCGCACGCAAGGAAGTGCGTCCGGGCAAAAAAAACGATTCGCCCCCCTTATTGCTGGGACCCACCAGCTACATCTTTGCACGCAAGGAAGTGCCTGACAGTCGGGACCCACCTGGTCGAAGCGTACGTAGCGTTGTCATTCTGGTCGCGAACATGTATGTACATATATACTGGTGGATGTAGAGGCGCGCACGTGTCGTAGTAGAGGCGCGCACGTAGGAAGTACACGTACGTACAGCGGCCAGGGTGCAAGAAAGAAAATACGGCCACGTATGTGTACATATGGGTGGGGTCTCGAACGCCTACTCGCGCATACGTACGGCGAGGGCTCGTTGACATGGCTGGGTCGGAACGGAGAAACAGCGCCGTCGTCGTGTTCATGGGGAGGCAACGGAATGCGTCGTGTTCATGGGGAGGCAACGGAATGCGTCATGTTCCTTGGGAGGCAACGGAACGTGTGGGAGCCAACCGGCTGGGTCGGAACGGAATGCGTGGTCATGTTCATCAGGAGGGCTTGGATGGAACAGGCGATGGAAACGAGGCTTGGCATACCACACAACGGAGGAAACAGAGCTCCTACGTTCGGAACGGGGTCCTGTTGATCGGGAGGGGTGTGGCGTATTGCAAAACGGAGAAAACGGACCTCCTACGGTCGAAACGGGGGTCCTGTTGATCGGGAGGGGTGTGGCATACGGCAAAACGGACAAAACGGACCTCCTACGGTCGAAACGGGGGTCCTGTTGATCGGGAGGGGTGTGGCGTACCGCAAAACGAACGAAACGGACCTCCTACGGTCGAAACGGGGGTCCTGTTCATCGGGAGGGGTGTGGCGTACCGCAAAACGGGACTCCACGGGATACTGTTCATCTCCACCGTCGACCTCCTCCAGCCTCCATGGGCTACCGTCGACCTCCTCCAGCCTCCATGGGCTCCTGTTCATCCAGCCTCCACCGCGCGCTACTCCACCGGCTACTGCAACCACCCCTCCACGGGCACCCCTCCAACGTCTACTGTTCATCCAGTCCTCCACACCACGGGGTCCTATTCAACCACCCCTCCACGGGCACCCCTCCACCGTCTACTGTTCATCCAGCCCTCCACCACACCACGGGGTCCTGTTCATCCAGAGGCAACGCCACCGCTCACTGTTCATCCAACCCCCCCCCCCGCAACGCTCACTGTTCATCCCAGAGGCAGCATCGATCGGCTTCAGTTAGCAGCAGTAGCAAAGGAATCGCTCGATCGGGTTCAGTTAACAGCCATCGATCGATCGCTCGGTTTCAGTAACGCGTAGCTTGCAGTGCAATCGCTCGGGTTCAGTTAGAGCCCAACGCCTCGCTCGGGTTCAGTTAGAGCCAACGCCTCGCACACACGTGCGTACGTGTACGAGAGAAACGCGCATCGCTCGGCCCCCGACCTCCCACCGTAACCGGGAACTCCCCGAAATTTTCCTCGCCCTCGCTTCTACCATGGTTTTTTCCGTCATGGACGACCCAAAGAATGTCATGCAGCTGCGTCTCCGGCCCACCCAGGACGAAAAGCCCATTTTCTGTCATGATTTTTTGTCATAGAAGTAGGAGCCCACCACATCTATGATGATACCGGGTTTTGTCACAATTATTGTCATAGAAGTGTCATATGTATGACAGAAAAAAAATTCGTTCGGCCCAAAATGTCACGGATGTGTCTTTTTTTGTAGTGACATTATCTGAACAATACATTTCTTAAACATGTACTCCGACCGATCCCTAACAGAAATGGTACTCCCGCAGATCCCTAACAAGTGTTGCAGTTTTGAACTAAGATTCAGTAGTTAATTCCGAGGAAAGTCGGTACCTTTCAAGACCAAGATTTGAAACAACTCGTGAGGAAGACCTAAAAGAGATCTCAACACATATATGGAAATCTGGTCTCCTTTTGTGCAGTTCCACCAAAATTAAGCGAAGCAAAATGTCGCAATAGCAACAAGTTGAATAGATATTCTTGTTTTAACAGAGGCACAAAGGAATCAATTACTGGCCAATAAAGGAGGATGAAACATGCGTGTGCTTCCATCTACTTATAAAGGGGGTGATGCAGAGTTTTGTTGTAACAAAGAAACAAGCATCATGTCTGGGTTGGAACAATTTTTGCTCACTTAATGGTAAAAGACAGCAATTCAATAGCTTCAATTCAACATTTATCCAAAACAGTACCAATACAAGTAGCACAACATCTCAAAGCACACTGCATCATCATGTGGACGGAAGTCGATACTGACCTTTCTTTACCAAGATTTGAAACAATTCGCGAGGAGGACTGGAAACATATCCCAACACATATATGAAAATCGGATCTCCTTTTGTGCAGTTCCACCAAAATTAAGCAAAGTCGCGAGTGTGACATTCAAGTTGAACTGCACAAAACACTCTTAAAAACAAAAGTGTTTCGTGTAGCCAGGCAAAATGTCGCAATAGCAACAAGTTGAATAGATATCCCTATTTTAACAGAGGCAAAAAAGGAAACAATTACTGGCCAATAAAGAAGGATGAAACATGCGGACACAAAAAGATGCATCTATCTTATCTTGATGGAAAACAAAGTATAGGACAGTAGCATTTCTAAAACGGTTGCATTGATTCATATTAACAGAGAAATTCACTTAAAATAGTTCAGTAGTTAATTCTAAGAGTGGCATTGCTTAATTTTACCAGCGACACTAGATTAAGAAAAAGCATAAACAGTGCGAGTGGAGAGTGGGCGCAACAACACCATGTGCTTCCATCTACTTATAAAGGGGGTGATGCAGAGTTTGTTGTAACAAAGAAACAAGCATCATATGTGGGTTGGAACAATTTTTGCTCACTTAATGGTAAAAGACAGCAGTTCAATAGCTTCAATTCAACATTTATCCAGAACAGTTGATACGTCTCCGTCGTATCTATAATTTTTGATTGTTCCATGCCAATATTCTACAACTTTTTAATACTTTTGGCAACTTTTTATACTATTTTTTGGGACTAACATATTGATCTAGTGCCCAGTGCCAGTTCCTGTTTGTTGCATGTTTTTTGTCTCGCAGAAAATCCATATCAAACGGAGTCCAAACGGGATAAAAACTTACGGAGATTTTTTTGGAATATATGTGATTTTTGGGAAGAAGAATCAACGCGAGACGATGCCCGAGGGGGCCACGATAAAATTGTTCTTGTATGACATGCCGATGCATAGGAAGAGAGTTAGACTTCGTCATTGCTTGATATATGTTGCTTTGTGCTCACTACTAAATGCCAAATCATTGCTAATTCAAATTGGCTTTGATACACCTTGGGATCCGGGTGGATTCATTACTTGAGCACTTTATGCTTAGCTTAATGGCTTTAAAGAAAGCGCTGCCAGGGACACAACCCAGAAGTTTTAGAGAGTCATTTATTTCTGTTGAGTGCTTTTATATAGTTTAAAAGCAAAAAAATAAAGAGGGGAACCCAAAACTTTTCAAAAGGGAAAGTGAAAGTGAGAGAGACAAGCATTGTTGAAGTGAGGGAGCTCCTTGAACTTTGTTCATGCTCACGGAAACTTTGTGAATCTTGATTACATAAACTTTTATACAAAAATAATTATCCCCTTGTACAATTCCATTGTATCATAAAAACAATGTGCCAAGATTTGCCTTTAGAATGTTTACATTGCTTGTTGGTTTCTGCGGTGCAAAACAGAAACTTTGGCTGTAGTGCGCGATTTTACAGTTTTTTACTGGAACGTCAAACGGTTCTGAAACTTTTTGCACTGTCTTTCTATACAAAAAATTTTTTCCTAATTTTTCAGAATTTTTGGAGTACCAGAAGTATGGTGAATGTTCAGATTACTATAGACTTTCCTGTTTAAGACAGATTTTGTTTTTGATGCATTGTTTGCTTGTTTTGATGAAACTATCAATTTCTATCAGTGGATTAAGCCATGTGTCGTGGTTTTGTCACGTCAGATGTCCTAGGGAAAGGACTTAGTCGTGGAGCCATCGCTACGGGTTAGCTTAAAGGGGTTAAAGCGGACAAGGGATGCAGAGAGTTTATACTGGTTCGGCCCCTTGCGGTGAAGGTAAAAGCCTACGATCCAGTTGTTGTGAGATTGCTTGGGTTTCGATGACCAGGGAGTGAATACGCTTTGCCTGAGTCTCGAGTTGTTGTTCTTCGTCCTTGAACAGCCGCCGGGTCGTCCCCTTATATACATGGGTTGACGCCCGTCGGTTTACAGAATCCCGAGGCCGGCTCATAAACGTGTCCAGCTCGGTCTCTGCTCTTTCTATCTTACAACACAAGTTTACATGCTAATGTCGGTTTACGTCTACAGGCCATAAACCGACTCTGGGCCCTGGGCCTTCATAAAGCGTCACTGTCTTTGTCTTCATGGGCTTCAAATATAGTGAGCCACTATGGGGGTCGGCCTGTCCTGGCCGGTTTAACGCCCAGTAGTAATATCCCCAACATTAGGCCCAGATTGATTTGAACTGGTTCATGTCAATCCTCAATGCATCATCATCTTCACAGAAGTCTTGTAAACCGCCCTGACGTCACTTTCCAGGACCATGATAAATCGCCATGACATCATCTGTTATTTTAAGAACTGTGCATGACGCACCTTCATTAATGGGCCTCCGACAATCGAGGCAACAGAGCTGTCACCTATCCCATTTTTTAGGCTCCTCGATTCTCGCGCCTGCCTTTTATCCATTCACCTTATAAATAGGGACGAGGGGTCCCTTTCACTTTCCCCCCTCGTGCCTCTTCGCATCGTCGTCTTCCTCGCGCCGACCGGCCCTCGAGCTCTGCCGCCGCCGTCGTCCTTCGCCTCTGCCTCGACAAAGGCCACTGCATCAACCTGACCGTATCAGAGAAACACGGTGATCCTCCACTGCTTCCTCCTGCACCAGTAAGTTCCTCTTCTCCTCACCCCAGATCCACCATTAGGGTTCGGTGTTCTTCATAGCTTTTCGAATTTCTTGAAGTTGTTCCTCCTTCAGTAATACCAATGGCTAGTTAGATCTGATTGTTTTCAGCGCCTTTTGTAGTTTAAACTCCTTTCTTCGTGTTAAGGCATCCGCTTGATATCAAACTCATCTGAACTTACTGAACTTTTTGAGCACTTGAAATTATGCCAGAATATATTTTGATTATCCAACACACGGCAGATCTGAAATTACCATGCCAAACTATGAAACTTGTTTTTCCTTCATTTATACATCTTTAGACTTGTATCTTCAATACCAAATTAGGCGGTTTAACCTCATAGAAAAAATGATGATCCGGTAGATACCATTAGTCCCCTATTGAACCGCCAATGCATTTATCTCTGCACCTTCTCCATTGTCAGACTCCGGTTTACCAATAACAAACTCCGGTTTAACATTATGCATACACCCTTGCACCACTGTATAGCTGCCCATTATGAATCTTAAACCAGTCATAATTATGTTTCAGCTTGTCAATGAAATGGCCAAACAAGTCTATGAGTGCAACTGGGCTCCTTCCCGGGTTACCGAAGAGCAATTAAACAGATGTGTCGCCACTGGCGCTTTAGCCAAGAAAGAGGTCATCCACTGGAGGGTTGCCGGTCTAGAAAATCCTCCTGAGCCTAAAGAGGGAGAGGTAGTCGTTTTTTTTACCACCTGGCCCGAGGCTTTAGCCCTCCCGTTCAAAATTCTTCCGAGATGTGTTGGCTAGCTTTCAGCTTCACCCTCAGGACATCGGTCCAAATTCTGTGACCAACATCTGCCACTTCCAAGTCTTCTGTGAGGCTTATTTGCAAGAGGAACCTACAGTTGAACTATTTAGGGATTTCTTTCACTTAAACCGTCGTACCGAGTTCACAGATGGACCTAATACTGAATTAGGAGGAATGGCAGTTCAGAAAAGGAAGGAAGTCACCTTCCCTCATCCCAAGCTCCACAGTCACCCCAAAGAGTGGAACCAAACTTGGTTTTACTGCAAGGATACATCTCCAACTAATGAAAACCCCTTGTCGGGTTACCGCCCTCACCGCCTTAGCAACACACATCCCTTTCCTCAGAGATTGACGGCCAAAGAAAGGGCCAACTATGCCCCATAACTGTCAAAGCTTAGAACCTTCATGGCGAATGGTTTAACAGGTGTTGACTTTGCTCGTTGTTGGATAAGCTGGAGCATTCTGCCTTTAAGCCGGCGCCCCGGTTTGATGTGTGAATACACACGAAGTTTGACCGATCCTCAATGGCATATTAATATTCAGCTAACAGAGGCTGAAGTTACCGAGGCTGTCAAGTAAATGTTGAATCAACCGGAGGCCGTCTGCGGCCAGACTGGACTAAGTCCTTTCTGCACCTCCAACAAACCGCCAGCTGTAAGAACCATATACCCTTTTTGTCATAAGTTGCTTCTTTCCGGATATTCTCTGAAAGTTTGTCTATTTTTGATAGGGTGATGATCCGTTCTGGAATAAAAAACCGCCACAGGAGAACCGGCAAAACCGCAGGACAAACTGGCCAAGCCGCTTCGCCCGAAGACCAAAGTTGTTAAGAAACCTGCCAAGAAAAGGGCCACTGCATCCTCCGAGCCAAATGTTGATGATGATGTGGGTAACCCGGAATCAGAGGTAGAACTTGACTCTCTTGGTTCATTTTTCGTACACCTCATTGACAATGACTATTATCAGGACGACGCTGAAGGCAGTCAAGCTGATCACGTAGAGGTAATCATTCTTTCCTCCGATTCAGATCCTCTGCCAACATCAAAAATCCGTCGAGCAAACCGGAAAGTAAAATTTTCTCACCCCCTTGCTTACTTGGACCCAAACTTTCTTTTGAAGACGCAGCAACACAAAGCTCGCCGCATGACCCGGCACAGCGACTAGGTAGTTACCTCCGCCAGTTTACCGAATACTCCAGTTCGGAAACGCCGATCAGAGGTCTCTTATACTCTTGACACTTCTTGCCCCAAGGCGGGTTGTTTCCGACAGCCTCTTAATCCGTCTGATTCAAATTATCAGGGCACTTCCCACTCATCTTCTGGCGAGTCATCGGCCACAAAGCTTCCGCCCCTCAAGACAGATCTTGGGTAAGTTATGCACTTACTTTTATCCTTGATGTATTATTTTTGCATACTGTACTGATCTTCATGTTTACTTTCCTCAGTGCCAAGCCCAGGCCCAGCAAGAAGGCTCGGTTGAATAAACCGGCTGACGATAATACGGTTGTTGAACCGGAAAAAACTCCAGATCCGGAAGAAACCTATGCTAATGCCATGCTCAATGATCCGCCGCCTCAAGACCAGGACTTGTTTACTGAACAAGTAGAAATTGACACCACGAGCCATGCTGAAAATCCGTCCAGCCTGGCCCGACCTGATGATAAACCGGCCAGCCCAGCTAAGGACACTGACAATTCGCCAACTCCCGCGAAGGCTGCTGAAGGTAAAGAGGATGATATTATAGTCACCGGCGTCGGCCACACCGCTCCTGGCAACCCAGTCGCTTTGTCCAAACATAGCGCCAAGGACGAGCTTTCCGCTATGGGTAAAGGCAAATGGAACACCGATTTGTGCAGCTACACCCATCTCAGCGCCCAAGACATTCACTCTTGCTTCTTGAACCATCTGTACACCAGTCATGATTATGAAGCCAGTTTAGTAAATCTGATGAAGGAGCGATATGAGGTAACCACACCACTATTTCTCTTATGCCCAATTTCAAATATCAACTCCAGTAGCCCCAAGTGACGGTTTATGATTTCAATCCAAACCGGGACTTAGCAAATAACTTAACTTTGCATGCTTAGCCTCCAGGGACCAAATTACCGTCTTTAAGATGAACCGGTCCTTTAAAATTGCAATACTGATCTTTCACTGGTATAGTCCCCAAGGGCCGGTTTAACTTCATAAAGATGAACCGGGACTGTAGAAGAATTCTCATATCAGCAATTTATGAGCAAACACACATTAGCCCCCAAGTGCCAAGATTAATACTTGTATTGTGCTTGGGACTTTGTAGAATTTTTTTGATAAGGAGCAAATATGCATTAGCCCCCAAGTATCAAGGGCATAACTTAAATATTCAAAAAAATCAAGGGCATAACTAGTTATGTGCTTGGTACTTCAAACATGTACTGTCAACTTATTATACATCTGTCTCTTTATAGGCCAAGCTGAGCAAAAAGGAAAGCCAAAACATTGATCTGCAAGAGAACATCAAGTCCCAGCAAGCCGAAACCTCCAAGGCCAAGGAAGAGCTGACCAGCGCTCTAGACGCTATGGAGAAACTGAAAGAGAGCTTCAACAAGGAGCGGGCGGATTGGGAGACAGAAAAATTCGCTTTGCGAAAAAGGGCCGAAGACGCAGAAGCAGCTCTTAAACCGGTGGTAGATGAGCTGACTGGCGTAAAGCGGCAGATTCATGCCATGACTGCTGTTGTGTTCGGTAAACATCCTTCCCTTATACTTTCAACATGTCTTCCCATGTGTTGTAGGTTTACTGATGTGTACAATGGTGCAGGAACTCGCATTAGCCATCTGGGCTCTGATGTATAGAAGAAGCTGAAGGCTGCCTATACTCTGATAGAGCAGTTGTACACCGGTGCGCAGCGGATCATCTATACCGCTTCACACAATAAGGCTCCTCCCACCTTGATCAAGGAAACCTTAGAAAGGTTATCTATGCTTCCTGCCCGGGTAGAAGAGCTAAAAAAGTCTGCTGCAAGAGCAGGCGCTCTGACCGCACTAACCCGGGCAAAAGCATGGGTACCTGACTTTGATCCAGTGGAAGCGGCCCAAGGCTATCCCAGCTTGAATGAAGACGGAACAGAATTTGGCAATGATGATCTCTGAACCATAAACCGGGAAGTACGTCCATTAGCTTGCCAACTGGCGGAAGAAGCGGATCTCTCGTATTACCAGGCAAGCTATGATGGTAAGAACAGATGGGTTGCTGCACCAATTCCAGAAGCGCAAAGTCTTATCCCACCAATCCGTAAGCACACCTACGCCCCTGACATTGAATCGTCCACCCTTATAAGCGATGAAGCTATATTCCAAGCCCTAACTGGGATCGACTGGGCAACTGTTGACTTCCAGCCACTGGATAGAGAGGAGGGAGTTGAACCGGTGCAAGATGATCCGGAGCCGTCAGGTCAAGCTGGTAACAAATCATGATCCGGAGGCCGGTTTAGTCTTCTACATGCTGCAATGCTTATTGTGAAACAATCATCCTTTTGGGCACTAAAACGCCTTGTAATTGGCTAGTTAAAACACTTATTCTGTTATGCCTTCATGCATAGTTACCTGCAACTGATGCTTGCTAATCCGCCATGCTTAAGATATGATGTTCATAATCCATAGCAATTTACTCAAGCTATCCCTGTAGATAAGAAGCTTAAAGCGCCCTGGCGGTTTACCACCGGGCGGGTCATAATGCCCAAATATATATATATATATATATATATATAACCAAGGTTTATAACCAAAGTTATAAAAAGATAACCAGATATGGAAATATGTGATACCTGTGTCCTTGAGTTATACTGCTGGCTGACCAACGTTGTAGTAAGGGTGACAACCCTAATGTTGAGTATAATAGCTCTTCTCATATTTTGCCGATTTATGATAAAACCGTTCCGGGTTGTGAATAACACCGGTTTATTCAATACTGGCGACTTTTGAGTCTAAACCAGACCGGGTTACAAAACTCCGGGTTATAATTGAATACATATTGACAACTTACAGTAGGCAGTCTAACCAGGTTAATGAACACCGGTTTAACAGAAAACATCATAAGTTTTGTCAAAAGAGAGAAAATTTTGGCAAAAAGCAAATGAAAACTTGTAGTCGAGGCTTTTCACGGGCTGCCAGGCCCCAAATTCGAGGCTTTTCATGGGCTGCCAGGCCACTGAGTTAAACCATTTCACAAAGCCTTTTAAGATGGTCCTCAATCCTTAACCAATCATCGTTTTAACTTGACAAGTTCAGGGTCCTATTTAGAGTAACTTGTCAAAGTGCGAAGGGTCATACCAGGTTTACCTGGGCGGAGTGACTTACTTAAATAGGCAGGCTAACCCGGGGTTTTAGGTGTATACACCAGGCTTCCAAGCCATGACTTGATAGCCTATTACAAGTGTAGATTCTTTGTTCATTGCGACAGCAAAGAATCCCCAAGTAACATTTTGAGCTGTGCTCATTGGGTGCCTATCTTTGAGTTGCTCTTTTACAACACTCTTTGGCCCCGAAATAATTTTGGCGTTTGAGCCGATCAAGAGGTGTGACTATGGTTCGAATACGACCAAGCCCCCAAGTGATTTTGTGGCATTGCACCGATCAAGAGGTGTGACTATGGTTCGAATACGACCAAGACCCCAAGTGATCTGTATATAAAGCTTTAACAAGCTGAATCAAGGGGTAAACCGGACGCCGCTTTATGAACAGAAGCCCCCATGTAACCACACATGATATAAGAAAACAACAGATACCCCGCTTTAGCTGAGGTTCCGGTTTATTATATTTATCATAATATATACATTGTCATAATATGTACATAAGCAGAGCCTATGGCTCAAGTATAGTAGGGCCGAAGATGAGCAATATTCCACGGCCAGTGGGTCTCCTCCTCCGATTTACGTGAGTCCTTGCGCTCTCGAACATCTATAAGGTAGTATGACCCGTTATGCAGATTCTTGCTGACCACAAAAGGTCCTTCCCAAGGTGGGGATAACTTGTGCATATCTATCTGATCCTGGATGAGTTGGAGCACCAAATCGCCTTCTTGAAAGGTTCTGGTTCTAACCCGGCGGCTGTGATAGCGATGTAGATCTTGCTGATAAATCGCCGAACGGGCTGCCGCCATGTCACATTCCTCATCTAACAGGTCAAGCGCTTCCTGCCATGCCTTCTCACTATCAGCTTCAACATAAGCCGCCACGCGAGGCGAATCATGACGGATATCACTTGGGAGCACCGGCTCCGCTCCATAAACCATGAAGAACGGTGTGTACCCCGTCGATCTGTTGGGTGTGGTATTGATGCTCCATAACACAGAAGGTAACTCCTCAACCCAACAAACCGGCGTCCGTTGCAAAGGAACCATAAGCCGGGGTTTGATGCCTCTCAAGATCTCTTGGTTGGCCCTCTCCGCTTGACCATTGGACTGGGGGTGAGCCACTGGCGACACATCAAGCCGGATGTGCTCACGTTGACAGAACTCCTTCATAACACCTTTGGATAAATTGGTACCATTATTAGTCATGATGCTGTGTGGAAAGCCAAACCGGAATATCACCTTCTTGATGAATTGAACCGCCGTAGCTGCATCACACTTACTGACTGGCTCTGCCTCCACCCACTTGGTGAATTTATCAACCGCCACCAAAAGGTGGGTCTTCTTGTCCTTGGATCTCTTAAAGGGCCCAACCATATCCAGCCCCCAAGTTGCAAATGGCCAGGTGATTGGAATCATCCTCAATTCTTGAGCCGGTACATGGGCACGCCTTGAGAATTTTTGACAGCCATCACATCTTTTGACCAAGTCCTCGGCATCAGCATAAGCTGTCAACCAATAGAAATCGTGACGAAACGCCTTGGCTACCAGAGATTTGGAACCGGCGTGGTGACCACAATCTCCTTCGTGGATCTCATGCAAAATTTCACGGCCTTCGTCTGGAGATACGCAGCGTTGAAACGCCCCTGTCACACTGCAATGATGTAACTATCCATTGATAATAGTCATGGACATGGACCGCCGGATTATCTGCCTTGCCGAAGTCTCATCTTCTGGTAACTCGCCCCGGTTCATATACGCCAGATATGGAACCGTCCAATCCGGGATAACATGAAGAGCCGCCACCAACTGAGCCTCCGGATCAGGAACAGCCAAATCCTCTTCACCAGGGAGCTTGATGGACGGATTATGCAGCACATCCAGGAAGACATTAGGTGGAACCGGTTTACACTGGGAACCCAAGCGGCTTAAAGCGTCCGCCGCTTCATTCTTTCGCCGGTCCACATGATCCACCTGATAACCTTTGAAGTGACCTGCAACAATATCCACTTCACGACGATATGCCGCCATGAGTGGGTCCTTGGAATCCCAAGTGTCGGACACTTGTTGAGCCACCAGGTCCGAATCACCAAAGCACTTAACTTGGCTGAGATTCATCTCTTTAGCCATCCGAAGACCATGGAGTAAAGCCTCATATTCAGCTGCATTGTTAGTGCAAGGGAACAGTAAACGGAGAACATAACAAAACTTATCACCTCGCGGGGAAGTTAAAACGACTCCAGCCCCAGAGCCTTCCAATTGCCTGGACCCATCAAAATGAATAGTCCAATAAGTATGATCCGTCCAATCATTGATGAAATCCACAAGTTCCTGACATTTGATCGCCGCCCGGGGCGTGTATTTTAATCCGTGAGGCCCAAGCTCAATAGCCCACTTAGCAATCCGGCCAGTTGCTTCCCTGTTCTGGAGTATATCCCCCAAAGGAGCAGAGCTGACCACCGTGATAGGATGACCTTGGAAATATTGCTTAAGCTTCCGGCTCGCCATGAAAACTCCATACACCAGCTTCTGCCAATGCGGGTACCCTTGCTTGGATTCAATAAGTACCTCACTGATATAATAAACCGGCCGTTGAACCGGATACTCCTTTCCGGCCTCCTTGCGCTCCATCACAATAGCCACGCTAATAGCCCGGGCGTTAGTTGCCACATATCACAACAAGGGCTCTTTATCAACAGGAGCAGCAAGCACCGGCAAATTAGCAAGCTGCCGCTTTAAGTCCTCAAACGCTTCATTGGCAGCGTTACTCCAGACGAAGTTATCCGTTATCTTCAGCATCTGATATAAAGGAATGGCCTTCTCACCAAGGCGACTGATAAACCGGTCAATGCGGCAATCCGGCCTGCCAGGCATTGACCATCATTAATGCACTTCGATTTAGCCAAAGAAGTTATAGCCTTGATTTTCTCCGGATTAGCTTCGATGCCTCTGTTAGACACCAGAAAACCCAAGAGCTTGCCTGCCGGTACACCAAAGACACACTTGGCCGGATTAAGCATCATTTTATAAACCTGGAGGTTATCAAAAGTCTCCTTCAAGTCATCAATCAATCTCTCCTCCTTTCTGGATTTCACCACAATATCATCTACGTAGGCATGAACATTGCGGCCGATCTGCTTATGAAGACAATTATGCACACACCGTTGATAAGTCGCCTGGGCACTCTTGAGCCCAAAGGGCATAGACACATAGCAGAAGGCTCCAAAGGGAGTTATGAAGGCTGTCTTCTCCTGGTCCTTAACTGCCATTTTGATATTATGGTCACCAGAATATGCATCCAGAAAGCTCAAACGCTCGCAACCCGCCGTAGCATCAATAATTTGATCAATACGGGGGAGGGCAAAAGGATCTGCTGGACAAGCTTTGTTAAGATCTGTGTAGTCCACACACATACGCCAAGTGCCATTCTTCTTAAGGACCAGCACCGGATTAGCCAACCATTCAGGATGGAAAACTTCGATGATAAATCCAGCCGCCAAGAGCCTGGCTACTTCTTCACCAATAGCCTTGCGTCTTTCTTCATTGAACCGGCGAAGAAACTGCTTAACCGGTTTATACTTGGGATCGACATTAAGAGTGTGCTCAGCGAGGTCTCTCGGTACACCTGGCATGTCAGAAGGCTTCCATGCAAAGATATCCCGGTTCTCACGGATGAACTTGATGAGCGTGCTTTCCTATTTCGGATCCAAGTTAGCGCTGATGCTAAACTTCTTGGATGAATCGCCAGGAACGAAATCAACCAGCTTAGTCTCATCAGCCGTTTTAAACTTCAAGGCCGGTTCATGCTCTGTAGTTGGCTTTTTCAAAGAAGTCATATCCGCCGGATCAACATTGTCCTTATAGAACTTCAATTCCTTGGTTGCACAAACCGACTCAGCGTATGCCGCATCACCATCTTCACATTCCAAAGTGATCTTGCGGCTCCCGTGCACTATGATAGTCCCCTTATGACCCGGCATCTTGAGCTGCAGATAGACATAACAGGGCTTGCCATAAACTTAGCATAAGCCGGCCGTCCAAACAGGGCATGATATGGGCTCTTGATTTTCACCACCTCAAAGGTCAACTTCTCTGATCTTGAATCACGCTCATCACCAAAAGCAACCTCCAGAGCTATCTTACCAACGGGATATGCCGATTTACCAGGTACCACACCATGGAAGACCGTGTTGGATGGTTTAAGATTTTTATCTGTTAACCCCATGCAACGAAAGGTTTCATAATAAAGGATATTGATACTACTCCCCCCATCCATGAGTACCTTGGTGAACTTATAACCTCCCACCTGAGGTGCCACCACCAGCGCCAGATGACCCGGATTGTCAACCCGGGGTGGATGATCCTCTCGACTGCACACAATAGGCTGTTCAGACCAGCGTAAATATCGGGGAACCACCGGTTCAACGGAATTCACTGCCCTCTTATGAAGCTTCTGATTGCGCTTGTCCAGACTAGTGGTGAAGACATGATATTGTCCCACTATTCAACTGCTTCGGGTTGCTCTGGTAATCCGACTGCTGGTGCTGCTGTTGCTGATTCCCCTGATTCCCCTGATTATTATAACCACCTTGGTTGCTCTGATTGCTTTGATTGCCATGCCCACTCTGGTTACCGTGAAAACCTGAACCGGAACTGCCTCCACCGTAACCCGGCCAATGAGACCCGGGGGCCGAACCGCCACCCGGTCCATGATCATACCGAAAAGAATCAGAATTTTTGAACTCCTGCATGATATAACAATCTTTCCAGAGGTGCGTGGACGGGTTCTCCTTCGTCCCGTGCTTTGGGCAAGGCTGGTTCAACAGATAAGACAGGCGGTCCGGGTTAGGACTCGGTCCTCCACCACGCTGGGGCGGTTTACCTTTACGCCGTTGGCCTTTGTCCTGCGCGTTGGTATTAGCCACAAAATCCAAACTGTTATCCGCTTTACGCTTACTGTTGTTTCCATGGCTCGCCGGGTTGTGCTGCTGCCCCTTGGTATTGCCGCTCTTCTTTCCCTTCCCTATCTTGTCATCGTCAGACTCGGGGTCCTTGGTACTATCAGAATCGGCATATTTCACCAGAGCAGCCATGAGAGTCCCCATGTCATTGTAGTGGCATTTAAGTCGTCCCAACTTCAACTTCAGAGGTGCAAACCGGCAATTGCCTTCTAATGTCAAAACTGTTGTATCAACATTGATGCGGTCCGAAGAATGCAAAATCTCCAAGACTCGGCGCACCCAATGGGTTGTTGATTCTCCTTCCTCCTGGACACAGGCAGCTAAGTCCACAATTGACATGGGCTACTTGCATGTATCCTTGAAATTTTGGATAAACCGGGCCCTCAACTCGGCCCATGACCCGATGGAGTTAGCTGGCAAGTTCTTCAACCAAGTGCGAGTCGTTCCTTCTAACATCATGGTGAAGTACTTAGCGCACGCCGCATCGTCCGCATCTAGCATCTCCATTGCCATCTCATAGCTTTCAACCCATGAATCGGGGGATAAATCTGCGGTGTAATTCGGCACTTTTCGTGGGCCTTTGAAATCCTTGGGCAGGCGCACGTTGCGCAACGCCTGGATGAGACATGGTACTCCCAAAGAGCTAGAAGTAACTCCTGGTTCCACCGACGTGGTTGGACGAACCAGAGTAAGTTGGCGAGTCTCATGTTGTGCTACTAACTCGGCCTCTCGACGAGCTCTAGTGCGATCCACCACATCCTGAGCCTCACCGCCACCACCCGCCGGGTTATGGCCACGGGGCGGATCACGGTTCCGCGCATTGCTTGACACGGTCGGTTCATCAATACGCCTATTGTAGCTCCGGCTTGGGCGGGGAGTAGAATGGATCCTCTCGCGACTATATGAATAAGCCTGCTGCTGAACCAAAGCTGTCTGAAGAAGCTCCCTAGCCCGTCGCGTCTCGACTGCCACCGGAGCCTCGCCTTCGATCGGGAGGCCCGCCAGCCGTGAAGCGGCAGCGATAATGTTGTCCATCAGGTTAGAGTAATGACCCGGTGGTGTTGGGACATACTGTGGCGAAACGTTGTTCCGACGAGGCGGATCCACCAAACGTGGCTGAACCGGCGCCCCTGCTCCAGGTGCCTCCGCCCGGTTTACCATCGGCGGATTACTGGTCCCTGCTCCTAGGGTATTAAAGAGGTTCCTAGCCTCATAAACCGGCGGCAGGAGAGATTGGTACCTCCTCTTCAGGACATCGTTTGACGCACTCTGATCCAGCATAAGCCGCTAAGCCTGTGCATCCAATGCGGCTCGTTCCGCAGCCATCCTAGTATCCTCAGCTGCCAAGTCAGCTTTGGCTTGGGTGATCTGATCTTTCACCTTTGCGATTTCCGCATTATGCGCATCTTGATCCGCCGGGTTAACCTCCGCCAGTGTCACCAAAGCATCAAATGAGTCAGATAGAACCTGAGCCGGCGGTCGCACAGGGCCTCCTGCCCCGGCCGCTATCGCTGTTGCTGATCCGGAAATCATTGTTGCTGTGGTCGAAGAGTGGAGCGCTGGCTGTGTACCGGCCATGAAGATCGCAACCCGGTTTGGCGGATCAAAGGGGTCTGGAATACTGTCGCCATTGGAACAGCCCCCAATCCGGCCATCTTGCAACTGATATAATGACTCGGTATCTCCGGTCGATGACTCATCGCCGGAATAAACGATGGTCTCACCACCAGATTCCGATCTATCCTCGGATTCCACTCCGTGGATGACTCCCACGAAGGCACGCTTCATGGCAGGCTTAACCCGGGCAGATCTCGCACGCTGAGCCGTCTCGATGATGTCGGTGCAGATGTCCGGCTCAGGGCCCGGTTCGCCGATCTTGCCAATGAAAATGTGTATGCCGCCGAAGGGGACCCGGTACCCGTACTCGATTGAGCCGGCCTCGGGGCCCCAGCCTGCATCGTCGATGTAGATCTTGCCGCGACGACTCTTGGTCATCCGGCCAACGGTGTATCCCTTGAGTCCTTCGAAGTTGCCCTCTCAAAACTCAAAACCATCGTGCGATAGCCCCATAGTGGGCGCCAATTGTCGTGGTTTTGTCACGTCAGATGTCCTAGGGAAAGGACTTAGTGGTGGAGCCATCGCTACGGGTTAGCTTAAAGGGGTTAAAGCGGACAAGGGATGTAGAGAGTTTATACTGGTTCGGCCCCTTGCGGTGAAGGTAAAAGCCTACGATCCAGTTGTTGTGGGATTGCTTGGGTTTTGATGACCAGGGAGCGAATACGCTTTGCCTGAGTCTCGAGTTGTTGTTCTTCGTCCTTGAACCGCCGCCGGGTCGTCCCCTTATATACATGGGTTGACGCCCGTCGGTTTACAGAATCCCGAGGCTGGCTCATAAACGTGTCCGGCTCTGTCTCTGCTCTTTCGATCTTACAACACAAGTTTACATGCTAATGTCGGTTTACGTCTACAGGCCTTAAACCGACTCTGGGCCCTGGGCCTTCATAAAGTGTCACTGTCTTTGTCTTCATGGGCTTCAAATATAGTGAGCCACTATGGGGTTAACCCGGCCTCTCCTGGTTATATTACAGTAGCTACAATGCAAAAATAAAATATGAATTGGTTTGCAACAGTACTTAGAGTAGTGATTTGCTTTATTATACTAACGGATCTTACCGAGCTTTCTGTTGAGTTTTGTGTGGATGAAGTGATCAAAGATCGAGGAGGTCACGATATGAGGAGAAGGAGGAGAGGCAAGAGCTCAAGCTTGGGGATGCCCAAGGCACCCCAAGTAAATATTCAAGGAGACTCAAGCGTCTAAGCTTGGGGATTCCCTGGAAGGCATCCCATCTTTCTTCAACAAGTATCGGTATGTTTTCGGTTTCGTTTCATTCATGTGATATGTGCAAATCTTGGAGCATCTTTTGCATTTAGTTTTCACTTTTCTTTGATGCACCATGCTGGTATGAGATAGTCCATGGTTGATTTATAGAATGCTCTTTGCACTTCACTTATATCTTTTGAGTATGGCTTTATAGAATGCTTCATGTGCTTCGCTTATATCATTTGAAGTTTGGATTGCCTGTTTCTCTTCACATAGAAAACCGCCATTTGTAGAATGCTCTTTTGCTTCACTTATATTTGTTAGAGCGTGAGCTTATCTTTTGTAGAAATAATTAAACTCTCTTGCTTCACTTATATCGATTTAAAGAGATAACAGGAATTGGTCATTCACATGGTTAGTCATAAAATCCTACATAAAACTTGTAGATCACTGAATATGATATGTTTGATTCCTTGCAATAGTTTTGCGATATAAAGATGGTGACATTAGAGTCATGCTAGTGGGTAATTGTGGATTGTAGAAATACTTGTGTTGAAGTTTGTGATTCCTGTAGCATGCACGTATGGTGAACCGTTATGTAACGAAGTTGGAGCATGAGGTATTTATTGATTGTCTCCCTTATGAGTGGTGGTCGGGGACGAGCGATGGTCTTTTCCTACCAATCTATCCCCCTAGGAGCATGCGCGTAGTACTTTGTTTTGATGACTAATAGATTTTTGCAATAACTATGTGAGTTCTTTATGACTAATGTTGAGTCCATGGATTATACGCACTCTCACCCTTCCATCATTGCTAGCCTCTCCGGTACCATGCATTGCCCTTTCTCACCTCGAGAGTTGGTGCAAACTTAGCTGGTGCATCCAAACCCCATGATACGATATGCTCTATCACACATAAGCCTCCTTATATCTTCCTCAAAACAGCCACCATACCTACCTATCATGGCATTTCCATAGCCATTCCGAGATATATTGACATGCAACTTCCATCATCATCACATACATGACTTGAGCATTTATTGTCATATTGCTTTGCATGATCGTAAGATAGCTAGCATGATGTTTTCATGGCTTGTCCATTTTCTGATTTCATTGCTACGCTAGATCATTGCACATCCCGGTACACCGCCGGAGGCATTCATATAGAGTCATATTTTTGTTCTAGTATCAAGTTGTAATATTGAGTTGTAAGTAAATAAAAGTGTGATGATCATCATTATTAGAGCATTGTCCCATGTGAGGAAAGGATGATGGAAGCTATGATTCCCTCACAAGTTGGGATGAGTCTCTGGACTTTACAAAAAAAGAGCCCAAAGAAGCCCACAAAAAAAGAGCCCAAAGAAGCCCACCAAAAAAATGAGAGAAAAAGAGAGAAGGGGCAATGCTACTATCCTTTTACCACACTTGTGCTTCAAAGTAGCACCATGTTCTTCATATAGAGAGTCTCTTGAGTTATCACTTTCATATACTAGTGGGAATTTTCATTATAGAACTTGGCTTGTATATTCCGATGATGGGCTTCCTCAAATGCCCGAGGTCTTCATGAGCAAGCAAGTTGGATGCACACCCACTTAGTTTCCAGTTTGAGCTTTCATACACTTATAGCTCTTAGTGCATCCGTTGCATGGCAATCCCTACTCCTCGCATTGACATCAATTGATAGGCACCTCCATAGCCCGTTGATTAGCCGCATCGATGTGAGACTTTCTCCCTTTTTGTATTCTCCACACAACCTCCATCATCATATTCTATTCCACCTATAGTGCTATATCCATGGCTCACGCTCATGTATTGCGTGAAAGTTGAAAAGGTTTGAGAACATCAAAAGTATGAAACAATTGCTTGGCTTGTCATCGGGGTTGTGCATGATTTGAATATTTTGTGTGATGAAGATGGAGCATAGCAAGACCATATGATTTTGTAGGGATAACTTTATTTGGCCATGTTGTTTTGAAAAGACATCATTGCTTTATTAGTATGCTTGAAATATTATTGTCTTAATGTCAAATGATAGACTATTGCTTTGAATCACTCGTGTCTTAATATTCATGCCATGATTAGATTACATGATCAAGGTTATGCTAGGTAGCATTCCACATCAAAAATTATGTTTTTTATCATTTACCTACTCGAGGACGAGCAAGAATTAAGCTTGGGGATGCTGATACGTCTCCGTCGTATCTATAATTTTTGATTGTTCCATGCCAATATACTACAACTTTACATACTTTTGGCAACTTTTTATACTATTTTTGGGACTAACATATTGATCCAGTGCCAGTTCCTATTTGTTGCATGTTTTTTTTTCCACAGAAAATCCATATCAAACGGAGTCCAAACGGGATAAAAACTTACAAAGATCTTTTTGGGAATATATGTGATTTTTGGGAAGAATCAACACGAGATGATGCCCGAGGGGGCCAAGAGGCAGGGGGCGCCCCTAACCTCGTGGCCACCCCGTAAGGAGGTTGGTGCCCTTCTTTCACCACAAGAAATCCAATATCCGGATACAAATCGTGTTAAAATTTCAGCCCAATCGGAGTTACGGATCTCCGAAAATATAAGAAATGCTGAAAGGCCAGAATCTGGAACGCAGAAACAGAAGGAAACAGAGAGAGATCCAATATCGGAGGGGCTCCCGCCCTTCGCCGCCATGGAAGCCAAGGACCAGAGGGGAAACCCTTCTCCCATCTAGGGGGAACGTCAAGGAAGAAGAAGAAGAAGAAGGGGCTCTCTCTCCCCCTCTCTTCTGGTGGCGCCAGAACGCCGCCGGGGCCATCATCGCAACAACGATCTAAACCAACACCTCCATCATCTTCACCAACATCTTCATCACCTTCCCCCATCTATCTACAGCGGTCCACTCTCCCACAACCCGCTGTACCCTCTACTTGAACATGGTGCTTTATGCTTCATATTATTATCCAATGATGTGTTGCCATCCTATGATGTCTGAGTAGATTTTCGTTGTCCTATCGGTAATTGGTGAATTGCTATGATTGGTTTAATTTGCTTGTTTTTTATGTTGTTGTCCTTTGGTGCCCATCATATGAGCGCGCGCATGGATCACACCATAGGGTTAGTTGTATGTTGATAGGACTATGTATTGGAGGGCAAGAGTGACAGAAGCTTCAACCTAGCATAGAAATTGATGCATAAGGGATTGAAGGGGGACCAATATATCTTAATGCTATGGTTGGGTTTTACCTTAATGAACGTTAGTAGTTGCGGATGCTTGCTAATAGTTCCAATCATAAGTGCATAGAATTCCAAGTCAGGGATGACATGCTAGCAGTGGCCTCTCCCACATAAAACTTGCTATCGGTCTAGTAAAGTAGTCAATTGCTTAGGGACAATTTCGCAACTCCTACCACCACTTTTCCACACTCGCTATACTAACTTCATTGCTTATTCACTTAAAACAGCCCCTAGTTTTTATTTACGTGCTCTTTATATTCTTGCAAACCTATCCTGTTACACCTACAAAGTACTTCTAGTTTTATAATTGTTCTAGGTAAAGCGAACGTCAAGCGCGCGTGCGTAGAGTTGTATCGGTGGTCGATAAAACTTGAGGGAATATTTGTTCTACCTTTAGCTCCTCGTTGGGTTCGACACTCTTACTTATGGAAAGAGGCTACAATTGATCCCCTATACTTGTGGGTTATCAACAGTACCAATACAAGTAGCAAAACATCTCAAAGCACACTGTAGCATCATGTGGATGAAAGTTGGTACTAACCTTTCTTGACCAAGATTTGAAACAACTCGCATGGAGGAATTGAAAGAAATCCCAACACATATATGAAAATCCATGATCTCCTTTTGTGCAGTTCCACCAAAATTAAACAAAGTCGCCGGTGTGACATTCAAGTTGAACTGCACAAAACACTCTTAAAACAAAAGTGTTTTGCGTAGCGAAGCAAAGTGTCGCAATAGCAACAAGTTGAATAGATATCCCTGTTTAACAAAGGCAAAAAAGGAATCAATTACTGTCCAATAAAGGAGGATGAAACATGCGGCCACAAAAATGGCAATCCCGCCAATCCCTAACAAGTGTTGCAGTTTTGAACTAAGATTCAGTAGTTAATTCTGAGAGTGGCATTGCTTAATTTTACTAGCGGCATTAGATTAACAAAAAGCATAAACAATTCCAGGGAGAGTGGGCGCAACAACACCATGTGCATCCATCTACTTATAAAGGGGGTGATGCAGAGTTTGTTGTAACAAAGCAACAAGCATCATGTCTGGGTTGGCACCATTTTTGTTCACTGCTTAATGGTAAAAGAAAGCAATACAATACCTTCAATTCAACATTTATTTAAAACAGTACTAATACAAGTAGCACATCATCTCAAAACACACTGCACGATCATGTGGATGAAGGCAAGTACCAACCTGTCATGATGCACACAAGATCACGTACGAATCTGCCAACACGAATAGGAAATCCAATCTCGTTTTGTGAAGTTGCACTAAAATCTAGCAAAGTCGCCGGTGTGACATTTAAGTTTGCTATAGCAACAAGTTGAATAGATATCCCTGTTTTAACAGAGGCAAAAAAGGAAACAATTACTGGCCAATAAAGGAGGATGAAACAAACGGTGACAAAAAGAAGCATCTAACTTATCTTGATGGAAAACAAAGTTGGACAGTAGCATTTCTGAAACGGTTGCATTGATTCATATTAACAGAGACATTCTCTTAAAACAACATTCGTTAAAAATGTAATTTACTTTTAACAGTGGCATTCCTTCAATTTTCCAGCGGCATTCTTAGATTAACTACAGCAAAATAGTTGTATGCGACATGGGACATGCCAGAACCATGTGCGTCCACACGTATAAATGGGTGATGCAGAGTATGTAGCCAAGCAGCATACCTGCGTTGGTCCCATATTTGTTCTCTTTGAACCTTTTTCCTATGTGAGGGCAGCAAATCTAGTCCTGCACAAACTACCCGACCCCCCAGTTTCTTTCCTTTTTCAACAAAGAGATCGGTTCCTTACAGATGTGTGTATTGGGTTACCCCCTTTTTCCCTATTCGACCAACAAAGAGGCTGGGTAGCCAGTCTATACTACTTTCCCTCCCTCCTTTCCTCATTGAACCACGTCCTAGATTCATGCTCCACCCCACCCCACCCTTCTTTCCTCTTTGAACCAAGACCTAGATTCGACTACAGAATCGAAAAAGATCTGCATGCAGCTAGAGCAATGACGGTTTCAAAGAAACTTATACCTTAGGGTCATCGGGATGTGGCAAGGCATGCGGCGGGAGGCCAGATCTGCCCACACTACGTACGGCAGCGAGGAAGAAGGGGTCGGTGGCCCTCCCGCACAGGCGCTGGGTGAAAGAGAACAGCGCAGCCGGCAGTGGATTGCCTCCCTCGCAGAAGGCGATAGAGTGAATGTTGCACCTCCTCCCCTTCCTGGTGCGACAGGATTCGGACGCCTCCTTCACCGGCTGTGAGGGGGGAGAGAGAGACAGAGGCCAACGTAGTCTTGTTTATATCTGGTGAAGAGGGTGAGAGACTGTGAATATAGCAAACCCTAGCAAAGGAACGTTGAGCCTCCAGCATGTGTGTGTGTGTGTGTGTGTGTGTGTGTGTGTATATATATATATATGCAGTGCGGCGAGAGTGTGGAGAGTGCAAACCCTAGGGAACAAGCGCTGAGGCTCCAGCTTATATAGTACTCCCTCCGTCCCATAATATAAGAACATTTTTGACACTACATATATATTGTATTACGGACTGAGCTCCGGTGCCTTAACTGCACTTGCCTTTGGCTGTATGACAGGTGGGCCAGCCACATTTTGGGCCCACCTGTCATACACCAAAGGGCAGGTGCACTAAGTTAATGAAGTTGCGTCCATATAGTACTCGTGTATACTACTAATATATAGTGGAGTGGTTTTCTTATTCTCTCCATAACAATCGTTTTAAATTGTGTAAGTACGAAACAAAACTCTTTACTTCCGATGAACTAACGATCCACGCGTCCTGGTCGCACTTCCTGTCCTTCATGTGCGGTACACTGCCCTCCCTTAATTGAACAACTACACATGCGCCAAATTATTGGAAACATGTGAGAGTGTGTACAAATAAAGAATTTTAATTTCAATTATCGGAAAGGTTTAAGAGTATGTACAGTTTGCCCTCTCTCAATAATTATGGTTTGTTGTGTTCGGCCTAAACTTGGTCAAACATTACAAAGTTTGACTTCAGTCAAATCTAATATGCTGAGTAAATAAAAATGGAGGGCTACTACGTCCATCCGGGTTTTTAGTCCACACCATTTTTCTAATCAAAGTTAATAGTTGGACAAATAAAATTACAGGGGAGCTGAAGACAAAGTTGTGAGAAGGCTTAGAAATCAATACAAAACTTATGCTCTTAGTACCAACGTCGATCCTTCTTCGAGGAAACATTTGGTTCATAGCCAACTGTGTGATAAAATTGCACCAACGTGAAAGACGACTATGTCTCCAACGCAACCAAGGTGAACTGATGAAGGACAGCTTGTTTTTCATGGAAAATCGATCAGCTTCACCAGCCGACGCAACCATGAGGCGCAACCATGAGCATCGATAGGTCATCGTGGTGATGCATCATTCATTTGGGATCAAGTATGGGTGAGGCACCTATGAAGTTCGACAAATCCTCACTGTGGTCTGTTTCTTCTCAGTAATCAAGCTCGCGGAAGGAAGAACTACGTGGCAGAGGACAGTGAGGCGGAACAACAATGGCCATCCAATTTTGTGCAGTTCCACTAAAATTGAGGAAGACATGCCCGGGTATGGAGATACGCATCGCTGTTTGCAAAAATATAAAAAAGGATATAGTGTTGTTACTTTGTTTTGGCAGTGGTACAAGATTAACAACGACATCTCAATTGTCAATAAGAATTAATGAAAAGTACACCAACAAACAGAAGCATCATGATTATATTGATGGGAACTAAACCATCATACCCGAGAAAAAAGCATTTCTTCATTTAACCAGTGATAGTATTAGATTAGCAGCAGCAATAGGAGAATATGGACAATGACCGCACAACCACCATGTACTTTTTGTCGAAACAACATGTATACCTCCACCGAGGCATAAACCAGGACAACTTTTCGAGTGGCATTTACTCTATAATAGTAGGTGATGTTGGACCAGCCGACGAACCCTAGCTACTGTACATGGGGAGCTGGGGAGTAGTCGCATAGAAGAAAACCCGCATGCAGCGACCTGGGGAGCTGGACTAGTACAAGAAGTTATACCTCAGGTGGGTGAGATGTCGCTTAGGCGGTCGGGATCTGCCCACACGACGGCAACGAACAAGGGCGCGGAGGATCTTCGTCCGTGCCAGCGTCAGCTCCGAGAGGATGGTGCGCATAGGCTTCCTCCATCGCCGACGGTGACAACGTCAACGCTGCACCTCCTCACCTCCCGCAGCGGACGGGATTCGGCCGGATCTGTGACCACCGGTGAGGAGAGAGATGGAGTGGACACTGTCATCTTGTTTTGATATGGAGAGGGTGAGAGAGCGAGATGCGAGAAACCCTATCAAACAAGAGTCTATATATACAATGGAGTAAAAAAATCTCTCCATAGCAGTGGTTTTAAATAGAATACGCGCGTTCCCGGAAAAAAGAAACGAAAACTGGCGAACAATTTTTTAACGTACCAAGAAAGAAAACTCGATCAAAAACACGCCCCCGCTTCCAGGTCGCGAGAGTCGTCGCGCACACACACACATAAAAATAGACATGCATATCCGTGTCTACGTAGAATTCCATCTCCATCTCCAATCATATTTGTCCAACTGGCACATTATTTACGTTGTTAATTATATGCGCAACAATATTAACATACATTATCTCTTGTTTGCGGGCGTCCGGACCGCTGCAACGTCCGCTCCTGACCAACCCGAACCCTCTTCATCACCGGCGCACGCTTTCCGCCCGGAATGGTCAGTGCTACATTCATGCCCGGCCAGAGCGGACGTGACCTCTCACTAGTGCCGGCATTGAAGCGGCGCGCCGGCTGAGAGAGCGTCGCCCGCGCCGCTTCCCGGTGCACGCGACTGCTCCGCGTTCAAAGTCGCAATAGCCGGCCACAACATGCATGTAAAAAGTTCTTGGGAGTTCATGCTACAGCTAGCTGTCCTCCCCCAACTCGTCAATCTCTTCCAGTAGTGCTAGTACTCCATGGCACGATCCATCGACAAGCAGGCGGGAAAGTTATCGTATACTCGGTTTGCGGTGAGTGGCATGCCGAGCGACCGTGTGGGGTGGAGCCATGGAGGAGGGTGAGACACGAACGCGACATGCATGATTTAAATGTTGGTTTTGCTCGATGGCGCGATCCAACGAAACGAAACATTGGTTTCTCTCCGTTTCCATTTTTCTCCAAAAAAATGGAAACTTTCCACTCCATTTTCATTCCTACTCCAAGGTTGCCCCGTTACAACATTCCATCAAATACAAAGAAAAACTAACACGCATGTTGATGCATCTCAATGATTCATAGATCATAGCCAATATTTACTTCACAACTAAAGGCAAAAGTTGTGAGAGCGTGTACAAAAGAAAAACTACTGATGGGGTCACTATGACTTAAACCCTAAACCCTAAACAGGATTTAATTTCATGGCTATGTAGAACCGGTCGAAGGAAAGACGGTTGACACCCTCGGATCATGCGATGCTTTTGTGCAGTTCCACTAAAATCGAGCTGAGCATCCCTGATGGCAAAGATATTGAAGAAGTGTGATTAGAATAATAGTACCAGCACTAGTTCATGAGACATAAACTCATCACAAATAGAAGCCGGTAGAAGTAGAGAAAGATCGACATGGAGATGGAGCTACGTGGGGAGTTGCGGTAGTGGAGCAAGCCGGCTCCAAAAGGAAGATGTACCTGGGACATCGGGCTCTAGCTGGAAGGGCGGTTGGGACGCGGCATCAGCCCATACCGCGGGGACCCTCGATTGGGACGCACTGATTGTAGGTTTTCTCCCTCACCGTCGACCGCGTCTACGTAGAACGTTGTTCCATTCCCCCAGCGGCGGGATCAGGCTGGATATGTGACCAGCGGTGTGGCAACCGTCGTTCTATGCTTGTGAAGAGAGCAACCCAAGCAAGCAGGCTTGTAGCTTAGGCTCCTGCTAGCGTATATATAATGGTTTTCTTTTTCTCTCCATATCAACCATTTCATATTGTGTATGTGTCATTGAAGAGTGAAATGATGGTTGCTTCTTCCGACTAACTTACTGTGTGATTTGACTGCTCCTTAGTGGCCCCTACACGTACTCCCCCTACGTGTATGACCGTTCCTGAGCCTCAGTTGTACGTATCTCTATTTTCTTGCATGACACGTAGACAGGATGCGCATAGAGGAATTTTGTTACTGCACGTTGTTACGTAGTACTACTAGTACCTACTCCCTCCTTTTGGTTCACTACTGGTACTCCCTCAGTCCTGGCTTATTGGACCCCTTTGTACTCTATTCATGGGATCATTTTCCTCAAGAAATTGTCTTTACCAATGTATTAATATCGGGAATACATGTGTGAACAACGAATGATTAAACCTTGCATGCAACGTTTTGACAAAGCATTGTCTTATGAACATGTGAATGTGAGGGACTACAACCTCGTGCATGCATGCAACAGTCACACATACACATGGACGCAAAAACGCGCGCGACGCCCTAATGCATGCATGTCCGAGCACACGACGGAACACACACGGTCACGCTCAAGTGCTCAACCTACACGTGCATGCACACACATGCTCAGCCAGGGTGAGCTACTGACCGTATAAACACCGGAAAATGTATATATTGAGCGCAATGAGCATATTATGAAGTCCACTGACCGTATTTTTACAAATATACAGTGACAGACAGTGTATTTATCTCATTTGAAATTAAGCCATATTAACCGGAAAGGAGGCAGTATGGACTAGCATTACTTTGTTGTGTCCCGTCAACTTGCCGAACGAGGAGAAGCTTGCAGGACGGGAGAAGCTTGCGCGCGGTGGCTCGCGGGACAAGGAGAAACTTTTGACTAATGCAAGCTCTCCCTCGCTCAGGCGGTGGACGTGCAACAGTTAATTTGGTGTCAGATTGCCAGATGCATACACTATACTAGTACTATTATTGTTTGACTTCTCGAAGAGGCGAACAGCCAAGCGCAAAGTTTACTAGTACTAGTACTACTACTATAGAGGTATGTACTACTACTAGGAACCAGATGGAGGAGCGTCTGCACTCTTATTATATTTTAAAATGTGATAAAGCAATCTTCAACACATTTGGTTCTCTTCGAGGGTTCTCGCATGTGATAATGGAAGTTGATTGCATGGAACACTCGCCACAATTATCGCTTAATTCTCGCTCATATCCTGTTACAAATAGGAGCGCTCGATAATATTTCCTCTTTTTTTGTTATTCAGCATGTAAGTAGGTAAGCAAACCTTGCGGCGCATCTTTGTGCGAACCGTGCTTGCTGCACTTTGAATGTGGCTGAGAGCTGGCTTGATGAAACACCCCGCTTCCTTCTTCTTTTTTGCGGGGTACCTCGCTTCCTAGTGACCAGTCTCTTGGTTGATCATCCTAAGAATGCTTATATATGAATAAAGCTCTTTCATTTACCCACAAAAAAGATTAAGCCATATTAACCGGAAAGGAGGGAGTATGGACTAGCACTACTTTTTGGTGTGTCCCGTCAACTCGCAGAACGAGGAGAAGCTTGCAGGACAAGGTGAAGCTCGCTTACGCCCACTCCGTCTACCTCAAGCCTGGTGGCTCGCAGGACGAGGAGAAGCTTTTGACTAATGCAACCCACCCTCGCCCAGGCGGTGGACATGCAACAGTTCATTCGGTGTCAGATTGCCAGAGGCATACACTGTAGTACCCAACATGCGGAGTACCATCATTGTTCGACTTCACAAAGAGGCGAAGAGCCAAGCGCAAGGTTTAGTAGTATGAGTAGTACTACTACTAGAACCGCATGGTGGAGCGTCTGTACTCTTATTTTATTCTAATCTCTGATAAAGTACACATTTATTCGGGAGAAGGGCGGAAAACGGCAGCCCAACAGTAGTATTAAAAAGCGTCAAACATGTAATGATGATATCGATCAACCATGCTCGAATATATCTTGGCCTCCGTGTGAGCCCGTCTGTGTGTTCTCGCTCCTCATCTCTCTCAAGGAACGGCGGGTTGGCCATTTTGCCGTCAATTGAGATCGGTTTGCTCACACTCCGGTCCCACATGTCAGTGATATACCAAGAGGAAGTGCGCTGACCGACTGGCCATACGCGTACTTGGTTTTGCACCTTCATACTACTCCTCCCTCCGTCACAGTTTACAGGGCGCGCTTCATTCTGATGCATTTCTCTCCATGCATTTCCACCACCAGAGAGACTTTAGACGCGTTTGGTTTAATTCTCAATTAATTAGGGCGTGGTAACCGCAATCAAGTCCACAATTTTCTCTCGGTGTACTACGGAGTGGAGTAAGTGCATGCATGTGTGTACCCGGGGTGGAAGCACTGCATGCATGTGTGTACGCATTATTTCCTCTAGTAATAGACGCCGTGCTATAACTACCAATGCTATTTTTCAGGCCTATCGCTAGTCGCCTTGGTCCCAGAGATTGTTTTTTTAAGCGCGCCCATCGATGGAGTAGTATGAGCGGATTCAAAGAAGAGTGTATTGATGGTTGCTTCTTCTGAGCAACTTAAAGTGGGAAAGGTGGGGCTTATGATTTGTCTGCTCATTACTCTCTATTAGTGCGGCGCAACGACCGGGCTGAGTCTCCCATGCGGTTGTGCACTACTCCCTCAGTACTTAAATATACTCCGAAATATTTGTCTTTCTAGAGATTTCAACGAGTGGCTACATACAAAGCAAAATGAGTGAATCGATACTCTAAAATATGTCCATTTGAAATTTGTAAAAAGATAAATATTTAGGAACGGAGGAAGTATAATTTTGTGCATGGCACATGGACATGGATGCTGAAGAGGCTTCTAGCAATGCTATCAAGCTTCCAGCATTTGTTTACATAATTGACGTACTATACAAATAATTTTCCAGCGACATGAAATTGTACAATGCTCTGAGCTCTCAGCTTTTGTTTCGTGTGTCTTGCCATCCATGCTCTTTCGGAAACAATAAAAAACTAACTTCCTTGCTAATGCATCTCAATGATTAGCAGATCAGAGCTAATATTTACATCACAACTGAAGACAAAGTTGTGAGAAGGTGTTAAATTAAAATTGATCCATGCTTTCATTGGCAGCAACGTCCCCCCAGCTCTGTCTAAATCAACAAGGCATATTGGGAAAAAAAGTAGCTATCTGGAGCATGCAACATTCCGATCATTTTGTGCAGTTCCACTAAAATAGAGATGAATGTCCCTGTTCCAAAGATATTAAGTGTGATTACAATAATAGAGGACTGCTGATGAAACAATAAACACATAAATAGAAGCCGGTCACCTTTGTAGTCTCTCTTAAGACTAACTAGTTGGAGCAAAACCAATCTCCCTTTGTGCAGTCGCACTGAAATGTAGAGACGTTGTCCGTGTGACATTTTAGTACAACTGCACAAAACACTCTTAAGAAATAAGTGATTTGTGCAGTTCACCAAAAGGTCGCAATAGCAACGAGGTGAAATGGATAGCCCTGTTTGCAAAAAAGAGGTAGAAAGGAAACAATTACTGGCCAATAATAGTTGATGACACATACGACGACAAGAAAGAAGCATATTCCTTGTCCTAAGGGAAGATAACAACACGGTTGTGTTTGTGTAAAGTGGCGTGAGGACGAGATTGCAATATGGAAAGTACGTCGGATGAGCTACGTTTTGGGCAAAGAACTATGGAAGATCCACATGCAAGATTGTCCACATGCAGCGACGTGGGAAGCCAGGCAGTAGAGCAAGGCCGGAGGGGATACCTGGGGGTCGCCGGGATGTAACTAGGTGAGCGGCGGTGGGCGGGATCTGCCCATACTGCGGCAACAAGCAGGTGGCGTAGGCCCTACCGCGCCGGAGCTTGGTCAGAGAGAACGGCGGGTACCGCAGATCGGGACGTGCTGCCTCGGCGCCGTCGAACGGAGAAACAATGCACATCCTCCCTTTCCGCCGGCGGACGGGATGCGGCCGGATCAGTGACTAACGTTGAGAGAGAGAGAGAGGCCACCGCCGCCTTGTGTGAGATACTCTGAAGAGAGACAAACCCAGGCAGGCAGGCTCCATTGTATATAGTGGAGCGGACTACCTTTTTCTCCATAAAAATCGTTTTATATTCTGTGTACGTGCCATTGAGTGATATAACTTTATTTAAAAATAACGCGCCAATGCATCAAGTTGAACTTTGTTTCATGCACGCGTAGTACACGACCTCCGTAGGTAAACAACCGCTACACGCGTTCAAATTAGCACGTGGGCTGCCATTTCGTATAGAAATGAGCTCCACCGTGTACCCGCACGGGTGTGGCTAGGCATGAAACGTGAGTACATGCACCTATTCTCTTCGTGTACGTACACCACCTACGTGGGGTTGTGTGAGAGAGATACAAACGTAGAGAGATATAGTGTGTGGGTTCGTGAGTGTTTTTTTGGGGGGGTTGAGAAATAGACAAGCAATATATGTGGATGGTATCTCAATAAAAAGTAACATATGCAATGTGTGTGAAATAGAGTCCTGGATATATCATATATATAGAGGGGGAGATCCACGAGAAGAGAGTGGAGGTATCATCAGCTTGAGGTATCCATAAAATCGCAGAGAGGGATGATGTGTGTGTGTGTGCGCGCACGCGCGCGATCGATAAAGAGTGCCATCGAATTTGTGTGTGGCCACATCAAAGATATAGGGTGGCTGGCCTACTGGAACATGAGAGGGGACATGTGCAGTTTGTCTCTGTGGCATGGATACCTTCCTACAGTGCTCGACTATCGGTGTGTGGTGGGGGAGACCTAATTAATTATAGAGGTACAATGGCTGGTATATGTGTGGAGGTGGAGAGAGGCCTATCTTATGTATTAAGGGAGATCGATCGGCATCCATGCATATGTGTAGGAGAGGAATAAGGTTGGGAGATAGACAGAGCTAGAGTGTTGGAGGGGGTGGTGGTGGAGTTGCTTGTAGCAAATGGTGGGAGAGGCTTGCTAGACAAACGGAGGGCACACCTGCAATATCAATAAGAGAGGGGATGGTTGCTTGTCTGTGCACGTCCGTGTGAGAGACGGGTCAGGAGGCATGCACGAATGATGAGGGGGGACGATATGGCTGTGGTAAGCAGACGTAACTACATAAGAAGATCAATCGTCCTTTGTCAGAGAAAGGAGAGACATAACTTGTGAGGTACATTGATCGATGGGTGGGGGGAAATAGTTAAAGTCGACCTAGGTATATGTAGGGAGATCGATCGGTATACATGCATGTATGTGTTAGAAGCAAATAAGGCCCGGGGAGAAGGATAGAGAGAGAGAGGGATGCATCTAGGAGGTGGTGCGAGTGGCATACTATATCGAGGGGGAAGGAGTGTGCGAGTACGAGATCGATGAAAAGAGGGGTGGGAGTGAGGCATGGACGGTGAGAAGAGAAGATGGAAAGCTTGTGTTTGTGGTAGGCACACCTGGCTAGAGAGGCATATCAATCGATGTGTGTCGTAAAGAAGGAGCTGGGGGGCCTACACACACCGTGGGTGAACGACCTAAAGTGAAAATACGAATTTGCGCGATGGAGCTAGAGAATGCTGAGGGAGGGTGAGAGGGATGCGAGCGTGTGCATGCACGAGAGAAAGTTAGCGCTAGCTACAAAGATAAGAGGATTGTGTGGGTGTAAAAGACGAATAGAGATCATAATTCATTATAAAAAGTGAATTCGGATATTTGAAGAATTTATCATAGTGTTTTAAACCGACGCATGCATGAATATATATAACGGTGATACACATGGTGTGGTTATGAACATGTTATACTACATATAATATATTTTATCTCTACTCTTATAAAAAATAGAGTTGTTGATGATGGAGTGCCTACCATCCTGCAATATAGGCCGTTTGATTTATATCTGACGGGTAGGAAGGAAACTATGGCAATTTTGAAAAAAGATACCCACACCCCTCTCCATATTTGCAAATAAGGCCTCCCCTCGATCATCTTGATGTTCCATGGAATGCATGGGCATCTTGCTAGTACAACATATAATATATAGAACATTGATTATAATTTGGGCTAATGTGTGGCTTTTGCAGCTCAGGGCTAAATACTTGTCATAATGTAGGGGCAGGGCACTATACTTTGTGTGATAAACACGGTGTACGTATGGAACATGGTTTAGATTATGAATATCTAGTTAGTACATCAGATGTACTATTATTTGGAATCAACATCAAGTGTATTCAAAAAATTGAATTCGAGTTCATATAGCACACATAGTTCACATCTATCTCTATGGTAATCATGTGGTGTGTTGTTAAGGTAATACACGAATGATGGTTGAAGGTGGCAACAATCATGATTGTAGATTCTTATTGAAATAGAGAAACGAATTCAAATTCAGTTCGAATTGCAGCGATAGTATAGACATTTGGAATGCACTAAAATGTTGGTATGAGTAGGTTACATGCATTATACAGCCAGCGAAACATTTTAATTGGACATAACATGAATTCATAGCTTTGAATAGCATTTGTATAGTAAAACGGGACAAGACCCTCTATTTGTGTGGTGTGAATAGTTTTATTTTTTTCGTTGAGGGAAGTGTGAATTGATTTGGTACATACAAGTACAATATTACACGTTAGGCTTGTCCAGAAAATTCAACCCGCGCCTTGTTATATCCCGAAAATTCAGATATCGTGCTCCCAAAACTGGCGCCTTCACAACCTGCGCATTGCTACCCCGAAATTACTACACGCGCGAAAACTCCCTCCGGCTGCCAAATCCCGACACGCGAAATCCCCCTTCTAACCCTGAGCCGAAAGGGCCGCTAGTTCAAATCGGTGGGGCTACTTTTGTAACACACCCTACATTTTGGACAAGCGCGTCCCTAAGTCATGGTTTCCCCTCCCATCGCCTCCTTTTCGCCATTCGAAATCCCAGGCCTCCATAACCTCTCCGCTCCAGACGCGAAACCCCACCCTCCTTCGTCCGCCACCTCACCGCTGCCCAGCCGGAGCCTCTTCCCCGACGGCGTCGTCCACCGCACCAGCTCGACGTCCCTCATCCACCTCCCCGGATGAGGATCCGTCGTCCATCTCGTCGTCCTGCCGGTTCAGCCGCCCCATCCTCCACCTCCAAGGACCTGCTCCGACGATCGCCTCATCTATCGCGGCTGCTCCATCCCCACAAGCGTCGCCTTAACCTGCTCCACCGGAACCGCAGCATCCTCCCCGACTCCTCGGATGAAGCCGAGGCCTACTCGGCGCCACCAAAGAAGTTGTACACTCATCGCATCACACCTTCTCCTTAACTCGACCTCCCGGTGCCGACGGTGCTCCATCCCGCACCCCCATGAAGCGGCTACCTCGAAGCCGACGCCGCGGGCGACATCTCCATAGTGGCTCTCCCCCAGTGCGAGGCCCCTTCGGCAGCGGCGTTCATACCAGCCGGATCTGCTGCTGCTCCGGCTCTCGCTCGCTCGCGCTGCTGCTGCTCTCTCCCTTGCTCGTGCTGCTGCTCTGCTCCGATTTAGCTACACTTCAATCGACTGAATCAACTTTTGGGTCAGTCGATTTTTAGGGGGTGGGGGGCTCGCCGGAGTTAAGGAAGAACCACCCACAGTAGGGAGGGGGGCTCGCCGGAGAGGTACCCCACTATCTATCTTAGGGTTCAGGGTGGAGGCGGTGGTCACAAGGCGGTGGGGGCGCGGTGGTGGGGCACGATGGTGGGGCGGTGGCGTGGGGATCGCCGGAGAAAAATCTCAGCGCAGGGGGGACTAGAGGGCTGGCCGGGGCGGTGACGGACTGACGGTGGGGAGTTGTTTTGGGGCGGCGAGGTGGCGCGGGGGGCGGCGGTTTGGCCGGTGGTGGCCGGCGGCTCAGGGGGGTGCAGGTTGAAGATGAACTGCAGGCCCTCCCTAAACTACATGTCAAGTGCCTCTCTGCTACCACTGCGTTCAGTTTCGACAGTAACATTCAGATTCCACAGTAAATTTCAGTTTCGACAGTTAAGTTCAGAGTCAACAATTTTTACCTCATCTGTTGTAGTCAGGTGGTTTTTGGTGATGTAAATTTTACATCTATCACTTTTTGGTAATGTATTTTACATCATCTATAGGAGATGCTATTAGAATCCCACTTGAGATTAACGATGTCTGTCTTGTGCTGCTTCATCCTCGACATCTTACGGCTCACCGGAGCTGCTCTAATGACGGAACGATCCATCACAATAAAGCAGTGCCCTGGACGCCGTCTACAGATTCCTCAGTTCTTCCTCCACTCCTCCGACAGCCACCTCTGCCTCAACTTCTTCAGCGACCAACCCAATGATGCTGAGGTCGACACGACTACGGCAAAGAGGTTGTACACTTGTCGCATCACTTATTACTCTACATTCATGTCGATCCATTAGGGCTATTTTGGTTCAATGGAAAAACATAGCGATAGGAAATTTTCCTATGGCACTCTACTATTCAATTATTCATGCATTTTGTTGAAAGGAATGGAGCAAAACATCCACCTGGACCTACTTTTCAAAATCCTATGCATGAAAACAAGACCAAGTGCATTAGTGGCAGAATAACATTCTAACTGTACATGCTTTCATATGGTTTCACTTTATTTTGGCCATGTTTCTTTGCATTCCTCTACTCCTCCAATTCCTGTGAACCAAACACCCAAGTTGACAGAAATCCTGTGTTCACAAATGCTTTGTTTCCCATGTGCATTCCTATCCTATTCCGGTGTTTTTCCTCCTATCCCTGCGTTTTTAGAATCATGCAAGCCAAATGATCCCTTACAGAATTACTTCAGTTACAGGTAGGTGTCGAAGAAAACTTTGTGTGGTTTGTCCTGCTCCTGCCGCGACGTCGTCCACCTCACCTGAGCTGCTCCATCGACAGAAGCATCCACCAAACCAGACATCACGACTCATGACCATCTTTTGCCACCTCAGATCTCCTTCCCTGCCACCGGCACCCACCGCAATGGCATCACCATCATCGACTCAGCAGATGAACCTGAGGAGTACACAGGTCCACAAGAGAGGTCGCACTCTTTTGTTTCTGCTTATGTTATGCATTGCTTAATATTACCTGCAACTTTATTGTCCTGTTCACCTCTTAGACTCCAAATCAGGTCCAAATTGATGTCAAACTTGAGTTCTAAATTAGTTGTGGGGCACATATCGAGGCAGCAATGAATAGTATCTCTGTCTAATATCTGGTTCACCTAGGGTATGCCTATGTTGTTCATCTTGGGTGGGAAACAAATAGTAAAGCAATCATCATCTATATTTTTATTAAATTAAAGCAATCATCAGCCTGCTATCATTATTTTTGGATCCATCCACTGGTTGTTACCATTACTCTAGATTTCTGCATGCTCTCCTTACATAATCTCACTATCTTTTTTTGGTATGCATGTCAGATATTGTACACAGTCATGCTAAACATGTAGAGAAAAAGAGAAGAGTTTTGCACGGCAATACAATGTCATGCAGATATCGCTCCATGGTGGGTTCGATGGCAAACCCTCCCCCCTCTCCATATTGTAATCTAGAGGAAGATATTTGTTCTGAGGCGGATTCAGACGCAGCTGACCACTCCTATTTACCCCCCAAGGTGTTTGCTCTAACTTGGCATGATGATGTTAGTCATATCATGCATATGTTGCCTTGCAGTGCCTACTTTCGACATCATATATGTCATCTGCTTAGTTTACACATGTTCTGTAATGCCACATGTTTAGTTTCAATATCATATATGGGAATTATGCAGTCTCATGTCTTTTAGCCGGCCATAATATATGTGAAATGTGCAATGCCATCCTGTTTAACCAGGCATCATATATTTGAATGATATCTTGCCCATCCTTTTCTTCATTACATTTCCATTTGTCGACAATGTTTGTACATTAAACTAGTCTTCCTGTGAATCAGCCATTTGAGTGGGTGATGGAAAAATCTGGAGTGAAACGATGCCTTCAGAGCAGACAGTGCTACCTGTCGAAGCATATCTCTTGTTGGGTCCCGATAGCTCCTCAGAGATGGATTCAGAGACAGATGACCAGTCCTATTCCCCCGCCGAGGTGTATGCTCTAACTTGGCACGGTTATACTGCTCATATCATGCATATGGTGTCTTGCATTGCATAGTTTAGACATCATATACACAATATTCAACACCATGTTCTTAGTTCAGACGTCATATATGTGAATGCCCTCTGCTTAGCATATAAATCACATATGTGAATTAAATCATGCGATCCTGATTACTTAAATAACATGTATGTGAATTATGTCAGGTGATCCTGTTTAGTTAGTCATCATATCTTTGAATTATGTTATGCTATGCTATCCAGTTTAGATAGACATCATATATGTGAAATTATGTCATGCTATACGTTTTAGTTAAACAATATACATGTCAACTATTTCATGCCCTCTTTTTTCCACACTATCTATTGCATCTGTCTCTCATACAATGTCTGTACATTCAACTATGTTTCCTGTTTATCAGCCATTTGAATTGGAGCAGGTGATGGCAGTATCTAGCGGAGTAAAAACACGGTCTTCAAATAAAACAGTGCTACCTCTTGGTGGAGATAGCACCCCGATTGTACAT
This sequence comes from Aegilops tauschii subsp. strangulata, assembly GCF_002575655.3. NCBI lineage: Eukaryota > Viridiplantae > Streptophyta > Magnoliopsida > Poales > Poaceae > Aegilops > Aegilops tauschii. The sequence continues at coordinate 498,209,017 of NC_053037.3, read as the reverse complement.
GCACGAGAACCAGCCCTACCACACATAACCCAGACTCTCGCAGATTTTACCCCTACTGCAATGGACAGAGAACCAGCTTCACCCAATCTAACCCCAACCCAAGCAAATAGTAACCCAGTTCCTGTTGACACAGCACCATCTCCACCACAGAGCTTCCAAACAAGAGCAGTTAGTAAGGCAGCTCCAGTGCCCAAAGCGCCAGTACTACCACGGCGAACCCCAACTCCACCAGTTAGTACACCTATTCCTGTGGAGGAAGCACAATCAAATATTCATAGTTTAGCATCTATCGCATTTGATGTTGTTAAATCCTATGTGCGTATATTCCCATCATGGAAATATTATACTGAAGATGAAGGAAAATGCCAGTTGCAGGTGTTTATCCAGGAGTTATGTGTAAGTAATGTTATTCATGGCAATTAATTTTCTTTGTCCCATACATTCTACCTCCATGATGGTTATAATACAGCAAATTTTCCCATTTTTCTCTATAGAGAAGGACCGATTTGGAAACTCAGGATGAGGTAACCTGTGCTAATACCTCTGCTATCTTCGAGAATGCTTGGTGGCAGTATCAGAATTACATGAAGAAAACGTACTTCACTGGCAAAGAAACTCATCAAATTCCCTTACATTCTCCTGAGACACATTTACTGGACGATGACTGGGAACGCCTTGTTCTGTACTGGTCCCGAACCAAGAATGTGGTAAGGTCTATGAGCTCATTTTTTTTAAGTATTATATGCTTGTGTCTTACTTTACTCTGTTCATGTAGAACAAGTGCTTAAACCTAAAGAACAATTGTTCTCATTTAAGATTCCATTGCTATCTTGCATACTGCTTTGCTCTTGTATCACTGTATTTACTCATACAAACTTATTTTTAAATTGAACGATCCAATGGAAACTCCAATGGCACAACAGGTATGTTTACGCATGTTTATTTAATAGGTTTGCTCTTATAAATAGCTTTATTGATTTCAATTTCAATTGTGTATACAGTTGACTTCTCATATCATGCACATTACTAGCATCACAACAGGGCCTATAGTGTCGTTGTACATGTAGACCCGTGGTACCCATCTGAAATCTTGTTGTGCCGTGTAGTTTCCCACGCTTTGTATTCTTTCAGTGCTGCTTTCTCTTGAACTGATATGATTTGAACCGTGTCTCTATTTTGATTTGGCAAGACAATACAGTGATCATAGGACATAGATATATGTTTGTTTGATGCTTTTATAATGTACTACTTGGCAATATAAGACTTGATAGTTTAATCTTGTCCACCTTACTAATGAACTGGTTCACCAAAATGAGTTTCATATACTAGTACATGCTAAACCTGTTATGTGTCTGCTTGTTTCTTATTTTAGAATGCTGACAGAATATCCGGGAAGAGTGCCTTTTTAAGCAATGGTAAAGGAAGTAGTGCAGATAAGGTTCAGGATCGTGAGACATCCTTGTTCGTCTCCAACAAAGCTAATAAAACAGTGATACCTCTCCAACGTATCTATAATTTTTGATTGATCCATGCTATTATATATTTTGTTTTGGATGTTTAATGGGCTTTATTATAAACTTTTATATTATATTTGGGACTAACCGACTAACCCAAGGCCCAGTGCAAATTGCTGTTTATTTTGCCTATTTCAGTGTTTCGCAGAAAGGAATATCAAACGGAGTCCAAACGGAATGAAACCTTCGGGAGCGCGATTTTTGGAACAAACGTGATCCAGAGGACTTGGAGTGGACGTCAAGAAATCAACGTGGAGGCCACGAGGCAGGGAGGCGCGCCTGCCCCCTGGGCACGCCCCCACCTTCATGGGCCCCTCGAAGCTCCACCGACTTACTTCTTCCTCCTATATATACCCATATACCCCGAAACCATCAAGGAGCACCACGAAACCCTATTTCCACCGCCGCAACCTTCTGTACCCGTGAGATCCCATCTTGGGGCCTTTTCCGGCGCTCCGCCGGAGGGGGAATCGATCACGGAGGGATTCTACATCAACACCATGGCCTCTCCGATGATGTGTGAGTAGTTTACCACAGACCTTCGGGTCCATAGTTATTAGCTAGATGGCTTCTTCTCTCTCTTTGGATCTCAATACAAAGTTCTCCTCGATCTTCTTGGAGATCTATTCGATGTAACTCTTTTTGTGGTGTGTTTGTCGAGATCCGATGAATTGTGGTTTATGATCAAGATTATCTATGAACAATATTTGAATCTCTGAATTCTTTTATGTATGATTGGTTATCTTTGCAAGTCCTTCGAATTATCAGTTTGGTTTGGCCTACTAGATTGATCTTTCTTGCAATGGGAGAAGTGCTTAGCTTTGGGTTCAATCTTGCGGTGCTCGATCCCAGTGACAGCAGGGGAAACGACATGTATTGTATTGTTGCCATTGAGGATAAAAAGATGGGGTTTATATCATATTGCTTGAGTTTATCCCTCTACATCATGCCATCCTGCCTAATGCATTACTCTGTTCTTATGAACCTAATACTCTAGATGCATGCTGGATAGCGGTCGATGTGTGGAGTAATAGTAGTTGATGCAGGCAGGAGTCGGTCTACTTGTTGCGGATGTGATGCGTGTATACATGATCATGCCTAGATATTCTCATAATTATGCACTTTTCTATCAATTGCTCGACAGTAATTTGTTCACCCACCGTAATACTTATGCTATCTTGAGAGAAGCCACTAGTGAAACCTATGGCCCCCGGGTCTATTTTCCATCATATTAATCTCCCGTCAACTAGCTATTTCTTTTGCCGTTTATTTTGCATTCTTTACTTTTAATCTTTATCATAAAATACCAAAAATATTATCTTATCATCTCTATCAGATCTCACTTTTGCAAGTGGCTGTGAAGGGATTGACAACCCCTTTATCGCGTTGGTTGCAAGGTTCTTATTTGTTTGTTTAGGTACGATGGACTTGCGTGTGGCATCCTACTGGATTGATACCTTGGTTCTCAAAAACTGAGGGAAATACTTACACTACTTTGCTGCATCACCCTTTCCTCTTCAAGGGAAAACCAACGCATGCTCAAGAGGTAGCAAGAAGGATTTCTGGCGTCGTTGTCGGGGAGTCTACACACAAGTCAAGACATACCAAGTACCCATCACAAACTCTTATCCCTCGCATTACATTATTTGCCATTTGCCTCTCGTTTTCCTCTCCCCCACTTCACCCTTGCCGTTTTATTCGCCCTCTCTTTCCGTTCACCTCTTTTTCACTTGCTTCTTGTGTACCGTGTGCCGTCATGGCTAGTCCTTTATCTACTCCTTTGTTTCCCGAGAATGAAGTTCTTAATTTTAAACAAAGGGAGGGAGAAAATCTGAAAGATGCTTGGTACAGAATTTGCAATGCGCAAAATAGATCTACTAGGAAGCAATCTACTTCCGTTCTTCTTCGCAATTTTTATGTAGGCATCACTCCTTGGAATAGATATATTCTTGATACCATTACCGGAGGGAATTTCTTGGGTAGCCATACTTTTGATTCTTATAATGCTATGATAGATTTGTTTGGTCCACCACCTCTTTTGGTTAATCAAACTATTTTAACTTTGGAACATGTGATGCAAAGGCTTGAAATTATTGAAAATAAAGTTGCCACCGTAGAGTTGATTGAAAATTTGGATAAAAAGATCCACAACCAAATTACCCAATACGGATCTAAGGTAGGAGTTGCTCTTAAATTTTTTAAAGAAAAGGAACCCATGGTTAACGAAAAGATAGATCAAGATTCCACTAGAATTTATAAGATTGAGGATATTATTACCAACTTAGGGTCAGCCTTTTATTCCATGAAAAATACTCCAAAACATCCTAATTCTAAAATTGCCAAACTGATGTATGTTCCTAAAAATAAGGGTGAAACTTCTAGTAAGGAAAATGCGGATCTCAAATCCATAAGTGTTCATCCCAACTTTCTCGCTGTCATTAAGGAACCTTTTGCTACAAATGATTTTCTTGATTTCTTGCCTAGGAGTTTAATAATTAATAAAAAGAAGGAAACTCCTAAGGGTTATAAGTGTTCTATTGAAGAATTTCGTGCCAAAGATGACAATACCTAGATCTATCCTTGCCTTTATGCCTAGCTAGGGGCGTTAAACGATAGCGCTTGTTGGGAGGCAACCCAATTTTATTTTTGTTTCTTGCTTTTTGGTTCTGTTTAGGAATAAATATTTCATCTAGCCTCTGGTTGAGATGTGTTTTTATGTTTTAATTAGTGTTTGTGCCAAGTAGAACCTTTGGGAAGACTTGGGTGAAGTCTTTTTGATCTTGCTGTAAAAAACAGAAACTTTAGCGCTCACGAGATTAGCTACAACTTTTTACTGGAGAGTGCTATTTAGTTGATTCTTTTTGAAGATTATTAATAGATAAATTACTCACGTGAAGCAATTTATTTTAGAATTTTTGGAGTTCCATAAGTATACGTTTGATACAGAATACTATAGATTGTTCTGTTTTTGACAGATTCGGTTTTTCGTGTGTTGTTTGCTTATTTTGATGAATCTATGGCTAGTATCGGAGGTTATGAACCATAGAGAAGTTGGAATACAGTAGGTTTAACACCAATATAAATAAAGAATGAGTTCATTACAGTACCTTGAAGTGGTGTTTTGTTTTCTTTCGCTAACGGAGCTCACGAGGTTTTCTGTTAAGTTTTGTGTTGTGAAGTTTTCAAGTTTTGGGTAAAGATTTGATGGATTATGGAACAAGGAGTGGCAAGAGCCTAAGCTTGGGGATGCCCAAGGAACCCCAAGGTAAAATCCAAGGACAACCAAAAAGCCTAAGCTTGGGGATGCCCCGGACGGCATCCCCTCTTTTGTCTTCGTCCATCGGTAACTTTACTTGGAGCTATATTTTTATTCACCACACGAGATGTGTTTTGCTTGGAGCGTCTTGTATGATTTGAGTCTTTGCTTTTTAGTTCACCACAATCATCCTTGCTGTACACACCTTTTGTGAGAGACACACATTAATCGGAATTTATTAGAATACTCTATGTGCTTCACTTATATCTTTTGAGCTAAACAATTTTGCTCTAGTACTTCACTTATATCTTTTAGAGCGCGGTGGTGGTTTTATTTTATAGAAATTATTGATCTTTCATGCTTCACTTATATTATTTTGAGATTCCTTTAGAACAGCATGGTAATTTGCTTTGGCTATAAAATTAGTCCTAATATGATAGGCATCCAAGTTGGATATAATAAAAACTTTCGTATAAGTGCATTCAATACTAGGAGAAGTCTAATACTTGATGATTGTTTTGAGATAGAGATAGTGATATTAAAGTTGTGCTAGTTGAGTAGTTTTGAAATTGAGAAATACTTGTGTTGAAGTTTGCAAGTCCCGTAGCATGCACGTATGGTAAACATTGTGTAACAAATTTTAAACATGAGGTGTTCTTTGATTGTCATCCTTATGAGTGGCGGTCGGGGACGAGAGATGGTCTTTTTCCTACCAATCTATCCCCCTAGGAGCATGCGCGTAGTGCTTGGTTTTTGATGACTTGTAGATTTTTGCAATAAGTATGTGAGTTCTTTATGACTAGTGTTGAGTCCATGGATTATACGCACTCTCAACCTTCCATCATTGCTAGCCTCTTCGGTACCGTGCATTGCCCTTTCTCACCTTGAGAGTTGGTACAAACTTCGCCCTTGCATCCAAACCCCGTGATACGATATGCTCTATCACACATAAACCTCCTTATATCTCCCTCAAAACAGCCACCATACCTACCTATTATGGCATTTCCATAGCCATTCCGAGATATATAGCCATGCAACTTTCACCGTTCTATTTATTATGACACGCTTCATCATTGACATATTGCCTTGCATGATCATGTAGTTGACATCGTATTTGTGGTAAAGCCACCATGCATATTATTTCATACATGTCACTCTTGATTCATTGCCCATCCCGGTACACCGCCGGAGGCATTCATATAGAGTCATACTTTGTTCTAGTATCGAGTTGTAATCATCGAGTTGTAAATAAATAGAAGTGTGATGATCATCATTAATAGAGCATTGTCCCAAAAAAGAGAAAGGCCAAAACAAGAAGGCCCAAAAAAAGAAAAAAGAAAGAAAAGAAAAAAGAGAGAAATAAAAAGGAACAATGCTACTATCCTTTTTCCACACTTGTGCTTCAAAGTAGCACCATGATCTTTATGATAGAGAGTCTCTTGTTTTGTCACTTTCATATACTAGTGGGAATTTTTCATTATAGAACTTGGCTTGTATATTCCAACAATGGGATTCCTCAAATGCCCTAGGTCTTCGTGAGCAAGCAAGTTGGATGCACACCAACTTAGTTTCTTTTGTTGAGCTTTCATACATTTATAGCTCTAGTGCATCTGTTGCATGGCAATCCCTACTCCTTGCATTGACATCAACTGATGGGCATCTCCCTAGCCTGTTGATTAGCCGCGTCAATGTGAGACTTTCTCCTTTTTTGTCTTCTCCACACAACCCCCATCATCATATTCAATTCCACCCATAGTGCTATATCCATGGCTCACGCTCATGTATTGCGTGAAAGTTGAAAAAAGTTTGAGATTACTAAAGTATGAAACCATTGCTTGGCTCGTCATCGGGGTTGTGCAAGATGAGAGCATCTTGTGTGACGAAAATGAAGCATGGCCAAACTATATGATTTTGTAGGGATGAGCTTTCTTTGGCTATGTTATTTTGAGAAGACATAATTGCTTGGTTAGTATGCTTGAAGTATTATTATTTTTATGTCAATATTAAACTTTTATCTTGAATCTTTCGGATCTGAACATTCATGCCACAATAAAGAAAATTACATTGAAGAATATGCTAGGTAGCATTCCACATCAAAAATTCTGTTTTTATCATTTACCAACTCGAGGACGAGCAGGAATAAAGCTTGGGGATGCTTGATACGTCTCCAACGTATCTATAATTTTTGATTGCTCCATGCTATTATATATTCTATTTTGGATGTTTAATGGGCTTTATTATACACTTTTATATTATTTTTGGGACTAACATACTAACCCAAGGCCCAGTGCAAATTGTGTTTTTTTGCCTATTTCAGTGTTTCGCAGAAAGGAATATCAAGCGGAGTCCAAACGGAATGAAACCTTCGGGAGCGTGATTTTTGGAACAAACGTGATCCAGAGGACTTGGAGTGGACGTCAAGAAATCAACAAGGAGGCCACGAGGCAGGGAGGCGCGCCTGCCCCCCTGGGCGCGCCCCCACCCTCGTGGGCCCCTCGCAGCTCCACCGACCTACTTCTTCCTCCTATATATACCCATATACCACGAAACCATCAAGGAGCACCACGAAACCCTATTTCCACCGCCGCAACCTTCTGTACCCATGAGATCCCATCTTGGGGCCTTTTCCGGTGCTCTGCCGGAGGGGGAATCGATCACGGAGGGCTTCTACATCAACACCATGGCCTCTCCGATGATGTGTGAGTAGTTTTCCACAGACCTTCGGGTCCATAGTTATTAGCTGGATGGCTTCTTCTCTCTCTTTGGATCTCAATACAAAGTTCTCCTCGATATTCTTGGAGGTCTATTCGATGTAACTCTTTTTGCGGTGTGTTTGTCGAGATCCGATGAATTGTGGGTTTATGATCAAGATTATCTATGAACAATATTTGAATCTTCTCTGAATTCTTTTATGTATGATTGGTTATCTTTGCAAGTCTCTTCGAATTATCAGTTTTGTTTGGCCTACTAGATTGATCTTTCTTGCAATGGGAGAAGTGCTTAGCTTTGGGTTCAATCTTGCGGTGCTCGATCCCAGTGACAGCAGGGAACGACACGTATTTTATTGTTGCCATTGAGGATAAAAAGATGGGGTTTATATCATATTGCTTGAGTTTATCCCTCTACATCATGTCACCTTGCCTAATGCGTTACTCTGTTCTTATGAACTTAATACTCTAGATGCATGCTGGATAGCGGTCGATTTGTGGAGTAATAGTAGTAGATGCAGGCAGGAGTCGGTCTACTTGTTGCGGACGTGATGCCTATATACATGAGAACGCCTAGATATTCTCATAATTATGCACTTTTCTATCAATTTCACGACAGTAATTTGTTCACCCACCGTAATACTTATGCTATCTTGAGAGAAGCCACTAGTGAAACCTATGGCCCCCGGGTCTATTTTCCATCATATTAATCTCCCGCCAACTAGCTATTTCTTTTGCCATTTATTTTGCAATCTTTACTTTTAATCTTTATCATAAAAATACCAAAAACATTATCTTATCATCTCTATTAGATCTCACTTTTGCAAGTGGCCGTGAAGGGATTGACAACCCCTTTATCGCGTTGGTTGCAAGGTTCTTATTTGTTTGTGTAGGTACGAGGGACTTGCGTGTGGCCTCCTACTGGATTGATACCTTGGTTCTAAAAAACTGAGGGAAATACTTACGCTACTTTGCTGCATCACCCTTTCCTCTTCAAGGGAAAACCAACGCATGCTCAAGAGGTAGAAAACAGCTAAGGAAAACTATCTTGAAGACAGTGAGACAACCCCAAAGTCTTGTCTTGGTTTACTGTTCGAGTTACTGGCCACTACCGCTTGCACAAGCTATTCAAACTCACTGTCTAAATTAGTTCGGTTTCTTGAGTCTCAACTACAAGCTGAAAGACATCGATCAACTGTGTTGTGACAAGAAGCGGAAGGACTGCGGAAATCCCTGGAGCACTCAGATGCATACTTTCTGGTGCAACAGCAAGCATTGGAGGATTTTAGCGCCAAACAGGACAAAGCTAATAAGCTTGATAAGCTTATTGCCAGCATGGTGGATACCCAGGATAATGTTTCTTGAGCTCTTCTGAAGTTGTTTCAGCTATGGACTTGTTTTTCTACTGCGTTTATTTGCACTGGTGGCCAATTTTGACGGACAATGTATGCAATATGCTGCTTTGTTCCCTATATTTGCACTGGTGGCAAACTTTGATGCCCAGTGGATGTAATATGTGTAATAACTGTAATAGGCTAGCGTTAGTTGCTTGCTTATTTATTTCCTTATTGTCTTGTTTAGTTGTTTGCTTGTAGTCACTGCAGTTCTTTTTCCGCATTTTTCTAGTGGCCACAATAACCTATTTTTTCGGTAACTAGGCCACAATAATCATGGCAACACACGGACTGTTGTAACCATGGGCCTCCTGCGGGTCATAGGATCCATGGGTCTACTACGGGCCGTAGGATCCATGGACTTTCTACGGGCCATATGATCCATGGGCCTTTTACGGGCCGTAGGATCCATTGGTCTTCTACGAGCCGTAGGATCCATGGGCCTTTTACGGGGCGTATAATCATTTCGCCAAACATGGGTCGTACTTTTCGTGGACCATAACGGGTCGTTAATAGGCCGTATTTGATAACGCTATCAAAACAGCCCAACGGGTTAACGGGCCACAAATGGGCCGAATGTAACCACGGGCTGAATTTGGCCCACAAACGGAACATGCCAGTAACGGACCGTAACTAACTGAATTCTAGAAATGAGCCCAAGAATAAATGGGCCCTTAGAAGGCCAAAAGTTAACACGGGCTGGAAACGGCCGACGGAATAATGGGCCGTTAATGGGTATAAAGCGATACACTGTTCATTGCGGGCCAGATTCACCACGGGCCGTTAATGGGCCAAGAGTTACAAAGGCCTCGTATGGGCCGAAAGACATCATGGGCCATACATGGGCCGGAAGTTACAACGGCCTGGAATCATATTGGACGGCCTAGATGAAGCAACTAGGCTTAATTCCGATAGGCCATAACGGGCCGGGAGTTAGCGGGCCGTAAATGGGCTATATATGAACATGCCGTTAACAGGCTTTCCGTGGGCTGGCCCGTTACCTTTTGACCAAGTCAAACAGGCCAGCCTTTTCACCAGAATGGGCCTCTGTTGGGTCGTGCCACGTGTCGACGTATCATAGGCGCCTCCTGTCCAATGAGTGGATGACATCTGTCCCAACGGTGAGCCAACCCGTGTTTCCTCCGGCCAATGACAATTTTACACGTGGAAAATCCCCATTGGTCCGGGCTGTTAACGGGTTATCGGATCCAAAACCGGACCCGATAGCTTAACGGCGACCTATTACGGTGGATGCCACGTGTCGGTCACCCTTGACGAAAGCACTTCTATGACGCGTGATTTATCGTCATGGAAGTGGACACTTCTGTGATGATAATTTTGGTAATGTCATGGAACACTTCTACGACAGCACAGGTATGACTATCTTGATTCTGTCATAAAATTGTCATGGATGTACATGCATGACAGAAAACGTGACCTACTGTGACAAACACATATCATCACGGAAGTGTATTTTTTTGTAGTGTTACCCATTGACTATCAGCAATAGGATAAATTATACCTACCTCCAGGAGCTTTAGTATTTCATTTCTTACCACTTCTTTCATCTTAGGATTTAACCGCCGTTGATGATCAACAACTGGTTTAGCGTCTTTCTCCAATCTTATTTTGTGCTGACATAAAGTGGGACTAATCCCTTAAGATCATCAATAGTATACCCAATAGCGGCACAGTGCTTCTTCAGAGTTTTCAATAATTTCTTTTCTTCATGCTCTGAAAGGTTAGCACTAATAATAACAGGATATATCTTCTTTTCGTCAAGATAAGCATATTTCAGAGTATCAGGTAATTGTTTAAGCTCAAACACGGGATCACCCTTAGGTGGAGGAGGATCCCCAAGGATTTCAACAGGCAAATTGTGTTTCAAAATAGGTTCTTGATTAAAGAATACTTCATCTATTTCCCTTCTTTCGTTCATAAACATATCATTTTCATGGTCTAGCAAATATTGTTCTAAAGGATCATTAGGAGGCACGCCAATAGAAGCAAGACCAATAATTTCATCCTTACTAGGCAATTCTTTATCATGGGGTTTGATACGTCTCCAACGTATCTACTTTTTCTCACGCTTTTCTTCTTGTTTTGGACTCTAATTTGCGTGATTTGAATGAAACTAACCCCGGACTGACGCTGTTTTCAGCAGAACTACCATGGTGTTGCTTTTTGCAGAAATAAAAGTTCTCGGAATGAAACGAAATTTTGCGAGGATTTTTTATGGAATAAAAGAGAATTACTTGATCCAAGACCCACTAGAGAGGGGCCCCTGGGGGGCACAACCCACCAGGGTGCGCCCCCCTCTCCTAGCATGCCCAGGTGGGTTGTACCCACCTGGTGGCCCCGCAGACCTCAACCCTGACACTATAAATTCCTATTTTCGAAGAAAAAATCAAGGGGAAAGAATTATCGCGTTGAGACAGAGCCGCCGCCAAGCCCTGTTCTTCCTCGGGAGGGCAGATCTGGAGTCCGTTTGGGGCTCCGGAGAGGGGGATCTTCGTTCTTAGTCATCACCAAGACATCTCCATCGCCAATTCCATGATGCTCCCCACCGGGAGTGAGTAATTCCTTCGTAGGCTCGTTTGTCGGTGAGGAGTTTGATGAGATTCATCATGTAATCGAGTTAGTTTTGTTAGGGCCTGATCCCTAGTATCCACTATGTTCTTAGATTGATGTTGCTATGAATTTGCTATGCTTAATGCTTGTCACTTTGGGCCCGGGTGCCATGAACTCAGGTCTGGACCGTTTATGAATTCATCATTATATCCATGTTTTAGATCCAATCTTGCAAGTTATAGTCACCTACTACGTGTTATGATCCGACGACCCTGGAGTGACAACAACCGGGGCCACTCTCGGTGATGACCGTAGTTTGAGGAGTTCATGTATTCACTATGTGTTAATGCTTTGTTCCGGTTCTCTATTAAAAGGAGGCCTTAATATCCCTTAGTTTCCAATATGGACCCCGCTGCCACAGGAGGGTAGGACAAAAGATGTCATGCAAGTTCTTTTAATAAAGCATGTATGACTATTTACAGAATACATGCCTACATTATATCGATGAACTGGAGCTAGTGCCATATCGCCCTAGGTTATAACTGTCACATGATGAATATCATCCAACAAGTCACCGATCAAATGCCAACGAATTTATCTTATATTGTTTCTGCTAAGTTACTACTGCTATCATCACTGTTACACCTTCTACAGAATTACTCTATCACTGTTACTGTTACCATTGTTGCTGTCACTACTATCAAAACTATCATATTACTTTGCTACTGATTACTTGTTGCAGATAATTAATCTCCAGGTGTCGTTGAATTGACAACTCAACTGCTAATACCTTCAAATATTCTTTGGACCCCCTTGTGTCGAATTATAAATGTGGGTTGAATACTCTACCCTCGAAAACTGTTGCGATCCCCTATACTTGTGGGTTATCAAGACCTTTTTCTGGCGCCGTTGCCGGGGAGCGTAGCAATATTTGTTGAGTCACTTGGACTTATTATCATATTATCACCATGAAGAATTTGAAGGATCCAAAGACTAAGATATTTCCCTCAAAGGCGAGGGGAGGTAAGGAACTGCCATCCAGTTCTGCTTTAGATTCAATTTCTGTTTTGAGTAAACTTGCAACACCACCACATGCTATCAATTCTAATATGTCGCAAGTTATTGATGATGCTACTTCTACTATGAATGATGCTTATGATGATGCTAGTACCTTGCTTGATAAAGATGATGTGCCACTTGGTGAATTTCTTGATGAACAAATTGCTAGAGTAATACAACATGATCTTGTTGAATCTGATGATGAGCTTGAAACTGAAACTCCTGAAACACCTGCTAGAACTAGCCTTCCTAGATATGAATTGCCTAAGGTACCAGAATGTTATTGTGACGCCCGGATAGTTAAGCTACAGTAATCCCACGTTAACGATGCCACGTCACCAGGATACTGTTGCTAAATCTCGCGTTAGTTCGAAACCGATTCAAATTCAAATTCAAAATCGAATCAAGCGGTAAAAATTTACAAACATTAAAACTAAAATGTCCAAAATGTGTCAAATAAACCATGGATAATACTAGTGGGGAAACCACACTTTTATAAAATGTTTAAAGGCTCTAAAGTAATTAAAACAGCAGCTATGTCAATTAATTAAATGCCTTTTAAAAATTATAATAATGCAAACTATTTTAATTAGGTGTCAAACTTTTTGGGGCAGTAGAATAAGTTATAACATTTATCTAGGAGTTGCATTTATATTTTATAAAACAAAAGTTAAAAAAAATAGAAAAGAAATTAGATAAAGAAAAGAAAACAAAAAAAGAAAACAAAAGAACCCCCTCTCCCTGGGCCGAATGGCCCAGCTAGCCACAGGCCGGCCCAGCTGCGGCCCAACCCCACTCCCCTTATCCACTCACACCCCCCCCAGCAAAACCCTAACCCAAACCGAACCCCACCCACTCTCCCCGATCCCCTCTCTCTCTCGCTCCCCCTTGATCCCCCTCTCCCTCCCCCGTTCTGGATCGGTAGCAGGTGCCCCCGACGCCACCCGTCGCCCGCTTCGCCGCCCCTCCTGGCCTCCTCGCCGCCGCCCCGGTCCGCCATCGCACTCCGCCGTCCAGATCGAACCGCGCCCCGCCACCCCGATGTCGTTCCCCGCGGCGGCGCCCCCTGCTTGGGTCAGGTCAGGGCCGACCGCCGCTGCCTCGACCTCGACGCCAACCGCCGTGGCCGGACCCCGACGCCGCCGCCACCGGACCGCCTCGCCTCCTCACCTCTCCCTCGCTGGCTCCATCGAGCCTCGCGCCCCCACCACCTGCGTCCATCCCCAACGTCGCCCGACTCCGTCAACGCCGTCGCCTCCTCGCCCTCGTGCCGGACTACACCGTCCCCGCCTCTCCATCACCGGCTCCACCGAGCCTCGCCGCTCCCCGTACCCCTGCAACGCCGGTGAGGGCCATGCCCCCCCTCTCTATCTTGGCCGTGGGCACCGCCGCTCGACCGCGCTCACCATGTCGTGCCCGCGCCCCGTGCGTGCCCGCAACCGCCTCACAGCCGTGCGCGCCCGCAGCCCAGCGCGTCGTGGCTTGCCGCCCCGCCGTGGCCACGCCCTGGCCGCGCCCGTGCCGCCTCGGCCACGCCCGACGCGCGCACCCGCGCATCGCCTACCTCCCTGGCGCGCTCACCGCGTCCTGCCGCTGCTCTGCCTCGCCCCGTCACCGCCCGCATGCGCCACCACGGCGCCTCCCGCCTTCGGCCGCCGCAGGCCCCGCCCCGCCGCACCTTGCTCGCCGGCGGCGCCCCTTGGTCGCGGCCACGCCTCGAGCGTGTGCTCGCGAGCCCTGGCGGGTTCGTCCCGCCCCGCCACCCGTTACGCCCGCTCCGCTGGGCCCCTGTACCACTGACCAGTGGGTCCTCCCCCCTGTGTCAATGACAGATGGGGCCCACGCCCTTGGAACGCAAAAAAAAAAATTAGAAAAAATATATATATAAATAAAACAAATAATAAATTTAATTAAATTTAATTAATTAATTAACTAAATTAATTAAGTTAATTAATCCTAATTAACCTGTTAGTTTAATTAAACAGTAAATAGTTTAACTAAACCCTAACTAACCTAACAGAGTATGACACGTGGGTCCCACTGGACCCACGCGTCAGTTTGACCCAGTCAACCCCTGTCGGCTGCTGACGTCAGCATGACATCATGCTGATTTCATAATTCCAATTTCGAATTAAATTAAATAATTAATTAAATTCCAGAAATTAATAAAAAATTTAGAACATCATATCTTTTAATCCGTAACTCGGATTAAATTATTTTCAACATGGAAGTTGCTCAGAACGACGAGACGAATCCGAATACGCAGTCCGTTCGTCAGCCATGTGTCCCTGCCATAGTGAACCTGCAACATTTCACCTCCGGTTCATCTGTCCGAAAACGTGAAACACCGGGGATATTTTCCCGGATGTTTCCCCCCTTCACCGGTATCACCTCATACCGCGTTAGAACACGTCTAGCTCTGCCTGTTGTCCTGTTATGCACTTGCTTGCTATGTATTTACTATTTCTCCCCCCTCTTCTCTTCGGTAGACCCCGTGACGATGCTGATGCCCCTGTGGTCGACTAACTGATGACCCCTCCTTCTTGTCTGAGCAACCAGGCAAGCCCCCCCCCTTGATCACCAGATATCGCCTATTCTTCTCTATACTGCTTGCATTAGAGTAGTGTAGCATGTTACTGCTTTCGTTAATCCTATCCTGATGCATAGCCTGTCATTGTTGCTACAGTTGTTACCCTTACCTGCTATCCTACTGCTTAGTATAGGATGCTAGTGTTCCCTCAGTGGCCCTACACTCTTGTCCGTCCGCCATGCTATACTACTGGGCCGTGATCACTTCGGGAGGTGATCATGGGTATATACTATATACATTATATACATGACACATGTGGTGACTAAAGTCGGGTCGGCTCGTTGAGTACCCGCAAGTGATTCTGATGAGGGGGCTGAAAGGACAGGTGGCTCCACCCCGGTAGAGGTGGGCCTGGCTTCCTGACGGCCCCTGACTGTTACTTTGTGGCGGAGCGACAGGGTAGGTTGAGACCACCTAGGAGAGAGGTGGGCTTGGCCCTAGTCGGCGTTCGCGGATAAATAACACGCTTAACGAGTTCTTGGTATTTGATCTGAGTCTGGCCATTTGGTCTATACGCACTAACCATCTATGCGGGAGTAGTTATGGGTATCCCGGCGTCGTGGTATCAGCCGAAGCCTTCGTGACGTCAGCGACTGAGTGGCGCGCGCCGGATTGGACTGGAACGCCACTAGGCTAGGTCTGCTTCCGGCCGCGTACGCAACGTGCAGGTGTGCATAGGGCGATGGGCCCAGACCCCTGCGCGCATAGGGTTAGACCGGTGTGCTGACCTCTCTGTTGTGCCTAGGTGGGGCTGCGACGCGTTGATCTTACGAGGCCGGGCATGACCCAGAAAAGTGTGTCCGGCCAAATGGGATCGAGCGTGGTGCACCCCTGCAGGGAAGTTTATCTATTCGAATAGCCGTGTCCCTCGGTAAAAGGACGACCCGGAGTTGTACCTTGACCTTATGACAACTAGAACTGGATACTGAATAAAATACACCCTTCCAAGTGCCAGATACAACCCGGTGATCGCTCTCTAACAGGGCGACGAGGAGGGGATCGCCGGGTAGGATTATGCTATACGATGCTACTTGGAGGACTTCAATCTACTCTCTTCTACATGCTGCAAGATGGAGATGGCCAGAAGCGTAGTCTTCGACAGGACTAGCTATCCCCCTCTTATTCTGGCATTCTGCAGTTCAGACCACCGATATGACCCTTTACACATATACCCATGCATATGTAGTGTAGCTCCTTGCTTGCGAGTACTTTGGATGAGTACTCACGGTTGCTTTTCTCCCTCTTTTCCCCTTTCTATACCTGATTGTCGCAACCAGATGCTGGAGTACAGGAGCAAGAGATCCTGAGGATGATTCTACATGGAGTTCGGCTTCGAGGAGTAGTTAGGAGGTCCCAGGCAGGAGGCCTTGCCTTTTCGATCGTTGCTACTTTTGTGCTAGCCTTCTTAAGGCAAACTTGTTTAACTTATGTCTGTACTCAGATATTGTTGCTTCCGCTGACTCGTCTATGATCGAGCACTTGTATTCGAGCCCTCGAGGCCCCTGGCTTGTATTATAATGCTTGTATGACTTATTTATGTTTTAGAGTTGTGTTGTGATATCTTCCCGTGAGTCCCTGATCTTGATCGTACACATTTGCGTGCATGATTAGTGTACGGTCAAATCGGGGGCGTCATAGTTATGTTATGAATGAGGAGACAACTAGAGATATTCTTGCTTGTAAGGATAGATATGATCTAGAGAAATTACTATGCAAGTATAAAGAAAAATCTCTGAATGCTAGAATGAAATGTGATCCTAAGTTTGCTACTTCACCTATTTTTATTGATGACAAGGATTATGAATTCTCTGTCGACCTAGAGTTAATTACTTTGGTTGAATATGATCCTTTCCATGGTTATGAAACTGAAACTGTTGTGGCACATCTTGCTAAGTTGAATGATATAGCTACCCTTTTTACTCATGATGAGAAAACTCGCTATTACTTTATACTCAAATTATTTCCTTTCTCATTAAAGGGTGATGCTAAAGCATGGTACAATACTCTTGCTCCTGGTTGTGTGCGTAGTCCCCTGGATATGATTTATTACTTCTCTAAAAAATATTTTCTTGCTCATAAGAAACAAGCTGCCTTACAAGAAATATTTAACTTTGTACAAACTAAAGAAGAGAGTCTCCCACAAGCTTGGGGGAGGCTTTGCCAATTACTTAATGCTTTGCCTGATCATCCTCTTAAGAAAAATGAAATACTTGATATCTTCTATAATGGACTAACCGATGCTTCTAGGGACTTCCTAGATAGTTGTGCTGGTTGTGTGTTCAGGGAACGAACTATTGCTCAAGCTGAAGAATTATTGAATAACATATTGAAAAATTATGATGATTGGACTCTTCCTGAACCACCGGCTAAACCCACTCTAAAGAAGAGGGTATATTATATCTTAGTCACGAAGATATGCAAGAGGCAAAGAAATCTATGAAGGAAAAAGGTATTAAAGCTGAGGATTTTAAAATTTTACCTCCTATTGAAGAAATACATGGGCTTGATACACCACAACTGCTTAAGGTGGTAGAGGTAAATTCTTTAATGAAGTTCAATGATAATGATAATCCTCACAATATGCATCCTAGTCAATGGCTTTATGAGTTTGAAAACTACATTAGAAAACAAGATCACTTCAATGCAAATGTTATGAAACAATTGAAATATAATTCTGATATGATTGCTCGCTTGAGTGACTTGTTATTTAGAATCTCAAATGATGTTAGAGGTGTTGGAAAACATGCTTCTATGGTACAAACTCAGTTAGAACAAGTTGCTAAATCTCAAAGAGAATTGCTTGATGAAATGAATAATAATATGCAAGACTTTGTAGTTAGAGTTGCAACTAGAGGAGATAAAATGACCCAGGAACCACTTTATCCCGAGGGACACCCAAAAAGAATTGAACAAGATTCACAAAGAAATAACATTAGTGCACCTAGTCCTTCTAAAAAGAAGAAGAAGAAGAAGAAAAATGATACTCCCTCCGTCCCATAATATAAGAACGCTTTGACACTAGTGTAGTGTTAAAAACGTTCTTATATTTTGGGACAGAGGGAGTAGGACTTTGCATGCTTTTAGTGAACCTGGAATAGAAAAACCTCCTGATAATGAAAATGAAACTTCTATCTCAGATGCTGAAACTCAGTCTGGTAATGAACATCCACCTAGTGATAATGAAAAAGATAATGCTGATGTTCATGAAGATGCCCAACTACATGAAAAAGAACTAGATAATGATGTTCAGATAGAACCACCTGCTGATCTTGATAACCCACAACCTAAGAATAAAAGGTATGATAAAAGAGACTTTGTTGCTAGAAAAAAGGTAAAGAAAGAGAATCGTGGGTTCAAAAAACCTATGCCTTTTCCACCCAAGTCAACTAAAAAGAATGATGATGAAGAATTTCAACGCTTTGTTGAAATGCTGAGGCCAGTCTTTTTGCGTACTCGCTTGATTGATATCTTGAAAATGCCTCCTTATGCAAAGTATATAAAAGACGTCATCACTAATAAGAGAAAAATACCAGAAGCTGAAATCTCCACTATGCTTGCTAATTATACTTTCAAAGATGGAGTACCTAAAAAACTTGGAGATCTGGGTATACCAACTATACCTTGCGCTATCAAAAAGAATTATGTGAAAACTGCTTTGTGTGATTTAGGAGCTAGAGTTAGTGTTATGCCTTTCTGTTTATATAAAAGACTCGACTTGAATAAACTCACACCTACTAAAATATCTTTGCAAATGGCTGACAAGTCAACTGCCATACCTATCGGTATCTGTGAGGATGTGCCCGTTGTTGTTGCTGATGTTACTATTTTGACTGACTTTGTTACACTTGAGATGCCCGAGGACGACAACATGTCGATTATACTTGGTAGACCCTTCTTGAATACTGCAGGGGCTGTTACTGATTGCAACAAAAGCAGGTCACTTTTCATATTAATGGTAATGAGCATACGGTGCACTTTCCGAAGAAACAATTCCAAGTGAATGGTATTAATGTTATTGAAAAATCTCCGACAATCACTATTGGAAGTTTTCAAATACCTCTACCTAATGTCAAAAAGAAATATGAAATTCTTATTGTTGGGGACATTCATATCCCCGTTGAGGTAACTTAGTGATTTACAAAATTTCTTCGGTTTCATGCTAACCGAAAGTGGTTGTTAATAAGACCTGATCAACCTTATTAATTAATCATTTTTGAGCAGTATGAAGTTGATGAATTTAGTAAGCACTACTTTCTGTCCCTACTTTTTGTTTTCTGTTTTTATTAGTTAAATAAAATAAAATGCCATGTGTTTGTCTGTTTTCTGAATTTTTCGTGCAATAAAAAAATGACCCAAAAATAAAAGTTCTTAGAATGCCCTAAAAATTTTACACGATTTTTTCTGAATATTTCTGAAATTTTGGTGCAAATAATACCAGAGGGAGGTGCACCAGGTGGGCACAACCCACCAGGGCATGCCAGGACCCCCAGGCGCGCCCTGGTGGGTTGTGGTCCCCATGTGGGCCCCCTCACTTATCTCTTTAGCCCACATCATCACTTACCTCCAGAAAAAAATCTCCATCGCTCTCTCTCCCATGTTCTTGAGCTCAAACCCGCGGATTTCGATCTCTTTGCTCGAAGCTCCGTTTAACTGTTTCGGGGGATTGTTGCTTGGTATGTGACTCCACCGTTTGTTCAATTAGTTTTTGTTCTAGTGGTTTATATTTTGAATAATTAGCTACTCTTGGTGCTACTGTAGATGGGCTTGCATGTTGAATTCTTAGTGTTCTAAGTAGTTTGAATGCTTGCTATGGCCTCTATGTATCCCTATGAGTAGTTGCTATCAATTTTGTGAAGTTTTGTTGAGAAAATTTTGTGGACTAAAAATTCAGATTTTTGCTCATAGGAAAATTGTACGCGGACATTATGAACTTGTTTGGAAGGAGTTCTTCGAGGAGAAGATCCTCGGGGGCATCTTCTAGTGACAGTTCCGCCCGCCGGTCTTATGTTGAACCAAGTGAAAGTTCCACACGAAGTGCCGCTACCAAAACATGCTTATGGCCTTGCGATGAGTATATGATGCGAGTGGGCATTAAGGAGGAATTTGAGCAATATGTTCACAATGCCGATCTCGGTCCCTACATTTTAGATAAGTGTGAACAACGCCGCATTCTCACTGAAATGTTTGTCAAAGGATTTAAATTTTTCCCTCGTGAGTCTAGGGTGTCTTTTAAGCTTTATGATAATCCATTTACTATTCCACTAGAGAATTTTTCTTACCATTGCAAACTTCCATTTTGGGGTTCGCTGGATGAGCCACCAACGGCTGAGTATGAGTCTTTCTTGACTAGCCTTTGTTACGGTGAAAATAGGGGAGTGAGAAAAGGAAGAATGAAGAGCATTCACTTTCCCGCAATTCAGTATTTTGCATTATTTAACGGGAAATGCATAGTAGGCAAGCAAGACTGTAGCGTACTTTTTTCGCCAGACTTGAGCCTCATTCACACCGCTCTCACTGGTGAAAGGAATTATAACCTTGGAGCGATTGTTGCACGCAGACTTCAGCATAACGTTAACAGTGGCTGGTTCTATGGTGGAATTTACGCCACGCGTTTAGCACGAGGGCTGGGTGTTTCACCTTTACCCTTTGATCCCATCCTACCCACGCAGTATTTAGATTTTGACACCTTAAAAGAGCATAAGATTCTCAAGGGAAAGGTAACTTCACTTATAATCTGTTGTTTAACCAATCACATGTTGTGGACACATATTTGCCTGCGCCTGCTCTCTTTGATTATCACGGCAGAGGAAGACATTTTGTTCTTGAGAGCGAGGCTCGAGCTCACAACGCAGTAGTGAAGGCAGCACAGCAGGCTGAGGCCTCCGCACTGAGAGCCTCCGTGAGCTACCATGCCAACTACTATCCAGACTACTGATTGACTACCAAGCTAGGCCAAAAGCCTAAGCTTGGGGGAGTACGTGTTCTCACTGACATTATATTCATGTTCACGCATATCATTCTACTTGTCGGTGTTCACACTTTTTCATTGTATTATCCATGCTTAGATTTATTTTCTTGCTTTCTTCTTGTGTGTTTGAAAAACTTTAGAAAAACCATAAAATTAGTTGTAGTAATTTACTTTCCATGCATGCTTAGTAGTAGCACTAAAAAGAAAATCCAAAAAGATTTCCATGTTCTTCTTTTGCTTGTTGGGAGCTTTCCCGTGTAAATAGTTTTTCTTGTTTTTGCTTTTTCCTTGTATTTGCTTGTTCAAGAAAACCAAAAACTCCAAAAATATTTCAGTGTGTTTCTCTGAATTTCTTTTCTTTTTATTCGAGTCCTACCAAGGAGAAGACCACGATGAAAATGTTGAGTGGCTCTCATATGAATAACTGTTGAACTAATAAAGAGCCCATTTTACCTTGTCTTCTCCTGTTGAATAGAATGTTTGCAGATTCCAGCTTAGTCGATGGCACTGTTGCACTATTATTATTTTCATATCATCCGGTCGTGCGAGTGAAAGGCAATAATGACGATATTCGATGAACTGGCCGTCGCAAGGAGAAACTGGTATGAACTCTACTTGTTCTGTTTGTGTAAATATGTTTAATCTAGTATCCATGCTTCAGCCCATTATGATTAAACATGTTTGCAATGATAATTAGAGATTATAGTTTCTCATGCCATGCATAAGTAGCTAGGAGTGGATAATGATTTATCTTGGATATCAACATAGCGTTAAAATGACTGTGATGTAGTATGATGATATGGTATCCTCCTCTGAATGTTCGAGTGGCTTGACTTGGAGGTGCTCTGCATTTATGTTTTGTGGTCTCAGAAAGGGCTAGTGAGATACCACTATTGTCATATTATATCATGGTTGTTTTGAAAACGTGTTGCTGTTTGAGATCTCTTATTATCGCTCGCTAGCTGATTATGTCATTGCTATGAGTTAATATAATCTTTAAGTGTTATTGTTGACATGGTTAGTTATAATGCTGGCTGAAAACCTGGGTGCTGTTTAAGCCTATTTATGCAAACAAGATCAAAAGAGTTCGTAAAAGTTTTTCTTTCTCACTTTCAGTTTATCAACTGCATTGCTTGAGGACAAGAAAAGGTTTAAGCTTGGGGGAGTTGATACGTCTCCAACATATCTACTTTTTCTCACGCTTTTCCTCTTGTTTTGGACTCTAATTTGCATGATTTGAATGAAACTAACCCCAGACAGACGATGTTTTCAGCAGAACTACCATATGGTGTTGTTTTTGTGCAGAAATAAAAGTTCTCGGCATGAAACGAAACTTTGCGAGGATTTTTATGGAATAAAAGAGAATTACTGGAGCCAAGACCCACCATAGAGGGGCCCCTGGGTGGGCACAACCCACCAGGGCGCGCCCCCCTCTCCTGGCGCGCCCAGGTGGGTTGTACCCACCTGGTGGCCCCGCAGACCTCAACCCTGACACTATAAATTCCTATTTTTGGAGAAAAAATCAAGGAGAAAGAATTATCGCGTTCCACGAGACGGAGCCGCCCCCAAGCCCTGTTCTTCCTCGGGAGGGCAGATCTGGAGTCCATTTGGGGCTCCGGAGAGGGGGATCTTCGTTCTTCGTCATCACCAACACATCTCCATCGCCAATTCCATGATGCTCCCCGTCGGGAGTGAGTAATTCCTTCGTAGGCTCACTAGTCGGTGAGGAGTTGGATGAGATTCATCATGTAATCGAGTTAGTTTTGTTAGGGCCTGATCCCTAGTATCCACTATGTTCTTAGATTGATGTTGCTATGACTTTGCTATGCTTAATGCTTGTCACTTTGGGCCCGGGTGCCATGAACTCATATATGAACCGTTTAAGAATTCATCATTATATCCATGTTTTAGATCCGATCTTGCAAGTTATAGTCACCTACTACGTGTTATGATCCGACAACCCCGGAGTGACAACAATCGGGCCCACTCTCGATGACGACCGTAGTTTGAGGAGTTCATGTATTCACTATGTGTTAATGCTTTGTTCTGGTTCTCTATTAAAAGGAGGCCTTAATATCCCTTAGTTTCCAATATGGACCCCACTGCCACGGGAGGGTAGGACAAAAGATGTCATGCAAGTTCTTTTAATAAAGCACGTATGACTATTTATGAAAGACATGCCTACATTATATCGATGAACTGGAGCTAGTGCCGTATCGCCCTAGGTTATAACTGTCACATGATGAATATCATCCAACAAGTCACCGATCCAATGCCTACGAATTTATCTTATATTGTTTCTGCTAAGTTACTACTGCTATCATCACTGTTACACCTGCTACAAAATTACTGCTATCACTGTTACTGTTACCATTGCTGCTGTCACTACTATCAAAACTATCATATTACTTTGCTACTGATTACTTGCTGCAGATAATTAATCCCATGTGTGGTTGAATTGAAAACTCAGCTGCTAATACCTTCAAATATTCTTTGGCTCCCCTTGTGTCGAATCTATAAATTTGGGTTGAATACTCTACCCTCGAAAACTGTTGCGATCCCCTATACTTGTGGGTTATCAGGGTTGTCTAGGAAATTTAGAGAAATTAAAATCATGAGACATATCCCCCAAACCAACAGTAACAATATCTTTCTCGCAGTCTATCCTAGCATTAACAGTATTCAAGAAGTGTCTTCCAAATATAATGGGACAAAAATTGTCTTATGCGGAAGCAAGAACAAGAAAATCAGTAGGATATTTTATCTTCCCACACAAGACTTCAACATCTCTAACAATCCCAATCGGTGATATAGTATCTCTATTAGCAAGCTTAATAGTAACATCAATAGCATCTATCTCAGCGGGGGCAATATCATTCATAATTTCTTTATATAGGGTATAAGGAATTGCACTCACACTAGCACCCACATCACATTAGCCATGATATCGGTGATCTCCTATTTTAACAGAAACAACAGGCATGCCAATAACAGGTCTATGTTTGTCTTTAGTATCGGGTTTAGCAATCCTAGCAGCTTCATTACAGAAATAAATAACATACCCATCAATATTATCAACCAAGAGATATTTAACCATAGCAACACTAGGTTCAACTTTAATTTATTCAGAGGGTGTATGTGTTTTAGTATTACTCTTACGAACCATAGTTGAAGCTTTAGTATGATCCTTTATTCTAGCAGGGAATGGTAGCTTCTCAATATAAGCAGTGGGAACAATAGGATCAACATTATAAATAATAGTTTCTTCTTCAACTTTAATAGGTTCAGCTACTTTAACTTCAATGGGAGGATGATATTTAAACCACTTCTCCATAGGGAGATCAGCGTGAGTAGCAAAACATTCACAGAAAGAAGCTACTATCTCAAATCAAGTCCCTACTTAGTGCTAAAATCACGAAAAGCATCGGTATCCATAAAAGATTTAACACAATCGAACTTAAGGCTTATACCTGACTCCTTACCTTCGTCGAGATCCCAATCTTCAGAGTTGCGTTTAATTCTTTCCAATAAATCCCATTTGAAATCAATATCCTTCTTCATATAGGAACCAGTACAAGAAGTATCGAGCATGGATCGATCATTATGAGAAAGCCGAGCATAAAAATTTTGAATAATAATTTCTCTTGAGAGCTCATGATTGGGGCATGAATATAGCATTGACTTAAGCCTCCCCCAAGATTGAGCAATACTTTCTCCTTCACGAGGCCAAAAATTATATATATAATTCCGATCACGATGAACTAGATGCATAGGATAAAACTTCTGATGAAATTCCAATTTCAATCAGTTGTAGTTCCATGACCCAATATCATCCAATAGCCTATACCATGTCAATGCCTTGCCCTTCAAAGATAAAGGGAAGACTTTATTCTTGACAACATCCTCGGGTATACCTGCAAGCTTAAATAATCCATAGACTTCATCCACATAGATTAGGTGCATATCGGGATGTAACGTTCCATCTCCTACATAAGGATTAGCTAGCAGTTTCTCTATCATACCCGAAGGAATTTCATAATATATATTTTCAGTAGGTGTAGTACGTTGAGGAGCAACTAATTGTGGTTCCGGTCGAGGTGAAGATACCCCGAACAAACCCCTCAAAGGATTATTTTCCATAGTAACAAGTGACAGTAAATTTCAGCACACTATATAAATGTTTCCTTACCAAAGGCGCTTCACTCCCCAGCAATGGCGCTGATAAAGAGTCTTGATGACCCACAAGAATAGGGGATCTATCATAGTCATTGGATCTGTAATTTGTTGGATGATATTCATAATGTGACAGTTGAGGGAGTCCTGGATTAGGGGGTCCCCGGGCATCCGGGCTATGTGACGTGGGCCGGACTAGTGGGCCGTGAAGATACAAGACATAAGGCTTCCCCCATGTCCGGATGGGACTCTCCTTTGCGTGGATGACAAGCTTGGCGTTCGGATATGAAGATTCTTTCTCAGTAAAACCGACTCTGTACAACCCTAGGCCCCTCCGGTGTCTATATAAACTGAAGGATTTAGTCCGTAGGGACAATCATAATCATACAGGCTAGACATCTAGGGTTTAGCCATTACGATCTCAAGGTAGATCAACTCTTGTAACCCCTATACTCGTCAAAGTCAATCAAGCAGGAAGTAGGGTATTACCTCCATTAAGAGGGCCCGAACCTGGGTAAAAATCGTGTCCCTGTCTCCTGTTACCTTCGATCCTCAGACGCACAGTTCGGAACGCCCTACCCGAGATCTACTGGTTTTGACACCGACATTGGTGCTTTCATTGAGAGTTCCACTGTGCCATCGTTAGAAGGCTCGATGGCTCCATCGATCATCTACAACAATGCCACCTTAAAGGAGACTTTTCTCCCCGGCCAAATTTTTGTATTCGGCGGCTTCATACTGCGGGCCACTTCGATTGGCCACCTGGAGCAGATTGACAGGTACGCCACGGGTCATCAAATCAGTTTTGGAAATCTGAACTACGTCACCGATATCCGAGGAGACTTGATCTTCGAGGGGTTCGCGACGCCGACTACCGCCCTGGCCTTAGATCTGGAGCAAATGGTTGGGTCCGAAGATGGGAGTGCGGAACCCACTGGACTCTCCACAATTATGGAGCTCACCACCACAGATCCGGATAGGACTATGTTGTCGGTAGGCCTGGAGCCTAGCCGGACTCCTCTCATCACCGAGGGACCGGATCCATCCCTAGATCCTAAATTTAGACTCTCGAGGACTGCGGCAAGCGAGCGCGGCCCGGAGGCCTTTTCCTCACCTAGCGACAAAAGCTCTTGTTCCCCGTCCAACCCCCCCTTTAAGCGAGGCCCTGGACCTAATGCGATCCCTCGCCATCGTAGATGAATCGCTGCCGAACTGCGCCCAGCCCATGCCAGGGGCTGAGAGCGGGGAATTTTACGTCCCACCCACCACCCACTTCATAGCCACTGTCGAGGATCTAACCGACATGCTCGATTACGCCTCTGAAGACATCGACGGTATGGACGATGATGCCGGAGATGAGCAGGCCAAAGCCCGCCGTTCACCGAACGCTGGATGGCCACTTCCTCATATGACATGTACATGGTGGACACACCTAAATAAGGTGACGGCGATGATGAGAAGGATCCAGTCGAGGACGAACCTCCTGAGATACCACCAAAGCAACGACATCAGCGGCGCCGCTCTAAATCGCGTCGCGGAAAAGATAGCAATACCGGCACCGGAGACAATAATACTCAGGAGAACGCCGAAGACCAAGAAGCCCCCATCGAACCAACATCCGAACAGGATGATCGGGAGGACAGGCAAGTTGACCCTGATGAGCCAGCAGGGAACGAGGACTCGGAGGATAGCAACTATCTACCACTCTCCGAAGACGACGTGAGCCTCGGCGACGAAGATTTCATTGTGCTAGAGGAACCCCTTGAACAAGAACGCTTTAAGCGCCAGTTAATCGCAACTGCGAGAAGCCTCAAAACGAAGTAGCGACAGCTCCAATCCGAACAGGATACGCTCAACGGCAGATGGACTAAAGTCCTGGCAGCCGAAGAATACGGCCTTGAACACCCAACAAAGAGCTACCCAAAGCGCAAGCTGCTACCCCAATTTGACGATGAGGCCCTGGAGCCCATACTGCCAATGTGTGACGCTGTTGACAGACCTGACCGACCACCACATGGCCGGGACAGAGTGGCAACTCAAGCCGAACACCAGCCCGCACCACCTCGCTGTAGAGGCAGAGAAATAGTAGCTCCAGGATACACTTATGACCTACGATACGACCTAGAAAATAGAGTCGGCTAAACCAGATCAATCTACGGATCACGGGGGTGTGCCCCAGCACGAGAAGACGGCTATTAGGCCTAGTGCGACAAGCACAACTACACCTGTGCCGAAAATCACACACGGACTTCATCCGAACTGCGTCCTGACATGGCCCGATACAGAGGCGCCGCACACCCCCTATGCTTCACCGATGAGGTAATGGAGCACCAGTTCCCAGAAGGGTTTAAACCTGTGAACATCGAGTCATACGATGGCACAACAGATCCCGCAGTACGGATCGAAGATTTTCTTCTCCACATTCACATGGCTCGCGGTGATGATCTACATGCCATCAAATACCTCCCACTAAAACTTAAGGGACCAGCTCGGCACTGGTTAAATAGCCTCCCAGAAAACTCTATCGGAAGCTGGGAAGATTTGGAAGACGCCTTTAGAGACAACTTCCGAGGCACGTATATCCGGCATCCGGACACCGATGACCTCAGTCACATAGTCCAGCAGCCCTGAGAGTCGGCCAGGAAATTCTGGACCAGGTTCCTAATTAAAAAGAACCAGATTGTCGACTGTCCGGACGCCGAAGTCGTAGCGGCCTTTAAACATAGCATCCGCGACGAATGGCTCGCCTGACACCTTGGCCAAGAAAAGGCGAAGTCCATGGCAGCCCTTACAGCACTCATGACCCGCTTTTGCGCGGGCGAAGATAGCTGGCTAGCTCATAGCAGTAACAGTACCAGTGACCCTGGCACTTCCGAAGTCAGAAATGGCAACGGCAGGCCCCGACACAACAAACACAAGCGTCGAAGCAGCAATGACAATACCGAAGATGCGACGGTCAACGCCGGATTCAGTGGCTCCAAGTCCGGTCAGCGGAAGAGGCCATTCAAAAGAAACAAAGACGGTTCATCTAGCTTGGACCGAATACTCGATCGACCCTGCCAAATTCACGGCACCCCCGACAAGCCTGCCAACCATATGAACAGAAGTTGTTGGGTCTTTAAACAGGCCGGTAAGTTAAATACCAAACATAAGGAGAAAGGGTCGCCCAGCGAGGACGACGACGAGGAGCCTCGTCCACCGAACACAGGGGGACAGAAGAAATTTCCCCCCGAGGTCAAAACGGTGAATATGATATACGTTACTCACATCCCCAAGCGGGAGCGCAAGCGCCCGTTAAGGGACGTCTATGCGATTGAGCCAGTCGCCCCAAAATTCAACCAATGGTCAGCCTGTCCAATCACTTTCGATCGCAGAGACCATCCGACCAGTATCCGTCACGCAGGTTCGGCCGCGCTGGTCCTCGACCCAATCATTGATGGATTCCACCTCACGCGAGTCCTCATGGACGGTGGCAGCAGCCTTAACCTGCTCTATCAGGACACAGTCCGCAAAAAGGGTATTGATCCGTCAAGAATCAAGCCCACCAAAACTACCTTTAAAGGAGTAATACCTGACGTAGAGGCCCGCTGCACGGGCTCTATCACATTGGAGGTCGTCTTTGGTTCGTCGGACAACTTCCGAAGTGAAGACTTGATCTTTGGCATCGCCCCTTTCCGCAGTGGCTACCATGCACTGCTCGGACGAACCGCGTTCGCTCGCTTCAACGCGAACCCACACTCTGCCTATCTCAAACTCAAGATGCCCGAACCACACGGTGTTATAACAATCAATGGAAACATGGAGCGCTCCCTCTGAACTAAAGAGCACCCCGCGGCCCTTGCAGCAGAGGCACAAGGTGGCCTTATCAAACCAAATACTACATCGGCAGTCAAGCCCCCGGACACTATCAAACGAGTCCGGACTACCCCGCAGCACGACACTCCAGCTCGTCAGGAGCTCGATTAGCAATTCGGCCTCCGTCTCATCCCCAACCGAATTGCGGCATATGTACCACGCGTACATAACTACGCACTAAAGATACCATGGGCAAAGATGGAGGCATAGTAAAGATAAAGTCCACAATATGACTCGACCCTATCTGGACCCTCATATTTCCCTTTTTCTCTTATTTTTATTTTTCCAGTTTCTTTACAACCCACATCACCTTTCGACGGTACCAAGGGCCCTTTTCTAGGCCCCTCATGAAAACCTGATCGTTGATCCTTTCGAAGGATAATACACCAAGGAGAAAAGCAGTGTAGACGTGTGGCAAAGTATCTAAAGGATCTTTAAAGATCACCTCTTCCTTTTTAGGACCCGTACACAGCTTTCCCTTGTGCTCGGCATGTAAAATAGCCTCGATGCTTATCGCATTATTTGTAAAAATATGTTTTCACGTATCAATCAGACTATAATGGAAACAGTTTTTCGCCCAACATATTCGGTACTGGCTTCTTTCCTAATCTGTATTCCCTCTTTCTTCGTCTGATTGCCATGTACACCTTGGTACGACTTAAATCGCCAGGGGCTCTATTCGGCCACGTACATTTCTTAAAAATAAAATAAGTCCGAACACTTTTATAGTACAATTCGGTGTCCCCAATATAGCATTATATGCATCGGCTCCGAATCATGTCTTTGGTCAATAGTTGGGTTGCCCGGCTCCTGTGATTACTACCTTACGTTTCGCTTGTTCGGCTAAGGTAGTAAAGGGAGAACTACCGCGATTGTGTTTCTGGCTCATCTGGATAAACACCTCAGTAGAGAAAGCCGAAAACTGACTGTCATGATGCGCAGAGAGCTAGTCAGCTATTCGGTGACTAAGTATAAATCTCTTGTGATAATTGAACAACACTAGGGGATGTGCCTACACTCCCATTGCCAAACTCCTATGGCTAAGTGAGAGCGATAAAGCCACATAGTCTGATTGCCTGGTTCGCCGCACTAACACCTCCTTCAAGGACCAAGCCATTGGGTCAAGTGTGTTTAGGTACTATCCCGAACACCCTCGTACTATCTACGTGGGGGCTGAAGCCGCAGATTGGCCAACTCTCAGATACCGTAAACGGCCGCATAGGAGGAAACATTTTAAGGTAAAACAAGCAACATATCATACATAAACCTTGTTTCATAATACAAAGTTTGGACAACATGGTTCATTCAAAAATAATGTCCTTCGAACACTGGCCCTCTACAATGCGGGATCCTTCCAGGACTTCATGAAATACCGCTCGGGCGTGCGGTGCTCTTTGCCTGCGGGCGGTCCCTTGGTTGCGAGCTTGATGGCATTCATCTTCGCCCACTGCACTTTGACACGGGCGAAGGCCATCCGCGCACCTTCGATACAGACCGACCGCTTTACAACATCAAGTCAGGGCAGGCATCGACTAGCCGCTTCACGAGCCCGAAGTAACTGCTGGGTATGGGTTCGGCGGGCCACAGACGGATTGTAAAGTCCCTCATGGCCAATCCGTCCATCCTATGCAGTTCGGTCAACTGTTTCAGCTGATCGCTGAGGGGCACTAGATGCTCTGGCGCAAGGTACTGCGACCAGAACAGCTTCTCCATTGAGCTCCCCTCTTCGGCTCGGAAGAACTCCGCAGCATCAGCAATACTCCGGGGCAGATCCGCAAACGCTCCTAGAGAACTCCAAACCCGGGTCAGTAAGATGTAGCTTCTCCTCACAAATTTGCTCTGCATATTAAAGGCCTTACCCGCCACGATCTGTTTTGCCTCTTGGATCTCCCGGAAGGCGCCTTGGGCTTCAACCCGGGCCTCTTGTGCGCTTTGGAGGGCCTTAGCAAGTTCAGAATCCTGATCCAAAATATTGCGCTCTAAGGACTCACATTTACTTATGGCGTCCTTGAGCTCTTGCTGGAGTTCCTCCGCCCTTGATTCATGTTTTTGGTGGGCGGCTCGTTCCTCTTCCGCCTCCCTCTCGGCTTCGGCCAGCGCGATCTTGAGGGTCTCGACCTCATACGCGTCACCTGTGAGCATAATTACAAAAGCTCAGCAAGATAACACAACAACTCACATCATTTTAGATATGAATATGTATTGCATACCTTGCTTCTCCTCCAATTGTTTGTTGGCGCGGATGAGCTCTTCATCGGCCCGCTCCAACCTCCGCTTTAGTTCAGACACCTCGGCGGCTTGGGAAGTTTCCGCCAACATCGAAGCCTGCTTGTTCAAATAGACATGTATGTTAATCTCCTGCGAGAACTATTCGATCCTCTGTTCGGCCTTTCTTTGTGCACACCGAACAGAGTCTCAGGGGCTACTATCTATACATAGGCATTCCTCTTATATAACTAAAAATATCATATCACATACTGTTGAGGATATAGACCTTAGAGTCACCCGCCAGGAGGGGCCGGGTTACTCGTATGGTTATTGCCAGAAGCCCGGAGCCAAGTTTTAAGACGATGGGCCAGAGATGGGCTGAGACCCGGATATGGCTTAAGGCCCGTAGTTACAATCATTATTATAATAGAACTTGTAGTATAAGGCAAGTATAGTTTAGAGTCCGAGCCGGACACTCTTATGAGCCGGCCGGGACTCTAAGGGCTGCTGGGCGTGTTCCTCCCTATATAAAGGGACGACCCGGCAGCGGTTTAAGGACGACAACAATCTCATCGAGAGCCGGGCATAGCAAGTTTAGCTCCCTGGTGATCGTAACCCTAATCAATACCATCTCAACTGGACGTAGGCTTTTACCTTCACTGTAAGGGGCCGAACCAGTATAAACCCTCGTGTTTCTTGTCCCACATTAACCCCTTCAAGCTTCCTAGTTGCGATGGCTCCACGACTAAGTCCTAGCCCGAGGACATCTGCCGTGACAATTCCACGACAGTTGGCGCCCACCGTGGGGCCAGCGCACGGTGGATTTGAGTTCTTGAAGGGCAGTTTCGAAGGGCTCAAGGGATACGCCGTGGGCCGGATGACCAAGAGTCGTCGCGGCAAGCTCTACATCGACGATGCGGACTGGGGCCCCGACGCCGCTTCAATTGAGTACGGGTACCGGGTCCCCTTCGGCGGAATTCATGTCTTCATTGGCAAGATTGGTGAGCCGGGCCCCGAGCCGGATCTCTGCGCCGATCTCGTCGAAACGGCTCAGCGCGCACGACCCGCCCGGGCCCGGCCTGCCTTAAGGCGCGCTTTTGTGGGATGCATCCATGGAGGGCCCTCTGATCCATCCGGGTCTGGTGATGAGGCGGCCGCCGGCTCTGACGGCGAGTCGGCCACTGATGAGTCAAACTCGTTGTACCAACTTCAAAATGGCAGGCTCATGGGTTGTTCCGATGGCGACAGTATTCCGGACCTCTTTGAGCCGCCAAGTCAGGTTGGAGTTTTTATGGCTGGTGCGCAGCCTGTTCAGAACCCCGCTGCTGGATCGGGAAACCCGGTGCCTTCTCCGGCTCAGGTGCTGATGGATCTCACGGACAAGATGACGGCCCTGTTAACCGCCACGGTTGACCCGGCGGATCAAGCCCAGCATGATGCGGAGGTGGCACAGTTGAAATTGGATCTGATAAAAGCTAAAGGGGATCTTGCAGCAGAAGGAATCAGGCTGGCTGCGGAGCGGGCGGCTCTCGATGCCCAGACTCAGCTGATTCAGGCGCAGTCCTTCCAACTCACGATGGATCAGAACGCGGCCAATGAGGTCATGAGAAGGAGGCATCAAAAGGCCCAGTCCCGACTCCCGCCGGTTTACGATCCACGCAACCTCTTCAACACGCCAGGTGCAGGGTCTAGTAACCCGCCAGGGGTCATAGCACCCGGGTCTGGACCCCTTATTCAGCCGCGAGTGATGGGGCCTCCCCAGGCGCCCCTGCCCTGCCTCAGTATGTGCCAATACCCCCGGGTCATTATAATAACCCGCTGGAGAACATGGTCACTGCGGCAGCACGGCTGGCGGCCCTACCAGTTGACGGTGACTCTCCGACGGCTATCGAGACCCGCCGGGTCAGGGAACTCCTTCAAACAGCACTGGCGCAGCAAGAGGCGTACTCCTACAGCAGGGACAGGATCCACTCGACTCCTCGTCCAGGCCAAAGCCCGAGTTACAGCCGGCACATGGTCTCGGCAACCGGCTCAAGCAACGTCCGACGCCGTGACCCGCCCCCTGGCCATGGCCCGGCTCATAATGGAGCCTTCTACGCAGCGGACCAAGCACGGCAAGAGGCGGAGCAAGCGCCTCAATTGACGGCTTACCAGACCCCCCCCCCCCGGCTTACCCGACGACTTCCGTTGATGTGGGTATCCCTACCAGGACCGGGGGTGTTCCTTGTTTAGTGCCAGCTATCCGTAATGAACGTCTGCCTAAGGACTTCAAGGGCCCTAGGAAGGTGCCTAACTATACAGCGGACTTACAACCCGCGGCCTGGATTGAGAGTTATGAGATGGCTATGGAGCTACTGGAGGTCAGTGAGGCGGCCATGGCCAAGTATTTCACCATGATGTTAGATGGAACTGCCCGTACGTGGTTGAAAGGGCTACCACCGAATTCCATTGGGTCTTGGGCTGAGCTGAAAGCCCGGTTCATCCAAAACTTCAAAGATACCTGTAGGCAGTCTATGTCAATTGTGGATCTGACCAACTGTAAGCAGCAGGAGGGTGAATCCACGACCCATTGGGTTCGCCGGGTCAAGGAGATCATACATTCATCGGATAAGATGGATGCCGGCTCTGCGGTCTTAATGTTGGAACAAAACTGTCGCTTTGTGCCCCTAAAGATGAAACTTGGGCGGCTTAAACGTGACTGCACTGATATGGGTACACTAATGGCGGCTCTTGTCAAGTACGCCGATTCCAATGGTACCAAGGATCCCCCTTCAGATGATGAAAGGACAGGGAAGGGAAAGAAGAACGGCAATGACAAGGGTCCTCAGTTTAACCCGGGGAACCAAGGAGGAGGCAAGCGCAAGGCCGATGGCAGCCTAGAGTTCGTAGCCAACGCGAGCTCCCAAGGTAACAACCAGCGACGCAAGGGGAGGCCCCCTCCCCGAGGCGCCGGGTCAGGACCTTCTCTGGAGCAGCTGTTGAATGAACCTTGTCCGAGACACGGCTCTAGAGAGAAGCCAGCGACTCATCTGTGGAAGGATTGTGCAATCATGAAGGCCTTTAGAAACTACAATGGCCCGGGTGGCGGCTCAGGTGCCGGTGGCTCAGGTGCCGGCGGCTCAGGCGCCGGCGGCTTTCATGGCCCGTGGGGCGGCTCAAATTCTGGCCCTCAGGGCGGTCAAGGGGGCTTTAATCAACAGTCTGGCCAGGGTCATCAACAGCAGCAGGGGGTTATCAGACCAATCCAAAGCAGCTTAGTGGTGGACAGTATCATGTGTTTACCACTAGTTTGTGCAAACGAGATCAGAAGCTTCACAACAGGGCTGTGAATGCTGTTGAGCCGGCAGTTCCACGCTACTTGCGGTGGTCTGAGCAGCCTATAGTGTGGAGTAGGGAGGATCACCCTCCCCGGGTGGATAACCCGGGCCACTTGGCCTTAGTGGTGGCTCCTCAGGTGGGAGGCTATAAGTTCACAAAGGTACTCATGGATGGAGGCAGCAGCATCAATATCCTCTATTATGAGACTTTTCGCCGTATGGGGTTGGTTGATAAGAACCTCAGCCAGTCAAACACTATCTTCCATGGTGTGGTACCTGGTAAGTTGGCTTATCCAGTCGGCAAGATCGAATTGGAAGTGGCTTTTGGTGATGAGAACAACTACAGGGTGGAGAAGTTGACCTTTGAGGTGGTCAAGATAAGAAGTCCATACCATGCTATATTTGGACGGCCGGCTTACGCCAAGTTCATGGCACGGCCGTGTTATGTGTACTTACAGCTCAAAATACCGGGTCACAACAGGACTATTACGGTTCACGGCAGCCGGAAAGTGGCTCTAGAGTGCGAGGAAGGCGACGCGGCTTATGCAGAGTCTGTTTGTGCTACAGAGGAGTTGAAGTTTTACAAAGACAATGTTGACCCAACAGATATGACCTCTCTGAAAAGGCCAACCACGGAGAATGAACCGGCAATGAAATTTAAATCAGCTGACGAGACTAAACTTGTTGATTTTGTTCCAGGTGACTCGTCTCAGCAGTTTAGCATCAGTGCAAATCTGGACCCGAAATAGGAAAGCGCGCTCATCGAGTTCATCCGTGAGAATAGGGACATCTTCGCGTGGAAACCTTCTGACATGCCAGGTGTACCTAGAGAACTCGCTGAGCACACTCTCAATGTTGATCCGAAATTTAAGCCGGTCAGACAGTTCCTTCGGCGGTTTAATGAAGAGGGGCGAAAAGCTATTGGTGAAGAAGTGGCCCGGCTCTTGGCGGCCGGGTTTATCGTTGAAGTCTTTCACCTAGAGTGGTTGGCTAACCCGGTGCTCGTGCTCAAGAAGAACGGCACCTGGCGGATGTGTGTGGACTACACGGACTTGAACAAGGCGTGTCCGGCTGATCCTTTTGCCCTCCCCCGTATTGATCAAATCATTGATGCTACGGCAGGTTGCGCACGCTTAAGTTTCTTGGATGCTTATTCCGGATATCATCAGATTAAGATGGCAGTTAAGGACCAGGAGAAGACGGCGTTTATCACTCCTTTTGGAGCCTTCTGCTATGTGTTTATGCCCTTTGGACTCAAGTGTGCACAGGCGACTTACCAGCGTTGTGTACAGAATTGTCTTCATAAACAGATCGGGCGCAATGTTCACGCTTACGTGGATGATATTGTGGTTAAATCCATCAAAGAGGAAACCCTGATAGATGATTTAAGGGAAACCTTTGATAATCTCCGGGTCTATAAAATGATGCTTAACCCGGCCAAGTGTGTTTTTGGTGTTCCTACAGGCAAACTATTGGGCTTTTTGGTTTCTGACAGAGGTATTGAGGCTAACCCAGAGAAGATCAAGGCCATCACCTCCCTAGCTAAGCCGGCGTGTATAAATGACGTCCAGCGCTTGGCGGGTCGCATTGCTGCTTTAAGCCGGTTTATAAGCCGTTTGGGGGAGAAGGCCATGCCCTTATATCAGTTGATGAAGAAGACTGATAACTTTGTCTGGAATGATGCAGCTAATACCGCTTTTGAGGATTTGAAAAAGCAGCTGGCAGAGCCCCCAGTCCTTGCTACTCCGGTTGATAAGGAGCCCTTGCTACTGTATGTGGCGGCAAACGCACGAGCCGTCAGCGTGGCTATTGTGGTGGAGCGCAAGGAGGTGGGTAAGGAGCATCCGGTTCAGCGGCCGGTTTATTATGTCAGCGAAGTGCTCATTGAGTCCAAGCAGCGGTACCCGCATTGGCAGAAGCTTGTGTATGGTGTGTTCATGGCGAGCCGGAAGCTTAAGCATTATTTTCAGGGTCATCCCATCACGGTGGTCAGTTCTGCCCCTCTTGGTGATATTATTCAAAACAGAGAGGCCACAGGGAGAATTGCTAAGTGGGCTATAGAACTTGGACCCCATGGCCTCAAATATGTGCCACGCACTGCTGTTAAATCTTAGGCTTTGGTGGATTTCATCAATGATTGGACAGAGTCACAAGTGCCCGAGCAAAAGCCGAATAACACTTATTGGACTATTCACTTTGATGGGTCCAGGCAGCTGGAGGGCTCGGGGGCTGGCGTTGTATTGGCTTCCCCTAAAGGTGACAAGTTCCATTATGTCCTACAGTTGATGTTTCCTTGCACTAACAATGCGGCTGAATACGAGGCTTTGCTCCATGGTCTTTGGGTGGCTAAGGAGATGAGCTTAAGCCGGGTAAGGTGCTTTGGTGACTCAGACTTGGTGGCTCAACAAGTATCAGGCACGTGGGATTCTAAGGATCCTCTCATGGCGGCTTATCGCCGCGAGGTTGATGCCATTGCTGGGCACTTTCAGGGATACCAAGTGGAGCACATTGATCGCAGGAAGAACAAGGCGGCTGATGCTCTGAGCCGGCTAGGCTCTCAGCGAAAGCCGGTGCCGCCTAACACTTTCCTGGACGTCCTGTATAACCCTTCGGTTAAGTTGCCTACAGAGGAAGACTTGGCTATCCCTGACCCGGAGGCACGACTAGTGGCGGCTCTTCATGTCATACCAGACTGGACAATGCCATATCTGGCTTATATAACCCGGGGAGAGTTGCTTGAGGACGAAACTTTGGCTAGGCAAATAACCCGGCGGGCTAAGTCAATGATTGTTATCGACGGCGAGTTGCATCATCGCAGTGTTTCAGCGGCATTTCAGCGTTGTATCTCCCCTGAGGAAGGTCAAGAGATCTTGCGCGAGATCCATGAAGGGGATTGTGGCCATCATGCCGGCTCAAAATCCCTTGTGGCCAAGGCTTTCCGTCATGGTTTTTATTGGCTGACGGCTCATGCTGATGCAGAGGACTTGGTCAGTAAATGTGATGGTTGCCAAAGGTTCTCACGACGGGCTCATGTGCCGGCTCAGGAGTTGAGGATGATCCCAATCACTTGGCCCTTTGCGGTCTGGGGGCTTGATATGGTTGGGCCTTTTAAACGGTCCAAGGATAAGACGACCCACCTCTTGGTGGCAGTTGACAAATTCACAAAGTGGGTGGAAGCTGAGCCAGTTAGCAAGTGTGATGCAGCCACGGCGGTTCAATTTATGAAAAAGGTGATTTTCCGTTTTGGCTTTCCGCACAGCATTATAACTGACAATGGCACCAATCTTTCCAAAGGCGCCATGGAGGAGTTTTGTCAACGAGAGCATATCCGACTTGATGTTTCTTCAGTGGCTCATCCTCAATCCAATGGTCAAGCTGAGAGAGCTAATCAGGAGATTCTGAAGGGCATCAAGCCCCGGCTTCTGGTCCCTTTGCAACGGACGCCGGGTTGTTGGGTGGAGGAGTTGCCCTCCGTCTTATGGAGCATCAATACTACTCCTAACAGATCTACGGGCTTCACGCCTTTCTTCATGGTTTATGGAGCGGAAGCAGTGCTCCCCAGTGACATCCGTCATGACTCACCTCGCGTGGCGGCTTATGTTGAGACGGATAATGAACAGGCGTGCCAAGATGCTCTTGACTTGTTGGATGAACAGCGTGATGTGGCAGCAGCCCGGTCAGCGATTTACCAACAAGACTTGCGCCGTTATCATAGCCGCCGGGTCAAAACCCGGGTCTTCCAGGAAGGCGACCTTGTGCTCTGGCTCATCCAGGATCAAACAGATGCACACAAGTTATCCCCACCTTGGGAAGGGCCCTTTGTGGTCAGCAAGAACTTGCACAACGGGTCATATTACCTCATTGACATTCGAGAGCATAAAGATTCACGTAAGTCTGAGGAAGAGACCCGTCGGCCGTGGAACATAGCTCAGCTTCGGCCTTACTACACTTGAGCTACCGGCTCTCGTGGTGTACATATTTATCTCAGCCATGTATATATTATGATAAGCAATAAAGCAGGACCTCTGTCCTTTTTTCTCCTCCAAATATGCGTGTGTTGTTTTTATTGCAAGATTACATGCTGACTCAAAGGAGGATCCGGCTTATGATCGTATTCGAATCTAGCCGTAAGCGGTAAAGTCACTTGGGGGCTTCCTGTTCAAACATGGGTCGTATCCGAACCAAAGAGAACATAGCTGTCGATACCCATTTGATTGGCAAAGTGCCGAGCTCATAGGGAGGTTGCCTTTGGTCATATTTGAACCATAGTTTAACCCCTCTGAGAACCGACGTGGATCGCATTCGAATCAGCGTCGTTAAACAATTTTAAGAATCACTTGGGGGCTTCCTGTTCAAACATGGGTCGTATTCGAACCAAAGAGAACATAGCTGTCGGTACCCTCTTGATTGGCATCGCCACACCCACTGGGGGCTATATGATCGTATCCGAATCTTGGCTTAACCCCTTTGGGCCGGGTCTCTGGTCGTATTCGAACCGGAAGCCCCTAAGTTCTTCTGCTTTTTCACAAGTTTACTCTGAGGTATACATGACCGGGTCTCACTTGCCGGCTTAACTTTGGTTTACAGTGTTAGTTGCACGTCATGGGTGTCATCAAGGCAAGTAAATCAGAGTTAAGGTGTCAACCTTACTACCCGGATTATTTAAACCGGAAGTATACCTACAGGCCGTTAAGTGTGATTGTTACGGCTATGTTCAGAGTATAATTAAGGACCAGTCTTTTTTGATTCATATTCCGGGTTATCTATCTCAAACACCTGATTCTCAGGGCGGTAAGCCGCCTCGAGACTTGTGATTTTCCTTTCTATGCAGATACTTAAAGGCACCTTTTGAGGTTGAGAAAAACAAAGGGATGATTATGACCCGGAGAAACATCAAAGAGACAAATTCAAAGGGCTTTCGCATTCAAAACGTGCACGATGGCACGGCAAAGATAAACTGTTGCACCTACTCTATTACAATAACTCTTCAAGTCTAAAAGGTGGAACAATGTTTGATAACCCGCCAGCTAAATTATGATGCCCGCTGGGTTGAAGTCCCCGGCTCATTCCTGTCTTCTCCTCCGGCTGATCCTAAAACCTCAAAGGTGGATGATTTCCAGTCGATGCCGCTGAGAGCTTTGAACTGGGCTTCTTCGTCAATTAACCCGGCCGGGTCAATCTCCGGGGCAAAGGTGTGCTGACGAGCCGGAGGGATCAGATTGAGAGCTTCATAGCGAGGGGTTGGAATCCTCTGATTCTCCGCATCATAACCCGGCTGGTACTTGGTTAAGTCGGTGTCGTTCCCGAGGAGGGTGGCCACCGGGCGTACAGCCTTCACACACGCCGCGAAGTCCTTCTGGTCGAAGGCTGAGCCGTCTTCCTTAAGGCTTGGGTAACCCAGGGCGATGTCTGCCGGGTCTAGCTCCGGCAGGAATGCTTTGGCCCGGCTCAGCGCGGCGATTGCTCCGGCTCTCGCGGAGGCCCGTCGTAGCTCCTGGATCCGTTGCGGCAGAACAGCGAGCCGGCGCAGGACTTCGGCAAGATGAGTTGGCACCTCGTTGGATAGGGCCACCACAGCTAAGGCACGATGTGACCCGGTGTAGAGCTGTTCCACCAGGGTGTACACGGCCTTTAACTTGGTGACCACACTCTGGTTGAGGTTGGCACTCCTGGGACCTGTTTAACAGACTCAGATAAGCCAGTGACAAGGATGAATCATGACATATATGAACTTGATGAAAGCCGGTGAGGCAACTTACCGAAGATAGCGGCCACCATTTGGGAAACCTGGCGCTTTAGGCCGGAGAGCTCGGCGGTCTTCTCAGCGAGAGCCTTCTCCGCCTGTTCCGCCCGGGTCACCAGTGCGGCCTTCTCTTCGACCCAGGCTTTTCTCTCAGCATCAAACTCGGTCTTCAGTTTTTCTTGAGTGGCGATGCTGGATACAAACTTGGCGTTTGCCTTCCGGGTCTCCGTTTCCTGCATCTTCAGCCGGCTCTTGAGATCCGCAAGATCCGCCTCTAGTTTCTTGCCAACAGCCTGCATATATTTCCGGGTTAATTAACAGTCATTGTATAAGTCCCAAGCGTTTTCCAAGCAAAGACACTTGGCACTTGGGGGCTAATGCATATTGAACGTATCCATCTACATACTGCCGGCTCAGTTGAGTAAGCCGGAACCTAAGTCTACAACGTATTCAAGCATAAGTCGTCGACTTGGGGGCTAGCATGGCAAAGGTAACTACGCAGTAAAGTAAGAAGACAGCAGAAGGATACCTCAGATTTTTGTTGGATCTGGTTGACCATGGCAACCTCGGCGTCCTGGCTCTTGTGTACTTGGCTGATGTAGCCAGAGACGAGCTCTCCAATGCTCAAGTCGGTGTAGCCGGAGAGGTCCAGGTTCACCCGGTGGGGCTGCAGCAACTCCCCCTTCGCGGAGCATTTGGCCAACGCGGTCGGTCTCCCCGGCTCAATGAATTCCGTCCGGGTGATTACCACATCCGGGTCGTATGCTGGTGGAGCTGAGCCGGAGGCCTCCGGGTTAACCGAAGCTTCGGTCGTTGCCTTGGTAGTCGGGGCAGGGGCCTCAGGCGCCGTGTCCATTGGAGCGGTGGCTTCGGGGGCGGAGGTAGCTGGCGGCTCTTGAACCGTCGCCTCCGGGTCAGGTAAGTCTGGCACTCCGGCTGACCTGGTCTTCTTCGCTCTTTTGGTGAGCTTTGCCTGGGCGCTGAAAAGACAGAAGTGTTAGGCATACAAAGAGTAAGTACAGACAAAGATAATGTAAGAAGATTGTTGTTACCCGGGCACAGTCTTAAAGGCCGGCAGATTTGACTGCATGGAGTCACCCGAAGAGGGGGAGGTCTCCTGATAATTGGAGTCAGAAGAGTTGAGTGGCTGACGGATAACACCCGCCCACGGATGAAAAGGGTACAAGTGAGAAAAAACCTCAGTGCGACGCTTCCTTGTTGCGTCGGGTAACCCGACGGAGAGGTCGGTGTCCTTGCGGGCCCGGGTGTGATGCCGTCTCTCGTGAACCTGCTGCTTCAAAAGAAATTGAGGGTCTTGGTGAGCTAAAGGATGAGAAAAGCTTACTTTCCGGGTTACCCTTCGGACTTTCAGCTGTGGCAAGGGCTCCGAGTCGGAGGAAAGTGATGTTACCTCTTCAACTACCGGGTTACTGGCGCCGGTGTCATCCTGTCAATGAGCAAAGTGTTGATAAGGCGGACAGCAACAAACAACAAATATAGCAAGAATTTAAAGGTTTAAGGGTTACCTCTGACTCGGAGCTATCGCTTAATTGCATTAGCTCCGAAGCAGTGGGTCTGCTTCCCTTTTTGCGAGGGGCGGCTTTCTTGGCGGCTTTCTTCGCCTTCCTGGCCTTCTTGGCCGCTTCATGGTCATATTTGACCCGCCAGAACTTATCATCAGCCTGAAAGATACAATGATTGATTCTTAAAACGGTTCAGATAAAGGTTATATACAGACGAAGATAAAAGTTAAAGTCAGCGGCTTACCGCTGGGGCTGGATTGGTCTTGCAGAAGGGGGCTAACCCGGTTCTTCCGCAATCTGTCAGGCTCTCGTTTAGAAGAGCCTTGGTCTCTTCCTCTGCAACGTCTTCTGGAAGATCATTGCGACTGTGCCTCTGCGGGTCATCCTTTCGCCCGGTGTACTCACACATTAAGCCGGGGCGGCGGCTCAATGGGATCACCCTCCATGAGATCCAGACCCGGACTAGGTCAATTCCATTCAGACCGTTGCCTAGCAGGGCCTTGATCTTATTGATAGTTGGAAGCAGAGGCTGGCGTTCCGCTGCAGTCAGTTTGTCCGACAGCGGATGAGTCGGCTCTAGACGTGTTGGGCGAAAGCCGGGCAGCGGGTTCTCGTCAGCCGGGGACGTATCTTGGCAGTAGAACCAAGTCATATTCCAGTCCTTGGGGTGGCTCGGCGGCTCTGCGTAAGGGAAAAGACAGTCCCTACGCCGCTGGATGGAGATGCCACCTAACTCCAGACTTGGCCCATTGGCACATTCATTTTGGCGGTTTAAGTAAAACAGCTCTCTGAAGAGCAGCAGACTCGGCTCTTCTCCAAGATACACTTCGCAAAAGACTTGGAAGTTACAGATGTTGGATACGGAGTTGGGTCCTATATCCTGAGGCCGTAGGTCAAAGAAGTTGAGCACGTCCCTGAAAAACTTTGAGCCGGGCGGTGCGAAGCCCCGGCTCATATGATCTGCAAAGATCACTACCTCCCCGTCCCTTGGTTGTGGTCTCTCTTCCGACGGGTCAGGGGCACGGTAGGACATGATTTCCTTCTTAGGTAAATATCCGGACTTAACAAAATTGGCCAGGGTCTCATCGGTGACGTTGGATCTCATCCAGTTGCAAGTGATGGGAGCCTTGGGAGGCATGGTGAAAGTTGGTGGTCTATGATAAAGAGAAAAAGTGTCCGGGTTAATTATAAGCCGGAGATCTATCGTTCAAGCTAAGATGGCGGCTTATGAAGGGGACTAATGATATATACTCAAGTACAG
This sequence comes from Aegilops tauschii subsp. strangulata, assembly GCF_002575655.3. Classification (NCBI taxonomy): domain Eukaryota; kingdom Viridiplantae; phylum Streptophyta; class Magnoliopsida; order Poales; family Poaceae; genus Aegilops; species Aegilops tauschii. The sequence continues at coordinate 498,165,877 of NC_053037.3, read as the reverse complement.
TGGATTATTTAAGCCGCAGGGGCATTCAAGACAAGATTGATTGTTTACGGCTTTATCACAGTTAAGCCGGAGGATTCTACAGAGCATGGTTCTCTTTAAACTGGAAAGTTCTACGGCGCGTGTTTTCTTTAAGCCAGAAATGTAAGCCGTCAAGATTCTATGGTTGCAGTTTTTACTAAGTATGGTAAAACAGGTTTCGCATACTACCGTAACTTTTTTGGATCAAATGGTCGGAGCAAAGAAAATTTTCTAGACCTAAAATGCGGACGCAGGGGAGTTCATGGGCTCGAAGGAGATCTTATGCAGTGGAAAGAAGTGTGTTTTCCAGGTGAAATGAGTAACAAACAACTACTGCAGCAAGTCTATACATATCTAAAGATCAAACAAGGGTGGCAACTACGAGAACTACTGAAGCCTGCGGACAATGGCGAAGAACACGGATGAACTGTTTGAACTCTATCGTAGATCTGTTCTAACAAGGCAAAAGAAACTCACCGGAGTTGGAGAAGAGCAGAAGTAGCCGCCGTTTATCTGGTCCGAGTCAGGGTGATGCAGCGGCCGGGTTGATGAAGATCAGGGGCGCGACGGCGGCGGCAGTGGCAGAGCTCGGGCAGAGGAGCGACGGCGCGAGGAGGAAGAAGAGAGCGTGAGAAGAGCCCGTTGGGCCGGCCTATTTATAAGGCGAGGTCATAAGTGGGCGCGAGATTCAAGGAGACCACGGCGTGGTTATCTCCCCCCCCATGACGCCTCGATTTTCGGAATGACAGTAAAGCAAAGATCCGTTGCGGATCTGGCGGAGTAAAAAACGGACTTAATGGAAGATGACGTCACGGCGGATTATTCGGAGTCCAGAGGATGACGTCACGCCGGGTTATGGCCTTCACATGAATGGTAAGCCGGAGATTTTTTCTGTTGGCAGAGTTGAAGATTGACATGAGCCGGCTCAAATCAATCTGGGGCCTAATGTTGAGGATATAGACCTTAGAGTCACCCGCCAGGAGGGGCCGGGTTACTCGTATGGTTATTGCCAGAAGCCCGGAGCCAAGTTTTAAGACGATGGGCCAGAGATGGGCTGAGACCCGGATATGGCTTAAGGCCCGTAGTTACAATCATTATTATAATAGAACTTGTAGTATAAGGCAAGTATAGTTTAGAGTCCGAGCCGGACACTCTTATGAGCCGGCCGGGACTCTAAGGGCTGCTGGGCGTGTTCCTCCCTATATAAAGGGACGACCCGGCAGCGGTTTAAGGACGACAACAATCTCATCGAGAGCCGGGCATAGCAAGTTTAGCTCCCTGGTGATCGTAACCCTAATCAATACCATCTCAACTGGACGTAGGCTTTTACCTTCACTGTAAGGGGCCGAACCAGTATAAACCCTCGTGTTTCTTGTCCCACATTAACCCCTTCAAGCTTCCTAGTTGCGATGGCTCCACGACTAAGTCCTAGCCCGAGGACATCTGCCGTGACAATTCCACGACACATACCTCAAAGCCTGTCAAAAGGCTAGTATACGCCTCGTTCAATCCGCTTTTAGCGGATCGAACCTTTTCAACCATCGTACCCATAAGGGTACGATGTTCCTCCACAATGGAGGTTCCCTGAAGCGCTTCCACCAGAGTGTCCGGCGCCTCCGGATTGACAGAGGTCGCCGGTGGAGTTGACGCACCCCCTTCTTTTGAAGGAGGCTGCTCACCTGATTCCGGAGCCATGTGGGTCTCCAGAATGATATTCGGTTGGGGCCGAATTGGGCTTGGCCCTCGTCGCCAGTCTCCATGGGGGTTGGTTCCCCCATGTTTCCGGCAGCAGAGATATGACCCTCTGGCGCCGACTTGACGGCTTCCCGCGCCTCTCCCTGACCCGGAAGGGTCCTTCGGGACAACACTTCGGTGTTGTCCGTAGCAGTGGGGGGAGGCCGGCGGAGGCTACTCGCTCTCCATCATATTCGGACCGAGCAAATTCCCAGAAGATGAGGATCGCTGGGGGAGATCGCGAGCCGGAATGCAGCACACAATTCAATGTATTAAAACCATAAGGCGAAAAGCCGGATATATATATACAGTGCCTTTGAGTACTTACGATCCGGCCAGGGGCTTTGGCCTGGGGCGCCACTCAAGGATGTCGTCGGTGTCTGATCCGGAATCATCCGTAAGGGAGATTCTCCCTTTCTTGGACGCCTCCGCCTCCAGATCCGTGAAAGCCCCCCTTTTCTTCTTTCCCCCCTTAAGGGGAGAATTACTCTCTTCCTCCTCCTCTTCATCTTCGTCATGAGAGAAATGAGTTTCCGTGTCTTCGGACACTACGTTCGAAGCGCCTTTACGGCGGAGGCCAGCTTTGGCCTCCTTCCCCTTCTTCTTGGCCTTCTTTTCCGGCGCCTGATATGGTGCCGGAACCAGCATCCTCGTTAGCAGAGGAATGGTTGGGTCTTCGGGTAGCAGAGCTGGGCAGTGGATCCACTCCGCCTTCTTCATCCAGCCCTGCAAGGAGAACGGAAAGCTCAGTATACTCCTTGGATCTATAAATTAAGGCTATCAGAGAACTTACGGGAGTGGCCGGATAAGTGCGGTCGAGGCCGAGGTCTTCGGTCGTGTTCGGCCACGACTTCTGGGCCTTGAAGAGCAGCTTCCATGTGTCTTCGTGCGTTGTGCCGAAGAACCGCTGCAGGGTCCGAGGACCGGCCGGATCGAACTCCCATAGATGTTGAGTCCGGCGTTGGCAGGGGAGAGTCCGGCGGAAAAGCATCACCTGGATCATGCCGGCAAGACTGGTGTTCTGGTCTATCATACCCTTGACGCGCTCCTACAGCGTCATCACCTCGTCGGACGACGCCCAATCCAGGCCCTTGTTGAGCCAGGATGTGGGTCGCATTGGAGGTCCGGACTTAAACTCGGGAGCGACGGCCCATGTGGTGTCACGGGGTTCCGTGACATAGAACCACTCCTGTTGCCATCCCTTCATGGTCTCCACGAAGGTAGCCTTGGGCCAAGTGACGTTGGGAAGCTTGCTCACCCGCCGCACTCCGCATGTTGACCATCAACCACTTTCGGCTTCACATTGAAGACCTTGAGCCATAGGTCGAAGTGGGAGGGAATGCGGAGGAACGCCTCACACACGACGATGAATGCCGAAATGTTGAGGAAGGAATTCGGGGCTGGATCATGGAAATCTAGCCCGTAGTAAAACATGAGACCATGGACGAAAGGATGAAGGGGAAACCCTAATCCGCTAAGGAAATGGGGGATGAAAACTACCCTCTCATTGGGCTCCAGAGTGGGGACGATCTGCTTTTTGGCAGGAAGCCGGTGGGTGATTTCCTTGGCTAGGTACCCCGCTTCCCGGAGCTCCTTGATGTTCCCCTCTGTGACGGAGGAGGCCATCCACTTGCCTTGCGCTCCAGATCCGGACATGGCTAGAGTGTTTTTTGGGGACGGAAAGGATTGAAGCTTGGGCGCTGGAGCTCGAGGGCGGATGGGCTGAGGAAGAAGAAGGTGTGGGGTGAAAAGGTGGATCCTTATCTCCTTATAAAGGCAGTGAATATCAAGCATCCCCCCCCCCTCCACGAGCCTTAAAACTCGCCTATTCCCAAGGGGTCGTGCGGACGGCATGGTTAGATTACCCAAGCCCGTATTGATGAGAATCCCGTAATAAGGGGACACGATCTCTGCTTTGACAAGACGTGTCACCGGAGGCTGCGTCTCGAAATGCGAAACGGGAGATTGAAAAACGATTCAAAATAATGAAGAGGCCAGACGTAGCGTCTCACCAGTAAAACTGTCAGTAAGGACATACCATGTTCTTTGATTAAGTATTATGCCCTTGCGGTAGTGGGTTGTAACTGTTAAATAGAGCCGGATATAATTCTTGTTGATCAACTACTTTGAAGTGTTCGGAGGAGGAACCCGCCTTGCAATGCCGAAGACAATTTGTGCACCAGACACATCGTCATTGAAGCCTGGTTCAGGGGCTACTGAGGGAGTCCTGGATTAGGGGGTTCCCGGGCGTCCGGGCTATGTGAAGTGGGCCGGACTGGTGGGCCGTGAAGATACAAGACAGAAGGCTTTCCCCCGTGTCCGAATGGGACTCTCCTTTGCGTGGATGACAAGCTTGGCGTTCGGATATGAAGATTCCTTTCTCTGTAAAACCGACTCTGTACAACCCTAGCCCCCCCCCCCCGGTGTCTATATAAACTGGAGGGTTTAGTCCATAGGGACAATCATAATCATACAGGCTAGACATCTAGGGTTTAGATATTACGATCTCGAGGTAGATCAGTTCTTGTAACCCCTATACTCATCAAAGTCAATCAAGCAGGAAGTAGGGTATTACCTCCACTAAGAGGGACCGAACCTGGGTAAACATCGTGTCCCTGTCTCCTGTTACCTTCGATCCTCAGATGCACAGTTCGGGACCCCTACCCGAGATCTGCCAGTTTTGACACCGACAACATTCATAACCTAGGGCGATACGGCACTAGCTCCAGTTCATAAATATAATGTAGGCATGTATTCCGTAAATAGTCATACGTGCTTATGGAAAGAACTTACATGACATCTTTTGTCCTACCCTCCCGTGGCAGCGGGGTCCTATTGTAAACTAAGGGATATTAAGGCCTCCTTTTAATAGAGAACCGGAACAAAGCATTAACACACGGTGAATACATGAACTCCTCAAACTACGGTCATCATCGGGAGTGGTCCCGACTATTGTCACTTCGGGGTTGCCGGATCATAACACGTAGTAGGTGACTATAAGTTGCAAGATCGGATCTAGAACATGGATATAATGGTGTTAACATAAATGGTTCAGAACTGAATTCATGGCACCCGGGCCCAAAGTGACAAGCATTAAGCATGGCAAAGTCATAGCAACATCAATCTTAGAACATAGTGGGTACTAGGGATCAGGCCCTAACAAAACTAACTCGATTACATGATGAATCTCATCCAACTCCTCACCGACCAGCGAGCCTACGAAGGAATTACTCACTCCCGGTGGGGAGCATCATGGAATTGGCGATGGAGAAGGGTTGGTGATGATGAAGAATGAAGACCCCCCTCTCCGGAGCCCCAAACGGACTCCAGATCTGGCCTCTCGATGAAGAACAGGAGGTGACAGCGGCTCCGTCTCGTGGATTGCGATAATTCTTTCTCCCTGATTTTTTTCTGGAAAAATAGGATTTTATAGCGTCGGTTTCAGGGTCTGCGGGGCCACCAGGTGGGGACAGCCCACCTGGGCGCGCCTGGTGGGTTGTGCCCACCCAGGTGCCCCCTCCGGTGGCTCTTGGCTCCAGAAATTCTCTTTTATTGTATAAAAAATCCTCACAAAGTTTCGTTCACTTTTATTTCTGCACAAAAACAACACCATGATAGTTCTGCTGAAAACAGCGTTGGTCCGGGGTTAGTTTCATTCAAATCATGAAAATTAGAGTCCAAAACAAGAGGAAAAGCGTTAGGAAAAGTAGATACGTTGGAGATGTATCATGGCCCAATCCTTTTTGTAGCAAAGGACAAGCCTGGACAAACTCTAATATGAAGCAAAGCGCTCCTGAGGACACATGGGAATTATTCTCAAGTTAGTTTTCATCACCCTCATGTGATTCGCATTCGTTACTTTGATAATTTGATATGTGGGTGGACCGGTGCTTGGGTGCTGTCCTTCCTTGGACAAGCCTCCCACTTATGATTAACCCCTCTCGCAAGCATCCGCAACTACGAAAGAAGTATTAAGGTAAACCTAACCATAGCATGAAACATATGGATCCAAATCAGCCCCTTACGAAGCAACGCATAAACTGGGGTTTAAACTTCTATCACTCTAGCAACCAATCATCTACTTATTACTTCCCGATGCCTTCCCCTAGGCCCAAATAATGGTGAAGTGTCATATAGTCGACGTTCACATAACACCACTAGAGGAGAGACAACATACATCTCATCAAAATATCGAACGAATACCAAATTCAGATGATTACTTATAACAAGACTTCTCCCATGTCCTTAGGAAGAAACGTAACTACTCACAAAGCATATTCATAATCATATTCAAAGGAGTATTAATTATCATTAAGGATCTGAACATATGATCTTCTACCGAATAAACCAACCAGCATCAACTACAAGGGGTAGTCAACACTACTAGCAACCCACATGTACCAATCTGAGGTTTTGGGACCAAGATCGAATACAAGAGATGAACTAGGGTTTGAGAGGAGATGGTGCTGGTGAAGATGTTGATGGAGATTGACCCTCCCTCGATGAGAGGATCGATGGTGATGACGATGGCGATGATTTCCCCCTCCAGGAGGGATGTTTCCCGAGCAGAACAGCTCCGCCGGAGCCCTAGATTGGGTCTGCCCAGGTTTCGCCTAAAGACGGCGTCGCTTCATCCCGAAAGCTTCCTTATGATTTTTTTTCAGGGTAAAAGACACCATATAGCAGAAGATGGGCGCCGGAAACCTGTCAGGGGGGCCACAAGGTCATGGGGCGCGCCCTCCACCCTTGTGGCTGGCTGGTGGGGCCCCTCTGGTACTTTCTTCACCCAATATATTTTATATATTTCAAAAATAATCTCCGTGAAGTTTCAGGACTTTTGGAGTTGTGCAGAATAGGTCTCTCATATTTGCTCCTTTTCCAGTCAAGAATTCCAGCTGCTGGCATTCTTCCTCTTCATGTAAAATGGGCGTATCAGCGCGCCCAAGGGCAACCTCCTCAAAACGTGCTCGCCAGCTTATTTTGTTTTATTTATTTTGAGGAAACTATATCTATATCTATACCTCTAGTAATAAAGTCGATTTTTTAATCCATCCATATTATATTTTTATTTTTTTAATATCCGAGGTGCTATTAATCTCTATACTATCCAGTGTGATATTAATTTTTTTTCTGCTAGAAAAGCAAAAATGATTATACGGTAGGTAGATGTGCTGAGCTGGGCCTGGTGCGCACAATAACAGAAGGAGGCACGACTATTTTGCGTCGAGTAGCCAGACAGAAAAGGGAGGCGGCAAAACCTATTTGGCGCTGCAGGCGCCGGTTTCTTCGGTTTTCTGCTAACGGGCGCCTGCAGGCGCAGCTGGTTGGGCTCGGCCCAGTTGCTCTACTCCTTTTTCTATTCAAAAAGAAAAAATGACCACGCCGTAAAGGATTCGAACCTGCGATGTCACGCCCCGGATTCGATGCGCCAGGTGTCTTCCAGTTATTCGTCGTTGTTGCCATGTCATTTGCTTGCGTGTTGCATTTTGCCATGTCATCATCTGCATTGCATCATCATGTTTTTCAAAACTTGCATCCGGTCCTTTTCCCCGTTGTCCGTTTCGCGATCCGATACTCCCATGCGCCCGTTGCACCCCTCTGTTTTCTTTTCGTGAGCGGCAGAAAAACGTTCTCGGAATGGACCGAGATTTGCCGAGTGGCCTTGGTATAGCACCGGTAGACCGCCCGTCAAATTTCGTTCCATTTGGAGGTCATTTGATGCCCCAACGGTTAACCGCGTAGCCCGAAAGCCCCTTCTCTTTGCAGCCCAGCATCCCTCCAAATCAGCCCACTAGCCCATCCAAACCCCCTCCATGCTCTCGGTCGTTCAATCACGATCGTGTGGGCGAAAACCGCACCTCATTTGGACTCTCCTAGCTCCCTCTACCTACATATATGTGCCTCCCCCCGAAATCTCACAGTCTAAACCGTAAAAATTCCCCTCTCGCCGCCGGACACGTCCAACTCCGCCGGACGCGTCCACCGGCCACCTCACCCGAACCAATCCCCACGCGACACGTCACCTCCGCCTCCGCTCCTGGCCAACCAGGCGCCGCCACCTCACCCAGCCGGCTCCCCTCCCACCGCGTCGCCTCCCGCGGCCCGCCGGGGCCCAGGCGGGGCCCGCCCGGCCCGATCCGGCCGCGCCACCACCCCTCGTCCTCCCGCTCGCCCGCGCCCGAGGCTGCCCGTGCCTCCCGCGGTTCCTCCGCGCCGCCCGGTCGGATCCGCCGAGCCGCCGGCCCAGCGCTGCCGCGGCCTCGTCGGCCGCCGCCCCTCTGCCCCGCCCGCCGAGCTCCTCTCCGCCGCCCGCGCCTCCGCGCGCGTCGCCAGCCGCCGCCCGGGCCCCCGCGCCGGAGCTTGCCGCTCCGCCGCCTCAACCTCCTCCCCGCGCCACAAACTCCTCCGGCGAGCTCGCCGGCTGTCTCCGGTCGCCGCCTCGGTCAGATCCGGGCAGGAGCGCCCAGATCCGCCCCGTCCCCGTCCCGTCTCGGCCTCGCCGGGCCGCCGTTTGTCGCAACCTCGCCGGAGTTCGCCGGAGCTCCTCCGTCCCGGATCGGGACCAGATCCACCGCTCCCTTCATCCAAACACGGCACCCCAATCCCGGATCTCCCCGTCCCGCTTCGTCCCGTCCAGATTTTCGGAGTGGTAAATTTCTGCTAAGTCCTGAAATTGTTGCATTATGCTGTCCTGTTCATCATGCCATAACTTCGTGCTCGATGCTCCGATTCATGCATATAATATAACGAAATGTTCGTAATGAGATGCTCTTAATTTTATTCCATTGTGTCATGCTTGTTTGAGATCATCTTGATGCCCTAATCATCGTTGCAAGAGTGCTATATGATGTTAACTGCTGCCTGTTATCAGAACTTGATGATTTGTCTTTTTCATTGCATTTTGTGTGTGCATCCTATGAGCATGAGCTATACATGAGTATTGAACCACATCATTCCACCTTTACAGTGGTTTTTATCTTGTATTTTTGTGATCTATGTGGTGACTAGCACAAGCATGCAAAATAGCCTCCGTGATGTTGCTAATTTCTGTGACTTGGTGATTTCTGCTAAGTCTGAGTCTGTTATATTTTGTTGCCATGTAAACCTGCTATCTCCATGAGTTCTATGCATAATCTGGAGATGTTCACTAAGTATGTTTTGTTACACATGTTATGCTCTATCCATCTATGCCCATGTTTGCAATTATGGAGTGCTCTAGCATGTCTTAATCTTGCTCTACTTTTGCTATAAAATGTTCCTGGCAGATTGTTTACATGTTAATCAATTTTGCCATGGTTGTCACTAGTGATCCATGTACCCTATGACTATGCTATTGCCATGCTTAGCTTTATATTTATGCCATCTTACTGTTGGTTACCTTCTCATGCCATGTCTTGCTCTGTGGTGAGTGGTTCAAGCTCACCAACATGCCTACTTATCGATGTTTCTGCCATGAACTGTTATTTTCACCAAGTCTGAATCTGTTTATGAAACTTGCTATGTTTACATGGGTGCCATCATATCTTTTGTGCCTTTTTGGCTCGTGATCAGTAAGGGACTTTTGTTCTATGCTTTGGGTAGAATCATGCCATGCTTTCATCTGCCATGATATATTCCTGTAGCATGTAGTTTGCTTGCTCTAAACTTTGCAACCTGATGTTATTTCTGTCATGTCCAGTAATTTCTGGTAAGTTGGTGAAACTGTTATTATTTGCAATCTTTCCATGTCCTTTTGAGCATGTTCTAGTGATTTCTGGGAATAGCTCAGTGTTCATATTTTGTCATGCTTTACCTGTACATCATGTCCATGCCTTTTATTTTCATGTTGAGGTGCTGTAGCATGTTGTTTTGATGCTTGTAAGATGCCTAGTTGCTATTTTGGACAGATTGTTGCTATATCTTGTTTGGAGTGTATGTGTTGCACCGTTGCTCCGTTTTGAGTGTGCTCTATATGAAACTTGCTTAGTTTTGCATGTAGTTTCATATTACCTTGTTGCATCCTTGTTTTGAGAGTGTTTGCTTGATGTTTGAATGCATTTTGCATCAATGCCATGTTTAACTTGTTTTGCTCATATCTTCTAGGCCGTAGCTCCGAATCTAATGAACTTTATATGTAACTTGACTAGAATTTCGTGTAGATCATCTTGGTGCATCTTAACTTGCTGTTTAACAACTTGAACATAAGGTTTATTCAGATCTGGACCAATTTCGAAATTTGCATATGAGGACTTACCGGATTTGTTATATGTTAGTTCTGGCCTCATTTAAACTTGCTTTGATGTGTTGTTCTTGTATGCATCATCTCTTGTCATGAGTAGCTTCATATAGCCTTTTCATGCATCATACTTGGTTGAGCATCATGCCTTGTTCATGTGTGGTGTGTTTACCGTGTTGTGTGCTTCTTCTCGATAGTTCCCGTTTCGTTGCGATCGTGAGGATTCGTTCATCTACGCTTGGTTTGTCTTCGTGGCTTCATCTTCTTCATGGACTCGTTCTTCTTCCTAGTGGGATTCCAGGCAAGATGACCGTCACCTTGGATCTCATTACTATCATTGCTATGCTAGTTGCTTCGTTCTATCGCTATGCTGCGCTACCTATCACTTGCTCTTCAAGCCTCCCAAATTGCCATGAACCTCTAACCTTTGTCACCCTTCCTAGCAAACCGTTGTTTGGCTATGTTACCGCTTTGCTCAGCCCCTCTTATAGTGTTGCTAGTTGCAGGTGAAGATGAAGATTGCTCCATGTTGGATTATGTTTATGTTGGGATATCACAATATCTCTTATTTAATTAATGCATCTATATACTTGGTAAAAGGGTGGAAGGCTCGGCCTTATGCCTGGTGTTTTGTTCCACTCTTGCCGCCCTAGTTTCCATCATACCGGTGTTATGTTCCTTGATTTTGCGTCCCTTACGCGGTTGGGTGATTTATGGGACCCCCTTGACAGTTCGCTTTGAATAAAACTCTTCCAGCAAGGCCCAACCTTGGTTTTACATTTGCCTCACCTAGCATTTTCCCTTGGGAGTCACGCATCCCGAGGGTCATCTTTATTTTACCCCCCCCCCCCCGGGCAGTGCTTGTCTAAGTGCTGGTCCAAACCGAGCGATGTCCGGCACCCCCTAGGCAACCAGGGTCTATGCCAACCCGACGTCTGGCTCATCCGGTGTGCCCTGAGAACGAGATATGTGCAACTCCTATCGGGATTTGTCGGCACATCCGGGCGGCTTTGCTGGTTTTGTTTTACCATCGTCGAAATGTCTTGTAACCGGGATTCCGAGACTGATCGGGTCTTCCCGGGAGAAGGAATATCCTTCGTTGACCGTGAGAGCTTATAATGGGCTAAGTTGGGACACCCCTACAGGGTATTATCTTTCGAAAGCCGTGCCCGCGGTTATGTGGCAGATGGGAATTTGTTAATGTCCGGTTGTAGAGAACTTGACACTTGACTTAACTAAAACGCATCAACCGCGTGTGTAGCCGTGATGGTCTCTTCTCGGCGGAGTTCGGGAAGTGAACACGGTTTCTGGGTTATGTTTGATGTAAGTAGGAGTTCAGGATCACTTCTTGATCATTGCTAGTTTCACGACCGTTCCGTTGCTTCTCTTCTCGCTCTTATTTGCGTAAGTTAGCCACCATCTTGCTTAGTCGCTGCTGCAACCTCACCACCTTATCCATTCCTTTCACATTAAGCTTTGCTAGTCTTGATACCCATGGTAATGGGATTGCTGAGTCCTCGTGGCTCACAGATTACTACAACACCAGTTGCAGGTACAGGTTTTGCGATGATCATGACGCGAGAGCGATGTTACTTGTTTTTGGACTTCTTCTTCTGCTTCTTCTTCGATCAGGGGATAGGTTCCAGTTCGGCAGCCTGGGCTAGCAGGGTGGATGTCGTTTGAGCTTCTGTTTGTGTTTCATCCGTCGTCGGATGTTAATCTTATGTATGTGTATTTATGTATTCTTGCGGCATGTGTATGCCTTGTATGTATCCCCATCTATTATGTAATGTTGATATAATGATATTCACCTTGCAAAAGCGTGTCAATATGCGGTTCTATCTTTGGTGGGACCTTCGAGTCTCTTTAGGATGGTATCGCATATTGGGCGTGACATGCGACCTCCTCAACGGCTGGCTGGTGTAACCACCCCGCCAACAAGTGCAGTCGTGCTAACCTTCTAACCTATTCGTCTTTTATTTTATCCTTTTTTGGTTTCTATTTTTTTCTTATTTTTTCCTTGACTGATGAATTGTCCGCAAATACGTGAACTTTTTTCTTCAAATCAATGAACTTTTTTGAATTCCTTTAAAAAAAACTCAAAATGATGATTTTTTTTGGATTTCAATGAACTTTTTTCAAATTTAATGAGCAATTTTCAAATTGAAGAACTTTTTTTCAATTTCGATGAAATATTTTTAATTTCGATGAACTTTTTTCAAAATCGACGAACTTTTTACAGAATAAATGAATTTTTTTCAAATCCGATGAACTATTTTTCAAAATTGATTAACTTTTTCCAAAAATATATGAACCTTTTTTAAAGAGATGAACTCTTTTTTTCAAATGGATGAACTTTTTCTTTACATCTGTAAACCTGTTTTATTTCACATTTTTGTTTCGTAAGAAATAGGAAAACTGAGTGGTTTTTCAGCATAAAAAGAAAAAAAACTGGCTGCTAGGGAGCGGCCAAGCGAGCGGCGGATCCAGCAGTTTTTTTAAGGGATAATCCAAGCTTTACTAACGTTCAAAGACCACAGTTTGTGGAATACATCTTGGATTATGGGGATTGCCTAGCCACACATGGTGTCCAGGGTCTAAAGAGAGCGCATGTTTCGCTAAGCTATGCGCCTCCACATTGGAGTTTCGGCTTTCATACATGAAATTACACATAAAATGACGAGCTCTACTTTGAATCTCCTTGATGACAGTGCCATATTTTCCACTGTTTCCTGAAGTTATGTCGCCCACCACCTGTCTCGAATCAGACGAGATAATCATATGCTGGATGTTCAGGTCCTCCGCTAGTGATAATGCTTCCCTGCACGCCAATGCCTCAAGGGTAGCAGGGTCTGAGATGCCTTTGAGAACAATTTCCCATGCGCGATCCAGCAGCTAAGCTAGCGATCGAACTCAGCGACCGTTTTCGTTTCCCGAGCAAGCGCGCTCGTGGGCTGGCCCATGCCAGCGACAGTGCAAGCACCAGCTCGTTAACGGGGGCCTGCAGCGCTGCTGATTAGGGGCTCCCAAATGAGGGAAGCACGGCTATGTGCCGCATGTTGCGAGTCGTACTAGGCCTCGCCTGCAGGGAGCAAGTCTTGGACCGGCCCATTGGACAAGGCATCATGCCGCGTTTTTTATTCACATTTTTGTTTTTGTTTTTGTTTTCTTTTCTTTATTTCATTTTAAACTTTTGTATTTCTAAATATTTTTAATATGTATATTACGAAAAAATCTTTACATATAATTAAATAAAATTCTTGCCTCGCATTTATAAAATATTAAATGTGTATAAAAAATGTTCTTGATGTACACAAAGATTGTACAATGTGACTAAATAAAGGAGAAAATATTTATCACAAGTCAGTAACATATTGACCAGATGTACTAAAAATGTATTCAGATTTTTTTTAAATGTTCCGTCCCACTAAAACATGTACGTCACATTTGATGGAAATATTTCCATGTTCACAAAAATGTTCTTGAAATTTAGAAAAATGTTACATGCAAGTTAAATAAAGTTGTCATAGGTTTAAATAATCTTTTTCTATTAAAAATGTATCATGACATATAATAAATATATTAAAAAATGTATGTGTAAATTCCAAAAATGTTTGCAGAATGTAAAAAAACTGTTTGTGTAGTTTGGAAAAATGTTTGTTGTCATTTAAAAAATGTACAACATGTATTCGGAAAACAATGTTACCATATGTTCAAAAGAGTGAACAAAACATGTATTTGAAAAACTATACATGATATATATTTGAAAAATGTCCAACATGTATCAATGAATTGTTTCACGTGTGCCCTAAAAGTGTACCGATAAAAAGTCGACAAAGAAACAAAGAGAGAACAAAAGTAAAACTAAGAAAGAAACAAAAAATGAAACCTAGACTAAAAAAAGTGAAGAAATGAAAAGGTAAAAAAGCAAAGAAAGAAAAAAAAAAACAACTGAAAAAAAAAAGAGAAGCAAGGTAGAAAAAGAAAAGGCAAAGAAAATCAATGAAAAACCAAGGAAAAAGGAAAACAAAACAAAAAAAATGAAAAGCCGCTCGAGTGAACCAAGTGATTTAGCGAACTAAATGGGCCAGCCGGCTATGATCGCCCATAGGGGGGGGGGGGGTCCTATTAGGGGGAACGTATCTGGTGCACCAAGCCAATTGGTGCTACCGGTGCACCGGACCCCGTTGCACATTAAAAAATGTTCAAAAAAATCCGGAAAAATTTTAGTGTATCGATACAACATCAATGTATCTTGTCACAAAAATTCAAATCAAAAAACAAAACAATGGTCAAGATAAAAAAATGACAAATTTGACGTCAATGTGCTAATGGGCCAAAACTGAAGCCCAGCTTGTGTTATGCACTATTCATGTCAAATTTGTAATTTTGTATCTCGAGCAATGTTTCGAATATTGATCTAAATTTTTGTGACAACATATATTCATGTTGTGCCAATGCACTAATTTTTTTTCCGGATTTTTTGATCATTTTTGAATGTGCAAACGGGCGACCGGTGCACCGGTAGCACAAATTGCCCCGGTGCACCAGATACATCCACCCCTATTAGGAATCGGTACATGCGACACATAGCTGTCTCGAGAAAAAGGTGTCTTCGCAGGGGATCGATCTCTCCACATTGCCGGTCTAGCCAAAGCTACGACCAACCCGAGCTATGGGACCACTATACAAAATAAAATATTTGTTTCCTTATTATAAATAGTACCACCTTGCTGCTTTACATCATGCTCTACTAATTTATAGTGATTTTCGTAAAAGGGAAAAGAAGTGATAGATGTGCTAATAGATTTAAAGAAAAAAAATAGTGATGTATAAATGCCGATATTAGTTAAATATTGTAAAAGCAGGAAGTGATATTCATGCCATAAAATTGTACTTCCTCCGTCCACGAATAAGTGTACTTCTACCATTTGTCGTAAGTCAAAGTTTTATAATTTTAACCAACTTTTTAAAAAATAGTAGTAGTATGTATGACATCAAATTCGTATATTATAAAAATACATTTCAAAACTACTCTAGTGCCATAAATGCTACTACTTTTTTCTTAAAGTTGGTCAAAGTTTTAAAACTTTGCCTTAGGATAAAAGCTATATGTATACTTATACGCGGACGAAGGGAGTACGTTCATTTAAAAAGAATTGCACGTTGCTTCACTTTCTCCACGTGCTCCTTTTTTTGAGGAATCTCCACATTCTCCTACTAAATCATCACGTCTGGGCTCAATCAAACCATCTGGTGGTCATGTGGCAACATGGCCCATTGGGGCAATTATGGGCTTCTTTTTTGTAGAAACGACACATGATTGTTCTAGAACACAATAGAGATAGCAACAGTATATTGTTCATGCAAATCCTGCTGATATTAGTCGTTGGATTTAAAAGACCAATGGTTATGATTGATGTTCTTGGTCCTGCTTAAGACTCGTGCACTATATAATAGTATAGATATAGATACTTCTATGATTTTAAATTAGTAAACAGCGGCAAGAATTGATAAGCAGTAATAACTGGTCCTATTTGACGCACCACCGGAATGGGGGCTAGGCGGGGATACCTTTATTCCATCTTCAGGGAGCCGCCGCCGTCTCGCCTTCCTGAGCAGAACGCAAACCCTACCAAGACAGGAAAAAATGACTAAAAACGAAGCCCTCCCGCCGGCCCTTGCCAGGATCCACCGCGCCTCCATGGCCCGAGGGCCACCGGAGACGAGGCGGACGTGCGGCGGCACCGGCGAGAGGCAGGAATCCTAACTTTCTTTCTTGGAGGAGGAGGAGGAGGGCGTGTGGAGGTGTGTCTCTCGCTGATCTAGCTTTGGTGGATTTGCTCGGATCTCGTCGTTATTCGTCTACGTTCGTGTGTCTTCGGGTTGAATTCTTCCAACCTGCGTTTTTCTTCATCGGCAGTACTTGTTGTTCTGGTGCGCTGGTCCTATGGGGCCTTAGCACAACGACTTCCCGATGATGTCGCTTGAAACTGCGTCGGTATTTCCCCAAAGAGGAAGGGATCATGCAGTACAACTACGGTAGGTATTTCCCTCTGTTGTGAAACCAATGTATCAATCCAGTAAGAGAAGCAAGCAATAGTATGTAAACGTTGCCTGCACAAAAAGAACAAATACTTGCAACCCGACGCGTATGAGGGGTTGCACTAAAAAAAGACACATCCGTGACATTTTGGGCCGAACAGAAATTTTTTATGATATGCTTATGGCACTTCTATGACGATAATTGTGACAAAACCACGTATCATCATAGATGTGGTGGGCTCGTACTTCTATAACATAAAATCATGACAAAAAATGAGCTTTTCGTCCTGGGCGAGCCGAGGACGCACCTGCATGACATTCTTTGGGCCGTCCATGATGGAAAAAATCGTGCTAGAAGCGAGGGCAAGGAAAATTTCGGGGAGTTCCCGGTTACGGTGGGTGGTCGGGGCCGAGCGATGCACTGTGGTTTGCGCGTTTCTCTCTCATATGCGCGTGTGTGCGAGGCTCTAACTGAACCTGAGCGATCGCACTATAGCTACGTTACTGAACCCGAGCTATCGATCGAACCGATGGCTGTTAACTAAACCCGAGCGATTCATTCGCTGCTGACTGAACCCGAGGTATTCCTTCGCTGCTGCTGCTAACTGAACCCGAGTGATCGGTCACTGTTGCTGCTTTACTGAAGCCGATCGAGCCCCCGTGCGAGACGTAGCCAGCCGGTGTTGGGTTCCCTCTCGATGTCCGTGCGCGCGGATGTAGAACGAGTCGAGATGTGGTGAGTCAAGCCGGTTGGTTGGCTGTGGATGAACAATTCCCGGTGAGGGTTCGATGAACATGACCCCATGGTAGTAGTAGGCCGTCGTCGCTGGATGAACAGGACCCCGATCGAGAGGAGGCCGCCACACACGCCCGAGCCGGTTGAGGAAGAATGAACAGGAGGATCCCGGCCGTGGAAACGAAACTGGATTCTGACGCTTGAATCAAAAGTTATGGCTTTTAAGATTTTTTAAACTCCAAATAAATGCACGTAGAGACTAGATCTGAAATGATTTCTTTACTAACGTGGTGGGATCATGTGGGGTACGAGGGAAGGTGGTATCAAGGGACCAGAGTACTTCCTTTTTTAGAAGTATGTGGGGGGAAATCAGTTGCATTTTCCATATATGATAGGAGCGCTAGATCACACGAGTAGGCGCCCGAGCGCTCGCTAGCCACATCCTATTTTTATGGGTGTGTCTAGGATACATCTAGATGTGCCCTAATTATTGCACATCTAAGTGTGTGAATCAAACACAGAGAGAAAGAAAAATATTCACACGAATATTGATGTAAAACCAATGACATAGAACTTAAATGTACAATACTTATGGCACATGTACATGTGCTTTAATAAAACTGTATTTTTATTCAAACAAACAAACAGACAGCTCAAAAGGAAAGAAAACAGATCAGAAGGCTGCAAGTCGCGGCTACTGGTGAAGCAAGCACTCCTACGTGCTTGTCCGTTTCGGGGAAGGCAGATGAGGAAAGAGCCTGTCCGTCCGAGGTGGCACGAGGCCCGTGCACGGAGGACGCCCGCCCCCTTTTTGCGCGCGACAGCCACGCGCAGTGCGCGTGGGGAACGTGCCCGGGCGTGTGCCCCCGCGCCGCCGGCACACGCCCCGGATCTGCTGCGCCCGCGGCAGCTCGCCGCATCCGTGTATCTCGAGATCGATCAGAGTCGCTTGGAGTTGAACTTTGGAACTTTGGAACCTACCTGGGCATACGAACTGAACTACGTACTACTGAAAATAGGAGGCGGTGAATTGTCTCGAACTGTCAACCGTGTATTCTCTTCACAACCTGTAGGACGTGGTTTCGCACGTCCATTTCTGGAACGATGAACAGCGACCTGGTTTAAACGCTGGATACTCTGAGAAAGGCTCCAACAACGACGACACATCGGTTTCACTGTCAACTTGTACAGACAAATGGAGTCTGGACACAATCCTTTTCAGATTTAGGCACCGCTATAAAAAAATACAACGTATGACATTGATATTGCAGGAGAGTAGAGTAAAATACGTATGCAATCATCAAAGTTGTCGAGTACGTGCAATCCAGGCCTTGAATTCAGGAAGTCTCCACTTTGATCCTAAAAATTTCCAAAGGGCTCACCACATTTTTCTTCTTCAATATTTCATGCGTACCGGAATGTCGCAAAGAACGATTTAGTTATTTTTATCGG
The DNA here is from genome assembly GCF_002575655.3 of Aegilops tauschii subsp. strangulata. Classification (NCBI taxonomy): domain Eukaryota; kingdom Viridiplantae; phylum Streptophyta; class Magnoliopsida; order Poales; family Poaceae; genus Aegilops; species Aegilops tauschii. The sequence goes on along the minus strand of NC_053037.3, from coordinate 498,147,677 downwards.
TCTGACTGTGCTTGTGTCCTCTTTTTATTTACATCCCTGCATGTACTTGTTAACTTGAACGCTTTATAAATGGTTGTATGCATCACATGATGCAACCCCCCCCCCCCCCCCCCCCCCCCCCGCGCATCGCCGGGACACCATATGCGTCAAACATGTAAACCACATCAGAGTTTACCCCAACCATTAGGAACCCCTAACCCCTAAATTCCACCTCCACTCGTCCTCACCGCCAACACTTGACCACCTGTCGCATTTGCGTCCTGGGTTGCCGCCTCTCCTACCATCGCTCGTCACTGCCATGGCCATCCTCTCCTGTTTGTCTCTCGTCTTGAGTCACCTCCATCAATAGTCAATTCAGCACAAGACATGTCGTCTTCACACGCCATCTTCATGATAGTCAAGTCATCATCGATCAATCTTCAAGTACCCATCATCGCCTTCTTACGCCACGCTAAACCGAGCACCGTTACAATATCAACAGTCAAACAAAAAGATCAGAGTGGGACTATACAGGACCCCTTAAGAACTTGAAGGACTTAAAAGAAGCAGTTGCACCTCCTCAACAAATACGGTAGCTTTGGGAAGATACAAAGACCCTTTTTTTGCGGGTACATACAAGAGACCATGACCCTTTAAGAAAGTTTGAGAACCTAGGGTCTTTTTGATTCATGAGCTTGTAAAAATGCAGGATTGAAATGGCATGCCCATTCTTCCTGCATGATTTTGGTTCATTTGATTAAAAGACAAATATATATATATATATATATATATATATAAGTGTATGCTAAATTTTCTCTCGTTTTTCTCCGCTAACCCTAGGCGCAAATTCTTCCCTCCAGACTTCACTGACGAGCCCATGGATTCGCCTAACCTCTGCATGCCACTATGGTGGCCGGTGGCGGGGAGGGAAATCCCGGTGCCTTCACTCTGGTTAGTAGTTTAGATTAGGGTATAATCCTCGCAGGTGCGACGCTCAGGCGGATGGAGGCGCTCCTTCTTTGAGTTTGTCCTCCGGACACTGATCCTCCTTGAGTTCGTCTGTCTGGATGTAGTCGACGGAGCTCCGACATAGATTCGTAGTCGACGGAGCTCCGGCATAGATTCCTGCCATCGCCTTAGGGCGGTGAGATTAGTGTTTCTCATCATGTAGCGAGATTTGGTGCTATGTACTTCAAATTTATGCACGGGTTCAACGGCGACGCTCGAGGCTCCATTGCTGTTACTTCAGATCTATGCAAGAGTTCTCAACTGTCATCGACAAGGTCAAGCTGGCTCCGCTAAAGAAGCGGCGATAGCGGCTCGTTCTGGCGTCGATAGTGGTCGTTCGATGGTCTCAAAATCTCGATGTAATCTTTATTATGTTTGAGATGGTTTGTACTACTTCCGATCAAGATCTGGTCTTTATGCAACAAAAAAAATGTATGCTATATTTTCTATGAGATGTGGCGCAAAGAAATTGTTCCTACAGATCAAACGACTGATACTTAAATAACTATTGAAAATTCTAATATATTAGGATTTATTTGAAAATCCTATGAATCGAAGAGTTGTTTTAAAAACAGGGCTTTAGGAACATCTTTTTTTTCGAGGGTACATCAATGACTTATCTTAGCTTTATAAAAGGAGTCTCATTCGTCAGATTAAGGGAGTACCAGGCTGACATCTCCCGCAAGAGATCCGGGCGATGCCCACGCGATTCCGCGCGACGCAACCGGCCAAACGGGGCCGCGCCAACCCCAGAACCGGATCAGGTCGCCTCTCCGCATACGCACGTCTCCTCCCATCCCATCCCCCGCAACCCCCGCTCCGATTCGAGTAGGTGGCGTGATTCTCCCACTCTACCGCACACCCCTCTTCACCCGCGTCATCACACAGTACGAATTCAGGATGGAATCATGATACATCCATGGCCGCCTCCCGGTGCGCCCGCCGTCGCCGTGCACGCCAATGCCATTGCTGGGGACAGCACCACATTTTCCTTTGCTGGAAAGGATATCATGGGCAGCATCATTATCAATTTACCCACCACGTGAGGCGTACACATCCGTGTAAAGTCGCACGGTCCATTTACTAGTGCTTAGCAGAAGATTCCCAGAGAAGAAAAAGAGCGTATTTTGTTAGCGAAAAGCGAAGAAAAAGGGCGGATTGCAGCGTGAATCGTGTCGTGTACCTCCTTGTCCGAGCCCGTCCGTCGTGCTGCGCGCTGGCCCGATCCCGTACTGCACCTCAGCCGGCCGCCACGGTATATGATGATAGCCCCGGCCCCCGTCGCATTATCCTTTGTGCAGCAGCCCCTTCCGGTTTGATTTGCCGGCACGCACACGCGACAGGCCAGACCAGACCCAACTGAAGAAGAATGGACGCCACCCGCGCCCTCCTCCTGCCCCGCTCCGACGGCGCCGTGCCCGGCGTCGTCGACTTCCGCGGCGGCCCCGCCCCGCGCGCCTCCACCGGCCGATGGTCCGCCGCCATGTTCGTCCTCGGTACGTACGGCCCCCGATCCAGCCCATGATGATCATCGATCGAGGGGTGGTCTTAATTTGGGTTCCTTTCTGTGTCCTTGGGATTCAAGGTGTGGAGATCGCGGAGCGGTTCGCGTACCACGGGGTGTCGGCCAACCTCATCAGCTACCTCACGGGGCCGCTGGGGGAGTCCACGGCCGGCGCCGCCGCGGCGATCAACGCGTGGAGCGGCGTGGCCACGATGCTGCCGCTGCTGGTGGCCTGCGTCGCCGACGCCTGGCTCGGCAGATTCCGCACCATCGTGCTCGCCTCCGTCCTCTTCGTCGTGGTCAGCCCGCTTTTCCCCTCCCGTAAAAATTCCCTTTTGACAAAAAAAGTGCTCCATGAACGAACCCCTTTCTGTCCGCCCTCCCCCAATCAAGCTCGCGCGCTTCCACTGACAGAGAAGTGCGTCCGGCTGACCACTGACAGCCGGGTTGCCGTTGCAGAGCATGGGCATGCTGACCCTGTCCTCGGCGCTCCCGGTGTTCCACTCGGACGGGTGCACCAGCTTCACCTCGCTCTCGGGCGCGTGCTCGCCGTCGCCGGTGCAGGTGACCATCTTCTACGTCTCGCTCTACCTGGTGGCGCTGGCGGAGGCCGGGCACAAGCCCTGCGCGCAGGCGTTCGGGGCCGACCAGTTCGACCAGCACCACCCCGAGGAGTCCGTCTCCCGGAGCTCCTTCTTCAACTGGTGGTACTTCGGCATGTGCTCCGGCACCGCCGCCACCACCATGGTCTCCAGCTACATCCAGGACAACATCGGCTGGGGCCTCGGCTTCGGCATCCCCTGCCTCGTCATGGTCCTCGCGCTCGCCATGTTCCTGCTCGGCACCCGCCGCTACCGCTACTACACCTCCACCCAGTCCAGCCCCTTCGCCCGCCTCGCCAGGGCCTTCGTCGCGCTCCTCAAAGGCTCCAAGTCCAGCCAATGCGCCAAGTATGATCACTCATCATCCATCATTCTCGTTTGAAATCTGCAATTTCGCCATGAGATTTCTGAATGCATCATCCAATCAGGCTTACATTGATTACGGTGGAAATTGATGTGTTTGGTCTCTCTTGTGACGAGCAGCACTCTTGCGGGTGAGGATGGTGAGTTCAACGCGGAGCACCGGGAGGAGGTTCGGGGCCTGCTGCGGCTGTTCCCCATCTGGGCGACGTGCATCATCTACGCCGTCATCTTCTCCCAGTCGTCCACCTTCTTCACGAAGCAGGCCGCGACGCTGGACCGGCGGATCGGCGCCACCTTCCGCGTGCCGCCGGCGGCGCTGCAGACGTTCATCAGCCTGACCATCATCACCTTCATCCCTGTCTACGACCGTCTCTTCGTGCCCGCCGCCCGGCGGTTCACGCGCCTGTCCTCGGGAATCACCATGCTGCAGAGGATCGGCACGGGGCTGGTCCTCGCCCTCGTGGCCATGGTGGTGGCGGCGCTGGTGGAGGCGAGGCGGCTGGGCGTGGCGAGGGACGCCGGGCTCGTGGACGACCCCAAGGCGGCGCTGCCGATGAGCCTGTGGTGGATGGTGCCGCAGTACGTGCTGTTCGGGCTGTCGGACGTGTTCGCCATGATCGGGCTGCAGGAGTTCTTCTACGACCAGGTCCCCGACGCGCTGCGCAGCCTGGGGCTGGCCTTCTTCCTCAGCATCTTCGGGGTGGGCCACTTCCTCAGCAGCTTCCTCATCTCCGCCATCGACGGCGCCACCAAGAAGGGCGGCGCCAGCTGGTTCTCCAACAACCTCAACCGCGCGCACCTCGACTACTTCTACTGGCTGCTCGCCGGGCTCTGCGCGGCGGAGCTGGCCGCGTTCGTGGTCGTCTCGCGCGTCTATGTGTACAAGAAGAGGGTGGCTCACCATGACCATGGCGACGGTGGTGCTGTCATGTAATCACTTGCTTGCGAATGTATAGATGTATAGCGTTATAGTATAATGGAGACTGCTCGCCGGAAAAGGGGAAGCCTGAAAATCAATGTCGACGCTTCATTCCTTGAACTGGGTGGTTATGGCAGCACAGGACTTGTGGTTGGAAGCTCTGACGGAAAGCTTTGTATGGGCGCACGCAGTTTGGTACCGGTTTGGTTTGCGGCTAGAGCTCAAGCCATGGAGATGTATGCCCATTCGTGAAGGAATACAACTTGCCAGAGATCTGGTATAAGGGTTTGCAGTGAGAGCAACTCCAATGAGTCGACCCATTTTGTCCGCGGCCGTCTGTTTGGGTTGGTGCGGACAGAAAAGGCGGCCCAACGCGCCGACCCAAACGGACGCACGTCCGTTTTTCGTCCGCGGACGACCCATTTTTAAGCCTGATTTGCGTCGGGGCGGACATGCACCGGACGCGCGCGCGGTCGCCTACTCCTGTCCCCGGGCCCGCTGGTCTGTGGCACATTGGCCTCCCCCCCCCCCCCCCCCCCGGCCAGCAAGCAACCCTCGCCCCCCACCTCCTCCGTCACCGACGCCGCCGCCCATTTTTGCGGCGACTCTTCCAGCTGCCGCCGCCTCCACATCCGTCCAGCAACGCCGCCCCTGCCCCCAGTCGCCCGCCGCCGCCAGGGAGCAAACTAGTTCCCGCCGCCGCTTCCCCCACCGCACAGCCGCCCGCGACCAAGAAGACGCCTCGCCGCCCCCGCCACATACGACCGGCACGCTCGTCAGACGCCGTCACACTCGTCGGACGCCGGCAGGGCAGCTAGCTGGTCTGTGGGCGCCGCGTCTCCCCTCGCCGGCCGTCTCCTTCTTCGACGCCCGCAAGCTGTTCGACAGAAAATGGACTCCGATCCGCCGACGAGTTCTTTTTCCACAATTTCATTTGCGACTCCGACGATTCGTCGTCTGACGACGAGGAGGAGATATTGGCTGCCGTGTTGGTCCATCACCACCTCAACAACCAGCGGCCGTTGTTCCGTGGCTCCATTCCGGGCCACCTTCCGGCGTTGAATCGTAATCGAGAGAGCGGGCATTTCCTTCTCTGGAAGGACTACTTTGATACAACAAACCCGTTGTTCAAACATCACAAATTCCGCGGCCGGTTCCGTATGAGTAGGCATGTTTTCAACCGTATTAGAGAGGGAGTGGTCGGCTATGATGACTACTTCGAGTGCAAAGAGGATGCCGTCGGCAAGATTGGTTTCTCCTCTTATCAGAAATGCACTGCCGCCATCCGAATGCTTGCATACGGAGTGCCCGGTGATCTCATTGACGAGTACGTCTGTATGAGCGAGTCTACATGCCTAGAGTCCCTGTATAAGTTCTGCAGGCCTGTGATTGTTGTGTTTGGCCCTGAGTACTTGAGAGAGCCGACACAATGATATCAACGTGCTTCAGCACTCGCCGGTGTTTGCTAGGCTTGCGAAGGCAACAGCCCACCGGTGAACTTTACTATAAACGGTCACAACTACGACAAAGGGTACTATTTGGGTGACGGTATCTATCCTCAGTGGACCACTATTGTAAAGACAATACCCAACCCTGTTGGAGAGAAAAGGAAAAGATTTGCCCAAGAGCAAGAGAGTGCTAGAAAGGATGTCGAGCGTGCCTTTGGTGTTTTGCAATCTCGATGGGGCATCGTTCGGTATCCTGCTAATACTTGGAGCACGCAGAAACTATGGGAGGTGATGACTGCTTGTGTGATCATGCACAATATGATCGTAGAAGACGAGCGCCCGGAACGTCTGTACGATTAAGGCTTTCAGTTTCAGGGTGAGAATGTTGTGCCTGAGCATGGAGTTGCGGCAACATTTGAGCAGTTCACTCGGTTTCATAAAGACATGCGTGATTGGGAAACTCACGTGCAACTGCAAAATGATTTGGTTGAGCATATGTGGACTCATGTTGGCAACCAATAGATGTATCTTTTTTTATTCGTTTGTAAAAATATGTGAAACATTTTTATTTTTATTTGGCCTGTAACTATACTATTTATTTGGGCGGACTATTTTGTTTGTTAAATTTTTATTTCACAATGCAATGCAAAATTGGGCGGCCAGCCGACCACGCCTGCACATATGGGTCGGCGTGTTGGGCGCGCTGCCGACCCATATGAAAAACAGGGCGGACGCCGGGCGGGCGGCCAACCCAAACGGACAAAAAAGGACGAAATCGCCGTCCGTTTGGGTCGGCATGTTGAAGTTGCTCTGAAAGTGATGCTAACTAGGTGGTGACGCGCAACTCTGAATCTTCAGAGGGAACCGCTGTCTCAGCTGTTTGCCATGAAATCAAGGAGCTTCTGGTTGGGTTTACTAGTTTTTTTTTTTTGAGAAAATGTGGGTTTACTTTTTTTTAGGGGTAAAAAAAAAAACGGCCCATCCTTGTGCTAAGCAGGCCATAGATGAGAGGAGGATAAATTACATGTCTAGTTTCCAAGCTGGCTGTATTCAGATTCATTGTAATCCCTTTGAGCAATATAAGCTCTTGATTCGAAGAAAAAAGATCTGAGCTCCGAGCAAATACAAAGTAACTCATATGATTAATAATTACAATAAGATCTCTTCAAAACACATTCTTTATGATGTCAATCTCTGCTAATACTCCTAAAATTTCAGTATAGAGGATACAATTAGACCACGGCGACGGCGCTATCGCTTTTTCACCCGCACAAACATGGCCAATAAAGTTTTCTGATAGCCCCTCGAGTTGCCTATATCTAAAAAGATGGAAATCATTGGGCGATGAACTTACTTGGGTCGGGATGATCCCCTAGAAGAGCAGGTCATCGAATCACAATATCTTCACCATGGTGTCGATGAAAGATTTCATCTCCACAAAAATCAAACCAAGAAAAAAAAAGTTTGACACGCTAACATAAACTCGTATAATTGGATCTGCGAGGACACAAAACTCTCTACTTCATGGCACCACCAAAAAAGAACGAGGTGTAATTTATTCTCATAAACTACGATCATCACTAGACGTTGACTAAGAACGTAATACACTTAAGATTTAAGGTCCCATCACCACTCAACGCCAAAATGGTGGTTCGACCCAAGGGGACCAAAATTTGTCTTGCGACGACTGCAGTTCTCCAAGGAATCCTACCTGTAGCATCAGCGACACTACATGATTCATGTGCTTGGGCCTAGCTATAGTACAAAGTGATTGGGTGATCTGCAAGTACGAAAATGGGGGCCGCGACTGTGTGTTGCTTGCAGGGACCCGAAGGTGGCATCGTTCGCAGAGCTCCCGTAAATGGGTCAGGCCCAGTGTTTTTAGATCGGTTTTTCTTGCGGGGTTTTCGTTTCTTCTCCATTTTTCTCCGGGTTTTTTCCTGACATTTAAATTTTCAGTTTTTTTAAATCATTCATTACATATTTAAAAAAAGTTTTAGCAGTGCAAAAATAATGGTAAACATGTAAAAAAATATTTTGGTTGTATATGAAAAATGTACAATATGAATGAAAATTTAGAAATCAGAAACATATATTAAAAATGTAAATTATATATGTAAAAATGTTAAACATATATAAGAAATGTTCCTAATGTATAAAAAAATGTACAATGTGTATGAAAATAATTAGGCATTAAACTATATATTTGAGAAAATGTTAATCATGTATTTGGAAAAATGTTTAACATGTATAGAAAAATGTTCCATGTATACGAAAAATGCACAGTATGTATGAAAAAATAGACATGAAAAACAAATATTTGAAGAAAATGTTTGTCATATATTTAAAAATATATTAAACATGTATAAAAAATGTTCCCTATGTATGCCAAAAATGTAAAATGTATATCAAAACAGTAGACATCAAAATATATATTAAAAGAATGATAAGCATGTATTTCAAAAATGTTTAACGAGTACAAAAATTGTTCCTGGTGTACACAATGAGTGTACTATGTTTATGAAAAATAATAGACACCAAACCATATATTCTTGAAAAATGTTAATCATGTGTTTGAAAATTAAAATATTCTTGATGTATAAAAAATATACAATGTGTATGGGAAAATGCTGTCATGTGTGAAAAATGAAATAAGAACCCCGAAGAAAACTGATGAAAATCAAAAAACAAACAAAGAAAAACCAAAAGAAGGAGAAGATAAAATAAAAACGAAAAATACACCAAAAAATCAAAGAAAACGGAAGTAAAACGGTGAATAAACATAGAAAAATTGAAAACCCAAAAATATGAAAAAGGAAGAAAGACATTTTTTAATAAAACCGAACTTCAAACCGAGCGAGAAGCGACCCCGAGGGAGCGACACACTGACTTGAAACCAATTGCTGGGTTGGCCCATTTTTGAAATCTCCTAAGGGAGACGCATGTAGGAATCAGTACGACGACTATAGCTCTCGCAAGAAAATGGGAGGTGGCGCCAAATGTCTGAAAACCCATGGGCCATTCGTGCTAGGTTACAAGGCCACGACAATTCCAAAGCCTATTATCTACGGAAGGGACCAAGGTGACTCCTACAAGATTGTTTCGGATATCAAGGGGGCTGCGTCTTCTACCTCCTATGCTTTTGTAATTCAGGAGATTAAAGCTAGAACTACAGATTTTGTAGATGTTAAGTTCCGTTTTGAAAGTAGAGAGGCAAACTTTGAGGCTGATGCCTTGGCAAAGGCAGCCTCGTCTCTCCCTACTGGACGCCATTTGTGGCTAGGGAACCCGCCAGACATTACTTGTATTCCTTCGGCTTTGGTTGATCAATAAAACCCCTAGTTACATGTCAAAAAAAAGGTGACTGCTACAATATGTTAATGTGGTTTGCATTCATTAGCTGGAACGGAGGGGTTATACTTGGGCTATGGCTAAAGGAGACTTTTGCATGTTCAATGCTTAGGGATCCTTTGGTTCAAAGTAAAAGTAGAGAAATAACATAGCAATGTAACTTTTTCCCCGTATGATGATACTATTCATACCTTTCGCTCAAAGGAACGGGGCAAAGGAAAATTGGAGAATATTTTTCTTTGATCTCAGTTTCAAAGAAAAAATGCAGGAATTCGAACATCCACTAGGACCTTCTTTCCATATATGTATGCAGAAAAACGAGACTATAATCCTTTGTGACATAATAGCATTCTAAGCATATATTTCATGTGGTTTTACTTTGATTTCACCATGCTTATTAGGATTATTTTCTTTTTCCAATTCCTGTGAACCAAACACCAAAGTTAACAAAATTCATGTGTTTATAAATTCACTATTTTGCGCATGCATTCCTGTGACATTCATGTATCATTTCCTATTCTCGTGTTTCTTAAATCATGCAAACCAAATGAGCTCTTCATGAGCAGTGTTTTGATCTTTGTCGAGACGGCTTTCAATCTAAGTTATCGAGCTTCACAAAATGAATCCGTAACTCTAGCAGTGCCACCATCACAACCAGGATGTCATCTATGCTCTCCCCTAACATATCTTCTTCCCCACCCTCATTTTTCTTATTTTCTTTAACATGGTATATCGTGTCTGATGGTAAGTTGTTCAACTTCATCTACAATCTCATCAGCATCCAAATGATCATTCTCCATGACGTACTCCGCACAACCCCCCCCCCCCCCTGTCGGTGTCAAAACCGGCAGATCTCGGGTAGGGGGTCCCGAACTGTGCGTCTAAGGATTGAAGGTAACAGGAGGCAGGGACACGATGTTTTACCCAAGTTCGAGCCCTCTCGATGGAGGTAATACCCTACTTCCTGCTTGACTGACTTTGATGAGTATAGGGGTTACAAGAGTTGATCTACCTTGAGATCGTAATGGCTAAACCCTAGATGTCTAGCCTGTATGATTATGATTGCCTCTACGGACTAAACCCTCCAGTTTATATAGACACCGGAGGGGGGCTAGGGTTGTACAGAGTCGGTTTACAGAGAAAGGAATCTTCATATCCGAACGCCAAGCTTGCCTTCCACGCCAAGGGGAATCCCATCCGGACACGGGGGAACGCCTTCCATATCGTATCTTCACGGCCCATGGGTCCGGCCCATGTCACATAGCCCGGACGCCCGAGGACCCCCTAATCCAGGACTCCCTCAGTAGCCCCCGAACCAGTCTTCAATGACGACGTGTCCGGCACGCACATTGTCTTCGGCATTGCAAGGCGGGTTCCTCCTCCGAGTACTTCAAAGCATCTGAACCAAAGTATTGTATTCGGCTTTGACATCTTCGGTCTTGGTAAGGTGAATTCTTCGAACAGCTCGGATCTACATTAAATGTTATATCCTTCGGCTTCTCGCCATCGTCGCCCCGGCTTCCACGTGTCAGACGAATACGAGGGGTCCAAGCATTTTTACACATAACACCCAGGCCATGTAGGGAAGGCGTCTATTTAAGGAGATTGAATCTCAGATGCCATTCCACACCAGGCGGAAAGTCCTTAGAGCTTGCCACAAGAAACCGCGCAAACATGGCCAGCATTCCTAGTTCTTCCCCCCGCCCCCACGGCCCTGAAAAAGGCGATTGGGAGAGATGCTCAGTATCCCACGCCCAGCTGACCAAGCTCCAGATGCAGGGATATCTCCCTCCCGCGGATCTAGTCCCCGTTCAGGCGGGATTAGCTTCCATCAACGGCGAAGCCCGGCGGAAAACTTCCCCAATCCTACCGAGGGGGAGCGAGTGTGCTTCGTTTCCTTCCTATTAAGAGGCGTTGGATTTCCAATCCATCCTTTCCTCCGCGGTCTCCTGGAGTACTATGGCCTCCAACTGCACAATCTCACGCCAGGCTCCATTCTGCACATCGCGGGCTTCGTCGCTCTTTGCGAGCTGTTCCTAGGCTGCGAGGCCCATTTTGAGTTATGGAGGAAATTATTCTGCCTCATCCCTCGCTCCCAAAAGGAATCCATATTCGAGGTGGGCGCGCCGAAGTGTGGCGCATAGCTGGGACATGATACCTGTCCGGCACTCCGAAGAAGGCATCCGAAGAGTGGCCCTCGGAGTGGTTTTATATTGAAGACGTCGTTCTCTCATACCCCATCCGACGAGGCCTACCCGAATTCACCAACGTTCCGTTAAAGAAACACCACAGCTGGCGCCCCCGGAGCCTCGAGGAGGAAGATAGTGCGGAGGTTAAGAAGTTAATGGACAAGATAAAGATACTTACCCAATCTGGACTGTCCACAATTGAGGTCATGGGGATTTCCATAACGCGAGGTGTTCAACCACTCCAATCCATAGGACTCCCCATGTGGACTACAACGGGGAGGATGACACATCTCGCTATGGGTGCAAGGGTCCGGACAACTTCGCCGCCCTGGCCGCCATGTTGGCTGATCTTTATAAAGGGGAGAAAGAAGAGTTCACTCGCCTTAAATGCCGAGAAGGCTTTTCCATGTACAATCCTCCCAGCTGGGTGAGCCTTTGCTTTGTAACTTTACTCGATCTCCTTCCTGAGCCGTACTTATTCAAACTTTAATCCGACTATCTTTAACAGGAACGGAGGAAAGCCGTCGCAGGGATTTATAGCCCTGCTCCGCAGCCAGAGGATCATATTCGAGACCTGGATCCCAGATTTGAGGAGGATCCGGATATATTTGTAGAGCTCAAGGAGGGGGTCTTCTATCAGGCGAGCTACGACGGCACGGAAGTGGCCATTACCGCCGATTACCCCGGCCTTCTCCCTTCCTCTCATGTAAGTACCCCGAAGACATCTCCTCCAAAAGAGTTTTCTCATTGCGCTTCACCCACCACACTGTCTCGTGCTTTAAAGGGGCGGCGCTCGTATCGCCATTCCGCAGCTGAGGCATCCCTTAAACGGGCGGAGCCTGTGTGAGGTGGGTCTTCGAAGAGAAAGGCGGATGGCGACACTTCCAAGCCTGCATCGAAGAGGTATGGTTTTTAATATGCCCCATGGAAATCATACCGTTCCTTACTGCGCCATACTTCAGGAAGAGCGTTCGCCGGACAGTATCCGGAGACCTCACCGGGCACGCGTCCACCAATCCGACCCCGGACCCTGCCTCCAGGGCTAGAGTTGATACGGGTGCCAGGCCGGATTGTCCCCTCTCCGAATATTCGGATAATGTATCCGTCACCAACTCCGAAGTGGAGAGTGCAATGAACCATCGGCGCCGGAGGGCCCCTATGCGCGACCCCCACTTTACTGAAGAGGCATTCAATGCCTTCAGCTCGGCGGATGCATACCTCTGAGCCGCTCGAGATGGGCTTGCTGGAGCCACTTACCAGCTTTCAAAGGATATGCGGGTAAGATCATACTGTGTAGATTTTAATAATCATATACCAGTAGCCCCCGAGACTTGAAACAGTTGAAGCAACTGATTTTAAGGATCGTTGTATAATCAGGTACTCACGGAGAAGAACAACATGCTGTCTCAGGAGCTAGAAAAATATCAGACCCAGCTAACTATTGATACCGCCGAACTGGAAAATCCAAGGAGGCACCGACTGGTAATGTCCCCTTCTGTCCGAAAAATATAATCATGTGCCAGTAATGTTTATTCAAATAAACACTGTTGTATTTACGATGGCAGGATCATCGGATCAGCTGAAAGAGGAACTAAAGGCCGCCCAGGCGGACAAACAACATGCCGAAAGGCAAGAGGCCGCTGGTCAACGTATACTGACACGGACCAGTGATGAGAAGAACAAGCTACAGGATGCCAACACCCAGCTAGGCGAAGAGCTGAAAGACGTGCCCAACTGGCGGACGCCTTGAAGGAGAACAGAAAGCTGAGAGGCGGCATATTCAGTATGCCTTTTAACTTACTTTCGTACAGTTCGGTAAGGCGAATCGTAACAAGTTTATTTCTGTAGGTGTGCTGACGGGGCGGCCCGAAGAAGAGGTGTACGGATTTCAAGGCGACCTTCTACAAGAGCTGTCCAAGATGCATGAGCTAGCTCAGAAGGCAATGAGAAACATCGCTAAGGCTTTATGGCCAGCCGATTCTCCTCCAGGAAGTATGGAGGAACTCGTGAATTTATTCAAGGGAGCTCGGCGCCGTTTTGCGCTATGGAAGATATCAGCATGCCGAGAAGGTGCTCGGGAAGCCTGGGCCATGGTGAAAACACGGTACACCGGACTTGATCCGAATCATATGGCGCGGGTCGGACCTCGAGTATCCGATGGACAGGAAATTCCGGTCAGCCTGGTGTACGACCAAGTGAAGATGGCCGCCAAGTATTCACAACAGGATTGTGAGCTAGAAAGCTGTTAGAGGGTCTAGAGGAAGAAGAAGTTATTGAGTCCAAGTAGCGATGTACTTTTATCGACAAACTTGTCTCCAACCGAATTCGTAAAACCATTGTCATGGCAGACTTTTTGCTTCGACCTCCGAAAACCCGAGGTTTGGAGTATTTCCAAATACTATACCGTAGGTAAACACCAAAGTATGTTCAGAAACCAGGCAGTCCGGTCATAGTTGCTTGAAAAGACAAGTTGTATTCTCGGAGTTTGTTATATTACATTTAATTGTAAGAAACATCTTCCAGAGAGAATAGTTCCGTTAAGGGTTCCTTTCCCTGGGCGAGCACGCTGTACTTTTTTTTTGCATGCCGAAGCTGTGATGCTAAAAATCACAGTACACGTTATGGTCTGGGGGTTGTGTATTGCAACAAGGGAAATTCGTCTTTTGTCCGCCGACCATTTATTCCCTTAAGAACGCTAGCTTTCGGCTTCACCCAGTCTGAGGTACATGTCCGGATAACTCGATTGTAACAATCGCAGAGGTGCTCCCTTTATGCCCTAGCCGAACAAGCGGGAACGTAGGGCATAAGCAGAGGAGCCAGGCAACCCAGCTTGGCAAAATCTTAAGTCATAAAAAGTGCATATAATGGTGAAGGAAAGACATATATGAGTGGACAACACATATATACGGTGAGCTTGATGCTCGAAAAATAATAATGAAAATAAGCTTCTTGTGAAAAGAAGCCCCAGGTATTGTGGGGTATGTACATTTAAAGATGTATACCCCTCAAGTGTGCGGTTTATCCGATCACAAGCTAGAAGCCGTATAAAACGGAAAAAGAGGAAAAAAGTGAAAGCGATGAAAAAAGGTACATGTGCGGACTTAGGCGTAGAATCTTCGGAGCCGGGCAGCGTTCCATGGGTTTGGTTCCAAGCGATTATCCGAAGCATTGCGAAGGCGATAGGCTCCTCCAGTGAGAACTTCATATATAATGAAGGGACCCTCCCATTTGGGCTTGAGCTTGTCCTTTTTCTTCTCTGGTAGGCGTAGAACAAGTTCACCGACATTATAAGTCTTTGCTCGTACTTCCCTGCTTTGATATCGCCGAGCCTGCTGTTGATAGAATGCGGAACGGGCCTTCGCGACATCGCGCTCCTCTTCCAGGCCGTCCAGATCGTCCTGCCGATCGAGCTCGGCTTCTCTCTCTTCGTACATGCGCACTCGAGGTGAGTCATGAATAATGTCGCAAGGCAAGACTGCCTCCGCGCCGTACACCATGAAGAAATGTGTATCCGGTCGTGCGATTGGGCGTGGTCCGCAGCCCCCAGAGTACGGAATCGAGTTCCTTGCTTGACTGATTCTTTCAGAGATCCACTAGTCCGGGTTTGATGTCGCTCATTATTAGGCCGTTAGCCTGTTCGACCTGACCGTTTGTCTGAGGGTGGTATACGGAGGAGTAATCGAGCTTGATGCCCAAATTAGCGCACCAAGTTTTCACCTCATCGGCCATAAAGTTAGAGCCATTGTTTGTAATAATACTGTGCGGGACACCATAACGGTGTACGACACCGGATATAAAGTCTATCATCGGTCCGGCCTCGGCCGTTTTGACTGGTTTGGCTTCTATCCATTTAGTGAACTTGTCGACCATAACTAGTAAATATTTCTTCTTATGGCTTCCCCCTTTAAGGGGTCCGACCATGTCTAGCCCCCAGACCGCAAAAGGCCAAGTAATGGGGATTGTTCGTAGGGCAGTCGGCGGCATATGGCTTTGATTGGCAAAAAGCTGGCATCCTACGCAGCGTTGTACGAGGTCCTGTGCGTCTGTTCGGGCCGTGGGCCAGTAGAAACCCGTACGGAAGGCTTTACTTAGAAGGGCCCGAGCTGCGGCATGATGGCCACCAAGACCAGGGTGTATTTCAGCCAAGAGTCGTTGTCCCTCCTCTTAGGAGATACATCGTTGAAGGACTCCGGTAGTACTTTTCTTGTATAGTTCTCCTTCATGGACTTTGTAGGCCTTCGAGCGTCGAACGATACGACGGGCCTCCGTCTGATCGTCAGGGAGCTCGTTCCTAGCAAGGTAGGCGAGGAAAGGTTGAGTCCACGGGGCAATTATAGCCATGATTTCGTGGGCCGAGGGTGTTATTTTGGCGCCCGAGCCCCCGATGATATCGGAACTGTGTTCGGAATCTGGGGGTGTGATCGGCTCCGGACCAGGGTTTCCGCTCTCGTCCTGCCACACCACTGATGGCTTGAAGAGCCTTTCCACAAAGGTGTTAGGTGGGACGGGATCGCCTTTAGCGCCCGTGTGAGCCAGGATGTCCACGGCTTGATTACTTTCTCGAGTCACGTGATGAAACTCAAGCCCCTCGAATCGGGCTGCTATTTTGAGTACGGCGTTGCGGTAAGCCGCCATCTTCAGATCCTTTGCATCGAATTCTCTGTTTATTTGGGATATTGCGAGGTTGGAATCCCCGCGCACTTCGAGGCGCTGTATGCCCATGGAGACGGCCATCCGGAGACCGTGCAGTAGGGCCTCGTATTCGGCTGCATTGTTAGAGTATGTGTATAATATTTGTAGCACATAGCGGACTGTGTCTCCTGTGGGGGATGTCAAGACGACACCAGCCCCAAGTCCGGCTAGCATTTTAGAGCCGTCGAAGTGCATCACCCAGTTGGAATATGTGCCGTACTCTTTAGGGAGTTCGGCCTCTGTCCATTCGGCCACGAAGTCAGCCAACACCTGAGATTTAATGGCTCGGCGTGCCTTGTACGTTATTTCAAATGGTAAGAGCTCAATAGCCCATTTGGCAATCCGGCCGGTAGCGTCCCGGTTGTTTATAATATCATTGAGTGGTACTTCGGAAGCCACCGTGATTGAGCACTCTTAAAGTAGTGCCGCAGCTTGCGGGATGCCATAAAGACCGCATAGGCTATCTTTTGATAATGCGGGTATCGGGATTTGCATGGTGTGAGGACCGTCGATGCATAGTATACTAGTTTTTGGAGTGGGAATTTATGTCTCTCTTCCTCTCGTTCAACGACGAGCACCACACTCACCACCTGGTGGGTTGCAGATATGTAGAGCAACATCGCCTCGCCGACGTTTGGTGCGGCCAGGATTGGGTTGCTTGCTAACAAAGTTTTTATTTCTTCCAATCCGGCTGTGGCAGCGTCCGTCCACGCGAAGTGGTCGGTGCGTCGAAGCCGGTGATACAATGGCAATGCCTTTTCTCCTAGTCTGGAGATAAAACGGCTCAAAGCTGCCACGCACCCGACTAGTTTTTGGACCTGCTTGAGGTCTGTTGGTGTTGCCACTTGTGTCAAGGCTCGGATTTTGGCTGGGTTTGCTTCGATTCCTCTATTGGAGACAATGAACCCAAGCAGTTTTCCGGCAGGGATGCCGAAAATGCACTTTTCCGGATTGAGCCGTATGTCATATGTTCGGAGGTTGTCGAATATAAGGCATAAATCATCCACCAAGGATTCAACATGTTTGGTTTTGATGACTACGTCATCGACATATGCCTCCACGGTCTTGCCGATTTGCTTTTCCAGGCATGTTTGAATCATGCGCTGGTAAGTGGCACCGGCGTTCTTGAGCCCGAAAGGCAAAGTGTTGAAACAGAAGGGCCCGTACGGGGTGATGAATGCTGTTGCGGCCTGGTCGGATTCTTTCATCTTAATTTGATGGTATCCGGAGTATGCGTCGAGGAAACACAGTGAATTGTGTCCTGCGGTTGCGTCAATAATCTGGTCGATGTGAGGTAGTGGGAAGGGGTCCTTAGGGCAGGCCTTATTAAGGTCTTTGAAATCGACACACAGGCGCCAGGATTTATCCTTCTTCGGTACCATGACTAGGTTCGCTAGCCAGTCACTACAACAAGAACCCATCCCTCTTTAGCAACGCATCGATGCGTTGTCGAATGTCCATATAAGCGTTGTTGAGGTCTATACCAACGGATGTATATGCGTTGCCGTTGGTGGCGTTGCAAAGGCCTACAACAACACATATAATTGCGTTGGTAATCGACGTGAAAAATTGTTGCAAGGCAGCAACGCATATAGTTAGAACATAACAACACCTCATATGCGTTGGTGGCTACCCAGAACTATTTGGAATGGCCATAAACATATTAGTGCAAGCGTTGATGCATAGCATGGACAATTGCCAATATTTTATATATATTAACAACAACAATTATTCGGTTAATATTGATAGTGCACAAGAGCAAAAAATCAGTAAATAGGGAGAGCTCATATATTGAATCTGATTGGTTGCATTACATGGAACAAAATCAAAAGAGTAAACACATGATTTTCTTTACATTGACCCTGAAAATGACGTCACATCATTTTCTATACACTGACCATGAAAACGGCTTTCTAAAAACTTAACGTAAAACTATGTTGGTAGTAGTCCCATTCTCTGCCTTGCCAAAAACAACTTATCCATGCATCCTCTATTTATCTTGGCAATCTACATCAAAAATAAAAACTGACATGAGTAACGTAGCATTAGAGAATGAAAAAACCCTGGCCAATAGAGCAATACAATTAAGAAGAGGGGGAAACATACAAAGGCTGAAGGCCTTGCGATAACTAATCTAGCTGCATGACAATTACTTTTGACATTTTTGAGTGGTCGTATCAACTGATCATATTTTTCTAATGTAGCATTAGAAAGGTTACTGAGCTAGGTTGGTTGCATTACATAGCCGTAGAAGAGCATGTTGTTGGCTTGATATCTAATCTTGCAAATTGCTTATTCAGGTAAGTTTTATTTGCTAAATCAGAATAACTTCACCGATAATTAGTACTATCATTTTGGCAATTCATGGCACGCTAAATACTTTGCACACTCATTGCTATTCAGAGATTTAGATCATTTCTATCATAGTAAGTGCAGAACAGTATAAACTTGTCTTTGTGGAACCACGTACAGGACACTGATTTCTATCATAGTTATTTGAATTTTTTTTGCTATGTATTATTGAAAACAAAAACATGTGTATAGTCTCTCTTATATACTGAAATCTTAGTGAACTGCGGAATAATCTTATTACAACATTGATCATTGGTATAGGATGGGAAAAAATAACATAGAAGATTTTTTTCTTGAACAATTGATGTGCATGATTATGCTAGAGGGATATACTTAATTTAACTTCAGCGGCGTCAAGTTCAATTCTTGTTTCACATTCATAAAACAAGGGGAAAACATGTCAATGCAGGGCGAGAGAAGCTTATCTATATGGTGGCGCATCTTTTGTGCTTGATGATTGGTAGACAGCTTGTCAAAAAAATTAAATAAGTACAGAGAATTCAGGAAATCAGATGTTCTCGAAGTTAAAATCAAGAGAATTACATGAAGCAAGTTCAGAGATGTTCAATTAGCTGCCATCATTTAAACTAAAAAAAGAAGTAAAGCAT
This sequence comes from Aegilops tauschii subsp. strangulata, assembly GCF_002575655.3. Lineage (NCBI taxonomy): Eukaryota > Viridiplantae > Streptophyta > Magnoliopsida > Poales > Poaceae > Aegilops > Aegilops tauschii. The sequence continues at coordinate 498,128,662 of NC_053037.3, read as the reverse complement.
CCACACTTAAGAAAACAGAATGCCCATCTTAGTTAATGGCCCACCTGTCCTCAAATGTAGAAAATGACCACCGTAACATCATCTGCAATACCTAGTTCCTTTCTCATCTGTTATATGAAAATTACTTCCATTAGAAACCAAAAATATGGGTTAGGTAGGATAACACTCTCGAGCAGAATTCAATAGACTTCAGATCTAGATTTGTGTAATCTTCTCACCACAAAAGGCACATCAATGACATCGGTACATCATGGAAAGCAGGCACTGTAGAAGATAAAATCAGTCACATTTCATTCACGAGAAGTGCAAGTCAATATTAGATGTTTGGATATATCATCACTCGGACGCAAGGACATACTAGGGTAGTATCCAGGGAGTCGTATCAACATTTCACAATTTCCCCTCTACTACTGAACAGATAATAAAACCCAAGTTGCATATGTAACTGTGAATGACACAATATAAAGGTAAAATATAGATGTCGAGATCAAGATTTACATGCATATTGACTAAATATTTACTTTCTCTAAGATTTAAGAAATTTAGCTCTGGAAGGAGGATGCCTTTTAGAACTTAGTACCAGCCAGCTAAATAACAATGCAGCTAATAACAAACTACACATATGGAATGTTAAACTTGAATTTATCCTAAAGGTTGAAAACTTTCAACTTAAATTAAGCATGCCCAGTTGGTGTAAGAAAGTGCTACTATATAAGGAACTAAAGTCTGTAAAGAAAGGCACCTCCTACACATTTGAGCGATGACGATGTTCAGCTGCTACAGCATACTCGGCATAAATGAAGTCTCAACTACAACCTGAAGATAACAGATCGGGGCTTTTCTGTATGTTAGGAAACTGAAATAATATAACAGTGCAAAGAAGCAAAAAAAGAGTGTATACTGTCAGTCAGTCCCAAATAAAAGCTATCAAAACTGTTAGGCATTGTTAGCATTACTTACAGATCCAAAGTTTTGTGGCGTAAACATAGAAGATATTTTTTTTACCAAGCACAATGAAGAAGTTACAGAATACAATCTCGAAAAAAACTGAAGTTACAGAATATATCAGACTATCTGTGCCATGTCATCAAGCTGTTATTAGCAAAAACAAACAGCCGTAAATTAGTTAAGTACACACTGATTCCCTGGTACTTACAACCTGGTATTTCAGTGCGCGCACAACTACAGTGGAGAACTCGGATCGGGGAGTGGCATGGATGCATAGATCAGGCGAGTGATCAAGGTAGCATAGATAATCGTCAAAATTTCTGGAAAAGAAACAGCCTTGGCATGATGGCCAAGCCACACCGAATACCAGCAAGGGTAAGATCAGAGGGGATCAGTGCCTTACTGAACCGTCGGCGTCGGAGTCGAGGTAGCTGACGGAGCGCAGTACCGTCGAGCCCGAGCCGATAGCCGCTCGTGCAGAGAGGCGGGGTGGTGGGCCGACAAACCGGAGGTGCCAAAGCTGCGCCGGCGACCCGTGGGGGTCTAGGGTTTCTGCGGGGGCGTGGGCAGGGTCGCATAGGATGTCGGGGAGGCGGCGGGCCGCGGGTTAGAGGAGAGAATAGTAAGAGGGATCCGAACCAGGGATCAGGAGTGCAGGGGAGCGCCGGAGTTCCCTGGAATCGGTGGTGGTGGAGAGAGGAATCGGGGGAGAGAGCTGGCGGAGAGGATTTTATTTTTATTTCATCCTTAGACGCATGATATTAGCGCACGAGGTGGTGGTGGTGGATGAGGTTAGAGGCCTTCGTGGCTCGTGGGGAGGTGGCCAGGTGGGAGGGTTAACCCAACGACAACACATGCTACAGTTCGTTGCTACATATCTGTTGCTATATGGGGTGTTTGTTGTAGTGAGTCCGGATGTTTGATTTCTCTGATAAACCCGGCTTCAAGTAACTTGGCTAGCTCCTCCCCCATAGCCTGTCGTTTGGGTTCGAAAAATCGCCGCAGCGTTTGCTTCAATATATTGAGACTATGCTCGGTGATACGTCTCCAACGTATCTATAATTTTTGATTGCTCCAAGCTATATTATATTCTGTTTTGGACATTATTAGACTTTATTATTCACTTTTATATTATTTTTGGGATTAACCTATTAACCAGAGGCCCAGCCCAGAATTGCTATTTTTTGCCTATTTCAGAGTTTCGCAGAAAAAGAATATCAAACGGAGTCCAAACGGAATGAAACCTTCGGGAACGTGATTTTCGGAACGAACATGATCCAGAGGACTTGGACCCTACGTCAAGGAACAAAAGAGGAGGCCACGAGGTAGCGGGGCGCACCTACCCCCCCCCCCCCCCCCAGGCGCGCCCTCCACCCTCGTGGGCCCCCTGTTGCTCCACCGACGTACTACTTCCTCCTATATATTCCTACATACCCCCAAACGATCAGAAACGGAGCCAAAAACCTAAGTCCACCGCCACAACCTTCTGTACCCACGAGATCCCATCTTGGGGCCTCTTCCGGAGCTCCGCCGGAGGGGCCATCGATCACGGAGGGCTTCTACATCAACACCATAGCCTCTCCGATGATGTGTGAGTAGTTTACCTCAGACCTTCGGGTCCATAGTTATTAGCTAGATGGCTTCTTCTCTCTTTTTGGATCTCAATACAATGTTCTCCCCCTCTCTCGTGGAGATCTATTCGATGTAATCTTCTTTTGCGGTGTGTTTGTTGAGACCGATGAATTGTGGGTTTATGATCAAGTTTATCTATGAACAATATTTGAATCTTCTCTGAATTCTTTTATGTATGATTGGTTATCTTTGCAAGTCTCTTCGAATTATCAGTTTGGTTTGGCCTACTAGATTGGTTTTTCTTGCAATGGGAGAAGTGCTTAGCTTTGGGTTCAATCTTGCGGTGTCCTTTCCCAGTGACAGCAGGGGCAGCAAGGCACATATTTTATTGTTGCCATCGAGGATAACAAGATGTTTTTTATCATATTGCATGAATTTATCCCTCTACATCATGTCATCTTGCTTAAGGTGTTACTCTGTTCTTATGAACTTAATACTCTAGATGCATGCTGGATAGCGGTCGATGTGTGGAGTAATAGTAGTAGATGCAGGCAGGAGTCGGTCTACTTGTCTTGGACGTGATGCCTATATACATGATCATACCTAGATATTCTCATAACTATGCTCAATTCTGTCAATTGCTCAACAGTAATTTGTTCACCCACCGTAAAATACTTATGCTCTTGAGAGAAGCCACTAGTGAAACCTATGGCCCCTGGGTCTATCTTCATCATATTAATCTTCCAACACTTAGTTATTTCCATTTCCTTTTACTTTGCTTTTATTTTACTTTGCATCTTTATCATAAAAATACCAAAAATATTATCCTATCATATCTATCGGATCTCCCTCTCGTAAGTGACCGTGTAGGGATTGACAACCCCTTATCGCGTTGGTTGGAGGATTTATTTGTTTTGTGTAGGTGCGAGGGACTCGCGCGTAGCCTCCTACTAGATTGATACCTTGGTTCTCAAAAACTGAGGGAAATACTTACGCTACTTTGCTGCATCACCCTTTCCTCTTCAAGGGAAAACCAACACAGTGCTCAAGAGGTAGCAAGAAGGATTTCTGGCGCCGTCGCCGGGGAGGTCTACGCAAAAGTCAACATACCAAGTACCCATCACAAACCCTTATCTCCCGCATTACATTATTTGCCATTTGCCTCTCGTTTTCCTCTCCCCCACTTCACCCTTGCCGTTTTATTCGCCCTCTCTTTTTCGTTCGCCTCTTTTTCGCTTGCTTCTCGTTTGCTCGTGTGTTGGATTGCTTGTTTGTCATGATGGCCCAAGATAATACCAAATTATGTGACTTTACCAATACCAACAACAATGATTTCCTTAGCACTATGATTGCTCCTCTTACCGATACTGAATCTTGTGAAATCAATACTGCTTTGTTGAATCTTGTCATGAAAGATCAATTCGCCTTCCTTCCTAGTGAAGATGCCGCTACTCATCTAAATAGCTTCGTTGATTTGTGTGATATGCAAAAGAAGAAAGATGTTGACAATGATATTGTTAAGTTGAAGCTATTTCCTTTTTCGCTTAGAGATCATGCTAAAGCTTGGTTTTCGTCTTTGCCTAAAAATAGTATTGATTCTTGGAATAAGTGCAAAGATGCTTTTATCTCTAAGTATTTTCCTCCCGCTAAGATTATCTCTCTTAGAAACGATATCATGAATTTTAAGCAACTTGATCATGAACATGTTGCACAAGCTTGGGAGAGAATGAAATTAATGATACGTAATTTCCCTACACATGGTTTGAATTTGTGGATGATTATACAAAAATTTTATGCCGGATTGAATTTTGCTTCTAGAAATCTTTTAGATTCGGCCGCGGGAGGTACTTTTATGGAAATCACTTTAGGAGAAGCTACTAAACTCCTAGATAATATTATGGTTAATTATTCTCAATGGCACAGTGAAAGATCTACTAATAAAAAAGTGCATGCGATAGAAGAAATTATTTGCTACTAAGAGTGTTTCTTCTGATCCTAATGATATGCCCTTGTCTACTTTGATTGAGAATAATAATGAATCTATGGATGTGAATTTTGTTGGTAGGAATAATTTTGGTAACAACGCGTATAGAGGAAACTTTAATCCTAGGCCTTACCCTAGTAATTCCTCTAATAATTATGGTAATTCCTACAACAATTCTTATGGAAATTTTAATAAGATGCCCTCTGAATTTGAGACTAGTGTTAAAGAGTTTATGAATTCGCAAAAGAATTTCAATGCTTTGCTTGAAGAGAAATTGCTTAAAGTTGATGAATTAGCTAGGAACGTTGATAGAATTTCTCTTGATGTTGATTCTTTAAAACTTAGATCTACTCCTCCTAAGCACGATATCAATGAGTCTCTCAAAGCCATGAGAATTTCCATTGATGAGTGCAAAGAAAGAACCGCTAGGATGCGTGCTAAGAAAGATTGCTTTATAAAAGCGTGTTCTTCTAATTTCTATGAAAATAAAGATGAAGATCTAAAAGTTATTGATGTGTCCCCTATTAAATCTTTGTTTATCAATATGTATCTTGATAATGATGGGACTGAATATGATCCACCTTTACCTAGAAGGCGTTCCAAAAATTCGGAGTTTTTAGATCTTGATGCTAAAATTGATAAAAGTGGGATTGAAGAGATCAAAACTCTAGATGTTAATGAACCCACTATTTTGGGTTTCAAGAAATTTAATTATGATAATTGCTCTTTGATAGATTGTATTTTCTTGTTGCAATCCGTGCTAAATTCTCCTCATGCTTATAGTCAAAATAAAGCTTTTACCAAGCATATCGTTGATGCTTTGATGCAATCTTATGAAGAAAAACTTGAGTTGGAAGTTTCTATCCCTAGAAAATTTTATGATGAGTGGGAACCTACTATTAAAATTAAGATTAAAGATCATGAATGCTATGCTTTGTGTGATTTGGGTGCTAGTGTTTTGTGACGCCCGGATAATCAAGCTACAGTAAACCTCTGCTAATGTTGCCACGACACCACGATTACTGTTGATAATCTCGCGATGATTCAAAACTCGTTCAAATTCAAATTTGAAATAAAGTCAAACTAGAAAAGTTTTCAAAAGCCAAAACTAAAATGTTCTAAATGTAGCAAGTAATTCATATAAATATTGGTGGAGAAGACACACTGTTATAAAGTAGTTAAATGCACTAAAATAAATAAAATAGTGGTAGAACTATTAATTAAATGTTCGTAAATTAATAGACAAATACAAACTACTTTCTAAAATGTGTAAATTGCTTGTGGCAGTGGGATATTTAGTAATACTAATTTAGGGACTATTATTGTATTTTATTTGAACTAAAATCTATTAAAGGTATAAAAGAAAAAGTTTTTGAAAGTAAAATAGAAAACAGAACAATACAAAAGAGAAAAGAAAAAAAGAGAAAGACCCCCCCCCCCAAGCTGGACCTCGGTCCAGCACGGTATCGGGCCGCCAGGCCGACCCACCCGCGCCCTCTACTAACCCCCCTGGGCGCCCGAAACCCTAGCCCCACTCGCCCACTACCCCCCACTTCCTCGATCCCCTTCTTCCCATCCCGATCTGGGAGCCCCGTCGGCCTCGTCCCAACCACGCCGCGTCTCCCCGGCGACCGCGCCGCCCCACTCCTCGACACCGGCGCCCGCCTCCTCAACCCTCCCTCCTGCGTGGATCTGGTCGGGGGCAATCGACGCCCCCGACGCCCTGCGCCCGCGCCGATGCCGTACCCCGTCGTCACCATCCCCACCCGTCGACGGCGTTCGCCTCCTCGACCCCTTCCCCGACGGACTCTCCCGCGCCTCGCCGACGAACCCCTGCACCGAGGGTATGACCCCATCTCCCCCTGCCCCTTCCCCTACGCTCCTTCACCGCGTCGCCCCGCCGTTCACCGTCCGACGCTGCGCGCCGCGTCCGACTACGCACCACTGCGGCCAGCAACTGCTGCTGCCCGGCTCCGCCGCTCCCTGCTTGCGTGCCCCACGCCCAGCCCCGCATCCGCGCACCCATGGTGCCGCCCGCCGGAGCCCCGCCTCCGCCGACTGTTGCTTCGGCGACTTCCGCAGCCTGCCGTTTCCCCCACTCCCTCGCGCGCGCGACGGCGTCCCTCTCGTGCTCCCCGCACTGGCGCCGGGCCGCGTCCTGCTCCCCCTCCCCGGCGTTCTGCGCGTTGGCCGCTGGCGCTCCTCTGGAGCGGTTGGGTGTGCCTTGCCTTGCCGTGGCCGGCTCGCCACTGCCAATGGCCCCCTGGCTTAATTAGGGGCTAATTAACCCCCACGCCCAGAACAAAAAAAGAATTAAATAAAAATAAATAAAAATAATATGATTAATCAATTAAGATAATTAATTAAATTAATTAATCCCTTTAATTAATCTAAATTAAGACTAATTAATTAACCTAATCACTTTAATTAATTTAACTAAACCTGTTTAGTTAACTAAGTCAATGACCAATGGGACCCACACGTCAGCGACCCAGTCAACACTTCTGTTGACTGCTGATGTCATGCTGACGTCAGCAAATACTATTCTGGATAATGTTGAATTAAATTAATTAAACAAATTCTAAAAATGATTTAAAACTTTAGTAAATCATGTAAAATAATCCGTAACTCGGATGAAAATACTTTCTACATGAAAGTTGCTCAGAACGACGAGACGAATCTGAATACGTAGTCTGTTTGTCAGCCACACGTCCCTAGCATAGCGAACATGGAACTTTCCCCTCCGGTCCGTCTGTCCGAAAACGTCAAACACCGGGAATACTTTCCCGGATGTTTTCCCCCTTCGCCGGTATCACCTACTACCGCGTTAGGGCATACCTAGCACCGTGTATTGCCTCGTTATGTTTTGTGATGCTTTGTTTGCTCCGTATTTACTGTTTCTTCCCCCTCTTCTTCTCCGGTAGACCCCGAGACCGGTGTTGATGCCACCGAGTACGACTACATCACCGACGACCCTTCTTCCTGTACAACAGAGCTTCCAGGCAAGCCCCCCCTTGATCACCAGATATCGCCTATTCTTCTCTATACTGCTTGCATTAGAGTAGTGTAGCATGTTACTGCTTTCCGTTAATCCTATCCTGATGCATAGCCTGTCATTGTTGCTACAGTTGTTACCCTTACCTGCTATCCTACTGCTTAGTATAGGATGCTAGTGTTCCATTAGTGGCCCTACACTCTTGTCCGTCTTCCATGCTATACTACTGGGCCGTGATCACTTCGGGAGGTGATCACGGGTATATACTATATACTTTATATACGTGACACATGTGGTGACTAAAGTCGGGTCGGCTCGTTGAGTACCCGCAAGTGATTCTGATGAGGGGGCTGAAAGGACAGGTGGCTCCATCCCGGTAGAGGTGGGCCTGGGTTCCTGACGGCCCCCGACTGTTACTTTGCGGCGGAGCGACAGGGCAGGTTGAGACCACCTAGGAGAGAGGTGGGCTTGGCCCTGGTCGGCGTTCGCGGATACTTAACACGCTTAACCAGATCTTGGTATTTGATCTGAGTCTGGCCATTTGGTCTATACGCACTAACCATCTATGCGGGAGTAGTTATGGGTATCCCGGCGTAGTGGTATCAGCCGAAGCCTTCGTGACGTCAGCGACTGAGTGGCGCGCGCCGGATTCGACTAGAACGCCTGCTAGGCTAGGTCTGCTTCCGGCCGCGTTCGCAACGTGCAGGTGTGCAATGGGCGATGGGCCCAGACCCCTGCGCCATAGGATTTAGACCGGCGTGCTGACCTCTCTGTTGTGCCTAGGTGGGGCTGCGACGTGTTGATCTTCCGCGGCCGGGCATGACCCAGAAAAGTGTGTCCGGCCAAATGGGATCGAGCGTGTTGGGTTATGTGGTGCACCCCTGCAGGGAAGTTTATCTATTCGAATAGTCGTGTCCCTCGGTAAAAGGACGACCCGGAGTTGTACCTTGACCTTATGACAACTAAAACCGGATACTTAATAAAACACACCCTTCCAAGTGCCAGATACAACCCGGTGATCGCTCTCTAACAGGGCGACGAGGAGGGGATCGCCGGGTAGGATTATGCTATGCGATGCTACTTGGAGGACTTCAATCTACTCTCTTCTACATGCTGCAAGATGGAGGCTGCCAGAAGCGTAGTCTTCGACAGGACTAGCTATCCCCCTCTTATTCTGGCATTCTGCAGTTCAGTCCACTGATATGGCCCTTTACACATATATCCATGCATATGTAGTGTAGCTCCTTGCTTGCGAGTACTTTGGATGAGTACTCACGGTTGCTTTCCTTCCTCTTTTCCCCCTTTCCTTTCTACCTGGTTGTCGCAACCAGATGCTGGAGTTCAGGAGCCAAACGCCACCGTCGACGATGACTCCTACAACACTGGAGGTGCCTACTACTACGCAGCCCGCTGACGACGACCAGGAGTAGTTAGGAGGATCCCAGGCAGGAGGCATGCGCCTCTTTCGATCTGTATCCCAGTTTGTGCTAGCCTTCTTAAAGGCAAACTTGTTTAACTTATGTCTGTACTCAGATATTGTTGCTTCCGCTGACTCGTCTATGATCGAGCACTTGTATTCGAGCCCTCGAGGCCCCTGGCTTGTATTATGATGCTTGTATGACTTATTTATATTTTAGAGTTGTGTTGTGATATCTTCCCGTGAGTCCCTGATCTTGATCGTACACGTTTGCGTGCATGATTAGTGTACGGTCAAATCGGGGGCGTCACAAGTTGGTATCAGAGCCGACTGCCTATAGGTATCCCCCTTCCACACTCCTTGGCCGAAGTTGAGTCTAGTCGTTGCAAAACTTTTACTAACATGGTTGTGCGGCTTACGGGCCCACGTCGCCATTGGGTGGTAGTAGGATCTTTTATTCCTCGACCTTTACTCTGGGACTCTGAACTCTCTTCTATTCGGGTTAAATGATTTTGCTAAAATCTAACTTTAGGTTCTCGAAAATACTTCCTCCCGGAGAGCCCCTTCCGGCCAGATGATCGCCTGCTGCACCAGAAGTGCTGAAGACACCCTCTGATGCTTTCCCGAGACCCTTGTGCCCTTCGCCATTGCGATCCCTACCACCAATAAATCCTTATGGATAACTACATACTTTTGTCGTTCATACCTTCATCCCCGGTTGCCCTTGTTATTATAAGGTGCCCTCAAATACTCTCCGATGTTCCAAGCATCCATTATGCTTACTACCCCGCAGTTCCTTGCCGCATGAATACCCCTACGAATAACTCTTCACCCTTATCGAGGAACTGTTCATTACTAGTTGATCATATGATCCACAAGGTACATTGATATACTATCCGGTCTTCCGGTAATTCCCTGCCAGCTGTTGCTGTGCAAATACTTGTCTCCTTGCATTATGGTTGCGTTCCATATGTCTAGCAATATTCATTAGTATCCCTTGTCATCATCATTTTCAGCCTTTGATTTGATATGTGGTGAATGCTCGCAATCCTCAGTCGAAATCCTAGAATTCATCCTTCCGGATCAGACGTCAGTTTAAACAAGAACTGGTTCTCGACCAACCGAATTGCCGTCGGTTGTACCCCTAAGTCTACTCAACTTATCCATCCTTAATCAGAGCGTTTGCTTCTGATCTCTTGATTTGGAAATCACAATTCCTTTGCATTTGAGATTTGAATTAGTTAGTTATTCCCATAATCTGATGCCTTTGCATTCTTTCTTCCTCTGATTGAGTACCGATACTCACGTCAGCTCCGTTATGGACCGCCAAACCCATTGTTGGGTTGTTATCCGATGGTATCATTCACATTCAAATCTTGTGAGTTCTTTCCCTGATACATAATGCTTTGACAACCTTGCTCTACTTTCGAGCTTGTGTTAATTACTCCTAAAAATTTGTGGTATATGTTCCTAACATGCCTCGATGGGTTGAACCAATGCCTTACCTAATCTATGTGAGCCCGAAAGATTTCACGGGCCATACTCATCTAGTATTTCACCAGGTAAAACTTTCAACACTAATGCCTTTATCGAATGCGAGAAGTGAATGAAAGGTTATGCATTGGAGAAGTGGGAGTCGACCTTGAACTTTGTGTTCATGCCCATGGACACGATGTAGATCCTATCATAGAAGCTTCTTGTACTAATAACTATTTCCTTGATATGATATCGTCTAGTATCTGTGTATTGATCCTTTTGCAATCGTGGTTCCGACCATGTTCTCCTTTAAATACCATTTCTCGTGCAAGTTTAAGCACTTGTCCTCTGCAGAGCAATACCCCCGTCCAACCTCTACTTTGGTCTGTCGTCGAGTATTACCCCCCTGGTATCTCGAGAATGCCAAGGAACTACTTAACTTCTTATGAGTTCTTCATCAACTAATATTCTTGCCGATTCCATTTTTCCAACGGGTTCTGAGTTGTTAGAACCCCTCAAGGACACCGATAAGTGAATCAATTCCGCACTCCGATTCAATAACTCTAAGTAATTTTTGTTGCTTACGAGTTTAATAATCCTTCAAGTCATTCCTAGCCTGCTCGGCTATGTCATTATCGTGCCGATTTTAACTGTGCTACCTGGACCTTCCCAGCGCACAAATTTCGACAGTGAGCTAATCTTGCGTCGATCTTCCTCGTCATATCACTTCTCCTTGAACAGCAAACTTGATTTCGAGTTTGTGTCCTACCCGTGGTTCCAATAACCTTTCGCTTTCATCATTCCTTTGACTTGATGTCATCGTCGATCAATTACATCTTCTTGAAAACCTCTTGACAAATTTGTCGTGATCATTGTCAACAATTTGACTTCTCCAAGTTGTGTGTCGAAATTCAGGATGAGAAATACCATCCTTGCCCCTTGATGAATTGTGTTATCATCGACAACAGTCTTGCCTTCCCCAACACAAACTTGTTCATATTTTGTGGTGTATCTTGATTTCCCTGATATCCAACCTATGTTATGTTCTACCGTGGAGTATTACCATCCTTGATGTCAAGAATGCCGTGAGCCTTACTCCACCTCTTAAGAATTCTTGGTACAGTGATACTTCTCACCATCACCATTCTTTCTGGGTCCCCGTGTTGTTTCTAAACGAAATACCGACAAATGGTCTGTGATGTGTAAATTCTAAACTTCTAGCAACCCTGTTGCTTTGAAGTTATTGGTCTATAGTTTCATTCTACGTCTATGGCTTAATGAATCATCATTCGAACATTGATCGTGCTACCTAGCCCATATTTCGGGTGCACATTTCAACCAATGTTTAACTGTGTATGTTTTCCTTGAGCATACATCATTAAGTCATTCGATCTAGCTAATGTTATCTCCTTGTTCACATAGTTGTGGAAATCCATATTTTGGAAATCTCAATGGATTGTCGCTGAGTCAATCAGTCACCTCCTCACCTCTCCTTGATTTAATGATGAACCCTTGTTCGGAACTCGCTTCCATAGTTCATCTCCCAAGAATCTTACATTGTCATCTCGTCAATTTGTGTTGCACCTTTTCTTCTCAGGCATCCTGAGTCTGAGTTATCCTGACACCAATCAGATCTGAATCCCGATCAGGTATGATGGTTGGAACATATTTCCAAGAGTTTTAACATTGGTCTTTATATCTCCCGGTAAGGTGATTGCCTAGCACACCTGGCTGGAGGACCTATTATTACAGTATCTCTTTTGGCAAGATTAACCATTTTCACATGAGGAAATTGTAAGACTTATTCTATAAGTTGTTTCCGATGGATCCTTTGTATCCAAAGTTTGACCTTTGCTTGAAGACCATGCTAATGCTATCTTGAAGCATGTCTGTGCTACTCTGATCTTCAATAAAAACATTTGAAGCACAATGCTAAATTTTCGTTATCTATTATTCAAACACCGTTGTTTGGGTAATGTCATGAACTTCCTCTTCCCTAACCTAAATGGTTCTCTTCTAACTATTGTCCTTGGGAAGGATATACCCTTGAAATATGTGTTTAAACACATTTTCCTTTCCATTGTTCTACTTAAACCTGATAATCATATTTTCCTTTCCATTGTTTGGTTTAGCCTTTCTTGTGATCTGTATGACCTAAGCAGTAATATTCTCCTGCTATTGTAAACACCTCAGTGTACAATTCTGTCAGAAAGACCCTGTTACTTTTGATTGATGACATTCCGGTAACCACCGATGGACGAGAACTTTGCCTATTGGTCCGCTTTGTTCAATGAGCAGGAAGATGGTTCTCTTCGTCCCTCGCCCTTGGTACCGACGTTGTTGCCGACATAACTGACAGGCTATCCGCTGACATGTGTTTCCTACATGGTCATACAAGATGTCACCGCCCTTCCTACTTTTAACCCACATGGTGGGCCCATAACCCACAGTTCCATAGGATCGAAACCTGGCTCTCCTGTACACCCCTGTTGCTAAAGTTATTTCTCGCGTTTGGCTTCGTATGTAAATCGCGAGCCAACTTCCTAGTGATCCATTCCGGTATCAGACACAATACTTATTCTCGTTGCTCTGGACCCCTTTCACACTTTGTTTCAGGCATCGAACGATTGCCTGCCCGCTCGAAACTTTCAATTCGAGAGTTACTTTCGCCACCTTCCTCGATGTTATCGACCAGATAGTCGACCTTGCAGAGTTCTGTTCTCCCTGTATGCCCACCCCTTATTCTTTCGTAAGTACGATGGAGTTCCGGAAGAAAGGACGCCGGCTTCATCATGATGACCTGAAGCAGAGAATTGAAGACATCAACAAAAGGGATCAACCTCTTCGAAAGGGCAGCCAAGACCGAGAAGACTCATTAGGTTTTCGCTACCAACACTTGCCCCCCTTACTCCACCGCTTAAATCTCGGGACGAGATTTCTTGTAGTGGAGGAGAATTGTGACGCCCGGATAATCAAGCTACAGTAAACCTCTGCTAATGTTGCCACGACACCACGATTACTGTTGATAATCTCGCGATTATTCAAAACTCGTTCAAATTCAAATTTGAAATAAAGTCAAACTAGAAAAGTTTTCAAAAGCCAAAACTAAAATGTTCTAAATGTAGCAAGTAATTCATAATGAATATTGGTGGAGAAGACACACTGTTATAAAGTAGTTAAATGCACTAAAATAAATAAAATAGTGGTAGAACTATTAATTAAATGTTCGTAAATTAATAGACAAATACAAACTACTTTCTAAAATGTGTAAATTGCTTGTGGCAGTGGGATATTTAGTAATACTAATTTAGGGACTATTATTGTATTTTATTTGAACTAAAATCTATTAAAGGTATAAAAGAAAAAGTTTTTGAAAGTAAAATAGAAAACAGAACAATACAAAAGAGAAAAGAAAAAAAGAGAAAGACCCCGCCCCCAAGCTGGACCTCGGTCCAGCACGCTATCGGGCCGCCAGGCCGACCCACCCGCGCCCTCTACTAACCCCCCCTGGGCGCCCGAAACCCTAGCCCCACTTGCCCACTACCCCCCACTTCCTCGATCCCCTTCTTCCCATCCCGATCTGGGAGCCCCGTCGGCCTCGTCCCGACCACGCCGCGTCTCCCCGGCGACCGCGCCGCCCCACTCCTCGACACCGGCGCCCGCCTCCTCAACCCTCCCTCCTGCGTGGATCTGGTCGGGGGCAATCGACGCCCCCGATGCCCTGCGCCCGCGCCGATGCCGTACCCCGTCGTCACCATCCCCACCCGTCGACGGTGTTCGCCTCCTCGACCCCTTCCCCGACGGACTCTCCCGCGCCTCGCCGACGAACCCCTGCACCGGGGGTATGACCCCATCTCCCCCTGCCCCTTCCCCTACGCTCCTTCACCGCGTCGCCCCGCCGTTCACCGTCCGACGCTGCGCGCCGCGTCCGACTACGCACCACTGCGGCCAGCAACTGCTGCTGCCCGGCTCCGCCGCTCCCTGCTTGCGTGCCCCATGCCCAGCCCTGCATTCGCGCGCCCATGGTGCCGCCCGCCGGAGCCCCGCCTCCGCCCGCTGTTGCTTCGGCGACTTCCGCAGCCTGCCGTTTCCCCCACTCCCTCGCGCGCGCGACGGCGTCCCTCTCGTGCTCCCCGCACTAGCGCCGGGCCGCGTCCTGCTCCCCCTCCCCGGCGTTCTGCACGTTGGCCGCTGGCGCTCCTCTGGAGCGGTTGGATGTGCCTTGCCTTGCCTTGCCGTGGCCGGCTCGCCACTGCCAATGGCCCCCTGGCTTAATTAGGGGCTAATTAACCCCCACGCCCAGAACAAAAAAAGAATTAAATAAAAATAATATGATTAATCAATTAAGATAATTAATTAAATTAATTAATCCCTTTAATTAATCTAAATTAAGCCTAATTAATTAACCTAATCACTTTAATTAATTTAACTAAACCTGTTTAGTTAACTAAGTCAATGACCAATGGGACCCACACGTCAGCGACCCAGTCAACACTTCTGTTGACTGCTGATGTCATGCTGACGTCAGCAAATACTATTCTGGATAATGTTGAATTAAATTAATTAAACAAATTCTAAAAATGATTTAAAACTTTAGTAAATCATGTAAAATAATCCGTAACTCGGATGAAAATACTTTCTACATGAAAGTTGCTCAGAACGACGAGACGAATCTGAATACGTAGTCTGTTTGTAAGCCACACGTCCCTAGCATAGCGAACATGGAACTTTTCCCCTCCGGCCCGTCTGTCCGAAAACGTCGAACACCGGGAATACTTTCCCGGATGTTTTCCCCCTTCGCCGGTATCACCTACTACCGCGTTAGGGCATACCTAGCACCGTGTATTGCCTCGTTATGTTTTGTGATGCTTTGTTTGCTCCGTATTTACTGTTTCTTCCCCCTCTTCTTCTCCGGTAGACCCCGAGACCGGTGTTGATGCCACCGAGTACGACTACATCACCGACGACCCTTCTTCCTGTACAACAAAGCTTCCAGGCAAGCCCCCCCCCCTTGATCACCAGATATCGCCTATTCTTCTCTATACTGCTTGCATTAGAGTAGTGTAGCATGTTACTGCTTTCCGTTAATCCTATCCTGATGCATAGCCTGTCATTGTTGCTACAGTTGTTACCCTTACCTGCTATCCTACTGCTTAGTATAGGATGCTAGTGTTCCATCAGTGGCCCTACACTCTTGTCCGTCTGCCATGCTATACTACGGGGTCGTGATCACTTCGGGAGGTGATCACGGGTACATACTATATACTTTATATACGTGACACATGTGGTGACTAAAATCGGGTCGGCTCGTTGAGTACCCGCAAGTGATTTTGATGAGGGGGCTGAAAGGACAGGTGGCTCCATCCCGGTAGAGGTGGGCCTGGGTTCCTGACGGCCCCCGACTGTTACTTTGTGGCGGAGCGACAGGGCAGGTTGAGACCACCTAGGAGAGAGATGGGCTTGGCCCTGGTCGGCGTTCGCGGATACTTAACACGCTTAACGAGATCTTGGTATTTGATCTGAGTCTGGCCATTTGGTCTATACACACTAACCAACTACGCGGGAACAGTTATGGGCACTCGACGTCGTGGTATCAGCCGAAGCCTTCGTGACGTCAGCGACTGAGTGGCGCGCGCCGGATTGGACTAGAACGCCTGCTAGGCTAGGTCTGCTTCCGTCCGCGTTCGCAACGTGCAGGTGTGCAATGGGCGATGGGCCCAGACCCCTGCGCCATAGGATTTAGACCGGCGTGCTGACCTCTCTGTTGTGCCTAGGTGGGGCTGCGACGTGTTGATCTTCCGCGGCCGGGCATGACCCAGAAAAGTGTGTCCGGCCAAATGGGATCAAGCGTGTTGGGTTATGTGGTGCACCCCTGCAGGGAAGTTTATCTATTCGAATAGTCGTGTCCCTCGGTAAAAGGACGACCCGGAGTTGTACCTTGACCTTATGACAACTAGAACCGGATACTTAATAAAACACACCCTTCCAAGTGCCAGATACAACCCGGTGATCGCTCTCTAACAGGGCGACGAGGAGGGGATCGCCGGGTAGGATTATGCTATGCGATGCTACTTGGAGGACTTCAATCTACTCTCTTCTACATGCTGCAAGATGGAGGCTGCCAGAAGCGTAGTCTTCGACAGGACTAGCTATCCCCCTCTTATTCTGGCATTCTGCAGTTCAGTCCACTGATATGGCCCTTTACACATATATCCATGCATATGTAGTGTAGCTCCTTTCTTGCGAGTACTTTGGATGAGTACTCACGGTTGCTTTCCTTCCTCTTTTCCCCCTTTCCTTTCTACCTGGTTGACGCAACCAGATGCTGGAGTTCAGGAGCCAGACGCCACCATCGACGACGACTCCTACGACACTGGAGGTGCCTACTACTACGTGCAGCCCGCTGACGACGACCAGGAGTAGTTAGGAGGATCCCAGGCAGGAGGCCTGTGCCTCTTTCGATCTGTATCCCAGTTTGTGCTAGCCTTCTTAAGGCAAACTTGTTTAACTTATGTCTGTACTCAGATATTGTTGCTTCCGCTGACTCGTCTATGATCGAGCACTTGTATTCGAGCCCTCGAGGCCCCTGGCTTGTATTATGATGCTTCTATGACTTATTTATGTTTTAGAGTTGTGTTGTGATATCTTCTCGTGAGTCCCTGATCTTGATCGTACACGTTTGCGTGCATGATTAGTGTACGGTCAAATCGGGGGCGTCACATGTTTCCACGATTCCAAAAACTTTGTGCGATTTGCGAGGTTTCCGTAATTTTGATGATTGCTCTTTAAACTTGCACCTTGCGGATTCCACTATTAAGAAACCTATGGGAAGAATTAATGATGTTCTTATTGTTGCAAATAGGAACTATGTGCCCGTATATTTTATCGTTCTTGATATAGATTGCAATCCTTCATGTCCTATTATTCTTGGTAGACCTTTCCTTAGAACGATTGGTGCAATTATTGTTATGAAGGAAGGGAATATTAGATTCCAATTTCCATTGAAGAAAGGCATGGAACACTTCCCTAGGAAGAAAATAAAACTACCATATGAATCTATTATGAGAGCCACTTATGGATTGCCTACCAAAGATGGTAATACCTAGATCTATCCTTGCTTTTATGCCTAGCTAGGGGCGTTAAACGATAGCGCTTGTTGGGAGGCAACCCAATTTTATTTTTAGTTTTTTGCTTTTTGCTTCTGTTTAGGAATAAATATTTGATCTAGCCTCTGGTTAGATGTGTTTTTATGTTTTAATTAGTGTTTGTGCCAAGTTAAACCTATAGGATCTTCTTGGATGATAGTTATTTGATCTTGCTGTAATTTCCAGAAACTTTCTGTTCACGAAAATAATTCTTAAAAATCACCAGAACGTGATAAAATATTGATTCCTGTTGCTTCTGATCAATAAACAAATTTTCTAGGCCTTCCTATTTTGGCTGATTTTTTGGAGTTCCAGAAGTGTGCGTTAGTTACAGATTACTACAGACTGTTCTGTTTTTGACAGATTCTGTTTTTCGTGTGTTGTTTGCTTATTTTGATGAATCTATGGCTAGTAAAAGAGTTTATAAACCATATAGAAGTTGTAATACAGTAGGTTTAACACCAATATAAATAAAGAATGAGTTCATTACAGTACCTTGAAGTGGTCTTTTGTTTTATTTCGCTAACGGAGCTCACGAGATTTTCTGTTAAGTTTTGTGTTGTGAAGTTTTCAAGTTTTGGGTGAAAGATTTGATGGATTATGGAACAAGGAGTGGCAAGAGCCTAAGCTTGGGGATTCCCATGGCACCCCCAAGATAATCTAAGGACACCGAAAAGCCAAAGCTTGGGGATGCCCCGGAAGGCATCCCCTCTTTCGTCTACTTCCATCGGTAACTTTACTTGGAGCTATATTTTTATTCACCACATGATATGTGTTTTGCTTGGAGCGTCTTGTATTATTTGAGTCTTTATTTGTTAGTTTACCACAATCATCCTTGCTGTACACACCTTTTGAGAGAGACACACATGATTCGAAAATTATTAGAATACTCTATGTGCTTCACTTATATCTTTTGAGCTATATAGTTTTGCTCTAGTGCTTCACTTATATCTTTTAGAGCACAGTTGTGGATTTGTTTTATAGAAACTATTGATCTCTCATGCTTCACTTATATTATTTTGAGAGTCTTAAAATAGCATGGCAATTTGCTTTAATTAATATCATGAAAAATTTGATGCTTGATAATTGTTTTGAGATATAAAGGTGGTAATATCATAGTTGTGCTAGTTGAGTAATTGTGGAATTAAAAAATACATGTGTTGGAGTTTGTGATTCCCGTAGCATGCACGTATGGTGAACCGTTATGTAACAAAGTCAGAGCATGAAGTATTTGTTGATTGTCTTCCTGTGTGTGGCGGTCGGGATCGCGCGATGGTTAACTCCTACCAACCCTTCCCCTAGGAGCATGGGTAGTAGTACTTTGCTTCGAGGGCTAATAAATTTTTGCAATAAGTATATGAGTTCTTTATGACTAATGTGAGTCCATGGATTATACGCACACTTACCTTTCCGCAATTTTCTAGCCTCTTCGGTACCGCGCATTGCCCTTTCTCACTTTGAGAGTTGGTGCAAACTTCGCCGGTGCATCCAAACCCCGTGATATGATACGCTCTATCACACATAAACCTCCTTATATCTTCCTCAAAACAGCCACCATACCTACCTATCATGGCATTTCCATAGCCATTCCTAGATATATTGCCATGCAACTTTCCACCGTTTCATTTATCATGACATACTCCATTATTGTCATATTGCTTTGCATGATCATGTAGTTGACATTGTATTTGTGGCAAAGCCACCGTTCATAATTCTTTCATACATGTCGCTCTTGATTCATTGCATATCCCGGTACACCGCCGGAGGCATTCATTTAGAGTCATACTTTGTTCTAAGTATTGAGTTGTAATTCATGAGTTATAAGTAAAATAAAAGTGTGATGATCATCATTATTAGAGCATTGTCCCAAGTGAGGAAAGGATGATGGAGACTATGATTCCCCCACAAGTCGGGATGAGACTCCGGACTAAAAAAAAGAGGCCATAAAAAAGGCGCTAATAAAAAAATGAGAGAAAAAGAGAGAAGGGACAATGTTACTATCCTTTTACCACACTTGTGCTTCAAAGTAGCACCGTGATCTTCATAATAGAGAGTCTCTCATTTTGTCACTTTCATATACTAGTGGGAAATTTCATTATAGAACTTGGCTTGTATATTCCAATGATGGGCTTCCTCAAAATGCCCGAGGTCTTCGTGAGCAAGCAAGTTGGATGCACACCCACTTAGTTTCTTTTTGAGCTTTCATACACTTATAGCTCTAGTGCATCCGTTGCATGGCAATCCCTACTCCTCGCATTAACATCAATTGATGGGCATCTCCATAGCTCGTTAATTAGCCTCATTGATGTGAGACTTTCTCCTTTTTTTGTCTTCCCACATAACCCCTACCATTATATCTTATTCCACCATAGTGCTATATCCATGGCTTGCGCTCATGTGTTGCGTAAGAGTTGAAAAAGCTGAAGCGCGTTAAAAGTATGAACCAATTGCTTGGCTAAAACCAGGGTCGTACATGATATGAATACTTTGTGTGGGGAAGATGGAGCATAGCCAGATTATATGATTTTGTAGGGATAACTTGCTTTGGCTATGTTATTTTGATAAGACATAATTGCTTAGTTAGTATGCTTGAAATATTATTGTTTTTATGTCAATATTAAACTTTTATCTTGAATCATATCAAATCTGAACAGTCATGCCACAATGAGAAGAATTACATTGAAATTATGCCAAGTAGCATTCCGCATCAAAAATTCTGTTTTTATCATTTACCTACTCGAGGACGAGCAGGAATTAAGCTTGGGGATGCTTGATACGTCTCCAATGTATCTATAATTTTTGATTGCTCCATGCTATATTATATTCTGTTTTGGACATTATTGGGCTTTATTATTCACTTTTATATTATTTTTGGGACTAACCTATTAACCGGAGGCCCAACCCAGAATTGCTGTTTTTTGCCTATTTCAGAGTTTCGCAGAAAAAGAATATCAAACGGAGTCCAAACGGAATGAAACCTTTGGGAACGTGATTTTCGGAACGAACATGATCCAGAGGACTTGGACCCTACGTCAAGAAACAAAAGAGGAGGCCACGAGGTAGGGGGCGCGCCTACCCCCCTACCCTAGGCGCGCCCTCCACCCTCGTGGGCCCCCTGTTGCTCCACCGACGTACTCCTTCCTCCAATATATACCTACGTACCCCCAAACGATCAGAAACGGAGCCAAAAACCTAATTCCACCGCCACAACCTTCTGTACCCACGAGATCCCATCTTGGGGCCTGTTCCGGAGCTCCACCGGAGGGGGCATCGATCACGGAGGGCTTCTACATCAACACCATAGCCTCTCCGATGATGTGTGAGTAGTTTACCTCAGACCTTCGGGTCCATAGTTATTAGCTAGATGGCTTCTTCTCTCTTTTTGGATCTCAATACAATGTTCTCCCCCTCTCTCGTGGAGATCTATTCGATGTAATCTTCTTTTGCGGTGTGTTTGTTGAGACCGATGAATTGTGGGTTTATGATCAAGTTTATCTATGAACAATATTTGAATCTTCTCTGAATTCTTTTATGTATGATTGGTTATCTTTGCAAGTCTCTTCGAATTATCAATTTGGTTTGGCCTACTAGATTGGTTTTTCTTGCAATGGGAGAAGTGCTTAGCTTTGGGTTCAATCTTGCGGTGTCCTTTCCCAGTGACAGCAGGGGCAGCAAGGCATGTATTGTATTGTTGCCATCGAGGATAACAAGATGGGGTTTTTATCATATTGCATGAATTTATCCCTCTACATCATGTCATCTTGCTTAAGGCGTTACTCTGTTCTTATGAACTTAATACTCTAGATGCATGCTGGATGGCGGTCAATGTGTGGAGTAATAGTAGTAGATGCAGGCAGGAATCGGTCTACTTGTCTTGGACGTGATGCCTATATACATGATCATACCTAGATATTCTCATAACTATGCTCAATTCTGTCAATTGCTCAACAGTAATTTGTTCGCCCACCGTAAAATACTTATGCTCTTGAGAGAAGCCACTAGTGAAACCTATGGCCCCCAGGTCTATCTTCATCATATTAATCTTCCAATACTTAGTTATTTCCGTTGCCTTCTACTTTGCTTTTATTTTACTTTGCATCAAAAAAATACCAAAAATATTATCCTATCATATTTATCAGATCTCACTCTCGTAAGTGACCGTGTAGGGATTGACAACCCCTTATCGCGTTGGTTGCGAGGATTTATTTGGTTTGTGTAGGTGCGAGGGACTCGCGCGTAGCCTCCTACTGGATGGATACCTTGGTTCTCAAAAACTGAGGGAAATACTTACGCTACTTTGCTGCATCACCCTTTCCTCTTCAAGGGAAAACCAATGCAGTGCTCAAGAGGTAGCACTCGGCTAGTCGGCGTGGGATTCCTGGCATATCCGAAGGGTGCCAGGCGAAGATGTCTCAATTCTCTCGCAAAAACGCGCGTAATGCGGCGTCGACCGTCGGATCCAGCTGCGCCCCAATGGAAGCTGTCTTCTTGGGGTCCGTCGGGTGAACTTGAAATTTGACTATTTCGTCTGGTGGCTTCAAGGAAGTGGACTTAGGTCTCTTATCGAGGATTACATTGTCCCTGTCCACTGTGAAATGTAGGGTGGTCAATTCTTCGGCCACGAGGGCCTCGGATAATGCCTTGAGGGCCAAAGAGGCGGTTTTATTTTCGGCACGGAGTGCTATGTCCGGATCGCTGCTGATAGTGATAACTCTGTTGGGCCCGGGCATTTTGAGCTTCATATACCCGTAATGGGGTATAGCTTTAAAGCGTGTGAATGCGTCTCGCCCCAGCTGGGCGTGATACCCGCTGTTGAAAGGTGCCACATGGAAGAGTAACTCTTCGGACCTATAGTTCTCCGGCGTGCCGAATACCACGTCGAGTTTGATTTTCCCCGAGCATCTTGCTTCCCGACTGGGTATAATGCCTCGAAAGGTTGTATGACTCTGCTCAATGCGACTCATGTCCATTTGCATTTTATTGAGCGTGTCCTCATAGATGAGGTTCAGTCTGCTGCCACCGTCCATTAACACTTTAGTGAGCCGAAAACCATCCACGATTGGGTTTAGCACCAAGGCGGCTGGTGCCCGTACTGAGCGGGACCTTGGTTCGTCGTCGGCATGGAAAGTAATCAACGTATCGTTCCAAGGGTTTACTGCTGCTACTTGGCAGACTTCGGCGAAGTCGCGGAGCGCCCTTTTGCGCTGATTATTCGATGAGAAGGTCTCGAAGACCGTGAATACTTTGAGATCGTCGTCCTCCGAAGAGTACTTCTCTGGGTAGTGTTGGTGAGGATACCCTCGCCGCTCTTGGCCACTTGCCGGAGTATCCAACATGCCAGTAGGCTATGCGTCGGTTCGGTATTCGATGTCATTTGTATTTGACAGGGCCTATCGAGTCATTCCTCGAAAACAGTTCTATGTCTCGTAAGTGGCTTAATTTTCTTGTCCGCGGGATGATGGTCAGGTGCCCCGCGAGGGTGCATCTTTTTTGTTCGTCCGGGAGATGGCTTAAGGGCCTGCGTGTTGGAAATATGCCCTAGAGGCAATAATAAATGGTTATTATTATATTTCTTTGTTCATGATAATCGTCTATTATTCATGCTATAATTGTATTGTCCGGAAATTGTAATACATGTGTGAATGCATAGACCACAACGTGTCCCTAGTAAGCCTCTAGTTGACTAGCTCGTTGATCAACAGATAGTCATGGTTTCCTGACTATGGACATTGGATGTCATTGATAACGGGATCACATCATTAGGAGAATGATGTGATGGACAAGACCCAATCCTAAGCATAGCATAAAAGATAGTGTAGTTTCGTTTGCTAGAGCTTTTCCAATGTCAAGTATCTTTTCCTTAGACCATGAGATCGTGCAACTCCCGGATACCGTAGGAGTGCTTTGGGTGTGCCAAACGTCACAACGTAACTGGGTGACTATAAAGGTGCACTACGGGTATCTCCGAAAGTGTCTGTTGGGTTGGCACGGATCGAGACTGGGATTTGTCACTCCGTGTGACGGAGAGGTATCTCTGGGCCCACTCGGTAATGCATCATCATAATGAGCTCAATGTGACTAAGGCGTTAGTCACGGGATCATGCATTACGGTACGAGTAAAGAGACTTGCCGGTAACGATATTGAACAAGGTATTGGGATACCGACGATCGAATCTCGGGCAAGTAACATACCGATTGACAAAGGGAATTGCATACGGGATTGATTGAATCCTCGACACCGTGGTTCATCCGATGAGATCATCGTGGAACATGTGGGAGCCAACATGGGTATCCAGATCCCGCTGTTGGTTATTGACCGAAGAGGCGTCTCGGTCATGTCTGCATGTCTCCCGAACCCGTAGGGTCTACACACTTAAGGTTCGGTGACGCTAGGGTTGTAGAGATATATGTATGCGGAAACCCGAAAGTTGTTCGGAGTCCCGGATGAGATCCCGGACGTCACGAGAGGTTCCGGAATGGTCCGGAGGTGAAGAATTATATATAGGAAGTCCAGTTTCGGCCACCGGGAAAGTTTCGGGGGTTACCGGTATTGTACCGGGACCACCGGAAGGGTCCCGGGGGTCCACCGGGTGGGGCCACCTATCCCGGAGGACCCCGTGGGCTGAAAGTGGAAGGGAACCATCCCCTAGTGGGCTGGGCGCCCCCCCATGGGCCTCCCCCCATGCGCCTAGGGTTGGGAACCCTAGGGTGGGGGGGTTCCCCCTTGCCTTGGGGGGCAAGGCAACCCTTTCCCCCCCTTGGCCGCCGCCCCCCTTGGAGATCTGATCTCCCAAGGGCTGGCGCCCCCCCAGGGGTCCTATAAATAGTGGGGGGAGGGAGGGCAGCAACACACAGCCTTGGGCGCCTCCCTCCTCCCCTGCAACACCTCTCTCTCTCTCGCAGAAGCTCGATGAAGCCCTGCCAGAGACCCGCTACATCCACCACCACGCCGTCGTGCTGTTTGATCTCCATCAACCTCTCCTTCCCCCTTGCTGGATCAAGAAGGAGGAGACGTCGCTGCACCGTACGTGTGTTGAACGCGGAGGTGCCGTCCGTTCGGCACTCGGTCATCGGTGATTTGGATCACGGCGAGTACGACTCCATCATCCACGTTCATTGGAACGCTTCCGCTCGCGATCTACAAGGGTATGTAGATGCACTCCTTTCCCCTCGTTGCTAGTATACTCCATAGATGCATCTTGGTGAGCGTAGGAAAATTTTAAATTATGCTACAATTCCCAACAGTGGTATCAGAGCCAGGCCTATGCGTAGTTACTATGCACGAGTAGAACACAAAGCAGTTGTGGGCGTTGAGTTTGCCAATTCTTCTTGCCGCTACTAGTCGTTTCTTGTTTCGGCGGCATTGTAGGATGAAGCGGCCCGGACCGACCTTACACGTACGCTTACGTGAGACAGGTTCCACCGATTAACATGCACTAGTTGCATAAGGTGGCTAGCGGGTGTCTGTCTCTCCTACTTTAGTCAGAACGGATTCGATGAAAAGGGTCCTTATGAAGGGTAAATAGAAATTGGCAAATCACGTTGTGGTCATACGTAGGTAAGAAAACGTTCTTGCTAGAAACCTACAAACCACGTAAAAACTTGCAACAACAATTAGAGGACGTCTAACTTGTTTTTGCAGCAAGTGCTATGTGATGTGATATGGCCAGAAGATGTGATGAATGATATATGTGATGTATGAGATTGATCATATTCTTGTAATAGGAGTCACGACTTGCATGTCGATGAGTATGACAACCGGCAGGAGCCATAGGAGTTGTCTTTATTATTTTGCATGACCTGCGTGTCATTGAATAACGCCATGTAAATTACTTTACTTTGTTGCTAAACGCGTTAGCCATAGAAGTAGAAGTAATCGTTGGCGTGACGACTTCATGAAGACACAATGATGGAGATCATGGTGTCATGCCGGTAACGAAGATGATCATGGTGCCCCGAAGATGGAGATCAAAGGAGCATAATGATATTGGCCATATCATGTCACTATTTGATTGCATGTGATGATTATCATGTTTTTTGCATCTTATTTGCTTAGAACGACGGTAGTAAGTAAGATGATCCCTTATAATAATTTCAAGAAAGTGTTCATCCTAACTGTGCACCGTTGCGAAGGTTCGTTGTTTCGAAGCACCACGTGATGATCGGGTGTGATAGATTGTAACATTCGAATACAACGGGTGTTGACGAGCCTAGCATGTACAGACATGGCCTCGGAACACACGCAATACACTTAGGTTGACTTGACGAGCCTAGCATGTACAGACATGGCCTCGGAACACGGAGGACCGAAAGGTCGAGCATGAGTCGTATAGAAGATACGATCAACATGGAGATGTTCACCGATTTTGACTAGTTCGTCTCACGTGATGATCGGACACGGCCTAGTTAAACTCGGATCGTGTTTCACTTAGATGACGAGAGGGATGTCTATCTGAGTGGGAATTCATTATATAATTCGATTATATGAACTTAATTATCATGAACTTAGTCTAAAATCTTTACACTATGTATTGTAGATCAAATGGCTAACGTTGTCCTCAATTTCAACGCGTTCCTAGAGAAAACCAAGCTGAAAGATGATGGCAGCAACTATACGGACTGGGTCCGGAACCTGAGGATCATCCTCATAGTAGCCAAGAAAGATTATGTCTTAGAAGCACCGCTAGGTGAAGCACCAATCCCTGAGAACCAAGACGTTATGAACGCTTGGCAATCACGTGCTGATGATTACTCCCTCGTTCAGTGCGGCATGCTTTACAGCTTAGAACCGGGTCTCCAAAAGCGTTTTGAGAAACATGGAGCATATGAGATGTTCGAGGAGCTGAAATTGGTTTTCCAAGCTCATGCCCGGGTCGAGAGATATGAAGTCTCCGACAAGTTCTTTAGCTGTAAAATGGAGGAAAATAGTTCTGTAAGTGAGAACATACTCAGAATGTCTGGGTTGCACAACCGCTTGACTCAGCAGGGAGTTAATCTCCCGGATGACGCGGTCATTGACAGAATCCTTCAGTCGCTTCCACCAAGCTTCAAGAGCTTTGTGATGAACTACAATATGCAGGGGATGGAGAAGACCATTCCTGAGGTATATTCGATGCTGAAATCAGCAGAGGTGGAAATCAGAAAAGAACATCAAGTGTTGATGGTGAATAAAACCACTAAGTTCAAGAAGGGCAAGGGTAAGAAGAACTTCAAGAAGGACGGCAAGGGAGTTGCCGCGCCCGGTAAACCAGTTACTGGGAAGAAGTCAAAGAATGGATCCAAGCCTGAAACTGAGTGCTTTTATTGCAAGGGAAGTGGTCACTGGAAGCGGAACTGCCCCAAATACTTAGCGGAGAAGAAGGCCGGCAACACCAAAGGTATATGTGATATACATGTAATTGATGTGTACCTTACCAGTACTCGTAGTAGCTCCTGGGTATTTGATACCGGTGCGGTTGCTCATATTTGTAACTCAAAACAGGAA
This sequence comes from Aegilops tauschii subsp. strangulata, assembly GCF_002575655.3. Classification (NCBI taxonomy): domain Eukaryota; kingdom Viridiplantae; phylum Streptophyta; class Magnoliopsida; order Poales; family Poaceae; genus Aegilops; species Aegilops tauschii. The sequence goes on along the minus strand of NC_053037.3, from coordinate 498,101,641 downwards.
CTACGGAATAAACGGAGACTGGCAAAGGACGAGGTGACGATGCGCGTCGGGAATGGTTCCAAGGTCGATGTGATCGCCGTCGGCACGCTACCTCTGCATCTACCCACGGGATTAGTTTTAAACCTCAATAATTGTTATTTAGTGCCAGCTTTGAGCATGAACATTGTATCTGGATCTCGTTTAATTCGAGATGGCTACTCATTTAAATCCGAGAATAATGGTTGTTCTATTTATTTGAGAGATATGTTTTATGGTCATGCCCCGCTGGTCAATGGTTTATTTTTGATGAATCTCGAACGTGATGTTACACATGTTCATAGTGTGAATACCAAAAGATGTAAAGTTGATAACGATAGTCCCACATACTTGTGGCACTGCCACCTTGGTCACATTGGTGTCAAGCGCATGAAGAAGCTCCATGCAGATGGACTTTTGGAGTCTCTTGATTACGAATCATTTGACACGTGCGAACCATGCCTCATGGGTAAGATGACCAAGACTCCGTTCTCCAGAACAATGGAGCGAGCAACCAACTTATTGGAAATCATACATACCGATGTGTGCGGTCCAATGAGTGTTGAGGCTCGCGGAGGATATCGTTATGTTCTCACTCGCACTGATGATTTAAGTAGATATGGGTATGTCTACCTAATGAAACACAAGTCTGAAACCTTTGAAAAGTTCAAGGAATTTCAGAGTGAAGTCGAGAATCAACGTGACAGGAAAATAAAATTCTTACGATCAGATCGTGGTGGAGAATATTTAAGTCACGAATTTGGTACACACTTAAGGAAATGTGGAATAGTTTCACAACTCACGCCGCCTGGAACACCTCAGAGAAATGGTGTGTCCGAACGTCATAATCGCACTCTATTGGATATGGTGCGATCTATGATGTCTCTTACCGATTTACCGCTCTCATTTTGGGGCTATGCTTTAGAGACTGCCGCATTCACTTTAAATAGGGCTCCGTCGAAATCTGTTGAGACGACACCGTATGAATTATGGTTTGGGAAGAAACCTAAGCTGTCATTTCTAAAAGTTTGGGGATGCGATGCTTATGTCAAGAAACTTCAACCTGAAAAGCTCGAACCCAAATCGGAAAAATGCGTCTTCATAGGATACCCTAAGGAAACCATTGGGTATACCTTCTACCTCAGATCCGAAGGCAAGATCTTCGTTGCCAAGAACGGGTCCTTTCTGGAGAAGGAGTTTCTCTCGAAAGAATTGAGTGGGAGGAAAGTGGAACTTGATGAGGTGATAGTCACCCCTTCCGAACCGGAAAGTAGGGCAGCGCGGGAAAATGTTCCTGTGGTGCCTACACCGACTGGGGAGGAAGTTAATGATGATGATCGTGAAGCTTCAGATCAAGTTACTGAACTTCGTAGGTCCACAAGGACACGTTCCGCACCAGAGTGGTACGGCAACCCTGTCCTGGAAATCATGTTGTTAGACAACGGTGAACCATCGAACTATGAAGAAGCGATGGCGGGCCCGGATTCCGACAAATGGCTAGAAGCCATGAAATCCGAGATAGAATCCATGTATGAAAACAAAGTATGGACTTTGACTGACTTGCCCGATGAGCGGCGAGCCATAGAAAACAAATGGATCTTTAAGAAGAAGACGGACGCGGATGGTAATGTGACCATCTACAAAGCTCGACTTGTCGCTAAGGGTTATCGACAAGTTCAAGGGGTTGACTACGATGAGACTTTCTCACCCGTAGCGAAGCCGAAGTCCGTCCGAATCATGTTAGCAATTGCCGCATACTATGATTATAAGATATGGCAGATGGACGTCAAAACGGCATTCCTTAACGGCTTCCTTAAGGAAGAGTTGTATATGATGCAGCCGGAAGGTTTTGTCGATCCTAAGAATGCTAACAAAGTATGCAAGCTCCAACGCTCAATCTATGGGCTGGTGCAAGCATCTCGGAGTTGGAACATTCGCTTTGATGAGATGATCAAAGCGTTTGGGTTTACACAGACTTATGGAGAAGCCTGTGTTTACAAGAAAGTGAGTGGGAGCTCTGTAGCATTTCTCATATTATATGTGGATGACATACTATTGATGGGAAATGATATAGAATTCTTGGAAAGTATTAAGGCCTATTTGAATAAGTGTTTTTCAATGAAGGACCTTGGAGAAGCTGCTTATATATTAGGCATCAAGATCTATAGAGATAGATCAAGACGCCTCATTGGTCTTTCACAGAGTACATACCTTGACAAGATATTGAAGAAGTTCAGTATGGATCAGTCCAAGAAGGGGTTCTTGCCTGTATTGCAAGGTGTGCAATTGAGCACGGCTCAATGCCCGACCACGGCAGAAGATATAGAAGAGATGAGTGTCATCCCCTATGCCTCGGCCATAGGGTCTATTATGTATGCCATGCTGTGTACCAGACCTGATGTAAACCTTGCCGTAAGTTTGGTAGGAAGGTACCAAAGTAATCCCGGCAAGGAACACTGGACAGCGGTCAAGAATATCCTGAAGTACCTGAAGAGGACTAAGGATATGTTTCTCGTTTATGGAGGTGACGAAGAGCTCGTCGTAAAGGGTTACGTCGATGCTAGCTTCGACACAGATCTGGATGACTCGAAGTCACAAACCAGATACGTGTATATTTTGAATGGAGGAGCAGTAAGCTGGTGCAGTTGCAAGCAAAGCATCGTGGCGGGATCTACATGTGAAGCGGAGTACATGGCAGCCTCGGAGGCAGCACAGGAAGCAGTCTGGATGAAGGAGTTCATTACCGACCTAGGGGTGATTCCCAATGCGTCGGGCCCGATGACTCTCTTCTGTGACAACACTGGAGCTATTGCCCTTGCGAAGGAGCCCAGGTTTCACAAGAAGACCAGGCATATCAAGCGTCGCTTCAACTCCATTCGTGAAAGTGTTCAAAATGGAGACATAGATATTTGTAAAGTACACACGGACCTGAATGTAGCAGATCCGTTGACTAAACCTCTCCCTAGGGCAAAACATGATCAACACCAGGACGCAATGGGTGTTCGATTCATCACAATGTAACTAGATTATTGACTCTAGTGCAAGTGGGAGACTGTTGGAAATATGCCCTAGAGGCAATAATAAATGGTTATTATTATATTTCTTTGTTCATGATAATCGTCTATTATTCATGCTATAATTGTATTGTCCGGAAATCGTAATACATGTGTGAATGCATAGACCACAACGTGTCCCTAGTAAGCCTCTAGTTGACTAGCTCGTTGATCAACAGATAGTCATGGTTTCCTGACTATGGACATTGGATGTCATTGATAACGGGATCACATCATTAGGAGAATGATGTGATGGACAAGACCCAATCCTAAGCATAGCATAAAAGATCGTGTAGTTTCGTTTGCTAGAGCTTTTCCAATGTCAAGTATCTTTTCCTTAGACCATGAGATCGTGCAACTCCCGGATACCGTAGGAGTGCTTTGGGTGTGCCAAACGTCACAACGTAACTGGGTGACTATAAAGGTGCACTACAGGTATCTCCGAAAGTGTCTGTTGGGTTGGCACGGATCGAGACTGGGATTTGTCACTCCGTGTGACGGAGAGGTATCTCTGGGCCCACTCGGTAATGCATCATCATAATGAGCTCAATGTGACTAAGGCGTTAGTCACGGGATCATGCATTACGGTACGAGTAAAGAGACTTGCCGGTAACGAGATTGAACAAGGTATTGGGATACCGACGATCGAATCTCGGGCAAGTAACATACCGATTGACAAAGGGAATTGCATACGGGATTGATTGAATCCTCGACACCGTGGTTCATCCGATGAGATCATCGTGGAGCATGTGGGAGCCAACATGGGTATCCAGATCTCGCTGTTGGTTATTGACCGGAGAGGCGTCTCGGTCATGTCTGCATGTCTCCCGAACCCGTAGGGTCTACACACTTAAGGTTCGGTGACGCTAGGGTTGTAGAGATATATGTATGCGGAAACCCGAAAGTTGTTCGGAGTCCCGGATGAGATCCCGGACGTCACGAGAGGTTCCGGAATGGTCCGGAGGTGAAGAATTATATATAGGAAGTCCAGTTTCGGCCACCGGGAAAGTTTCGGGGGTTACCGGTATTGTACCGGGACCACCGGAAGGGTCCCGGGGGTCCACCGGGTGGGGCCACCTATCCCGGAGGACCCCGTGGGCTGAAAGTGGAAGGGAACCAGCCCCTAGTGGGCTGGGCGCCCCCCCATGGGCCTCCCCCCATGCGCCTAGGGTTGGGAACCCTAGGGTGGGGGGGTTCCCCCTTGCCTTGGGGGGCAAGGCAACCCTTTCCCCCTTGGCCGCCGCCCCCCTTGGAGATCTGATCTCCCAAGGGCTGGCGCCCCCCCCCCAGGGGTCCTATAAATAGTGGGGGAGGGAGGGCAGCAACACACAGCCTTGGGCGCCTCCCTCCTCCCCTGCAACACCTCTCTCTCTCTCTCGCAGAAGCTCGACGAAGCCCTGCCAGAGACCCGCTACATCCACCACCACGCCGTCGTGCTGCTGGATCTCCATCAACCTCTCCTTCCCCCTTGCTGGATCAAGAAGGAGGAGACGTCGCTGCACCGTACGTGTGTTGAACGCGGAGGTGCCGTCCGTTCGGCACTCGGTCATCGGTGATTTGGATCACGGCGAGTACGACTCCGTCATCCACGTTCATTGGAACGCTTCCGCTCGCGATCTACAAGGGTATGTAGATGCACTCCTTTCCCCTCGTTGCTAGTATACTCCATAGATGCATCTTGGTGAGCGTAGGAAAATTTTAAATTATGCTACGATTCCCAACACTGCGGTTCCCAGCGGGTTGTCTTAGTTTTCCAAGCGCTTTCCATTGCGCAGTACTTATGTACTATGTGTGCCAAATCTGCAAAGTGCAGTACGCGATGGCGGTTGAGGGCATTAAGGATTCCCTCGTCCGTACAGTTGTTGCCGAATACGGAAATCATGTCGTCGTCGCATCAATCTTCGATCTTGTTTTTAGCAAGGAGGAATCTAGCCCAAAAGTGATGGACCGTTTCCTGAGGCTGCTGCCGCACATACATTAGATCGCATATGTCCGGGGGACCGGAATTGCTTGGGGAATATTTTCTGTGGTGGGTGGGCAGGCTTAAATTCGCGTCCTGACCCACTGTGTAATCCGGGGTTTGATGAATTTCCGAGGTCACCAGCTCGGGCTCCGGAGTGTTTGGTGAGTTTTCAGACTTAACGTCCGGTCCTATGTTCGGAGAACAGGGAGTGTCCTCCCGGAGACGGGTATCCGGCCCTCCGGGCTCCGAAATCCGAACATAGTTCATTCTCAATGTAGGAGAAGAGTTATTGTTGGCCTGTTCCTCCACAACCGCTACTAGATGGGTGATTGGTGGAGATTTGATTTCTCTCTGATCGGGTTTAAGCCCAATTCGATCATAGTCAGTTGCGACTCCCAAGGTGGCGATGCGATCTAGCAGCTCGTTCAAAGATGCTACATCTGCCGGATCCATCTTGTCGGAGTATTCGGGGCCGATGCGGAGATGATTTTTGGCGACTTGGGGGCCACCTTTGGCTTAAAGGCCGAACAGGCGCCCATGGTGAAGCTGCCAAGCCGAAGGGTCTTGTTGGGGAACGTAGTAATTTCAACAAATTTCCTACGCACACGCAAGATCATGGTGATGCATAGCAACGAGAGGGGAGAGTGTTGTCCACGTACCCTCGTAGACCGACAGCGGAAGCGTTATCACAACGCGGTTGATGCAGTCGTACGTCTTCACGATCCGACCGATCAAGCACCGAACGCACGGCACCTCCGAAGTTCTACACACGTTCAGCTCGATGACGTCCCTCGAACTCCGATCCAGCCGAGTGTTGAGGGAGAGTTTCGTCAGCATGACGGCGTGGTGACGATGATGATGTTCCACCGACGCAGGGCTTCGCCTAAGCTCCGCAACGGTATTATCGAGGTGTAATATGGTGGAGGGGGGCACCGCACACGGCTAAGAGATCTCAAGGATCAATTGTTGTGTCTCTGGGGTGCCCCCCTGCCCCCGTATATAAAGGAGCAAGGGGGAGGCAACCGGCCAAGGGGAGAGGCGCGCCATAGGGGGGAGTCCTACTCCCACCGGGAGTAGGACTCCTCCTTTCCTTGTGGGAGTAGGAGAAGGGAAGGGGGAAGGAGAAAGAAGGAAGGGTGCGCCCCCCCTTCCCTAGTCCAATTCGGACCAGACCATGGGGAGGGGTGCGGCCACCTTTTGAGGCCTTTCTCTCCTTTCCCGTATGGCCCATTAAGGCCCAATACGAATTCCCGTAACTCTCCGGTACTCCGAAAAATACCCGAATCACTCGGAACCTTTCCGAAGTCCGAATATAGTCATCCAATATATCGAGTTTTACGTCTCGACCATTTCGAGACTCCTCGTCATATCCCCGATCTCATCCGGGACTCCGAACTCCTTCGGTACATCAAAACTCAATAAAACTATCATCGTAACGTTAAGCGTGCGGACCCTACGGGTTCGAGAACTATGTAGACATGACCGAGACACGTCTCCGGTCAATAACCAATAGCGGGACCTAGATGCCCATATTGGCTCCCACATATTCTACGAAGATCTTTATCGGTCAGACCGCATAACAACATACGTTGTTCCCTTTGTCACCGGTATGTTACTTGCCTGAGATTTGATCGTCGGTATCTCGATACCTAGTTCAATCTCGTTACCGGCAAGTCTCTTTACTCGTTCCGTAACACATCATCCCGCAACTAACTCATTAGTCACAATGCTTGCAAGGCTTATAGTGATGTGCATTACCGAGTGGGCCCAGAGATACCTCTCCGACAATTGGAGTGACAAATCCTAATCTCGAAATACGCCAACCCAACAAGTACCTTTGGAGACACCTGTAGAGCACCTTTATAATCACCCATTTACGTTGTGACGTTTGGTAGCACACAAAGTGTTCCTCCGGTAAACGGGAGTTGCATAATCTCATAGTCATAGGAACATGTATAAGTCATGAAGAAAGCAAATAGCAACATACTAAACGATCGGGTGCTAAGCTAACGGAATGGGTCAAGTCAATCACGTCATTCTCCTAATGAGGTGATCTCGTTAATCAAATGACAACTCATGTCTATGGCTAGGAAACATAACCATCTTTGATTAACGAGCTAGTCAAGTAGAGGCATACTAGTGACACTCTGTTTGTCTATGTATTCACACATGTATTATGTTTCCGGTTAATACAATTCTAGCATGAATAATGAACATTTATCATGATATAAGGAAATATATAATACTTTATTATTGCCTCTAGGGCATATTTCCTTCAGGTCTGCCCTGAAACTAGGGCTCCTCCAGAAGTGATGCTGTCGTTGATGACAAGGCGGCCCATCAATCCCTCTATCGATGACACAGAGGAACTCTCAATGAAAGCACCAATGTCGGTGTCAAAACCGGCAGATCTCGGGTAGGGGGCCCCGAATCTCTCGATGGAGGTAATACCTAATTTCCTGCTTGACTGACTTTGATGAGTATAGGGCTTACAAGAGTTGATCTACCTCGAGATCGTAATGGCTCAACCCTAGATGTCTAGCTTGTATGATTATGATTGCCTCTACGGACTAAACCCTCCGATTTATATAGACACGGGAGGAGGCTAGGGTTGTACAAAGTCGGTTTACAGAGAAAGGAATCTTCATATCCGAACGCCAAGCTTGCCTTCCATGCCAAGGGGAGTCCCATCCGGACACGGGGGAACGCCTTCCATATCGTATCTTCACGGCCCATGGGTCTAGCCCATGTCACATAGCCCGGACGCCCGAGGACCCCCTAATCCAGGACTCCCTTACCCCCCCCCCCCCCCAAAATATCCAAAAAAGCACATCCTTTGTGAAATCAAACTCCCACATTGAACAAGCAAAGGTGAGCCCATAGTGCAGAGCAAAACCACAACAAATGATGCACTCGTAGAATGCCCATCTTGGGTGGTTAGCACTAGCCGAAACTAGTACTTCATCACCTAGCCGCAATCGGGGTACTTGATCAGAGGGAGGAGCTGACCAGAGCTTTTGGATGGCTAGCGACGGACATCTTTGACCAAGAGAAGAGGTGCCTGCGTTGGACCCGACCGTTGGAAAGTTCGTCCCCCCCCCCCCCCCCCCCGAGCTTGTATTCCTCAACATGAGAAAAAGAAGGCGCAGAACAATGTCATGCCAGAGAAGAAAACCAAAACAACAACATCTTTAGCGGCCTCCCCGGCAGAGGGCCGTAGGGATCAACAAGCGCTATGTGTTGGAACTGTCCCCCCCCCCCATCTACTAGAGCAACTATGCTGGAGTACTGGCTGGGATGACTTTCAAAATATCCGTCTTCAAGATGATGTTTGGAACACCACTTCATGTTCTGGTGAAAACTTATGTTCCGGCCTTTATTGGTCGGGATCAACAACGACGAACTTGCGTCGTTACCTTGTTGAAGGTGTTGTCTTTGTTGTTTGATGTATTGGCCTTAAGTGGTTGGTTTGGGCAACTAGGATGAAAATCCATGTCCTGGCACTCACTGGCCGGACGTAGCGACGATGACACGAAGGTGTGTACCCCTTTTTGAAGGAGCTGTTGCGAAAGAAGTCAACTTAGTTGTAGGTGTTTTATTCATACTTTCTTGTAATAGCTCAGTTGTGTTTAATAATTTAATAACAACGTGTGTGCATCATCATGATGCAGAGGCCGGGGTCTCAACCTCCTTTTTGAAAGAAAAAAAATATGTTGGAACTGTCAAGGCATCAGCACGATCTCGATAGTGAAAGAATTGTCCACTCTTATGCAACGTTATGCCCCTACGTACCATACTATCTGTAGTTGAGACACAGGTACACAAATCTAAATAATAGGGAGTAGTACGTTCATGTTTGAAAAAGCAAAAGTTGTACTACATCTATTACACAAATCTAAACATCTAATGACTATGATTCCATGAAAGAATGTTACATATGTGTGCCTTATATTGTAGTTGTAGCTTTGAGAGCACTAGACACTTTTAGCCTAATCATGTTTGGTGAGGCAGATGCAATTCAAGATTAAAAACCGAACATACATACACGAATATAAAAAGCAGGGGCGATATGCAAAAGCACGCACGCATGCACGCCAAAGTGCTCAGTGTATCTGTAGAGGACTGATCCTGATCAAAAGCGTGCAGTGCCGGCATCCCCGAACGGGTGGATATAGAACAAACTTCTCCGGCTCTTAGCACGTGGTAAGCACAGAAGATAGTGTATAATCGGCGACATGATCCAAGATATGCATGCATAAATATCTCTTGCTTTCTCGCACGCCATTGAATTGAATCTCCTAGAAAAGAAAGAAGGAAAAACGCCGATGAAGGTAGGGTTCTAGCTAGCTAGCTAGGCAGGCCGGCATGGCTGACCGGCAGCTGCGGTGGAGGCCGAGTGACATCGATCGGCTTGTATCGAGCTGCTAGCCAGTTGCGTAACCATTGGATGTTAAACCAAAAGCTAGATTCCTCCTACTCTGAGGCGTGCTGAACGACCATTCAAGACCCAGGAAGGAAGATCAGTTGATGTTGATCACCATGACTCGGTGGGGCGGAAAGTCTCCAATATTCTCATAAGAGCAAGTGTGTGGGAACTAGGAACCGGGAATGTGTACGTAGAGGATCGATGCGTGCGTACATCATGTGCCTTCTGTCCCGTATTTTCCACTAGAATTTCAGACCGGGGACCTCGAGCAGCCGAGGTCATTTTCTAGCTAGCTACACACACGAATCGTGGTGGAGTACAACATTCCTAGCAGAGGCCATACCGTGATCCGATTGCCAACAGTTCCTGTCCGTTGCTTTTCCTCAAAAGTTTTCACAAGTCAGAAGCAAGCAAGCGCCTCTCCTATGGCAGCTGCTAGTTACCATCAGTTTCGAATCGGGGGAAACGGGGGGTGCGTGCGGTTAGGGTCCGGGTGCACTTCAGCACTTGCGTACGTGCCCACCCCTTTCGAGCTGGGTGAATCTCAGCCGCCCATCCGATCCAACAGGACCCCGGCGCACCCAGCTCGCGCGTGCCGGGAATCCCCGCGCTCGTGGCCTTCGCATGGCGCTGGTGGGCGCGCACGGGCGTGCCACGCCTCGCGTATAAAAGGCAGGACATAAATTCGTACTATTACAAGGCAGGACGTAAAATCTCGTGAAATTTGAAGAACGGGGATAAATTTTGATAATAACGAATTGTAATTCGGCAGGAAGCTACGGCGTCTGCCCTAAATTTGGACCAAATAACAAAACAAAGATATCCTGAGAAAGGAGAGGTGCCTTTCGGCAAAAATCCGGTCATAAATGCTGTTCATCGATCTGGGCACTGCTCGCTCGCGATCAGCCGGACACGTCTCGCCTTGCACGCGACGCCTGGCGGTGGCAGGGCACGACCGTCTCCATCGATCGATCCATCAGTCCCGCCTACATAAAGCGGCGAGCTGACATACACCATGCATCACCGGAGCCTGCTCGCCTACGCCTACGCACACTCGGAGGACAGCGCCGCCGCCATGGCGGACGCCGTTGCTGGCGCCGTCGACTACCGCGGCCGGCCCGCCTCCCGCGCCGCCACCGGCGGCTGGAAGTCCTCGGTGTTCGTCATGGGTACGTACGCGCGCGCGCGCGCCGATCTCTCTCTTGTGCTAGCACGTGCGGTGACCGCCGAGCCTATTCGGTGCTCGAGTTCTGACCGGTAGGTTTGTTTCGTTTCGTGTTGCTGTTTTGTTCGCGCATGCAGCAATGGAGATCGCCGAGCGGTTCGCGTACAAGGGCGTGGCGGCGAACCTCATCACGTACCTCACGGGGCCGCTGGGCCAGCCCATGGCGCGCGCCGCGGCGTCCATCGACGCCTGGAAGGGCGTCTCCCAGATGCTGCCGCTGCCGGTGGCCTGCGTCGCCGACGCCTGGCTCGGCCGCTACCGGGCCATCGTCCTCGCCTCCATCCTCTTCGTCGTGGTAAGTCAGTCGCGACTCCCGACTCCAATCCAGCCACAAGAGTCCATGACAAGTAGTTAGGCTGGATGAATCGTCGGATAGTAGGATTGATCTCCAACTCTGTCTGACTCTTGCGTTCGATTCAATCCAGAGCATGGGCACGCTGTCGCTGTCGTCGGCGTTCCACATCTTCCGCTCCGGCGGCCACGTGGCCGTCTTCTACGTCGCGCTCTACCTGGTGGCGCTGGGCGAGGGCGCGCACAAGCCCTGCGCGCAGGCGTTCGCGGCCGACCAGTTCGACGAGAAGGACCCCAAGGAGAACGTGGCGCGTAGCTCCTTCTTCAACTGGTGGTACTTCGGCATGTGCGCCGGCACCGCCGTCACCACCATGGTCTCGAGCTACGTCCAGGACAACGTCGGCTGGGGCCTCGGCTTCGGCATCCCCTGCATCGTCATCCTCGTCTCCCTCGCCGTCTTCCTCATTGGCACTCCCTCCTACCGCTACTACACCACCAAGGAGCCCAGCCCCGTCGCCCGCGTCGGCAAGGCGCTCCTGGTGCTCATCAAGAGCTGGAGATCAAAGCACCGCACCAAGTATGTACGCTTATCCATGGTTGAATCTAACTTTGATCATGTGCATCCTCTGACGTGATGACCGTTGGTGCAGTCCGGCGAGCGGCAAGGTGGAGGCCAAGAACTCCGACGAGGACCTGGTGGAGGAGGTGAGGAGCGTCTTCCGCCTGCTGCCCATCTGGGCGTCCTGCATAATCTACGCCATCATCTTCTCCCAGACCTCCACCTTCTTCACCAAGCAGGCGGCCACGCTGGACCGCCGGATCGGCCCCAAGTTCAAGGTGCCGCCGGCGGCGCTGCAGACCTTCATCAGCGTCAGCATAGTGGCCTTCATCCCGGTGTACGACCGCCTCTTCGTGCCGCTCGCGCGCCGCTACACGGGGCGGCCCACGGGCATCACCATGCTGCAGCGGGTCGGCGCCGGCCTCTCCCTCTCCCTCGTCGCCGTCGTGCTCTCGGCGCTCGTGGAGATGAGGCGGCTCGGCGTCGCCAGGGACGCCGGCCTGGTGGACGCCCCCAAGGCGCACCTGCCCATGACGCTCTGGTGGATGGTGCCGCAGTACGTCCTCATCGGCGTCTCCGACGTGTTCGCCATGATCGGCCTCCAGGAGTTCTTCTACGACCAGGTGCCCGACGCCGTGCGCAGCCTCGGCCTCGCGCTCTTCCTCAGCATCTTCGGGGTGGGCCACCTCCTCAGCAGCTTCCTCATCTCCGTCATCGACAGGGCCACGGCGAAGCGCGGCGCCAGCTGGTTCTCCAACAACCTCAACCGCGCGCACCTCGACTACTTCTACTGGCTGCTCGCCGGACTCTGCGTCCTCGAGCTCGTCGCATTCTTCTTCTTCTCGCGAGCCTATGTGTACAAGAAGAAGAGCGACGATGGCGATTACAGGGGAGGTGATGCAGATGCTGATGCTACATTGGTGTAACTTATTAATTCTGGTTAGTACTACGCCAGAGAGGTGTAGCAAGTGCAAAAAATTTCAAAACAAGTACAGTACAAAAATTTCAGATTGTTATAGAGTGCGCTCGCGGTAGACTGTCATAAATTTTGGGGTTCAAATTTTCTCCAGTCGTATTTAGACTGACAATATTGTGCAGCAAGTCTTCGTCCGAAGAGAAATCTGAATTTCATTAAAAAAATCGAAGGGTTTGTCTAGGACTCAGTCGACTTAGACTTCCTCTGGGCTTACTTAACGTGTATGAGGCTTTCTTTTTGTCTTTTTTTTTCTTGTCTTATTAGGTGGGCTGCTTTTGTCCTTTGTTTTGTTCTCTCAAATCGCTTGTTTTGTGTTGGGCTTCTTTTTTTCTTGCTTGTACGTGGGCAGCCTCCTATTGTTTTATGTTCTCTCGTTTTCTTTTAGATTGGTTTTTTTTCTTTGTTTGTATTTGGGCTGTCAAAATATATGGGTGTCTGTGTCAACTCTCCCAGCCGATTGCACTGTGGTGTGTCTCAAACAAACATAATGCATATAAAAAGTGTAGTTGTTTAAAAAAGTGTAGTGTGTTTGTATTTCTTTGAGCACATATTTTTGACACAAAAAGGAAGAAAAATAAATTAAGAAACAATGTGTGGCCCATGTGTGCGCAAAATCGAGTGGCATTATTTTTTAGATAAATATCCAAAACATCACTAATTTAGAAAAGAAACAATAACACAAATCCAAAACGCAAAAATAAATAGAAGAAAAAACAGAAACTACAAAACCAAAAATGAAAAATTGAAAATAAATTTCACATACCGGGACACCCAAGCTCCTAGGCCCCCGCCCTGCCCGCACCCTAGTTATGCCCAGCTGCTAGTGTCGCTTGCAGTTGCTTGCAAGCTATAACATATGTTGTTGCACACGGGGCGCTGTAAAATTGGGTGGCACGTTTGAAAGAAAAAATACCACTATTTAGAAAAGCTAAAAGACCTACAAGAATAAAAGTAGAAATAAAAGCAGAAAAATAGAAATAGTGGTAGACATGCAACCGCGATAGGGGCGACACTTGCATTTGCGGCCTATTGTCCCCTCCTCTAATAAAAAATGCCGCTAAGTTGGAGTTGCGTTGAATACATGTAGTTGAAGTCGGATCGATACTTGTAGTTGTTTGCCTAATGTAGACATGCAACTGCTACCCCTCCCCTGGACAAAACACCAGTGAGTTGAAGTTGCAATTGCGAGAGGCACTTGTAGCTGGGGGTGGGGGTAACGCTTGCAGTTCCATGGCTAGAGTCGGACATCCATCTACCCCACTCCTACCACGTTGCTACCGCCTCCTGCAAAACAAAGCCCTAGTTGCAACCATGTTGGAAGATATGCAGTTGCAGTCGGGGGACGACACATGTAGTTGCATGACTAGTGTGGGACATGCAACTGACCCTTCTCCTCGCAGTCCCTCAGACAACACAAAAGCCCAATTGCAACCAAGATAGAAGACATGCAGCCGCGCCACTATGGTTGGACATGCAACTGCCCCCGCCTCATCGGTCCCTTCGACAAAGCGAAAAGCCTAGTTGCAACCAAGTTAGAAGACATGCGATTGCATGAATAGTGTAGGACATGCAACTGGCCCCCTTCTCTTCCTGCTGCCCCCTCCGACAAAGTAGAGCCCCCTAGTTGCAAACATGTTGTAAGACATGCAGTTGCATGAGTATAATTAGACATGCAACTGACCTCATCTCCTTGCCCACGCGACCCGACAAAACAAATCCCCAGTTGCAACCATTTTGGAAGGCATGTAGTTGCGTGACTATAATTGAACATGGAATTAGCCCCGCTCTCTTCTCGCCGCCCCCTTTGACAAAACAAAGGCCCCCAATTGGGAACTATGTTGGAAAGACATGTAGTTGCGTGACTAGTGTGAGACATGCAACCGTCCCCTCTCCTCGTCGGTCCCTCCGACAAAACAAAAAGCCCAGTTGCAAGTAGGTTAGAAGGCATGCAGTTGCAATCATGTTGGAAGACATGCAGTTGCAGTCGGGGCACGACACCTGTAGTTACATGACTAGTGTGGGACATGCAACTGACCCTTCTCCTCGCAGTCCCTCCGAGAAGACAAAAGCCCGATTGCAACCAAGATAGAAGACATGCAGCCACGTCACTATGGTTGGACATGCAACTGGCCCCCTCCTCATCGGTCCCTTCGACAAAGCGAAAAGCCTAGTTGCAACCAAGTTAGAAGACATGCGATTGCATGACTAGTGTGGGACATGCAACTGGCCCCCCTCTCTTCCCGCAAGCCCAATTGCTACCATGTTGGAAGACTTGCAGTTGCAAGCAGGGGTGATGGTTGCAGTTGCATGACTACAGTTGGACATGCAATTGGGCCCCTCTCTCCGTTCTCGTCGCACCCTCCAACAAAAACAAAAGCCCAGTTGCGCCCATGTTGGAAGACTTGCAGTTGTAGGTGGTGGTGAAGGTTTGTAGTTGCATGACTACAATTGGACATGTAACTGGTCCCCTCTTTCCCCGTAGCCCCTCTGACAAAAACAAGGCCCCAGCTACAACCATGTTGGACCCCTCCCCCCTTATCCCTGATGCGCCCCCCGACAAAACAAAAAAGACCAGTTGTATCTATGACTAAAATGCCGCCCCCGACAAAAAAATGCATAGTTACAACCATATTGAAAAGTCATGCAGTAGGAGTTGGCTGCGATGGTTGCAATTGCATGACTAGTGTAGACATGCAACTACCGCACCCCCTTCTCACCGCCGTCCTCATCGAACAAAACAAAAGCCCAGTTGCGACCATGTTGGAGAAGACAAACAGACAACTGTAGAAAGTGTTATCCAATTGTTTTAAATTTAGATTGAACATGGATCCTACATGGGTTGAACATGAACATCAACCCATGAATTCTACAAAAACTGCATTCTACATGCGTCATAATGGCTAAAAAAATAAGGATCAGAAAATGACAAAAAATACAATAAAAAATAAACAAAGGTTGCGGAATTGCCCCTTCGTTTTTGAACTCCTTCAAGACATACATGCTGATGCCGCTTCCCCTGCTCTCGCGGAAACAAGGGCTCAGACAAACTCTGCAAGCCATCTCCTGTGCACATAAAAAAGGCACCAAACATAAAATTTGTGCTAGAGAGACATACATATTCAACTAATGATTTTAGCGAGAAACTTGCATGCTTAAAAAAAGGATTTCAAGATAATGATGATTTATCATATCCATCGACAGCTGGTGAGCAAAAATATATTTACATTGGGTTGTAGAGAAAAAAAGAAGAATATATTAAAAACATACCACTACTAGTGATGCATTCAGTAATCTTTATCTTGATTCCATACAAAAAAAAGATATTGAACATGGTACTGATTCATAGGTTTCGGCAAAAAAAAAACTGAAAAAACATGCTACTGCTAGAAACTTAGTTTCAGTAATCATTCTCTTTGATTCCAGACAAAAGAGAGATTTGGACATGCTATTGATTAATAGGCATTCTCTTTGATTCCAGAAAAAAAAGAGATTTGAACATGCTATAGACTAATAGTGTTTCAGCCAAAAAATCTGACAAACAAATAAATTTGCCCACTCCTTGTTTACCGAGAAAATATTAAAAAAACATGCTACTGATTAAATAGGGTTCCTTCAAAAATCTGAAAAACAAATAAACATGCCCATTCCATTCCACAAACATGCTACTGATTTCCCAGTAATTATCTCTCTTGTTTCCAGTGATTAATAGGATTTCAGCAAAATCTAAAATAAAATAAAACAATAGACCGAGGCACTCCATTCCACAAACAAAAGATAATCCTCAACCATGCTACTGATTCACAAACATGCTACTAATTTGAGGGGCTTTGGGTTTGGGTTCAGTAAGAGATATGAGGGGGTTTGGGTTTAGTAATAATCCTCAAACATGCAAAAAGTTTGAAGGAAAAATCATACAAAAAAGAGGACACACTACATTCCACTGCTTGACTAGAAAAAGGGGATCAATTCTATGCTTCAAGCTACTACTCTGGACTTGATCCAAAACAAAACATGGAACCCAAAATCCCCTCAGATCTACCTCATCTCGCTAACAAACAAGACAAACAAAATACGAAGCATTGACATTTTGTTAGTTAAAATATACGGTCAAATTTTGACACAAAATATGAAGAGGACCAATAAACCAAGACGGAGGTAGTAGCACACATGCATCCGTTCTCTCCTCGGTAAAACACCTCATAGTTGCGGTGTCGTTGTAGACATGCAGCTGCACTTAGGTACGACACTTGCAATTTGCATGCCTAGTGACATGGAACTGCCCTCTCCCCACCGACATACACTACAAATCTGTAGTCGGGGATGACATTTGCAGTTACATGAAGAGTTGCAGTTAGGTGCGACAATTGCAGTTGGTCGATGACTAATATTTTTGGAAAGAATAAATAAGTTGCGCACACGGATGACATGCTTACAATTGTGTGTGAATGATGTGCGACTCCATACTATCGAACCGTGCCCATAACAGTACTTTTTTTAAGAAAAATAAATAAATTGAACAAGGAGAATAGACATGTAATTGTGCTTGATCAATGTAGATGTATGTGCAACAAGGTGGCAATATTTTTGCAATAATAAGAATAATAAAAACAAAAAATGAAAACAAAAAACAAAAAAGGGAACAAATTTAAAACCGGAAAAAATAATATAGCAAAACGATAGTAAAAAACAGAAAAAATTCGTACCAAAAACAGTATGTACTATTTAGGCATGGCGGCTGGGTACGTTAAAGTTCAGCGACATGCATCGGCCGCGAAAAGGAAAACACTCACACTAAAAAAACAAAATAAAAATGAGAAAACAAACAAGCCTTTGAGGCCCGATGACCAGATAAGCCCATACAATGAATTAAACGATGGCTACAAGGGCGAAGCCCACGTGCGTGCATGCGATTCAAAGGAAGCAGTCCGAGAGAAAGACAGAAATCGCACCTAGCGACTAAACACCATCGACTGAGACTTGACTAAAACTCAGTCGAGTGAGTTTTAGCAGTCCCCAAAATCGAAAGGGGTCTTTTCTTAACTGAACCTTAATGAATCATTCGACTTGTGTTTTGCCTGACAATATTAAGCACCCAAGAGAACACTGAAACACATTAAAAAAAACTCGGAAGGGGTCTTTTCTTAACCCAACATGAATGAATCATCCGTCCTTTATTTAATCTGACAATATCGTGCATCCCAAAGAACTATGAATCTCATAAAAATAAAAAACTCGGAAGAGATCTTTTCCTAACTGAACCTGGATGGATCATTCGACATTTTTTAGCCTGATAATATTGTGTATCCAAGAGAACACTGAATCTCATAAAAAGAAAAACTGCGAAGGGATCTTTTCAAACCTGAATGAATCATTTGACTTTTCTTTAGTCTGACAATATTATGCATCCAAGAGAACTCTGAATCTAAAAAAAAAGGAACTTGGAAGGGATCTGCCCTTAACTGAACCCTGAATGAATCAGCCCAGCAAGGGACACGTTGTAGAGCGGTTTTGCATCCGTTTTCTTCCTCTCTTTTTTAACTTTTCTCCTTTTTCTTTTCTTCTTTGTTTTACTTTGTTTCTTTCTCAGTTTTTCCTCGGTTTTATTTGTTTCTTTATCAGTTTTCATTGTTCTTGTCAATACATGTCTATGGTGTCACTGGATTTTCGTCCCACAGTGGGCTGCTCGATGACGAGTGCTCGCGGTGGGTTTCCCAGTGGTGCTTTGAACTCGCTCTCCCCTTTCTAGCCTCCTTAAGTTAGTTGGTCTTCTTGAAGTATGGTGGTACTGAACTATGTGTTTTTCCGTTATGATAAGTAATGGAAAGGGGTTGTGCCCGGTTCAAAAAAAACATGTCTATTTTATTCATATATATTGTGCATTTTTCATATATAACAGGATTTTTTTATACACGTGTAAATTTTCAAACACATAACTAATTTAAAAAATATATGTATTGTTGCTTAATTTTTTTCATGCACATTTTACATTTTTTGCATACATAAGGAACATTCTTTCATGCATATTTAATATTTTACAAATATATGTTCTACTTGTTTTTCGTACATATTAAACATTTTTAACCATATGATGAAAAGACCCATAGATTGGAACCTTAGATTTTTTTTAACCATAAAATATTTATATTTTTCCTTATTTCAGCTTATTTCATGTTTATAGTCTGATTATTTACTTTTCCATTTTCTATTTTTTCCTTCTTATTTTTCACTTTTGTTTTGTTTCTTTTTCTCTGTTCGCTTTTCAAGTATTCAAGCTTTTTTTAATGAGATACATGAACACTTTTTTGAGCATGTGGATATTTTTCTAAGGTTCATATATTCAAGATATGTCTCTGCGTACAATACTTCAAAAATAATTTAGAGACCGGAGGAGGAACATTCGTAGATCAATCATGCAGAAGGGTCTGAACTGGAATCGAACGAGTCACAAAAAAAAAAAGAACGAGTAAAGAGATCCAGACAAAGTTGTGGTAGTGTTTGGAGAGATTTGGGAGAACGAAGAAGAAGAAAGGAGGAAGAATTACCTCCTGCCCCGGCCTCTTGGGTGGCGTGGTACTTAGATCTTCCTGTGCTCCAATAGTAGTGTAGTCGCATGCGTTGCGTGACCCCGTTGTCCTGAGATCGGCGTTCTGCGAAGGCTACCTCATCACCTTGCATCATTCGGCCGTATAGCTTGTTTGGCTGTTGCTTTATATATATAACGAGGACAAGGCCTACTAATACACTCACTGCAAAAGGAAGATACAACTACTAGTACGTGATGCAAGCAACAACTTTGTTAACGTTTTCATAAGCCGGCAGGAGTGTGCTTTCACTTAACACATCCCCTAAGGCCACCTAGCACATTGTACGCAGCATTCCCTTCCCTTCACTGACGGGAAGGAATGGACTCTGGCGTGCTCCTGCCTCCGGGTGAGCCGTCGACCACCAGCAAACCCGGCGGATGGCCAGCAGCACTCTTCCTGATAGGTACGGTACGCCTCCATCTGAATTCAACTCTCAAGCAGTCAAGTTCCACTGACCACGGCTAGCTGTTCCCCCGCGCCATGGCCATGGCCCTGCAGCGGTGGAGTTCGTGGAGCGCGTCGGGTTCTACGGCGTGCAGGGCAACCTGATCACGTACCTCACCGGCCCGCTGGGTCTGTCCACCGCGGCGGCCGCGGCCGGGGTGAACGCCTGGGCCGGGACGGCGTCGATGCTGCCGCTTCTCGGCGCGCTGGCCGCCGACTCCTGGATTGGCCGGTACCGGGCCATCGTGGCCGCCGGCGTGCTCTACCTCGTGGTTGGTGAACCCGCTCTCAATTCTTGACGTTTTGTGTGTCTTTTAGCTCCCTCCACGATCGTCCATTTGCCGTCTGTTTCATTTCTGAAATATTATAGGATGGAATGGTAGGTTTAGCATCGTTTTCTTAATTTCCAGTGCGTGTGACATCACTGCTACGTCGCTTTATGCGCGAACATGATGTTAATCATTTGTGTTGTCGAATGGATCTTTACACAAGGGATTTAGGATCACGGTGGCATCTTTATATGACGAAATTGGATCTGTTCCTAAAATCTTAGGCCTAAAATGACAAAAACATACGCTTGTCCTGAAATCGACATGGTCTGAACCTAGTTATTCAGTTCATTACAGTTCAGTGAATAATTGTACATACCAACAGCTCAATATAGCAGAAATTATGTTGTGGACAGAGCTTCGGGATGCTGACGGTGTCATCCATGGTACCACCACGTCAACCTCAACCAGCGGCATCGCCGCCGGCGTCCCCTCCCCGCGCGGCGTTCTTCTACGCCACGATCTACGTGGTGGCGCTGGCGCAGGGCTTCCACAAGCCCAATGCGCAGGCCCTCGGCGCGGACCAATTCCCCCGGAGCTCCCCCGACAGCATCGCGTCCCGTAGCTCTTTCTTCAACTGGCTCCACTTCTCCATGTCGTGGGGCTTCATTGTCGCCGTCGTCGCGCTGAGCTACGTGCAGGACAACGTCGGCTGGGCCGCCGGGTTCGGCGCGTCCTGGGCGATGATGCTCGTGTCCCTGTCCATGTTCTTGCTTGGCACGGGCACGTACCGTATCGCAGAGCAGCCACGCGACCGCCGTGCTCTCGCACGGCTCACGGAAAAGTTGGCAGCCACGGCGCGTACATGGACTGACAGGGTCTTCCGTCGCAGCGCCGCCATGGACGATGAATGGTAAGTTCGATGCCCACTTATGCTGCCACGCTGGAGATGTCATTACTGTGATTAACCTACGCTTATGCCAGTGCAGTTTACTGAGGCCAAAAGAGCAGGAAGGCAAGGGGGTCATGGTGAAGCTGCTTCCGATATGGATGACCAGCGTCGTGTATGCAATGGTGATCGTGCAGGTGTCCACTCTGTTCACCAAGCAGGGCAGCACCATGGACCGGCGCATCGGCGCGACCACAGGCCTAGTCGTGCCTCCGGCGGCGCTACAGAGCTTCGTCGGCCTCGCCATCATCGCCTCCGTCCCCATCTACGACCGCGCCTTCGTGCCCCTCGCGAGGCGCGTGACCAAGCATCCCTCCGGGATCACCATGCTCCAGCGCATTGGCGCCGGCATGGCCATCGCGTCCGTCGCCATGGCCGTCGCGGCGCTCGTGGAGGCGGCGCGCCTCCGCGCGGCGAGGGACGCCGGCCTGGTCGACAGTCCGGGGGTGACGGTGCCGATGAGCCTGTGGTGGATGGTGCCGCAGTACGTGCTGCTCGGCCTCGCCAACGTGTTCACCATGGTGGGCCTGGAGGAGTTCTTCTACGACCAGGTGCCCGACGCGCTCCGGAGCGTCGGGCTCGCGCTCTGCATGAGCATCATGGGCGTGGGGAACTACGCCAGCGGCGTGCTCGTGTCGGCGGTCGACTGGGCGACGATGCGCACGGGGGAGAGCTGGTTCTCGGACAACCTCAACCGTGCGCACCTCGACTACTTCTACTGGGCTCTGGCCGGGGTCGCCGCGCTGGAGGTGCTCGTTTTCTTGTATTTTTCCACGAGATACGTCTACACTAACAAACGCGAGCTTGTAATGTAGAAATGCATCTCGGCCCGGAAGAAACAACCGATCTGCATCTCATACTTCACTTCACGGAACATTTCTTGATCTGTACTGCATTCTAATAGGGCAGCGATCTGCGCCGGCGCACGGGCTCAACTGTTGGGCCGGTCGAGCCCCAGCCGTCCGATGCGGTTAGTGTGAACCGTCAGATCTGCGCGCGAGTCTGTACCGAACGAACCGTTGCAGCAAAAAAGAACATGTTTGTTGCAACCGTGCTACGACCCGCCACAACGAGGAAAACAGGGGAGCTGGATCCCCCCTCCTCCCCCCTCCCCCCGTCTGCCCGTCCCCGACCCGCGGCGGCCGGACCCGCCGTTTTTTTGGTTCCCCGCGACCGAATCATCTCGAGGAGGGGCTCCCCCATCTATCAAGCGGCCTTGGACTTGCTTCAACCATGTCTTACATCCGTAATGACCTCCTCGCCGCCATGGATTTGGGTCGAGCTCCGCTGCCGTTCATGGCCGAAGTCCCCTGAGGCGGCAAGACCCTGGTGGTAGTGGACCGGTGCTGCAACGGTACTACAACCCTGGTGTGGTCTTCCAAGATGCAGCATGGCATGGCCGGGATGAAATTGATTTGGTATGAATTCCAATTGCAAACCCTAGATCCTTTCGTTCACAATAAAATGTTGCAACCTTTGATTTCAATTGATGGGCATGAGATTAAAAAAGAGATGCTGTCAACATACTTGTGTTTGATTTTTGTGTAGTATTTCTGATATGTTGTCAATTAATGCTAGTAAGATGTTTTTTCCTGCTGTCTGCTAGTAAAATGTTACAAGTATGTGTTGCACTTGCTACATACTACTTGCTGAATGTTACATGCTACGTCCTAAAATGCTGTATGCAGGAATTGTTTTGGAATTGTGATTGACATGCTGCGTCCACTTTTTTTGTTCGCGCTTTTTGCATGTTTTTTCACGCAGCAAAATAAAAATTGACTTGGACGTGATTTTGTTGCAGAATGTTGCTGTCGAGCCATCAATTTTCCCTGATGATGATCTGCAAAATGTTGCACACCAAGAAGAAGTGGATGGCATTGATCTAAATGATACTCCGGGAACTGACAGTGATGATTCCTTGCAGCTGAACACGGATGGTGCAGCTCCAAATCATGGAAATGCCCATGTGGCCAGTGACAATGCCAATAGAAATGTTGCAACACTTGTTGGGGGAAATGGGCAGGAGAGCTATATTCTGCTCTATGCAGTCCGTATCCACCTGCGCACGGGAAGCCCCTGCCCCTCCGGCCGCCATGGCGGCCGCGGTGGTCAGTCAGCGGCGGCGGCCGTTGTCACAACCTAGCATATGTGCGAGAACAAAAAAAATCCCGTAGTTCGTGGAGGAACAAAAAATCCTAATTCCAATCCCAAATCCCTAGCCACCAGAAGCATCAAATCCTCCACCCCGCCCCCACCCTCGGCCCGTGGGAACACCACCCTGCTCCCTCCATCGACCCGTGGGAACACCACCCCGTCCCCATCTGCGCCGACGCCGGCGGCGGCCCACGGGAACACAAACGACAACCCCGGCACCATAACCCTAATGCCAATGGGGGAGGGGGAGACAACAACCAAAGGTAGAGCACGAGGGGAGAGTTACCATCCGCCGGGGGGGGGGGGGGGGGGAGGAGGGGGCGCATAGATCGCCGGAGAATCAAGATCCGTCCTGGGCCGCCGCCGCCGCTCCTCATCTCCAGGCACCAACGACCTCGTCGCCAAACACAGCCGCCCTGCCTCCTCGCACCGAAATGCCTTCCCCGTGCGGTTGCAGCAAAAACTGGGAAAGGAATAGTAAAAAATATATGGGTCTGGTAACACGTGACGCACACAGCGTCTTTGGATAAAAAAGATCCAACGCGCGGAGCGCGACCGGCGCAACGGTTCGGCCGGCGTCCCGGCCACAAACATTTCCCTTCTAATAATAATAATACAAAAATAGTTACTGATTTGATTTAGACAGGCCCATCTTAATCACGCGAGCCACATGGTACTAATAAATATACGTACTACCACCGTGGGCAGCTGTCTACTCCGGCCAGGTACGCCCCGCAGACGGGACAAACTGTATAGATCACGCACCGGCGCACCTCCGGCCGGTAGCCAAGGCGCGAAGCAATGGAGGAGTCAGGCGGGCCCCTCTCACGTTCAGGCGCACGTCGCAACGGCCGCGGCGGCTGGGGCGCCGCGCTCTTCATCGTCGGTAATCTCGCCGGCCATTCACCGCGTTGACTTGCCATGGATGATGTATGAAGTCTGAACTGCCATGTCTGCTCCGTACGTGCAGTCGTCGGCTTCTTGGAGCGCATCGGGTTCATGGGCGTGGGGGGCAACCTGATCACGTACCTGACCGGCCCGCTGGGCATGTCCACCGCGGCCGCCGCCGCCGGCGTGAACGCCTGGTCCGGGACCGTGCTGGTGCTGCCACTCGTGGGCGCGCTCGCCGCCGACTCGCGCCTCGGGCGGTACCGGGCGGTCCTACTCGCCGGCGTGCTCTACCTGCTGGTCAGTGCTAGCACAAACTCCGCTCCCTTCTCTGTTCCAAGCATCATATTCATATCCACGACGTGCCTTGATTCCATTGTCATTGCGCGGTAGGTAGTCGTGTGGTGGAGGTGGCTATGATTCACTCTTGCCGTAGAATTTCGCGCGACGAATTGATTCTGGCAAGGTCTACTTCAATCGCCGTCACGAAATTGATTCACTGTCGCCTCATACAATGGTACAACAACAACAACAACAAAATTCTGAATCGACGCTCTCATTGAGATTCCAGAATCCAGACCTGGGCAATTGGAAGGGGACGGACAGATCAGCAGCCATCCATGTGATGAGTCTGAACTAGGAAAGTAATCAAGCCGTGCAGTTTAAGTTATAGTAGTCCCTCCATTTTAAAATGTAGTGCGCCCGCTCTTTTCGAGATTCAAGTTTAATCGTAAATTTAACCAACGAGACCAAGAGTGGCGGAAGCAAAAATTATATCACTGAATATATCACTGAATTCGTATTTTTTAAAAGCATGGGCACATTACATTTTGAAATAAAGGAAGTAACACGCAATACGCGCACACACGGAGCGCGCGCACACACACTGGTTCACGGGTATGACAACAACATCAGTTGGACGTCCCAGTCCACTCCCACGAGTACCAGCGCAAACAGTGCGATGTCGAGATGGCCCCATCTGTGAATCACCCAAGTTCGTAGTGGCCGGAGGCGTGGGGGTGGTGGAGATTTCATTTTTTTGGTCACCAGGGTGGCGAACGGCGGGTTCCGGCGACCCGGAATTGGAGGAGGTATCACATAGAAAAAAGGAGAAAGATTTTTTTAAGGAGAGACATATGCGGTCACTTAAAAATGAGAGAGTTGAGCTGGGTTTTGAACAATTTTTTTTAACCACGGTACAAAAGCAAGCGTGCATATATACACGCATAAACTCACCCGTATAAGCACGCATACATATACGCTATCTTATGAGCATTTTCAATAGACTGAGCTGCATATCATCTTAAAATTTTGAAAAGTTAACCATTGTTCTTTGAGGATTATGCTACACGGTTAACTCCTTAAAATACTCTTTTTGAACAGTTAAAAGTTTTTAGGGATTGGCTAGAGATGTTTTGCTTTTGACTTTTAAGTTGTTGCAGTTTGCACACTCGTTTGTAACGTTTTCGCGTGCATATTTGACATCGCGTTTACTAATGTTGATGTCTGATGATGAGCAGAGCCTGGGAATGCTGACGGTCTCATCCATGCTGCAAACGCGACAACTTCGTCCCGCCGACTGCCATGACACAACCACCACCTGCTCGCCGCCGCCCTCGACGTCATCATCACCTGCTCAGCTCGGCTTCTTCTACACCGCGCTCTACCTGCTAGCGCTGGCGCAAGGCTTCCACAAGCCGTGCTCGGAGGCCCTGGGCGCGGACCAGTTCGATTCCAGCGCGGGCGCGTCCCGGAGCTCCTACTTCAACTGGTTCCACTTCTCCATCTCGTGGGGCTACGCCATTGCGGCGACCGCGGTCACCTACGTCGAAGAGAACGTCGGCTGGACGGTAGGGTTCGCCGTGTGCTGGGCAATCATGGTGGTGTACCTCGCTGTCTTCTTGCTTGGCAAGCGGACGTACCAGGTAGAGCATCCCATGGACGGCAGTTCCTTTGGGCGGCTCGCCGAGAAGCTCGTCTTTTCTCGACCTGATGCCACCATTGACACCCAACGGTGAGCGCCTGGGAGTGCAAATTGACCTGTTGACTGGCAGATGGCATCACAGTGAGTAATGGCGGTTGTGTCTACTTGTGCAGGCTTTTGGAGACAAATCAGGACGGGTTCCTCGTTAAGCTGCTTCCTATCTGGTTGTCAAGCTTAGTGTTTGCCGCGTGCATCTCGCAGATCACCACCCTGTTCACCAAGCAGGGCAGCACGATGGACCGGCGCCTAGGCGGGGCCACGGGCCTCGTCCTGCCGCCTGCGGCGCTGCAGTGCTGCATCAGCTTCACATTCATCGCCCTGGTCCCTGTCTATGACCGCGCCATTGTACCCTTCGTGAGGCACCTCACCGGTCACCCCCGGGGCATCACCATGCTCCAGCGCATCGGCGCCGGGATGGTCACGTCGTGCATCACCATGGCCGTCGCGGCGCTCGTGGAAGCCAAGCGCCTCCGCGTTGCCAAGGACGCGGGCCTGCTCGACCGGCCGGACGTGGCGGTGCCGATGAGCCTATGCTGGCTGGTACCGCAGTACGTCCTTATCGGCCTCGCGGAGGTGTTCAGCTACATCGGATTGGAGGAGTTCTTCTACGACCAGGTGCCGGACGCGCTCCGCAGCGTGGGGCTGGCGCTTTGTCTGAGCATCTTCGGCGTGGGGAGCTACGCCAGCGGCATGCTCGTGTGGGCGATCGACTGGGCCACGACGAGGGGCGGGGGAGAGAGCTGGTTCTCCGACAACCTCAACCGTGCGCACCTCGATTACTTCTATTGGATCCTGGCTGGCCTCGGCACTTTAGAGGTGGTCGTGTTCTTGTACTTTGCAAAACAATATGCCTACCGACACAAACCTGAGTAATGATCCGTACGTCCTCCATCAGTTTCACGAGTATTTGGCATTTTCCCACCGACGCCTAATAGCATGTACCCTTCGTTAGGCGTTGTTTAAAAAAAAATACTCAATTACACTAGTGGGGTAAACGGTTACTTTGGTATTAAAAGTTGCGGTATACATAGTGGGCTAAACAGTTAATTTGATGTTAAAAATTGCGGTATAAATCAAAGTGGTAAAACTTGGCTCGGATGTGCACATACTTTGCTTACTGTGTTTGTATACAGAAAATCTGCACTGACTAGGCATGTGAGGCCGGCTGTCAGCCACGGGACACGGAGAAGGGCCGTGTGGCCTGATTTTTTCGACAAACTCCTTGGATTTTCTTCTTCCTCACAAAAGCCCTTGTGGATGTGGCATTTTTTTTACCAATGACTAACACTGAAGGTATACTCCACCCTTCTGTTGGAATGACTTGTATAGATAACTTTTGGAGGCTTGCAAAATTCATAATTCATAAAAAAAATCATTTTTAAAAATTCAGAAAGAAATACAGATATATATGGAAGCATAATGCACATGTGTGTAAATTTTCAGAACAAATACATTATAATGTGGGCTGTGAAAAAAAACCAAGGGCTTTTCAACACATGATACATTACGTCTTCGAAGTCCATGATTTTTTTGTACATGTCACATTTTAAGGTATTTCATCTTGAATTGCAAACACATATACATTTCATCCTTGTATACTTGCATATTTTAATCAGTTTTTCTTTAACATAAAAGGTTTGATTTTTATTTTATTTTCCAAAAAAATTGGCTTCATGGAGTCCAGTCACCAGAACGCCCCACTGGATAACTAGGCTATACGTATTGAACGAGGACGCATGTCGAGCTTAAATGGGTTACAGATGGTGCGACCCATTTTGCACACACTATTTTTTAAGATATTTGTAAAACATTAATGAAAATTATGTCCGTGTGTCATAAATGTTATAGATACGGATGACAATTGGTAATAAATATTTTTAAATATACACCCATTTATTTCATAAAATTATTTAGTCAATATGTACATTTAAATGTATATTAAATAAAATTAATGAATAAAAAATATACACTCGTGGCTTATATTTAAGTTATAAAAAATGATGCATACAAACATGTACTAAATATTTATGAATATTTGTACACATGCGTTATATTAAAAAAAGATAATTTAAATATTAGACAAGATTGAATATTCATGTCAACGATTAAATCTTAAATTATGAATATTTTTAAATATAATAATATTGAAATATACAAATGTGCATATAATTATTGAAATGATTGTATAATTAAATAATATTTTGAATTGTATTATATACATATTTAAAATTTTCAAACATTTTCATAATTCAAAAAATATCAAAATACATAAATATTTTTAAATATACACCCCAGGGCCGGGATCTGTTGAGGACAGGCAGCAGCGAAAAGAGAGGATGGGGCACCCCACACCACCCCCGCCGGTAAGGATCAGATCCGTTGAGCCAAAAGGGCGGACGCCACCTTCCACGTAAGATCTTGCTCTTGGCCCTTAATCATTTCCTGTTTGTGATTTGTCGAAATCGAATTGTTTTGTCTGTGGACGGTGATTCGTAGCTACATTTCAGTCCGATTTCTCGCGGCAAGGTTCCAGGTCACATCACGCCATGATATATTTTATGGTATTCAGTTTTAGAATTTGTCCGTCGAAGTCATCAAACGTGATCCATGTATCGGTCCGCAGGTCGGTCCGGATACGATTCCTCCAGTAAACCAAAGACAAACGCGGGTAGGCTTCCTAGAGTCCGGACCAATTCCATGCCCGCTTCTGACCGACCCAGCCCATCAAAAAACCCGTCACCGCCCCTCCCACACTTTTCTTTCGATGCACGTGCTGCTTACTGCACCGCATTCATGCTGACCCAGAGCACGCGGAGGCCGGCATTGATGCCACGATGCGACCGGAGAGAGAGAGGGCGGTGCTGACCGACGTGACCTCTCGGCAGCCGCCGCTTCAATACGGACGCAGGTTCCCGAGGAACCAACTCCGGCCGCTGCGCCGCATTGAAGCGGACCGCCCCTTCGCTTGGGCCTCGTCGCGGCTATTTAAACCATGCGCCGGAGATGCACCACCCCTTTCCTCGAGCACTGGCCCCCTTTCCTCCCCATCTTCACGCCCGAGCCCCTCCCTCTTCCTCTTCGACACAAGCTCCGGCGATGCTGAAGTCGTGGTGCTCCGCACCCGCAGGCGGAGTAGGCGAAAGCTCCTCCTCCGATGGTTCTTGGCGTCGCGGAAGCGCTCTCCCGGCCCGCCAGCGTCCATGGAGGCCGGCTCCTCCGCCAAGGAGGAGATCGTCATATCCTCCGGTGACGAGGAGGACTAGGCGCCGCCGCAACAGCCGCATGAGCCACCGCAGCAGCCGCCCCGACTCCTCAAGGAGGCCGCTCTGGCGGACGAAGATTTCGTCCGTCAGATCGAGATAATGACGGAGCGGTCGCTCCGTTACATGGGGCCGTCGCCGCCATCGCCAATGTGCGTGAAGGAGGAGCTGCTGTCCCTATTGCGCCACCGCGTCAAGCCCAAGTCGGCATCCACGCTCCTGCCAGTGAAGGAGGAGACGGCCTCGCCCTGCACATCCGCGGCGTCCAGATCGGACGCCGCATGAAGGAGGAGCCAGCCTCGTCCCTGCACCATCGCGGCGTCCAGATCGGATGTCGCGTGAAGGAGGAGTATGCGTTCCCGCCACGCAGTCGGTACAGCCGCATCAATGCGTCGTTCCCGCCGCGCGCGGACATCGCCTCGTTGTCAAGGAGGAGTTGTTGCCCGCGATCAAGAAGGCGCTGGGCCGCCTCCTCCATAATTGAGCTTACGTGAGTTGCCGCTTCCATCCCACTTTGAGGGCGTTTGGTCACTTGTGAGTAGTAGCCGACATACTTGTTTACTTTCCCTTGAATGATCCCCCATCGATGTTGGAGAGATGCCACATTGTGGGTGGTCGCGATAGGATGCGGTTCCACATAATCCTTTTATTCATGGTACTCCTTTCAAATCTTCTCCCAATACGTGTTCGCATTTTGCCCGGTGTCGCATGTTGGATCCATTTTGTGGCCAACCAAGCTTTGACCAACATGATGTCCTCATATCTTGAGACTACCGGACCTCTTACCTTCGCCGTCTTGGTCTTCTTCTACTTCTTGCTCGGATTGAGATCGGATGTTGTCCCAACTTCAAATGCGGTGGTGCCCTCCAATTCGTACTCCATTCCGGTCGGATCTTCATTGTCTTTGATCAAGTTCGACATGTACGCCTCCTACATGATCGTGGTTTGCAAGCATTCATCATGTGCGAAATGAACTAGTGGTTTATGCACAAATATGATCGGACAGGAGCAAAGAAAATGTACTGACTCTTGTTCGGTCATTCCATCGAACATGTCAAGCGCAGCCCGAGTGCCGCTGGTGCCCGTGCTCATCCGCGCCCGAACGAGCTGCGGCGAGTCACATACATCCATTGTCAGGTTGTGCGTCGGTGGAAAAGATGTTCGGAATAGCCTAGCCGGCCGTCGAATCCTCCTTTGTCTCAACTCTCAACGACGTCGGACGGCGTAATCCGCGTCGCCGCTCGGATGGAAAGGGTGTGCGTGCCGGGCGCGGCGGGGGAGACAGCTGCTCGACCATGTCTGAACCTCCCTGCGCCGCCGCCTCCCTCTCTCGCTGTCGCCGCCGCCGTATCTTCCGGGCGACGTTCTCCGCCTTGCAAGACGGAGCCGAGGAAGGGACGGTGACGGATGAGGCAGACTGCGTCTCCGTCGCGGCGGTCGAGGTCGTGCTGGATGACATCTACGACGGCAGGTCGGGGCCGGTGGTGAGGATGGGAGGGGGAGGGTGGCGGACGGCGAGGGCTCTGGCGCGAGAAAGGTTGGAGGGCGGCGGAAGGACGAGGAAGGGTTTAGTGGATTTGGTACAATTTACGGTGGGGTCGGGCTGTCGGGTACGACGTGATGGGCGTGCCTAGACGCCACATGTCCGTCCCATATTTAGGCTAGATATGAGGGGTGCCGATCAGTCCAGGTGTTTGAGGCCCATTTAAGGCGTTTGTCCAGGTCAAAATTTCGCGAACGGATAGAGTATGGGGCGACTTTGAGGTGCGTGTAGTAGATGCTCTAATATAACATACAATCGTTCTTCTACTCATCGATCGAGCCTTCCCACTGCAGGGTTCCCAATCCTTATTGGGACACCGACCATGTTATGGCCTGGAGGCATTTCCGTTTGCCTACACCAGTCTACGTCAGAGTGGATCGTTCAGGGGTGTATCACTCATATCCAGAGCTGCCAGGTCGGCCGTTTCAGAGCTTTCATGCAATTGCAAGTGCTCTCCATACCTATGCTCGTGGCAGTAGCACTGACACGTAATGTTCTGAGCTCTCTCTTTTTCTTTCTCTCTCTCAAAAAAAAAAAAATCTCTTACCTTCTGTGAAGAACGTAACATCTATTAATCGTATGCTCTGTCTGATCTAAAATTAGGTCCAAGGAAACAAAAAAGGAGCGTCTCATACGTGAATCTCTTGAGTGGTCAGATGGCACGAGGAAGGTCGCCACAAGTTCGAAAATAGCTGAGAGGGAAACTGAGAATGTGCAGACTGGTTAAAGCTTTACTGGACAAGAAGCACGACGATGAGGTTCCTTCTCTCTCCATCCCGCTCGCCCTCACTCTGTCGTCCCACTACCAGGATTGCCGTATTTTATTGCTAATGCTTTGTGCATGCAACGTTACTGATCCAACCCACGCTCATTCTAGGGTTTCGAGTATGAACTCAAAGATATTGTGCATTGGCAATCAATCTGCGAAGGTCCCAATGCATGGTACTATCATCTCAATATCAGTATGAAAACTAAAGGAGCTGATGATGATGTGGGCAGTGTCAACCAATTCTTCGCTGAAGTCACACTTGATCAGAGCGATACGCCAGGATATTTTCTCAGCAGTTTCTGCAGAATTGACCCTAACAGCACGGGTAGTGTACACTCTTATCTTAAATTAAGCATTTTTTGGAATACTGATTGAAATTAGCTGTTAGATATAGGTCAGAACATTGCGGCAGGATATTTTCTCAACAATTTCTGCGGGGTTTAACCCTGACGGCAAGGGTAGTATACACTCTTATCTTAATTAAGCAGTTTTGGAATACTGTTTGAAATTAGCTGATAGATATAATTGTGAATGCGTTTCTGGTTTATTGTGGAGCTGTTACTATTGACTGTTTGCCCATTGTGCCATCTTCCACCATACATAACTTTATTTTTGTAATATCGCAATCGAACTGGTTCACGCACAGCCAGTTGTATGTGCTGCAATCAAGCATTTTTTTGCCACTTATTCAGCTATTCTCGTGTATCTGAGCCAGGCTGGTTATCTTGCACTTAAATGATAAATCTCACTCATGTCTTCCTTTAGATGTTCACTGCCATGGTTGTACGAACAATGGAAGTATTCATCTGAAGCACCCCCCTACTCATTTTGATTGCGGGCACACTGATCTCTCCCTTGGTTATGATGCATGTAACGATGAGGTGTGTCGCGATGCCCAAAACAAGGTATGGTAATATATATATATATATATATATATATATATATATATATATATATATATATATATATATACATATATACATATATATACATATATAATAGCTTGTGTTTTAGTATCTTCAGTGTTACTTACCTGTGGTCCATCTTTTGCAGTTGCATATTTGTTTTGCTGCGCCAACGTTAATTATGTGTTTTTTCCTCGGGTGCAGGAAGACGGCGATGAAGAAGAAGAACTGAGAGAAGAGGAGGAAAGGATAAGAGAGTCCTTTGATGTAATGCTGTAAATTGTGTGGTAAAGAACCATTTTGTGGGAAATTGATTGACCGGCTGTTGACTAATTATTTCTTGTGTGTTTATCTTTTGAAGTACCTTGACGATGTGGAATTTATGGAGAAACTCCGCAAGAAACGTGCTGAGCTCTTAGCCTTACATTCCAAAAACCAGGTTTGAGTCCCAATCTCCTTCAATTTGTTAGTAGTTGTATGTTTGTAAAGTTTTTCTGCGGTTCGCTGGTGTTTGTATCTCCTAAAATTTGTTAGCTCTTAGCCAAATCTGTTTGTGTTTGAAACCGGTCTGCTATTTGTTTTTCTTTGCTCTGTTTAGTTGTGCCATGTACAAGATTAGTGGTGCCGTTGCATGTTTTTGTTTAGATGAATCCATATACTCGTTGACCGTGCTGAGAAAAGTAGTGTTGCTGCTGTGATTTCGGAACGTGAACCACTGTGTAATCAAGAACCCTAGTTGGTCTGTAATAGGACTGGAATAGAACATCTCGGTCGACTACCACTCCCTCCGTTCCCAATTAGTTGACGCAGATTTGTACTAAATATGCGTCAACTAATTTGGAACAGAGGGAGTATATTGCGACTATATTTTTCGCCATCAGCTAAGCCTTTGAAATGTCAGTATGTCAATATTCCCCAATTCTCTATCTCTGATGTCTTATGGAGGCATTGCCCGTGTGTGAAAGTGTTGAATATGTGACATTGCTGTAAAGTCATTTAAATATTCAAATTTTGTGTTCTTTACTAGTTCTATCCTTGCTGCCATCTTGTAGGAGGATGAAGAAAGGGCCTGTAAAGACTGAAGAGTGGCGATGTCCCTGCTTATCACATGTTTTCACTTATGTCGGTAATTTGAACTCGGTGAAGCTTGCGAGTAATTGTTGTTTGTGAACTTGTTACCAAGTTAAACACTTTAGCTATTATGACGTGTGATGTCATGTGTGAAGAAGGCTCTGGAAGACGGGTTAACAGCCCAACCCCACGTCTCGGACGAGAAAACAGCGGCACAAACTGTAGAAACATCCAGTTGCAAATGGGGGCCCTCCCCCTCTCGACTCCCCCCTAGCACCGTCTCCCCAGGAGGCTGCCTAGGCGGCGCAAGCCCCTTTTCTCTTCGTCCACTCCCCCCCCCCCCACGCCGCCGCCGGCAGGCGCCCCCGTATCTGGTCGGGGGGGGGGGGGGGGGGGTTGGCGGCGGTGGGACCTCCCATACCCGCGCGCGGTTCCCGTCCTGGGGCAGAGGACGATGGCGTTTCGGCGATCGACGGCGGGCGCGGTGGTGGCGCTGTCTGACGCCCCTAAAATTAATGGTGCACTAAACATCCGCGCAGCATGCATGATCAAGATCAGTGACTCATGGTATAATATAACAACACAACTCTATGACTCAAGTATAAACAAAGAAATAGTATATTAAAAGCCCTCCAACTAGGAATCCAGGAATAAATGCGAGCACCAGGACTTGAACCCTGGTGGGCTGGGGATACCATAATCCCTCTAACCATTCAACCACAGGTTGGTTCGCATCGGCTATGATCCAACCCACGCTCATTCTAGGGTTTCGAGTATGAACTCAAAGATATTGTGCATTGGCAATCAATCTGCGAAGGTCCCAATGCATGGCACTATCATCTCAATATCACTATGAAAACTAAAGGAGCTGATGATGATGTGGGCAGTGTCAATCAATTCTTCGCCGAAGTCACACTTGATCAGAGCGATACGCCAGGATATTTTCTCAGCAGTTTCTGCAGAATTGACCCTAACAGCAAGGGTAGTGTACACTCTTATCTTAAATTAAGCATTTTTTGGAATACTGTTTGAAATTAGCTGTTAGATATAGGTCAGAACATTGCGGCAGGATATTTTCTCAACAATTTCTGTGGGGTTTAACCCTGATGGCAAGGGTAGTACACACTCTTATCTTATTTAAGCAGTTTTGGAATACTATTTGAAATTAGCTAATAGATATAATTGTGAATGCGTTTCTTGTTTATTGTGGAGCTGTTACTGTTGACTGTTTGCCCATTGTGCCATCTTCTACCATACATAGCTTTATGTTTGTAATATCACAATCGAACTGGTTCACACACAGCCAGTTGTATGTGCTGCTGCAATCATGCATTTTTTTGCCACGTATTCAACTATTCTCGTGTATCTGAGCCAGGCTGGTTATCATGTACTTAAATGACAAATCTCACTCGTGTCTTCCTTTAGATGTTCACTGCCATGGTTGTACGAACAATGGAAGTATTCATCTGAAGCACCCCCCTACTCATTTTGATTGCGGCCACACTGATCTCTCCCTTGGTTATGATACATGTACCGACGAGGTGTGTCGCGACGCCCAAAACAAGGTACGGTAATATATATAATAGCTAGTGTTTTAGTATCTTCAGTGTTACTTACCTGTGGTCCATCTTTTGCAGTTGCATATTTGTTTTGCTGCGCCAACGTCAATTATGTGTTTTTTCCTGGGGTGCAGGAAGACGACGATGAAGAAGAAGAACTGAGAGAAGAGGAGGAAAGGATAAGAGAGTCCTTTGATGTAATGCCATAAATTGTGTGGTAAAGAACCATTTTGTGGGAAATTGATTGATCCGTTGACTAATTATTTCTTGTGTGTTTATCTTCTGAAGTACCTTGACGACATCGAATTTATGGAGAAACTCCGCAAGAAACGTACCGAGCTCTTAGCCTTACATTCCAAAATCCAGGTTCGAGTCTCAATCTCCTTAAATTTGTTAGTAGTTGTATGTTGGTCAAGTTTTTGTGCGGCTCACTCGTGTTTGTATCTCCTAAAATTTGTTAGGTCTTAGCCAAATCTGTTTGGTGTTTGAAACTGGTATGCTATTTGTTTTTCTTTGCTCCGTTTAGTTGTGCCATGTACAAGATTAGTGGTGCCGTTGCATGTTTTTGTTTAGATGACTCCATATACTCGTTGACCGTGCTGAGAAAAGTAGTGTTGCTGCTGTGATTTCGGAACGTGAACCATTGTGTAATCAAGAACCCTAGTTGGTCGGTAACAGAACTGGAATAGAACATCACAGTCCAGTATCACTGCCTCCGTTCCAAATTAGTTGATGCAGATTTGTACTAAATATGCGTCAACTAATTTAGAACGGAGGGAGTATATTGTGACTATTTTTTGCCATCACCCAAACCTTTGAAATGTCAGTATGTCAGTCTTCCCCACTTCTATATCTCTGATGTCTTGTGAAGGCACTGCCCGTGTGCGAAACTGTTGAATATGTGACATCGCTGTAAAGTCATTTAAATATTCAAATTTTGTGTTCTTTACTAGTTCTATCATTGCTGCCATCTTGTAGGAAGATGAAGAAACGGCCTGTAAAGACTGAAGAGTGGAGATGTCCCTGCTTATTATCACATGTTTTCATTTATGTCAGTAATTTGAACTCAATGGAGCTTGCGAGTAATTGTTGTTTGTGAACTTGTTACCAAGTTAAACACTTTAGCTATTATGAAGTTTGTGTGCTGTCATGAGTGAAGAAGGCTGGAAGACGGGTTAACAACCTAACCCCACGTCTCGGACGAGAAAACAACAGCACGAACCCTAGAAACATCCAGTTGCAAATGGGGGCCCTCCCCCTCTCGACTCCGCCCTAGCACCGTCTCCCCAGGAGGCGGCCGGGGTGGCGCGAGCCCCTTTTCTCTTCGTCCACCCTCCCCACCCCCACGCCGCCGCCGGTAGGCGCCCCCGGATTTGGTCGGGGTGGTGTTGGTGGTGGCGGGACCTCCCATACCCGCGCGCGGTTCCCCGTCCCAGGGCAGAGGACGGCGGCGGTGAAGCTCGGACGGTGTCGTTCCGGCGACCTAGAGACGGTGGCCGGCGGCGGGCGCGGTGGTGGCGCTGTGTGACACCCCCGAAGACTCGCGGTATAATATCACAACACAACTTTACGTCTCAAATATAAGGCCGCTGCTAGGCGTAAACCGGTTGATGGCAGGGACTTTTAAACCACCTTGCCAGACGTTGATTTCCTTCAATTAGGGCCGCTTGATCTCTGGACCATAACTTCCATCCCAAATACCCATCTCTCCCCAGCGACTCCAGCCAGCCATCAGATATGCACAGCATCTTCGTTTCCAAGGTTGCGGCAGCCCCGTCACCGGTCCTCTCACAGGAAAACGCGACGAGCTAGCTCGCCATGCGCTGGGTTGTAACAGTGACGTTGCTGCGACCATCCTTGAAGCACCGGCAATGCTCCGGCGGGCCGGCAATGCTCCAACACAACACCGGTGATGCTTCGTTGCAGCACCGGTGATGCTCCGACGGCTCGAACGATGCCGCATTGCAGCAACGCGATGCTCCGTCGGATTCGACGATGCTGCATCACAGCACCAGTGACGCTCCGACGGCCCGAACGATGCTCCATTGCAGCAACGCCGATGCCCCGACGGCCCCGACGATGCTCCGTCGCAGCACCGGTGATGCTCGGACGGTCCGAACGATGCTCCATTGCAGGAACGGCGATGCTCCGACGGCCTCGACGATGCTCCATTGCTGGAACGGCGATGCTCCGACGGCCTCGACGATGCTCCCTCGCAGCACCGGTGATGCCCCGACGACCTGAAGACGCTCCATAACAACACCGGTGATGCTCCGCAAAACTCATTGAAGCATGTCTCTTTGCATGTTCGCGAGCATCAATGCCATCATGGCACGCCTCGTTGTTATGGTCGTCGAAGCATTTGCTTTGTCATGGTCGTTGAAGCATTTGCGCAATCGTCAACATCGTCGTGGTCTTCAAAGCATCGCCTCGTTGCTTGGCAGCGGTCGTCAACGCTGTCATGTCATGCCTCTTAGCCCTAGTCGTTGGCATTGTCGTGGCCGTCGAAGTCATCATGGTCATGGAAGCATTGCAATGGCCATTGAAGTACGCCCGTCGTCGTGCCCGTCGAAGCATTTCCGCAGTCGTCAGCATCATCGTGGTCGTCGAAGCATCGCCACGATCATAGAAGCATGCCTCGTTGCATGGCCACGGTCGTCGACGCGGTAATGGCATGTCCCGTTGCCCTAGTCGTTGAAGCATTGTCGTGGCAGTCAAAGTCATCATGATCATGGAAGCATTGCCATTGAAGCGAGCCCGCCGTCGTGGTCGTCGAAGCATCGCCACGACCATTGAAGCATGCCTAGTTGCATCGCCGTGGTCGTCAACGTCGGCATGACATGCCTCGTCGCCCTAGTCATTGAAGCAGTGTCGTGGCTGTCGAAGTCGTCATAGTCATGGAGGTATTGCCACGACCATTGAAGCACGCCCGTTGACACGGTCGTTGAAGCATTGTCGCGGCCGTCAATGGTCGTCGAAGCTGTAAGCGAGTCTAACTACCTCTACATGCCGTTGTAGTCTCTAACAAAATATCCCTAGTCTTTAGCTAGTTAGCTACTCTATAGGGAGGTTGTTAGCCACAATTGAGTCTGCACGTTCGTGCCTTGTAACAGTATATGTACCGACCGCATGATCAATGAACCTCTCGTGTTGCATCCTATTCCTTCTCTCTTACGGAAGCATTGCCACAACAAATTGAAGCACGCCTCACAACCATGGCTTGACCGTCAACGCCGTCGGGACATGCCTTGTCGCCGTGGTCGTGGAAGCGTCGTCGTGGCCATTGCAGCACGCCTCACAAGCAACCTCTTAACATCCATCCAGTGCATGTTGGCGCACGGCTTAGCAGCTTGCCGGAAAGGGAGGCGCTTAGGTAGAGAGAGAGGGAGCGGAGGGGATCCAGTGCGAGGACACCAGGAGATCGATTGGGCCGAGAAGATAAGCAAGAAAATGGGACACGTGGCGCAGGAGGGAGGCGGCTTACGATGCGGGAGAATCAGTCGGATTAAAAGAAACGTTTTTCCAAATATAAACAAAGAAATAGTATATTACAAGCCTTCTAATCAGGAATCCAGAAATAAATGCGCGCATCAGGACTTGAATCCTGATGGGCTGGGAATATCACAGTCTCTCTAACTATCCAATCATAAATTGGTTCGCATTGGCTATGGTGCTGGGAGAGTAGATGGGCGATGGTGCCGTTGCCCTCTAGGGAGTTGTTCGTGGGCCTGCGCCTTTTCTCAGTCTCATCGAGCGGACCAGTTAAAATCCGGACGATGTTCTTTCGGGCTGATTTCACTAACCGGACCGGTCACATTTTTTTGGGCGGGCCTGCCTTCTCCGGCACGGTCCGGTCCGGTCCACGAGCGGGACCCAATCATGATGCTCCGGCGCATCGGCGTCGGCATGGCCATAGCGTCCGTCGCCATGGCTGTGGCGGCGCTAGTGGAAGCCGTGCGCCTCTGCTCGGCCAGGGATGCCGACCTGATCGACCGCCGGCAGGTAGCTGTGCCGCAGTTGGTGCTGATCGATCGGCTTCGCCAACGAGTTCACCATCGTCGGCTTCTAGGAGTTCTCCTACGACTAAGTGCTCGGAGCGTCGGGCTCGCCTGAGCATCGCGGGCGTGAGGAGCTACACCGGCGGCACGCTCGTCTCGGCGGTTGACTGGGCGACGAGGATCACAGGGTGGAGAGCTGGTTCTCGGACAACCTGAACCGGCTTCTGCGGCTTTGGAGGTGCTCGTTTTCCTGTATTTTTCCAAGCGATACGTCTACACCAACAAATGCGAGCTTGTAATGTAGACTCGACGACCGGAGTGCCTGGTAGAAGAAATGCTAGTTTACAATCTGCATCTCGCCCCTGAAAAGTGAGGAGCCAACCGATCTGCATCTCACACTTGATTTCACGGAACATGCCTTGATCCACACTCACAAAGTCACAATAATAGTGGGGTAGTTATTAATTCCATCGATTTGGACAGGCCCCTTCTCCATCACGCGAGCCACGTGGATGGTAGTATATTAATAAAAAATATACCGCCCAGAGCAGCTGTAACCTGCAGGTACACCAGCAGAAGGCACACACTGAATAATAGATCACGCACCGGCACCACCTCCGGCCAGAGCGCCAAGGCGCGAAGCGATGGAGTCAGGCGAGCCACTCCCGCGTCGCGACGGCCGCCGCGGCGGCTGGCGCGCCGCGCTCTTCATCGTCGGTAATCTCGCCGATCATTCCCCGCCGCGCGCTTAATGAGTGTTTAAAAGTCTGAGCTAACCATCTGTGCGCCGTGCGTGCAGCCGTCGGCTTCTTGGAGCGCATCGGGTTCACCGGCGTGGGGGGCAACCTGATCACGTACCTGACCGGCCCGCTGGGCATGTCCACCGCGGCCGCGGCCGCCGGCGTTAACGCGTGGTCCGGGACCGTGCTGGTGCTGCCGCTCGTCGGCGCGCTCGCCGCCGACTCGCGCCTCGGGCGCTACCGCGCCGTCCTGATCGCCGGCGTGCTCTACCTGCTGGTCAGTGCTAGCACAAACTTCGCCCCCTCCCCTGTTCCGACCATGTTTGGAGCATGATCCATCCATGCCGCGCCTTGATTCCCTTGCCATTATTGCGCCGTAGAATCTACTCCGCTACAAATGGTTCTATACTACGAAACCTTTTGGGGTTGGCATCCAGCCACAGCAAAAGGTCTGCTTCAATTGCCGTCGGCGAATTGATGCAGTGTCTTGTCGCCTATCCTTCGTACACGAACGAAAAATGTGTGGACCGACGATCTCGTTGAGGTAACAGAGCGCGGGGTAGCGGGGAAGTAACCAGAAGATGATGGACAGATGAGACACCCATGTCATGCGATGCGTACTGCTGCTAGTGATTCTGATCACATATATCTCTGTGGATGCTATTCTTTTGATCTTGCGTAGAGATTCGTACAAAGTTTTTTTTTCTTATGCACTATGTCACTTGATTGGGACATGGTTAAGTCTCAGTCAATTGAGACCTAACCACACTTTTCCTAGAGAGAGCTACTCCCTCCGTTCCATAATAAAACACTCTTATATTATGGGAAGGAGGGGGTAGTATTCAAGGGGAAATATCCTATGATACCAGGTACAAAAAACCAAATTTACATGTGTCGAAAATCTTTTAGTTTTTTTAATGTTCACAAAACATATGTCTACTGTCCCTAAAAAGTTCAGAACAAAATTCGAAATACACACTGAGAAATTAAAAAAAAATAGGATGAATAGTGCCAGAAAAATACTAATGCACAAAATGACACTGTTCACATGGGGACCTCTCTTTTATGTTTCTCCATGTATATTTCAATTTTGGATTTGAACTTTTTGGGATTGTAGACACATGGGTTGTGAACATTCAAGATTTTTTTTTCAATTTTTTGGAAACAATTTTTTTGAATAAATAAATACTCCTAATTAAATGGAGACCCATCTGTAACGTTTTCACGTGCATATTTGATATCCCGTTTATTAATGCTGTGAATGAGCAGAGCTTGGGAATGCTGACGGTCTCATCCATGCTGCAAACGCCGCAACCGCATCCTGCCGGCTGCCACAGCACAGCCAGCACCTGCTCGCCGCCGATCTCGGCATCATCGCCTGCCCGGCTCGCCTTCTTCTACACCGCGATCTACCTGCTAGCGCTGGCGCAGGGCTTCCATATGCCATGTTCGGAGGCTCTGGGCGCGGACCAGTTTGATCCCAGCGTGGGCGCGTCCCGGAGCTCCTACTTCAACTGGTTTCACTTCTCCATATCGTGGGGCTACGCCATCGCGGCGATCGTGATCACCTACATCGAGGAGAATGTCGGCTGGACGGAGGGGTTCGCCGTGTGCTGGGCCACCATGGTGGTGTACCTCGTCGTCTTCTTGCTCGGCACGAGGACTTACCGTGTAGAGCAGCCCGTGAACAGCAGTTCCTTGGCGCAGCTCACCAAGAAGCTCACATTTTTCCGAACTGACGATGCCACCACTGACACACAACGGTGAGTGCAAATTGACGTGACAGAGAGATGGTATCATAGTGAGTGGGTAATGGCGGATGTTTTTACTTGTGCAGGCTTTTGGCGACGGGTGAGAACATGGACGACAACAGGTTCCTCGTTAAGCTGCTTCCTATCTGGTTGTCAAGCATAGTCATCGCCGCAGCCACCTCGCAGGTCTCCACCCTGTTCACCAAGCAGGGCAGCACGATGGACCGGCGGCTGGGCGCGGCCACGGGCATCGTCGTGCCGCCCGCGGCGCTGCAGAGCTTCGTGAGCTTCACCTACATCGCGCTGGTCCCCGTCTACGACCGCGCCCTCGTGCCCTTCGCGAGGCGCCTCACCAGGCACCCCGCGGGAGTCACCATGCTCCAGCGCATCGGCGCCGGGATGGTCATGTCCTGCGTCACCATGGTCGTCGCGGCGCTCGTGGAGGCCAAGCGCCTCCGCGTGGCCACGGACGCTGGCCTGCTCGACCGGCCCGACGTGGCGGTGCCGATGAGCCTGTGGTGGCTGGTGCCGCAGTACGTCCTGGTCGGCTTCGCGGAGGTGTTCTGCTTCATCGGGCTGGAGGAGTTCTTCTACGACCAGGTGCCCGACGGGCTCCGCAGCGTGGGGCTGGCCCTGTGCCTCAGCATCTTCGGCGTGGGGAGCTACGCCAGCGGCATGCTCGTGTGGGCGGTCGACTGGGCCACGACGAGGGGCGGGGGAGACAGCTGGTTCGCCGACAACCTCAACCGCGCGCACCTTGATTACTTCTACTGGATCTTGGCTGGGCTCAGCGCCTTGGAGGTGGTCGTGTTCTTGTATTTTGCAAACCGGTATGTGTACCGGAAGAAATCTGAGCAGCCAGTCGTCCTCCATTAGGGCATCAACAACTGGAAGCACAACGGTGTCCAGTGGTATAGAAAGCTGCACTCTGCAGTGCGCTACAAACACCTTCCTACAGTGCATTGTCGATATATATAGATGCATACTGCCGGTTATGAAGAAACTCATAATGTATGATGATCAACAGTTAATCTTATCTTTGTGCTGTACGTTCGAACCAACGACACAAAAGGGAGGAACCGAAGAACATAAGCATCAACGCTCCCAAATCAGAGTAAATAGCATAAAACTACTACTTTACGGGATAAGGTTCCAAAAAACTACCGGTTTTAAATTTTTCTCAGATAACTACTAAATGGGTGGTCGGCTGTTTAAAAAAACCCAAATTCTGCGTTGTTAACGTTTTAAACCGATTTATGACAGATCGGACCCACTCCTAAACAATCCGTTAGTTGACCGTTTTGTTTTACCGTTAACTTATTGTGGGACCCACGTGTAAGATGTCTCTTCTTCCTCCTACCATTTCTTCTCTCCTTGTCTCTTTCTTTCCCGTCTCCTCCTCCCGGCAAAGGCCCGACCACGGCCACCCCCACCACGCCCCGCGCCCAGGAGCAAGGGCCGGCCGCCGCCGGGCCAGTGGCTGCCTCTACGCCGGCTCCCCTGGCGGGCTCAGGCCGTCGCGAGCCGCGCGCCATGGCTAGGGGCTCGGGCCGTCGCCAGCCGCGCCATGGCCCGTGGCTCAGGCCACCACCAGTCGCGCGCCATGGCCAGGAGCGCGCCGACGAGCAAGGGCCGCCGCCATCCGCGCCATGGCCAGGAGCTCCTCCACCTAGCCCATCGCCCGACTAGAGAAGCCCGCCGTCGCGACGAGGAACGCGGCGGCCGAGCCGCCGCCTTTCGCTTGGCCGGCGAGCTGCCCGCGCAATTGTTGATTGCTTTTTCCAGAAAACATCAGGGACCCGATTGCTTTTTTAAAAAAGATATAGGGACCTGATTGCTTTTTTTTAAAAGATATAGGGACCTGATTGCTTTTTTAGAACTTACATAGATACTGACATGTGGGTCCTACATGTAAGGTAACAGTTAAACAAACGGTCAAACAAACGGTTCTCTTATGTGCGGGTCCCACCTGTCATAATCACGATCAACTGATAAGCATTCAGCGTTTTGGGTTTTTTGAAACAGCCGACCCCTCGTTTGGTAGTTATCTGAGAAAAATTAAAAACCGGTAGTTTTTTGGAACCCTAGCCTGTAAAGTAGTAGTTTTATGCTATTTACTCCCCGAATCAAGAAGACCACAATAAATGCTAGACAACCTTTTAAATATAGGCCGATACGACCGATATATAGGCCGATTTATTGGTTTTGGGGATCTGACAATGTATGAAATATCATTTTGTAAATATCATTTTACACATATCATCCGATATGTATTGAAATATCGACCGATATGGCATATATTTGGCCGATATGGCCATTGATATAGACCAATATGTAGATGCCAATAATTCTTTATCAAAAAGTAACAAAAAAACAACTATGTATTTACTACTTCATCATACTATCAAAGTCATGCATAATATTTTTGTAGAATAGCATATATAACGTATTGTTTTTTTATTTTAGAGTACGGATTTTGTGAATCTTTCTTAAGGACTTTCTCGATTACGAAGTTAATAAAATTAGAGTCTAAATTTGTTATGCTAGAGCATTAACATCAAACATTTTGTTTTACTAAATGACATGTTTTGAACAAAAATAATGAAAACAATTCAGATATATTCTCTCCAATATATCGACATATCATCCGATATGTCGAAGCCAAACCGGCAAGAACCCAATGTCTGATATTTTGAACCTTCATGCTAGGCCCCGCCAATAAATATGAGAGGAAGGAAGGACTGAGAGAACCAATGGTTGGAGTAAGAACATTGAGGCGTTTACGAGATCCACGCATAACCCGTTTTGGCTTTTAACTGCCCCAGTGCCCTTAAAAAATCCCGTTGTCTGGGCTTTTTGTTTAACAACCATATAATTTTGTAAGGGTATCTAAGACAACTTATCAATACATATATCTCAGCCCAATCATGATGTCTGCCTTTTCCAAGCCCATCCTGCCAGCTCATGCTTATCCATCCTTTACCTCATATTGTACTTCTACATATGGAAGGAGATTTGTGGCGCACAAGTGTGGAGGCACCAACCCCATTTTTCTTTTGGCTTTCGATTTTCAATCTTTTGTATCTTTTGAATTGAACGTCCAAATTTAGCACCGTTTTCATATTTGTGTTTCTTGTGACGAAGGCTTTGAAATTATACCTATTTGAATACGTTTTAACGAGTTTTTAAAACTTCTTCAAGTTTTAGCTGCTGAAACTTGATACGACAAACAACAAAAATCACAAGTTTCATAAATTAAAAATTCAAATTTGGTGTGCCCTCATGCGGAATTCAATGACTTTGCGGATTGCGAAGCAATGCTGCGGCCGAGCACGGCTGATAATATGCGTGCCTCGACACCTGCATGCTCCTGTGATTTTTTCCTTCTACATGTTTGTCATGACAAGTAACTTTCATAAGGCTAATTTTCGTATTGTCTTCGAATCTAGCAACTACGC
Source organism: Aegilops tauschii subsp. strangulata (assembly GCF_002575655.3). Classification (NCBI taxonomy): domain Eukaryota; kingdom Viridiplantae; phylum Streptophyta; class Magnoliopsida; order Poales; family Poaceae; genus Aegilops; species Aegilops tauschii. The sequence goes on along the minus strand of NC_053037.3, from coordinate 498,056,807 downwards.
GCAACTTTCATATTTGTATATTACCATGGGACATCAAATTTAATTGGAGTAAGTGTCCCTTAAACGTCTTCTTTCGTCTTCTTTACAGTTGCTTTTTATTAAATGAAAAACATCTCTACTGCGCTTATGCTTTGAAACCTGAAAACAATGGTTATTATGACACGAGGTGAAATAGTTGATTTTTCTTTCTTCCCCCCTAGACCTACTGAAGTTGTACGTATGTCCACTTATGAAAACAGCGTGTCCGACAACAACTATCAATGAATAATCATCTCTGAGTTTAGTCCTAGTGAGACTAATATGGTGGTGCGCACATGAGGTAGTCATGCCGAGGGTTTTTAGTCCTCGCAGGGGTGGTGCTCGGACGGATGAGGCGCTTCTTCGTCGAGTTGGATTTCGGGCTCTGACACTTCTCGAGTTCGTCTGTCTAGACGAAGTCAATAGAGCTCCGACATATATTTATGTCATCTCCTTGGTCAGTGAGGTTAGGATTTTTCGTCATGCGTACATGATGCGCGAGATCTAGTGCCAAGAGTTCTGGATGGATTTAGGGGTTCAACGCTACGTGGCACTAGTCATCATGGCACGTGCACAAAGACTTTCCGGTTTTCATCGGAGCGACAACAACGATACGTCGACGGCGATAGTGATCGTTCAATGGTTCTAGCACCTCGATTTGGTGTTTACTCACTTTGTCTCTGAAAGCAAGGCTTATATTTTTATCTGAAGTCAAATGATGATGATTTTGGCAAGATTTGTACGAAAAATCATCAACAACTACAAGCTTAAACATATGCTCCCTCCGATTTGAATTAATTGATGCGGCCTGTATACATGTATTTTACATTGTATAGAGGCAATTCGGAGGGAGTATAAGATATGATGTATCTAATGATACTAATTTGGTGTCATAGTCTTGATAATTTCTTCTACAAACTTTGTACCCTTGTTCTCAAAAGTAAAAAAGTGTGTGCTTTCTTTTCAGACTTGAAGAGTGAATTATGTTGAGCATTGTACTTTTGGTGAACTTTATAGTAGGGATCTTTTTAGCCTTTTTTCTGAGTTTTGTTAGGGTTTGTGCCATGCTCAAGAAGACGAGGGGCGATAGTTTCTTGATGATGAATAAGGTCCTCCCCACCTAGCCCCCATCTCGGTGATGTTTCATGCGTCGTCAGAAGGCGTGTGGAGGTTTGTCTCCGACGGGTCTTGTGGGATTCGGTCGGCGTTCGTCTACGCCTGTGTGTCTGCTGGTTGGATCCTTCCGATCTACGCTTCTCTTCACCAGGGATGGTTGCTATTCTGTTGCGCTGGTTCTAACACGATGACTTTCCGACTGTCTACTACAACAGTGTTTGCCCGGCTCCGACGAGGGAGGGCGATGACGGCGGCGCACCTTCGGCTCTCTCCAGTGATTGTAGTCGTCGCTAGGTGGTCTACAAAACTGGATATAAATTTTACTTCTACCGTTCTTTATACTACCTTGACAGTTGGTGAAGATTGGAAGTTTTAAAAAAAAATACAGATCCTTTTTGAAAAAAGTGGCACTTAGCTCACCACGTGACACATGTGGTAAGCAATTCAAATTATTCAAAAAAAAAGTGCCACTTAGTTCTTTTCTGCTGTATGGAAATTTTGGGAAAGATATTATTTGGCGGGCAATGCTACACGTACAAAGGATGTTATATTCGTAGGTGTAGGATCATTGTTATTTCGCCCATTGCGCTCTCGCAGCAAAAAGTGAGGTCAACAGTTTTCCTAAAAAAAATAAAAGAGTCAAAGCAACCGACGACCTCGGCCAGTGGAGAGGAGGGGAACAGGTGGACGTCCATGGACGCCACGGCGGATCCCCTGCTGCCCCAGCCGGCAGCCGCCGTGGACCACCTCGGCCGCCCAGTATCCCGCCTCACCTCCGGCCGGTGGCCCGCCGCGTTCTTCATCATCGGTACCGCGAAGCACCAGCAAGGCAATCGGCCGTGCCCTCCAAGCCTCGATCCTCTTTGACCCGCTTGCCGTCGGTATCGCAGGCGTGGAGATCTCCGAGCGGTTCGCCTACACCGGCATCTCAGGGAACCTCATCGCCTACCTCACCGGACCGCTAGGGCAGTCCACGGCGTCGGCCGCCGCGACCATCAACGCCTGGAACGGCGTCGCGCTTCTGCTGCCGCTGCTCGGCGTGGCCGCCGTCGCCGATTCCTGGCTCGGCCGTTACCGGACCGTAGTCTGTGCCTCTCTGCTCTACATCCTGGTATGTGCGCCATACTGCTCTGGTCTCACGTTGTCGAAGCGAGTAGCCGTGCAGTCTGGATCAGCTGCTGATTGATGCCGAGCACCTGGTACTTGTACTTTTGGATGGTTTAAAATCTCGAAAAGTTAAAGCTATAGTTGAAATTGACTTTGCCAATTGTAAGTCTGAACCTTTTTTCCGGTGCTAATTTGGCATATAGGATAGATATTGCAAACAGTGGAATAGAGTACTTGGTACAAGAATGGATATCTTGGGACTCTACCGAAAAAGGCTTTCGCCCCGCTTTATATATAAAGCAAACCACCACAGCCACAAGGTCCAACAAGAGTTACACCGCACACACACGCACACAAGGTACAACAACACAAAGTACGAAAGGGTTATGCTGAGGGCACAACTCAACAAGCCCTGAAAATAGAACAAAGGCGGTACCACATTCGAAGAATTCGTGCGCTATCTCATAAAACATAGGAACACATTCTAGTGAGTGTGTTACTAAGAGCGATGATCTTGTGGTCTGCTTCTCGAATAAGCAAGAAGAGAAGGCCTCCAAAAAGGGTGTCGATGTTTAGTTTTGGAATTACAAGCAAACAAGAAGTAGAAGGCCTCCTAAAAAGCTGTTGATGAACCAGCTTAGAAGATTTCCAAAAAAAAAGTGCGGGGCAAGTTTTGGTATGCAGATTTGTAGGCCCATGATCAAGTTCAGACTATGTTGTTACCATTCTCTAGCAAATCTTGTTTTTGGTGTATGGCCTTTATCTTTGTCTTGGATTCCCCAGTTATACAATAAGTGGCATTGAGAACCCTCTCATGGCCTGGCTTCTAGTATTTATGTTGCTTTTTTCCTTACCTGCCATCATTGAGCTGGCCTGGTCTCTCTCAAGCTTGCACTTTATTGATTCAGCACTGTTTTTCCTAATCCCCAGCGTACGGTTTGGGTGGTTTAGTGCCTCCTCCTTTCCCCCCATGGCTAAATAGCATTGAAATATCTTAAGAATTCCAGTGATAAATGGGTGCATATTTACAATAAAATTTAGGAATTTGGTTGCTCCATTTTTTTTACTCCATTATTTGCTTCCCGGAAACTAAGAAAGAGTTTATGGAACTAGAATTCCTCAGGGATTTTTGTCCTAGAAAATTTGCTCTGGCAACTAGACTGAGTTAAGTATGCCAAGTCCAATATCATTCCCATCACCATATCTGGTGACAGGGTCCTTGCCATTCACTTACCTTGGCCTCCCCTTGAGCTCCACCAAACCCAGGAAGGAGTTCTCTATGCCTCCTTAGTTGTGCTCACGATCTAAGCTATGGAAGTAAACTTCAAGTTGTGAACTCTGCTTTCATCTCTACTTATATTTTATCTCAGCTCCCTAAAAATCTACCAGTAGGTTATTGATGAGCTGGATAAGTACACGAGGCATTGCTTATGGAGAGATAAGGATCTCCCAAAGAAAAATCCACCTCTTGCTGCCTGGGATCTTGTTTGTAAGCCAAAGAGCCAAGGAGGGCTAGCTGTCCCGAACCTGAGGGTGCAAAATGGTTGTCTACTGATCAAACAGCTTCACAAATTCATTAACAGAACGGACTCCTCAAAATATGGATATTTAGAACATAATTGCAGACATGGCAGATAATTCAGCTACCATTTGCCATGAAATTATCATGTTCGTCAGTTGGGCAATCTGGACTACTAACAACTTTAGTTTCAACGGAATTTCACTAATCCTTTATAGATGCAGGTCCAAGTTCAAAGCAGAAATATCCCTGTTAGTATATAGAGCCAAGAAGAAATCCCTTTCAGATCTTCAATCCTGGGTTAGCCCTTTGTAATCTGTATTTTTAGAGGCCTTGGGGCTTGTTCTAGGATTTCCTCCCTTTCTTTTCCCTGTACATATCCTGTAAAGTTTTGATATTTTACAAATTAAAAAAATACCCGTTACTTTGCTCTGTGGTCGTTGCTTTATAATATAAAGCGGGGGGAAACCCTTTTGCGTATATAATAAAAAAAATACACGCAGTAAGGAAACCTACTATTCTTCCTCAAAACAAATTCTGCAATACTTACTCAGGCATCATAGTAGCTGCTTGAGAACTTTTGTCCTTCATGTAATAGCCTGGATTTTTTTTCCTTTTTTAGTCTACTTGGAAAATTATTTGATTGACACACTATGCATCACTGTGCTAAAATACTTCCTTCACTGAATTAAATCCACCATCCAGGGCCTGGGCATGCTCACGCTATCATCAATTCTTGCCACACAACTACCAAATCAATTTGGAGACCGCATGGATTCTGCTCTATACTCGACTTCGACTGCTCATTTACCTTTCTTCTACATCTCCCTGTATATGGTGGCCTTTGCTCAAGGTGGGCACAAACCTTGTGTGCAAGCATTTGGGGCAGACCAATTTGATGAGAAGGACCCTGAAGAATATGCCTCGAGGAGTTCCTTCTTCAACTGGTGGTATTTTGGGACTTATGGAGGCACTCTTGTTACAGTTTCAATCTTGAATTACATTCAAGATAACATAAGCTGGCAGTATGGGTTTGGAATCCCGTGCGTCGTCATGTCTCTTTCTCTTGCAGTTTTCTGGCTTGGGACCAGGACTTACCGCTTTTACCCTGTTAGAAGTGATGGAAGTCTATTTGGAGAGGTTCGCAGATACCTTTTATCATTAATTAGAACCTGGCATGCATCATGGTGTTTGAGGTTAGTTTGTTCTAAACTCTGAAACTTTGTATCACCGTATGACGTTCTTTATTCAGAAACACTGACTTTATTGCTCTCTGTTTTGTGTGTGCATGCACACTGTGTTTTTGATTGGAAGATCACCTGATGATTCTCACTGCATGCCAACATCGACATCCAGCGAAGCCAAGGATAATGCAGAAATGATATGTTTCCCTGATGAAGCCAAGTCAGTGCTTAAGTTGTTTCCGATAGGAGCAACCTGCCTGATCTATGCAGTTGTTTATGCCCAGTGGATGACGATGTTCACTAAACAAGCAAGTACACTAGATAGGTGGGTAGGTAGCCTACATGTACCAGCTGCTTCCCTACAAAGCCTGATCAGCGTGTCAATCATCATCTCAATCCCTATATATGACCAGATACTCGTTCCGCTAGCCAGAAAGTACTCAAAGAACCCCAGTGGTATCACACCCTTGCAAAGGATTGGAGCTGGACTAGCCATCTCTGTGGTCTTGATGGTTGTCGCGGCCCTTGTGGAGATGAGAAGGCTCAGGATAGCCAGAGAATATGGCCTAGTGGACAAACCTGAAGCGACCATTCCGATGAGCTTTTGGTGGATGGTACCCCAGTTTGTCCTGGCCGGTCTGGCAGACATGTTCACAGTGGTCGGCCTGCAAGAATTCTTCTATGACCAAGTGCCGGAGGATCTGCGCAGCATGGGCCTTGCCTTATACCTGAGCATACTCGGGGCCGGGAGCTTCGCCAGTGGCATTCTGGTGTACGCAATCGACTGGGTAACCAGCAACGGCGGAGATAGTTGGTTCTCGGACAATCTAAACCGCGGTCATCTCGATTACTTCTACTGGCTTCTGGCCGTGCTCAGTGTTCTCGGGCTGGCTGCTTTTCTTTACTTTTCACAAGTGTATGTCCACAAGAAAAAGGGCATTTCAGCACAATGATGGTATGCGAAGGGACTGGAACTGAGATGCCTGAAATCCATGGGTTGTCGCCCATAGCCTTTTCAGAGTCCATGAATCTGGAAGATGGGCTGAAGCTTTGCTTTAGGCTGTTGTACATATATAATAGGACATTCTTCGTAAATACGTAAAGTCACCACCGTAAGTTGAGGCGAATGATCGGGCCTGCTTGGACGTTGCTGCTTCAGCCGGCTGAACAAAATCAGCGCTAGGTCCCTCAACAGTTACACTGCCGGATCCAATGAGAATTTCTGCAGGGAAGTTTTCCCTGCGCGTCAATGCCCTGAGGTGAGATGTCAGTTTGCACACGGTCTGTCCATTCGATTTGTGAGGTCTGCAGCATACAACGAATTATTGCATTGAAAATTTGAAAATAAAGTTTCTCCGATGTCGCACAACTGCACGGTGCTCTGCAAATGCGTTGAAATGTTGTGTTAGCTCTTCTGTTCAGTAAAGTGGTAAATGCTGCACTCGAGGACGGGGCGTCGACCCGTTGGCTGGGCAGCTGAGGTTGCTGCCAGCCCATCCGAGTTCGAGTCCCGGCACGGACGCGCGGTGCTCACGGAGTTTCTCCTATAAAAAAAAGCCAACGAGGGTTAGCCCTTGGGTTGGTCTCATTTTTTTTTGTAAATGCTGCACTCAGTACTCAACGGTGAGTTCAGAGAATCACGGGCGAGCGACCTGAATAGTTGTGTAGAAACTGTTCCCGTTATGGTTCTGGTGCTTTGCACGTTTGTGCAGATGATGTTCGCTGATTATTTTTACCTGTTTTGGGTAGTGGAGCGGCAACGCTTCGAGTAGGCAATGAGTGATGTCTATACCCCTGTATAGCGTGCGAATATAACCGTCGCGTGAATGACACCTTCTAGCGCTTGCCACGTTGAATGCGTGGGTTGCCAGAAAAGTAAAAAGATAAAAACAGGAAAGAGTGGAAAAGTTATCTAGGAAAACCCTCTCGCTCCGCCTCCTTCGCCTCGAGCGCCTCCCTGGGAGATTGGATGATTTGCCTCACTTTACAAGGGTTGGATGATCCCTATGATTGTCTCAATGACAGTGGCTCCGGACCCCACCTCTTAGGGAGGGCAAATGATCAAGTAGAGAAGTAAAGTGGGGCAAAAGATCCAATTTCTCCCCTCTCCAGCCCGCCGCCCCTCCTCCTCCTCCTACCTGCCGCCGTCTCGCCGCTGCAGCCGTCCCCCAAATACACCCTCCCCCGAGGCAAGCGCGCAATCCCCCGGCGGTCCGGACTGGATCCCGCCATCACCACCAGTCACAACCTCATCCGTCCGTGTCCATATCGGCGAGACCAAGGGCGCGCCTCGTGGCCGTCGCCCGGCGCTGCTACTCCGGCCGCCACGCCTTCGTCCTCCAGGGCGGGACTGCGCCGGGAGCTTCAAGGAGTTCAACGCCAACAACATCCGTGACACCTTCCGTCTCCTGCTCCAGATGGGAACTGTCTTCATGTTCGGCGGCCAGGTCCCCGTCGTCAAGGTACAAGCCGATTGCCCAAATCGAATTGGTCATTTTATTTGTGAGATCTCATCCGATCTACTCCCTGTTGTTTGCACAGTAGATGGGACGGATGGCTGGCCAGTTTACCGAGTGAGGTCTGATAACTTTGAAGAGAAGGACGGGGTTAAGCTGCCCAGCTACAAGGAGACGACGTCAATGGCAACGCGTTCGACCTGCAAGTTTGTAGCAGAGTTTTGTTGCGGTGCCTGTAGTCGTTGTCCTCTTTAAATACCCCCTGTTGAATTTCTTCCACATATCTCCTTATCACGACAAGGCAAGTGATAGGTTGCTGGTTTTATATACTATTATGTTGCTATTACTAGGGCGATGTTTATCCAGTGAATCTTATGAAAGCTTCTCCATGAATCGAATTCTTGATACTCATTGGGGTGCCATGACTGATAGTGATGTAAGTTTTTGTATGCTGAAAATTAGTGGCAAGAGCCCTGAAGTGTACTTAAACACTAAAATTGTTAAAATTTGTTTGCATTGAACTACAATTGCAACTTCAATACCCATTTACTTTGTCGATCCTTGTGAATGATTCCCTGGAACTTTTCGCCGTCTCTTATCTGGCATTTGTCTATCTCGTTGTCTAATGCGTTGGCGAGACTAATTAGATGCATTAGTGATTTTCTTTTGAAGCATCACTACTAATGTTTTGGAAGCATGCCCACCATGATTTGTGAGAATGACATGCTGAATGTGCTATCTGTATTAGTAATGCATCTTCTTATTTCACCCAGAGTAATTCTGTTTAGTTACACCTTTGCACAGATAATTTAGTGTTTCTTGCTTTCACCGGTTGATTTGTTTCGATGAGTTACTGAGAGCTACTCCGTATTTTGTTCCTATTGATGTACAGGTTATACTGATGAAACTTCGGTTATCAAGGATGTACCATATATCTACTGAGTAATGCTAATAGTTTGCTCTTTGTTGTCCAATACTTCTAAATATGGATTGGTTGCTCCACTTCATGTGACTTCGTGAGAGGTGGGATTAGATTTCCTGTTCAGTTTATGTGTTTCAAGAAAGATATTTGGATAATTTGAGATTGTCATTTATATTTGGATGTTCATTCTTCTCCGCGGGTATATTCCCACATTGAACTGGATTATTGCTATGATTCGGTTGATTCAGACATATTGTATCTTGAATGGCTTTCACCGCTGGGCAAATCAAGCGATGGAAGGTATTTTTTTCAGTGATATTGAAGCACATTGATACTGTTATACGATGCATCATTTCTTTTTTCTAATGTGAATGTGCTAGCGTTCAGAAAATTATTTGTTCATTTTTGCTTTTTGAGGCATATACCAGGATATAACTTTGTTGTTGAAAATCCATTAAAGAGATGGAAGATAAAATTATTTGCAATCAAATCTGAGATGCATACTATTGAATGCCAATATTTATGCTAGATCTTTGAATAGTTTAGTGTCCAGTATATGAAGCAGTGAAGTGAGAGCATGTAGTAAAGGTAGGGTAGGTATGATTTTATCTCATGTTGTGTGTGAAGCATCCTAGCAATTACTCATGTGGTTAGATAATGGTATATTTAGGGTGGGCCTTTAGCTGCTGACCTGAAAATTAGAAAGCTGGCAGTTTATTTGTATTAATTCCTCTGTTGCCATTTCCTAGAATTTCTTACTTTTTTAATAGGTGTTATGCTTTACAGAATCATGGCACTTGTGATGTTATCTGCTACTCATTTGCGGGCCTTGCGGTTGTCGTTCTCATGGCTCTGCCATTCGCGTTTATGCAGGGTGAGCTCTCATCTGTTTGTCTGTTTACTTGGTCGTTCGTAGAGAATATATTTCTGGTGCTTTGTCTTGGTTGATAGCGTATTCTGCTCTTGCGTTCTTACTATCAAGGAGATGGATAGATATAGATTCTAGGCATGTCCTTGGTCCCTGCAAAGTAGTTTTTTTTGCCTTCCATGCTTTATTGGTACCTTGCTCTTTTCCACCGTTGGTCAGGAGACAAATATAGCATCAAATTGGGTAGCAGAAAATAAGATTTGTTCTTTTACAAGGATTACAGTGTGTCCTATCGACATCTGGTTTCAGAGCCTGTCAGATTGGTTTCCAGTTCATGCTTCTTAGGTTCTGCGGATAACTATGGAGCAATGGACATTCTTTGCTCCACTGATGAATGCATGCACAAAAGTTGTTCCTTATTTTTCTGTGCAATTCATGATTTATTGCCTGGTGGTGTGCATTCATGTTACCTTTTCGGATTGTTCTTTGGTGGTTGATACAGATGCAAAAGAAAATTTGAAAAGTTGGACCAATGATATAGTGCTTGCTAAAAACAACAACTCTAAATAATTGTTGCAGGTTATTTGTGAGGATAGACCCAAAACTTCTTTCTACATCTATACCTTCATGTTCCTTGTTAAAAGTGTCTTCAAGAAATGCCATCTGTTCACTTATTTCTTTGCTCTTGGCCTTTTCTTCATTTACATGTACTCACTGAAACCTGACATGGCATGTGTAGCTGAGGAGGCGAGCCATCAGTGTGAGTTTCAGGAAGAGATGACAACACAAGTGATCTTGATTGGTAACATGTTTGGAATTGTTGTGCATGCATGGTACGAACATGTGCAACACTAACAAAACGAAAACAAAAGTGAGCTTGTGGTTTGCGGTGCTTTCCCTCTGAATTTTCTCATTAGTATGTCCAGAAAGGCATATTAGTGGAAGAGCATACAAGAAAACCTTAACATGTTAGGAACTTTTTCATGTACTAGAAGGTTGTTGTACAGAAATTTTCTTCTGAAACCATCTCATAATCTTAGATTTCCCATTAGTTGGTTGTTGGTCAGTTCTAAAACTATCTGTACATTTTGCCCAAGGAATTTGTTTTCTTATAGTTCATTGATTATTTTGGATTAACTGAATGTGATCTTCCCAATCTAATATATGTACTTTTAGCTCTAAGGACTAGCAAGACTTAATGATGCAGGTTGTGATTGTGAATGAAGTACCAGTTGTTGCTAATTTCGTATTTTTGTTTGTACAACTCAGGTGTTTGATGCATTTCTTCTCCAGAAAAGGGATAAGTATCTGAGGTGATTTCTTGTTTGCATGATATTACAGTGTCCTCCCATATTTTTTCTTTTTTGTAGGCATGTTAAAATGTTGATGTTCCTTTTGACCATGCTAATGTGTTTGTCCACTCACTGCGCCTACTATGTTTTATTTATTTTGTCGCAGGGAATCTACTTGACTTTCAGTCTATGAATATTTAGATCAATATATTTTAAGGTTGTAAAGACTAAAGATCATAAATTCATTGTTTACTCTACCAAGTTTGTTCCTCTTCGAGGATGATTGTAGAAACTATCGGTCCATTGCTACTTTGTTTACAACCTATGGTATATCCTCATATATGTCAAGAGGTCCTTCTCATGCATCTTTTCATTATGATCTGCGTTAGCCCCTTTGCACCCATTACCTTGAGTTTCAAAGTGAATATGTTGATATTTATGTCATTTGATTCTTGGCTAAATCAAGACTAATCTTACTCTTGAATTTTTCTTGGGATGCCAAGTATGAGACAGGCATGCTTCGGTATTTAGGACAAACTGGAAAGAGTGACTGGGTTTAAACAAAACATATAACAAAAAGTAAAACAATTTAGGTTTGGGGGTTTTCTGTAGGAATTTGATGGGATTAATGATCAGCATCAGGTATTCTATTGATGAGCTGTGTGTTTTATGAAGGATTTGTGTGTTTTTTTGCAGGTCATATCGGATCGAGTGATAGCAGAGGGTCTCAGGCCTGATGAATCGAATGTTGACGTGGGACCAGTTTTTGTGATGTCCAGCTCATCGTCCACTGAGGCACCGCAGAAGATGGTCCAAGGTCTGCTTGTTATTTTTCTTCATTACCCAAATCAGTAGTATCCCTTGACAGTCTTACCTTCAGTAAGATTGTTCTTAATTAGTTTTGTGCACTAATCGATTGCTCATGTCTGATAATGGGTGAGAGCCAGTTCAAGTTAGCATGAACACATTAAACAGTTCCAAGTTAGCATGCTCTCGTAATCCTAGGACTGTATTTGCTCAATAATCGAAGTTACAGTGACCATAAACCTATGATACGATACCGTATATTTGAGAAAACAAATCATGTGAGTCAATTTGAACTGGGGACAGATCATGATGAGTAATGTTAACGTCTTGGCTAATAATCAAAGACAATAACTGCAAGAGGAATAATGTAATTCGAAGTACAAAAAATGTTCTGTTAAGAAATTTCCAGCATGTTTTATACTGACATCTTGTTGTCATTCTTATGTACCTCTTCTATCTTGTCTTCTTGATTTATTTTTGGTCATATGGCTTTCATGTACAGGCAAAGTTAGGCATCTTCCTGTAGTGTGGTCAATGCCATGTTGGACACTGCCAAGTTCCTCTGTGATGCAATTTCAAGAATGGAAAAGGTAGCAGAACAAGGCAGTGCTATAGCAACTGCTGTGGAAGGGGTCGATGGGGAAATAGATTTGCAGATATAGTCTTTTCCAGTTTCTCAAGGCCACCCATGACATATTCTATTCAGGCCTCTTTGATTAACTAGCTGATGTTATATTTTGGGTCCTTCAGGTCCTCACACACTCATAGAAAATCTTCGAGATCATATGTTCAAGCCTTCCTTGTTTGTCCACTATCATGATTGAAAATAGCAGGTAAATTGGTACTGCCAAGAATACATATGATGCGAAAATTTTGTATGACTGAACCATTTTAGTATGACTGAATCTTATTATATGGTACACTTATAACTTGTCTCTAGAAGTTAGAAGGGGCCTAATGAATCTCTGTAAGATTTTTAAATTACACTCTAAGCGCGATTCAGTTTCTAAATATGGTTGATCAAGCATGATCTGAACTCTTACAACATACGCAGGTGACCTTATCTTTGATTCTGGATTGATCGGTCTAACATTTAAACTAATATATTTAAAAAATCGCTCTGGAGCAACATTGAGGACCAAATAAGGCGGCCCAATGTGCTGAGAAAAGATAGGGGCGCACAAGAATGCCTCAAGAGGCGCGCAAAGGCGCGGCCCAACCACTAGTAACTTTGAAAGATGGTCGTTGCCAATCCGATGGTGTAGAGATGGCAAATCCGAGCACTACTAGCCGTTGGATATTATCTATATATTCCACCAGATTTTGCCACATGTACAATCTAAAAGACTACATGATTGAACTTGAGCACAATGCACAAACCTCAAAACACAAGCACTTCTCCTTTGTTCTAGAATCTTCTGTATTATAATTGCCCAAACTTTTTTCTAGATGAATTGCCATTATTTGTTTTTACTTTATGCTTTACAATGCACAATTCCATGAATTTTAAAATAGATTAACTTTTTTTATAAAAATTAATTGATTTTGAATGGATGAACTATAAGAATTAAATGAACATCTACATCATGCATATATGACTCAAAGCTTACATGCTGTAATGTGGTATTTATTCATATTTTGGTTGCCAAATCTCATGCGTGCAATGCACGTGTACCTTACTAGTAGTAGCAGTTGGCAGAGAAGAAAATTTAGGGGCTATTGGTTCTAGTCCCTACCATGAGCACGAAACCGTGGAAGCCGGTAGGCGAGGGGCTCAGACGAGACTTTGAAATTCCTATCTTTGCTAGTGTGTCGGGAAGATGACGTTGACCCCGCTGCCCCATCCATAAGGACTCGGGGAAGGCGGAAGTCGCTGCCGATTGGATCTAGCACCTGAGCGGATTTCCCTGGAGGAGGAATGTAGTTCAGGTGGTCGGTGCGATTGAAGGTGGTGGTGGAGTCGCCCAGTGCATGATAGGGCGGACTGGTGGGTTGATGAAGATCCAGTTGCCTCGGGGTTAGCCGGGATCGGCACTGCCTCACGTGTCAAAGGTGATGGCGGGACACGGAGGCACACATTGTCGTTGTGCTAGTCAAGGTGTAAATCGAGGCTTTCGAAGGTCATGGTCTTGATGGAGGAGGGTGGTGCGTTGTAGTAGAGCAGCCTCGCCCATCGGCGATGAACTGAAAGGAGTGTAGGATTGAAAGTATGTCTAGAGGGGGGTGATTAGACTACTTGACCAAATAAAAATCTAACCTTTTCCTAATTTTAAGTCTTCGCAAATTTTAGCAACTTAACACAAGTCAAGCAATCAACCTACACATACAATTCTAAGAGTATAGCAGCGGAATGTAAATCATTGCATATGAATGTAAAGGGGAGGAGTTTGGAGGGAGCAAACGCAATATAGACACGGAGATTTTTGGCATGGTTTCGATAGGTGGTGCTATCGTACATCCACGTTAATGGAGACTTCAACCCACGAAGGGTAACGGTTGCGCGAGTCCACGAAGGGCTCCATCCATAAAGGGTTCACGAAGAAGCAACCTTGTCTATCCCATTATGGCCATCGCCATAGGCGGAGCTTCCGGTAGGGCGAGGTTGGGCGCTCGCCCTACCTTGATTTTGGCGTTTCTGTTTTGTGTATACGTATATATAACATGATCGATTGCTAAAAAATAGAACGGCTTAAAAATCAGCGTGAAACGTTTTGTTGGGCCGTGATTACCCAACCAACTGGGCCGTGGCAAGTAGCAGGTCCCGACGCCTCTCGCTCGATCCACTCTATCGATCGTCCCAACTTACCTAAAAAAAAAAAATCGATCGTCCCAACGCCAGCTCCAGGATCCAGAGTCGAGCGAAAAAGGGGCGAGCTCGCACGTTCGCGGCGGCCAACCAAGCGCGTGTGAGGCCAACGGCCAGAAGGAGCGCGCATGCAGACGTGGTCGTGTACTCACGTTTCCGGCGATTAGCAGCACACTGTGCGAGTGAGGCCGGTGGCCAGTAGGAGACCATGAACGGGAAGGGAATATGGCTAGCAAAGATAATGGCCATAGATAATTTGGTTTTGAATTTTAGTGTCATTTTTTTAGATAATGGTTTGACAATCTACATCTACATATAATGATTGGTGGCATTTTTTGTAATGAATTGCATATTTGAAAATAAAATTTCCTGGTAGTCGTTAGTTGCATAAAAAATATACTCTCTCCATTCATAAATGTATAAGATATTTGGATTTTTAAACATAGACTAATACGGCTGTAATGCATGAACAAACACATTAAATGCTTAAGAGTTCGCCCCACCTCAAAAATAATCCGTCCTCCGCCACTGGCCATCGCTCACAAAGGACTTGCCTCATTTGGGTAGATCTTCACGAAGTAGGCGATCTCCTTACCCTTACAAGCTCCTTGGTTCAACTCCACAATCTTGACGGAGGCTCCCAAGTGACACCTAACCAATCTAGGAGACACCACTCTCTAAAAGTTAATAGATGGTGTGTTGATGATGAACTCCTTGATCTTGTGCTTCAAATGATAGTCTCCCCAACACTCAACTCTCGCACACAGATTTGGATATGATGGAAAGATGATTTGAGTGAAAAACAATTTGGGGAAGGCTAGAGATCAAGATTCTTATGGTTGGATTGGAATGTCTTGATCTCAACACATGAGTAGGTGGTTCTCTCTCAGAAAATGAGTAGTGGAAGTGTATGCACGTTCTGATGGCTCTCTCTTCGAATGGAGAATGGGTCGAGGGGTATATATAGCCTCCACACAAAATCTAAACGTTACACACAATTTACCAAACTCGGTGGGACCGAATAGTGAAACTTGGTCAGACCAATATGGTTCAAAATGGGAACGTTAGGCTTTTCGGTGGGACCGACATGATCAACTCGGTGAGACCGATGCGCTAGGGTTAGGGCAAAATTTCATCTCGGTGAGACTGATCACATGAACTCGGCGAGACCGATTTCAGTAATAAGCAAACACAGACTTGGTCAGGCAAACTCGGTGGGACCGATCGCTCATTTTGGTGAGACTGAAATGTTATGAAAAGGAAACAGAGAGTTTGCATTACGAACTCGGTGGGACCGATCGCTCATCTCGGTTAGACCGGAACGTTATGAAGGGAAACAGAGAGTTTGAAATCCCATCTCGGTGAGACCGAGATCCCTATCGGTGAGACCGAATTGATTAGGGTTTCTGGCTATGGCTATGTCAAATGAACTCGGTGGCGCCGGATAGATCAAATCGGTGGGGCCGAGTTTGACTTTAGGTTTAGGACATATGTGGAAATGAGAAAGTGATTGAGGGCTTTTGGAGCATATCACTAAGCATTTTAAGCAAGCAAGCCATTAAGCAACACCTCATCCCCTTTTAATAGTATTGGCTTTTCCTATGGACTCAATGTGATCTTGGATCACTAAAATGAAAATGTAGAGTCTTGAGCTTTTGCCAATATGTGTCTTTAGCATTTTGAGGGGTCCACATCTCTAGTCCATGCCATGCCAATCATTGAACTTTCTGAAATGATTACCTTGAAAGAATATTAGTTCAATGAGCTGTATGTTGTTAAGAATTACCAAAACCACCCAGGGATTAGTTGCACTTTCAGTCTCCCCCTTTTTGGTAATTAATGACAACATATAGATCAAAGCTTCGACAAATGATAACAAAAATGAAATACATCGTCGCTTTGAGATGTAGTATGTGATAAGCAAGAGCTCCCCTAAATTTGTGCATTATTTAAAATTTGCTTTTGAATGCAAATGCATAATCGATTAGGATCATGGGTTACTCTTCCATGTCACATACATCTTGGTGGAGCGCTCAAAATGATAGAATATGGAATATGCACTCATCACCAAGACAAGATGTGAATGATCATAGAATATCATCATCCAAGCACGAACATTAAAGTATGATATGATCAAGCACATGACCATACAAGTATCTCACACACGCATAAAATAGAGTATCATCCAAACAAGCAAGCAAATAAGTAGCAAGAGAGGCAAAAAGAATCAAAACACTCTCTCTCGAAGCCTATGATCTATACACTTTCTCCCCCTTTGGCAACAAGTTACCAAAAAGCTTGAAAATGCATAGTGTTATGCGGCTCTCTAAGCTTGATCCCCGGGAGCTCCGGAGTGCGAAGGTGGCGTGAGAGCAGTCCTGCAACGAATGCATTTGAAGAAGTCTGTGGAGCTGGAGGAGTTGCAACTGGAGGGGCAACTGAAGTTCTGGCTGCAGGAGCTGAAATTGTAGCCCTAGTGTCTGTCAGTGGCACTGCCGCAGACCTCTGTCTTCTAGGCACCCTCTGATATGCATTTGTGGTAGTCTTGTCACTCCTGTCCTCAAGTTCTTCTTGAATCTTCTCCATAGAAGTCTGAATCTCTGTAACCTTGACATCTAGATCATGTATCTTTGTCTCGATAATCCTTTCAAGACTCTCTTGATTTTGAGTCAGGGTGGCCAAACCTTTCTCAATCCTCAAAGTAGCCTGAATGAGATAGCCAAGTTGATCTTGTTTGGACTTGAGAAATACCTGGGATGCCTCTTCAGCACTTGGTGTGACACCCAAGTTTCTATTGAATTTTTCAAAAAGATTTTTTATTTGACTTGAAGGGGGTGATTTAAAAATTTTCTTCAAGAGAACTCTCACTCTCAAATATTTTTCTTTATGGCAAAAATTTTATTTGAATTCACCCAAGATCTGCCTTTGACCTGGGGAGTTCTTGCTCTTCATTTGGGCTCAAGACAAAATGTTTTTCATTTGAGAGAATAACTTTTGAAAACCTTTTCTTGAATTTGCACTATGGCTTTTGGAAAGTACTTTGCCACTTTCAACTATTCCTTCTTGCCATGGCATAAGTGCAAATCCTCTCTCCTAAACACTCCCTCACCTCTGGATCATGATTTACATCAAATCCAGCAAGTTGAACCTCCCCATGTATTTATTTTCCATTCAAATTCTATTCAAATATTTTCTGCCTTCTATTCTACCTCTTGGAGATTTACAAAGGAACTCCATTTTCTGTTTGGACTTTTACCACCAAACTTCTTTCCCCTCCTAGTCCTTTGAACCCTCAACCTAGAACCATGAAGATCCACTGGTCTCCAGTTCAAAATTTTCAAACTACATCAGCTGCAAGTTTGGACCAGATTTGCCAAATTTGGTGAAATTCATTCAAAACCTTCTCCAAAAATTCCAAGTAAATTCAGGCAGCCCCTGGGTGCTTTGAGTGATCGTCTCACCAAGTTACAGCTCCAGAAAAATTTATCTCTTTACCAAAACCTACTGTCGAACACCTGCAATGCTTGGTCACTGTCAAGATTCAGTAAGTTCAGAGTTCAGTCAAGTGGCTGCTGTCGTTTTCTTCAGAAACGGGCGTCGATCTCGCCAGTACCCTCACGTCGCCTTGCTCCTCGTCCTCGCCCTCTCGTTCCTGCACCGCACGAGTGCCTGGCATCTTGCGGGCGTCGGCGACAAGCAGCAGAAGGTGCGCCGCCCCGTGACCGACGCCGGCGGCGGCTTTGCGGACGCCAGCGGGAGACACGGCGCCGCCGACTCCACCCAGCGCCGCCCAAACCACCGGAGCCCGCCGCGTGGCCGTCCACTCCCCCGAATGCGCTGCCGCTCTCGTCGTGAACCCCAGGGCGCGGAGCGCACTCTCTGCCGCCGTTGAGCCCGTGCGGTCACCTCACCGTGGGCAGACGCCATTACGCCAAGACCAACCCCGTTCAGCTGCAAATCGAGTCCAGTAACATCCACTGATGCTGCTCGACCGCTCAAACCCCCTGCCAACCCACTGCTCCGCCGTAATCGCTCGCCGGAGATTCTCCGTTCACGGCCACCCCGTCGATCTGCCTATAAATAGGGGCCCCGAGCTTCAACTCGAGCACCCACCAGCCCTACACTTCCCCTAGAGCACGCCCAGCCACTGGAAGAGCCGCGAGGGGGTCTCCTTCCTCGACTCCGGCCGTCGCGATCCGCCACGGGATCCAGCCCGATTCGCCCCCGTGTGTGCTCCACAGCCCCCATTCTCTTGCCAGTAGCTTCTCCTTGCATCAACCGTTCTGACCCGCGCCTCAATTCGTTCTTTGCAGCCCTCCACCGGAGTTCCCCAACCTCACCCGAACCGCCGTCCGCCGGAGATAGTGTCGCCGTCGACGTGGTGCTCCCCGTTGGACGAGTCCACCACCCACCGACGCGGAAGAAGACACTGAAGCTCTTGGTACCCTCCGTTTCTCCTAACTCGCCGTGGTTCGACGCCGGCGTCCATCGCCGTCTTCGGGTGCCGGCGAGCTTTCAAACCTGACATGCGGGCCCCGCGTGTCAGCCTCTGTTTTATTTCCCCGAACCGTTTTCTGTTGGCGCCTTCGGGCAAAATACGTTTTCTCCTTGCGCTTGCGCATTCCCAGCCGAAGCGTTTTCTGTTTTCTCAGTTAAAACCCTGGAACTTTTCTGTTTCATTATAGAAAGGTCCCTGGACAGAAACCTTTATAACTTTTTAATGAAAAGGTATTTTTGAGTGATTCTTTTTCTGTCAATCTCCAAATTTTGTCTAGTTTTTTATGGGATTTATTTGAAAAATATTTGGCAAAGTTTCTGTGCATGTGTTGGTTTTCACGTTAGTACCCCGTTTCGTGATTGCCGTAGGTTCCGGGAGAGGGGACGGAGCCGCGAACTTCGCCGAGCTAGACTCCGACTTCTCCGAACCAGGCAAGCATGTTTGGACATTTGATATGGCAGATGTTTTGCATGTTCATGTGAAAGTTTGTGCGTGGCATGTGAGTGTCGATAAATACCTCGTTGCTTGTAAGGCAACGACCCGGTTGTTCCGAAGTTGCGATGACCTCTGATGAGAGGTGGCCTAATCATGTAGTGACATGAAGGGCAGCAAGGTGGTACTGTTGTAGCATGCCAGCCTTGCGTCATCCGACTCTCTTCGACGTTAACGTGGTTGGAGCCACGTTATCGATCTTTTCCCGCATGTTCCAAAATTGCGATGACCTCTGATGAGAGGTGGCCTAATCATGTGGTGACATGAAGGGCAGCAAGGTGGTACTGTTGTAGCATGCCAGCCTTGTGTCATCCGACTTTTCCGACGTTAACATGGTTGGAGCCGTGTTATCGTCCCTTCCCCTTTCCGTGCTACCACATGTCTCATTGCCAGGATACGGTTTAGTAAGTTGGTAACCTCTTTCCGTGTACACACCAAACAGAGAGGCCGGGATGATGGTACCTTGGCCCAGGATTAAAGCCAGTCATTCGGTCAGGGGGCATGGGTGTTTCCGGTTGGGACCGAGAGGGGGGGCACCCCCTTATAGCGCGCGTATAGAAATTTGATCCCATGCTACGCGAGGTTGTAGCCTCCCCGACTCAGGGTTTTTCCTGAATGTTGCCGAGGGTGATCCCTGGCTTCGGATGGTTAAATTGGGTGTGTACTGGTTAGACGTGTTCCTTCCAGAACACCGTAGACGGAACTAGTCCCCGTGACTACTGAAATCCGTTGGCTGTGGTTAAGTACAAACTCTGCAGAGTCAATTCTTTCCAAATCATCGTATCCATGATCAGTAATGTAGACTTTACATCCAAATCTATCCGTGTGAAAATCTTGCCCCCGGTGAACAAGCTCAAGCGGTAAAATCTCAGATTTATTGTTATTCCAGTTGATGGACTAACTTTATTTTGTGTCTCATGCTTGTGATAATTTATGTCTCCGAGCTATTGTATTAATGAGTTGTGACATAAGCCCTTTATGTGACGTCGCGCAGACGTCCGACTGTGGCGTGTACTCGTTTCTCACTTTCGATATAAGCCCTTTATGTGGTGTCACCCCGACGCCCGACTGTGGCATTATTATTCTGCATTTTCCGCTCGAGGAGTCTTTCAGACACTCGTTTGGCACCTGTATTTTTATTCCGCATTTTCCTCTCGAGGAGTCTTTCAGACACTCGTTTGGCACCTGTATTTTTATTCCGCATTTTCCTCTCGAGGAGTCTTTCAGACACTCGTTTGGCACCTGTATTATTATTCCGCATTTTCCGCTCGAGGAGTCTTTCAGACACTCGTTTGGCACCTGTATTTTTATTCCGCATTTTCCTCTCGAGGAGTCTTTCAGACACTCGTTTGGCACCTGTATTATTATTCCGCATTTTCCGCTCGAGGAGTCTTTCAGACACTCGTTTGGCACCCACATTACTATTCTGCAGTTTCCGCTCGAGGCGTCATTCAGACCCTCGCTTGGCACCCAGTATTTATTATCTCTATGTCTGATCGCTCAGGTTAACTTATTCATGTGCTTCATGTTTGCATTTGTTATACTTTATGTCCGAACTGTCTTGCGAGTACTTTCATAGTACTCACCTGGCTTGTTGATTTGGCCAGATGTTGACGAAGGCGATCTCTTGGATGAAGAGTTTGATAGCGCGTCCGACGCCTAGAGGAGTCCCAGTCAGTCCTGCGCGATCCCGGATATTGGTCACTTGTATCGTTTACGCTTCCGCCACCCGCAATAAGTCTTCTCGAGCCTCACTCCGACGCTCGAAGAGTTGTAGTATTCCGGAATCATGTCACTCGCTTCGCGATGATATTTCCACCACCGTTTTTATCGTGAGTTAGTAGTTTGCCACCCTATCCGCCGTATTGTTTTATCGGCGTGCATGTAATAAATTGTTGGGCAGTCTCTGCTCAACCTTATATTATATTTAGTACTCCTGGTATTTTTCTTCTGTGACCAATATATTGTCTATCAGTGAGAAGGAATTCTTCCTCGCTGGTCCGTAACAGGGATTGGTTCCTCAATAATTATTTTATTGAGAAACCGGTCGTGACAAGCTTGGTATCAGAGCCAGGCTGACTGTAGGAAGCCACTAGGTGCGATCGCTAATCGGTTATTAGCGTCTTTAGTGCTTCTTCAGCATTTTGCAATTGTAGCTATTTTCTGTTGGTCATCATAAAATTTATGACATGACTACTCAGAATTTTTGCCTACTTTTGTAGATGGCTGGCAGCAGCTGTGAGAATCGAGTGTTCACCAACGTGCCCGAGGGGTTTGTCAAGCTCCTCGTCTCCATCACCAAGCTCGCGATCGGGCCAGCAGCTCGCCTGGAGTTCACACTCTATCAGCACAAGCTCAGTGACGACGTGTCTATGCACCAGGCTGTGGTGCAATTCAGGGGAGGACGATCTGCTGCTCGCCATTTCCGTTTTACGGGAAGGGCCATGCCTACGGAGAGGCATGCCATGCAGATGGCTGCCCGTGAGGCGATAGCTCGCCTTCGGGACATCCTTCCTACGATGAAGACTCGTCGCTACCGCTACCTCCCATGCCATGTGCCTTACACCAGCCACTATGCGTTCGCCTGCCATCGGGGAGAGCGAGATGAAGCCATCGAGATGGTTGTGGAGTATCTCAAGGCTCTGGAGGAGTCTTTCGACAACCTCGTAGATGATCTTGTGGCTGCCCGCATGGACTTAGTCCGGGGCGGTCCTGCCAGCAGGAAGGAGCTTCTCCACACGGCGCCGCCTCTGACATTCGTCTCGTCTTCAGCCTCGTATGCACCGGCCGTTTTGGCCACTGCTCGCCGTCTGCCTACCACTGAGGAGTTCGACCGAGTCATCGCTCCTACTCCAGTCAGAGCCGCACCGCCTGCCGCACGCGCTCTACCGCCAGTCGCCCCCGCACCATCACCGCAGCGCAGCGTCGCACGCCAGGAACCAGCTAGAGAGGAGGAGGTTGATTCTCCTGGACCGCTGAGCCTTGCCATCGGCAAGGGGAAGGAGATCTTCACCATCTCCGACTGAGAGCACCGAGTAGCCGCGTGTTATGCCTGCTTGTATGATGTGTTGTTTTTATCTGTACGCTAGTTTGTATTGGTGTGTTTGCTGCCTTCCGGAGTAGTACGCTAGTTTTTAATAACATGTCAGGATTGTGTATGCACAACCTGAGTGCTGTATCTTGTGTTTGCTTTCGCATGTAAGATTTGTGTTAAGCACTTCTTCTCCGTGAAAATCATTTGTGTTTCTTGAAAACCTTGAAGCCTTTTTGATTATTGCCTTTGCAAGGGTTTTCCTGCGCTACACGGTTTTTCTCATGGGTTTTGCAAATGATACCCCAGACTGGAAAAATGTCTCGCCCTTGGACTCGCTCTATGCCCAATCAGCCAGAAGAGGTTTACGGAACACAGACCAGCAACAATTTCACTCAGGGTCAGTCCAGCCAACAGGACAGCGAAGCGGCACTATCTCAAGTATGCCGTATCTTCGAGCAAAGCCAGCAACAGCACCAGGAGATGATGAACCATGTCATCAATATGGGAAACCACCGTGAACCCTATCAACCACATTCCAAGTTATCTGAGTTACAGAAGACTCGCCCCTCAACTTTTGCTCACACCGACAGGCCACTGGAAGCCGATGATTGGCTTCGCGAGATTGAAAGGAAACTGATTATCGCTCAATGCTCAGATCATGAGAAGGTGCTTTATGCACCACACTACCTTACTGGAGCAGCCGCAACATGGTGGGAAAACTTCCTACACATGCACCCCAGGGAACACAACATCACCTGGGAAGAATTCAAGGAAGGCTTCCGTGGGGCACACATTCCCAGGAGCATCCTAAAGATCGAGAAGAGAGAGTTTGATGACCTGAAGCAAAGAGGCATGACCGTCACAGAATACAACGGCCAGTTTACCCAACTGTCTCGTTATGCCTACGACGAGCACATGACAGAAAACAAGAAGATGGAAAAATTCCTGGACGGCCTGGCACCAGCATTAAGATGCCAACTGATTGTACACACCTTTCCGGATTTTAAGACGCTGGTGGACAAGGCCATCACCCTGGAGAATGAGCGCCGTAGTCTGGAAGATATCCGCAAGCGGAAGAGGGACAAGACGACTCTTGCCCGCAGCAACCGAGGCAAGACTGAGGTCCCAAGGACAGACACGAGGAGATCCACGGCTACTGAGCCAAGACCCGTCGGACAATTTCATGCCAGAGACAAGGAGTTCACATACCGTCCAGGGGTCACCTGCTATGCTTGTGGTCAACAAGGGCATTATGCTAAACAGTGCCCGAAGCCAAGAGACTCGGCACCCAAGCCGAACAATGGTGGAAACAATCCAGCCCCCAAGCGCAACAACTTCAATCCCAGCAACAACCACAGGAAGGGTCACTTGAACCATGTGACCAGGGAAGAAGCGCAGAATGCCCCAGACATCGTGCTCGGTACGTTCCCTGTCAACACAGTACCTGCCACGGTTTTGTTTGATTCTGGAGCTTCCCATTCGTTCGTTTCGAAGAGTTTTGTTTCGCAACATGGTTTTCCGATACTCCCCTTGGAAAAATCTATGATCATCAAGTCCCCCGGAAATAAGCAAATTGCTCAGGGTTACTGCCAGGGAGTGGTCATTGAGTTCGAAGGACTACCATTCCACGCGAATCTCATCGTGCTGGAAAGTAAAGGACTGGATGTCATTTTAGGAATGGACTGGTTAACCACCAACAAAGGATTCATCGACTGTTTCAATCGGACAGTGATTCTCACTCACCATCACGGCAAGACAATAAGAGTTTCCGCTCAAGAAAGGCCACGATCACAGAAACCAAAACTGAACAAGATGGACATCGCAGAATTAAGAAAAGTGCCAGTGGTATGCGAGTTCCCTGATGTGTTCCCGGAAGAACTACCAGGTATGCCACCAGACCGAGAGATCGAATTCAGCATTGAATTAGCACCTGGCACCGCTCCCATTTATAAGAAGCCGTATAGAATGGCACCCTCAGAATTGGTGGAGTTGAAGAAGCAGATAAAGGAATTACTGGACAAGGGGTTTATACGAGCCAGCTCCTCACCATGGGGTTCGCCCGTATTGTTCGCCAAGAAGAAGGATGGGACACTGAGACTATGCATAGACTATCGAGCCCTCAATATGGTCACCATCAAAAACAAATACCCGATGCCACGGATAAATGATTTGTTTGACCAGCTCGCACAAGCTAAAGTATTTTCAAAGATTGATTTGAGATCAGGATACCATCAACTGAAGGTACGAACAGAGGATATCCCCAAGACAGCATTCACTTCTAGATATGGGTTATACGAGTTTACGGTGATGCCGTTTGGACTAACAAACGCCCCCGCATATTTCGTCCACCTCATGAACAAAGTATTCATGAAATTCATGGACAAATTTGTGGTGGTATTCATTGACGACATTCTGGTTTACTCAAGGACACCAGAAGAACATACTGAGCACCTCAGGATTGTTTTGGGAGAATTGAGGAAACATCAGTTGTACGCCAAATTTAGCAAATGCGAATTTTGGCTAAGACAAGGTGGTTTCTTGGGCCATATTTTGAACCAAGAAGGCGTGGCCGTAGATCCAGAAAAAGTCAAGGCCATACTAGACTGGAAGCCACCCGCGAATGTTACAGATGTGCGGAGTTTCCTAGGGATGGCCGGGTATTACAGGAGGTTTATTGAAGGATTCTCCACTGTGGCAAAACCTATAACACAGTTACTCAAGAAGGACAAGAAATTCGTATGGACGGAAGCATGTGAGCAGAGCTTCCAAGAACTCAAGAAGAAGCTAACAACCGCACCAGTCTTAACCGTACCAGACATACGCAAGAGCTTTGAGGTGTATTGTGACGCGTCCCGAAAAGGTCTCGGATGTGTGCTAATGCAGGATGGCAAAGTTGTCGCATATGCCTCCAGACAGCTGCGAAAACATGAGGAAAATTACCCAACACATGACTTGGAACTAGCAGTAGTTATACATGCACTCAAGGAGTGGAGGCACTTTCTGTTGGGAAATCGCTGTGAAATATATACGGACCATAAGAGCCTCAAATATATCTTCACACAGCCAGAGCTGAATTTACGCCAACGACGCTGGTTGGAACTGGTCAAAGACTATGACGTCGGCATCCACTACCACCCAGGAAAAGCAAGTGTAGTGGCCAATGCCCTTAGCCGAAACCCCAGCCCGGACAGTGACGGTCAGCAAAACTTGAGGCCTGAGTTTCAGCGAGAGTTCACTCGGCTCAACATGATGTTAGTCTCTGAGGGCACCATATCGAACCTGGAGATACAACCCACCCTAGTGGAACAAATCAAGAAGGCTCAACAGGGACATCCCAGTATCGAAGGCATAAAGAAGAAAATGAACCGTAGTAAGACTTCAGAATTTGTCACGGACAGTGAAGGAACATTATGGTACCGGGACAGACTTTGCGTACCTAACATTGAGGAACTCAAGCAACAGATCTTGACGGAGAGCCACACCGCTCCATACTCGATACATCCTGGAGGAACCAAAATGTACAAGGACATTCAGGAAAGATTTTGGTGGCACGGTATGAAAAGAGATATAGCCACATTCGTTGCTTGTTGCGATTCATGTCAGCGCATCAAGGCCAAGCACCAAAAGCCAGCAGGGCTACTCCAGCCTAACAGGATACCGGAGTGGAAATGGGATGAAATCGGAATGGACTTCATTGTCGGATTACCCCGATCACAGCGTGGAAATGACGCCATCTGGGTCATCACAGACCGACTAACCAAGGTTGCTCACTTCATTCCCGTGAAGACTACCTACTCCACACAAAGACTGGCAAAACTCTATCTCTCCCGTATAGTTTGCTTGCACGGAGTCCCAAAGACTATAATATCAGACCGAGGCACCCAATTCGTCTCCAAATTTTGGGATCACCTACAACAAGCTCTGGGCACGCAACTAGCTTTCAGTACAGCATACCACCCTCAGACAGATGGACAAACAGAACGTGTAAACCAAATCCTAGAGGATATGCTAAGAGCCTGTGTGCTCACCTATGGATCCAGTTGGGAAGAGAGTTTGCCGTATGCCGAATTTGCGTACAACAACAGTTACCAAACCAGTTTGCAAATGGCACCCTTTGAAGCATTATACGGACGGAGGTGTCGTACCCCATTGAATTGGTCAGAAACAGGTGACAGCCGTATCTTCGGCCCAGATATGCTTAAGGAGGCCGAGGAAGAAGTTAAACAAATCAGGGACAGACTCAAGACAGCACAGAGCCGACAAAAGAGCTACTATGATCAGAAGCATCATGAGGTCAGCTTTGAACCTGGTGATTCCGTATACCTCCGAGTATCTCCTATGAGGGGTCTGCAACGGTTCAAAATTAAGGGGAAGCTAGCCCCAAGATTTATTGGACCATTTTGTGTGAAGGCACGAAGAGGCACGGTAGCCTACCAGCTAGACCTACCCAAGGAGCTGTCAGACGTCCATGACGTATTCCACGTCTCGCAGTTGAGGAAATGTGTGAGTAACCCGGAGAAACATGTACCTCATGAGGACATTGATATGCAACCAGATCTCACCTACAGAGAAAGGCCAGTAAAGATTTTAGAAGAGTCTGAACGGAGGACCCGTCAGAAAATGACAAAAATTTTCAGGGTCCAGTGGAGCAACCACACCGAGGATGAAGCCACATGGGAAAGGGAAGATTTCCTCCGAGCAGAGTATCCATATCTATTTGAGGATCAGCTGAAATCTCGAGGACGAGATTTTTCCTAAGGGGGTAGGTGTTGTGACACCCAAGTTTCTATTGAATTTTTCAAAAACATTTTTTATTTGACTTGAAGGGGGTGATTTAAAAATTTTCTTCAAGAGAACTCTCACTCTCAAATATTTTTCTTTATGGCAAAAATTTTATTTGAATTCACCCAAGATCTGCCTTTGACCTGGGGAGTTCTTGCTCTTCATTTGGGCTCAAGACAAAATGTTTTTCATTTGAGAGAATAACTTTTGAAAACCTTTTCTTGAATTTGCACTATGGCTTTTGGAAAGTACTTTGCCACTTTCAACTATTCCTTCTTGCATGGCATAAGTGCAAATCCTCTCTCCTAAACACTCCCTCACCTCTGGATCATGATTTACATCAAATCCAGCAAGTTGAACCTCCCCATGTATTTATTTTCCATTCAAATTCTATTCAAATATTTTCTGCCTTCTATTCTACCTCTTGGAGATTTACAAAGGAACTCCATTTTCTGTTTGGACTTTTACCACCAAACTTCTTTCCCCTCCTAGTCCTTTGAACCCTCAACCTAGAACCATGAAGATCCACTGGTCTCTAGTTCAAAATTTTCAAACTACATCAGCTGCAAGTTTGGACCAGATTTGCCAAATTTGGTGAAATTCATTCAAAACCTTCTCCAAAAATTCCAAGTAAATTCAGGCAGCCCCTGGGTGCTTTGAGTGATCGTCTCACCAAGTTACAGCTCCAGAAAAATTTATCTCTTTACCAAAACCTACTGTCGAACACCTGCAATGCTTGGTCACTGTCAAGATTCAGTAAGTTCAGAGTTCAGTCAAGTGGCTGCTGTCGTTTTCTTCAGAAACGGGCGTCGATCTCGCCAGTACCCTCGCGTCGCCTTGCTCCTCGTCCTCGCCCTCTCGTTCCTGCACCGCACGAGTGCCTGGCATCTTGCGGGCGTCGGCGACGAGCAGCAGAAGGTGCGCCGCCCCGTGACCGACGCCGGCGACGGCTTTGCGGACGCCAGTGGGAGACACGGCGCCGCCGACTCCACCCAGCGCCGCCCAAACCACCGGAGCCCGCCGCGTGGCCGTCCACTCCCCCGAATGCGCTGCCGCTCTCGTCGTGAACCCCAGGGCGCGGAGCGCGCTCTCTGCCGCCGTTGAGCCCGTGCGGTCACCTCACCGTGGGCAGACGCCATTACGCCAAGACCAACCCCGTTCAGCTGCAAATCGAGTCCAGTAACATCCACTGATGCTGCTCGACCGCTCAAACCCCCTGCCAACCCACTGCTCCGCCGTAATCGCTCGCCGGAGATTCTCCGTTCACGGCCACCCCGTCGATCTGCCTATAAATAGGGGCCCCGAGCTTCAACTCGAGCACCCACCAGCCCTACACTTCCCCTAGAGCACGCCCAGCCACTGGAAGAGCCGCGAGGGGGTCTCCTTCCTCGACTCCGGCCGCCGCGATCCGCCACGGGATCCAGCCCGATTCGCCCCCGTGTGTGCTCCACAGCCCCCATTCTCTTGCCAGTAGCTTCTCCTTGCATCAACCGTTCTGACCCGCACCTCAATTCGTTCTTTGCAGCCCTCCACCGGAGTTCCCCAACCTCACCCGAACCGCCGTCCGCCGGAGATAGTGTCGCCGTCGACGTGGTGCTCCCCGTTGGACGAGTCCACCACCCACCGACGCGGAAGAAGACACTGAAGCTCTTGGTACCCTCCGTTTCTCCTAACTCGCCGTGGTTCGACGCCGGCGTCCATCGCCGTCTTCGGGCGCCGGCGAGCTTTCAAACCTGACATGCGGGCCCCGCGTGTCAGCCTCTGTTTTATTTCCCCGAACCGTTTTCTGTTGGCGCCTTCGGGCAAAATACGTTTTCTCCTTGCGCTTGCGCATTCCCAGCCGAAGCATTTTCTGTTTTCTCAGTTAAAACCCTGGAACTTTTCTGTTTCATTATAGAAAGGTCCCTGGACATAAACCTTTATAACTTTTTAATGAAAAGGTATTTTTGAGTGATTCTTTTTCTGTCAATCTCCAAATTTTGTCTAGTTTTTTTATGGGATTTATTTGAAAAATATTTGGCAAAGTTTCTGTGCATGTGTTGGTTTTCACGTTAGTACCCCGTTTCGTGATTGCCGTAGGTTCCGGGAGAGGGGACGGAGCCGCGAACTTCGCCGAGCTAGACTCCGACTTCTCCGAACCAGGCAAGCATGTTTGGACATTTGATATGGCAGATGTTTTGCATGTTCATGTGAAAGTTTGTGCATGGCATGTGAGTGTCGATAAATACCTCGTTGCTTGTAAGGCAACGACCCGGTTGTTCCGAAGTTGCGATGACCTCTGATGAGAGGTGGCCTAATCATGTAGTGACATGAAGGGCAGCAAGGTGGTACTGTTGTAGCATGCCAGCCTTGCGTCATCCGACTCTCTTCGACGTTAACGTGGTTGGAGCCACGTTATCGATCTTTTCCCGCATGTTCCAAAATTGCGATGACCTCTGATGAGAGGTGGCCTAATCATGTGGTGACATGAAGGGCAGCAAGGTGGTACTGTTGTAGCATGCCAGCCTTGTGTCATCCGACTTTTCCGACGTTAACATGGTTGGAGCCGTGTTATCGTCCCTTCCCCTTTCCGTGCTACCACATGTCTCATTGCCAGGATACGGTTTAGTAAGTTGGTAACCTCTTTCTGTGTACACACCAAACAGAGAGGCCGGGATGATGGTACCTTGGCCCAGGATTAAAGCCAGTCATTCGGTCAGGGGGCATGGGTGTTTCCGGTTGGGACCGAGAGGGGGGGCACCCCCTTATAGCGCGCGTATAGAAATTTGATCCCATGCTACGCGAGGTTGTAGCCTCCCCGACTCAGGTTTTTCCTGAATGTTGCCGAGGGTGATCCCTGGCTTCGGATGGTTAAATTGGGTGTGTACTGGTTAGACGTGTTCCTTCCAGAACACCGTAGACGGAACTAGTCCCCGTGACTACTGAAATCCGTTGGCTGTGGTTAAGTACAAACTCTGCAGAGTCAATTCTTTCCAAATCATCGTATCCATGATCAGTAATGTAGACTTTACATCCAAATCTATCCGTGTGAAAATCTTGCCCCCAGTGAACAAGCTCAAGCGGTAAAATCTCAGATTTATTGTTATTCCAGTTGATGGACTAACTTTATTTTGTGTCTCATGCTTGTGATAATTTATGTCTCCGAGCTATTGTATTAATGAGTTGTGACATAAGCCCTTTATGTGACGTCGCGCAGACGTCTGACTGTGGCGTGTACTCGTTTCTCACTTTCGATATAAGCCCTTTATGTGGTGTCGCCCCGACGCCCGACTGTGGCATTATTATTCTGCATTTTCCGCTCGAGGAGTCTTTCAGACACTCGTTTGGCACCTGTATTTTTATTCCGCATTTTCCTCTCGAGGAGTCTTTCAGACACTCGTTTGGCACCTGTATTTTTATTCCGCATTTTCCTCTCGAGGAGTCTTTCAGACACTCATTTGGCACCTGTATTATTATTCCGCATTTTCCGCTCGACGAGTCTTTCAGACACTCGTTTGGCACCTGTATTTTTATTCCGCATTTTCCTCTCGAGGAGTCTTTCAGACACTCGTTTGGCACCTGTATTATTATTCCGCATTTTCCGCTCGAGGAGTCTTTCAGACACTCGTTTGGCACCCGCATTACTATTCTGCAGTTTCCGCTCGAGGCGTCATTCAGACCCTCGCTTGGCACCCAGTATTTATTATCTCTATGTCTGATCGCTCTGGTTAACTTATTCATGTGCTTCATGTTTGCATTTGTTATACTTTATGTCCGAACTGTCTTGCGAGTACTTTCATAGTACTCACCTGGCTTGTTGATTTGGCCAGATGTTTACGAAGGCGATCTCTTGGATGAAGAGTTTGATAGCGCGTCCGACGCCTAGAGGAGTCCCAGTCAGTCCTGCGCGATCCCGGATATTGGTCACTTGTATCGTTTACGCTTCCGCCACCCGCAATAAGTCTTCTCGAGCCTCACTCCGACGCTCGAAGAGTTGTAGTATTCCGGAATCATGTCACTCGCTTCGCGATGATATTTCCACCACCGTTTTTATCGTGAGTTAGTAGTTTGCCACCCTATCCGCCGTATTGTTTTATCGGCGTGCATGTAATAAATTGTTGGGCAGTCTCTGCTCAACCTTATATTATATTTAGTACTCCTGGTATTTTTCTTCTGTGACCAATATATTGTCTATCAGTGAGAAGGAATTCTTCCTCGCTGGTCTGTAACAGGGATTGGTTCCTTAATAATTATTTTATTGAGAAACCGGTCGTGACACTTGGTATCTTGGCTGCCTTCTCTACTTTTGCTTTTTCTCTCTTCTCCTGAGCCTGTACAGATGTAGGATGTGAAGCATCCATGACAACTATGTTATCCTCACGATCAGGCCTCAAGGGAAGGTGCTCTTTATCTAGGAGATACATGCCTTTGCCCATCTTGGAGTTGATGAGCATCTGAATGTGTGGAGCATAGCCACATGATCTCTTTTGATCTGCTGCAGTCCTTTTGATTGTTTCAACTATGAAGCTCATCACCTTGAATTTCTGTGGCACATCAAACATTTGAAGCAAGTTGATGGAGTGGCCTCTGGTCATCCTGTGATCTCCTGACTTGGGCAGCAAGGTGCGCCTCAATATAGTGTTCATGGTGGCCAATCCAGACAACAGATAGTACACTGAGCCTAGCTTGTGTGTCTCCAAGGCCTTGTTAGGTATTTCCTTGTACATATTGGCCATGGAGTTTTGATCTTTCCTGGGCTTTGTATAGACATCAATGTCATCCTCAGCTTCTTCTAGAGCATTGATAAGATTGGCCCACTCAGCAACTGTAGATTGATACCTTGTACCCTCAGTCATCCAGACAATCTTTCCATCTGGGTAAAAGTGAGCAGTAGAGTAAAACTGCATGATCAGCTCATCATTCCATTTGGTCAATTTTTGACCCACAAAGGTGTCAACTCCATTGAGTCTGAAGCTCTCATGCACTCCAGGGAAATGATCTTCATTATTGTCAATGTACTTCCAATCCACCCATTTCATGTCACACACAATGGGCTTCTTATCCCAGAGGACTGTCTCATAGAAGTCATGTTGTTCCTTAGTGTGAAATCTGTAGTCCACAGCAATTCTTCTTCTTACAGCATAGGGGTCTGACTGTCTCCACAATCTGAGACCTGCATCCTTTCTTTCCTTCATGTTTTCAACCACTGGATGATTGTCATCATGATCAGGAATGTTTGGCTTCAATTTCCTAAGCACTTGGGCTTCTTCTTCTTCTAATACTTCAGGCACTGGGGCCTTGTTCTTCTCAGCAGCTGGTATATTTCTAGTGCTTCTCTTTGGTGTAGACTTAGAAGCTTGAGCAGTAGTCTTGGGTAAGTCTTGGGCTTTGATGGAGCAGCCCCAGACTTGATGGCACCCCCCATCAACTTCCGAGTCTTCGGTTTTGGTGCAGCATCTTCCTCATCATCCTCTTCCTCATCTGATGAGTGCTTCTCAAAATCAGCCATAGGATCAACAAGCTTGCACCATCTTCCTCTCTTCCTCTCTTCCTCTCCTTCTTTTCCTTTCCAGCTCCACTTGCTGGTTGAGCTTTCTCCTGAGTTGATGCTCTGGCTTTGGACATGGGCACTCTCTTGGCAGGAGCTTTCTTGTGCAAACCAGGCTTGGTTGCAGCAGTAGTATATTCCTTTTTCAGCACTTTCTTGGAGGTGACTTCCTCCTCAACAGCAACATAGTCCTCATCTTCAGAATATGAGTTTCTCTTCCTCCTTGTCCTGGTTGCAGCTTTTGGCAAGTTGCTTGGGGTGCTTCTGCTACCCTCATCATAGCTGCTAGAGGGACTAGTGCCCTCACTCAAGTTAACTTGTTCCTTAGACTTGTTCTGGCTGTCACTTTGATCTGACATGGCTGACACTTCAAACTGAAAGCTGACCCTGTGAATAGATATAGTTGAGATAGAGTGGATGAGCATCACAAAGTGCAGAGATTTTGCAAAACAATTGAGTCAAAAACTTAGTTTTGGTTTTCTACAGAAAGCATTTCGGAGCTACCGATTTGTTAGACTCGGTGACACCGAAGCAATATTAGAGTCTAAACTAGTGGAATCGGTCAGACCGAGACACAGTTCAGTGACTCCAAGATTGCTAGGGTTTCACTGAGAATCGAACTCGCTCACACCGATGTGTAAGTTTCGGTCACACCAAAAATCACACGTGCAATGGCCTGGGCCAAATCGGTGAGACCGATTTCTACAACTCGGTCGGTCCGAGATGAGTTCGATGGAAACCTAACCCTAAAGTTTCGAATCAAAACTAATCTAAAGGAAGTTTTTGTTGGATAGAACAATCTCATACGTGGTAAGAATCATGGCATTGACCTAAATGCAGGAATCGGAGGTTAAGATTGCACATAGGGGTCGAGTTCATACCCTATCTCGGCGGTGAACTCGCTACGGCGACAACGGCGGCGAAGATTCCCGTTGACGGCAGCGGAGACCAGCGGCAGGAGGTCGTTGGCGATGAGGAGATGATCCGGAGACCTTGAGTCGGCACAACTGGATTTGCGCGGGCGAAGGGTTTCGGAGGAATTTCCAAAATTTGACCCATGGGTATATATATCCAGACCCTGTCGGTGTGACCGAGCCGAGTTGCAGAATCACAAGCGGTTACTGCAACTCGGTGTGACCGAATTGTTCAAATCGGTTGCACCGAGATTGAAACCTAGATCAACTCAATGAACTCGGTATGACCGAAAGGAATGAATCGGTTAGACCGAAATACATAGAGAGGTTTTGGAAGTTTTAAGTCTACGACGAATCGGTGGCTCCGAGTGCTCCTCACCCAGAGGGTTCAAATCTGACTTGATCAAACTTTGTGATGTAGCATGAATAGAGTTTGAGACGAGAAAAACATAGATAGCTAGAGGGAGTTCTTAGGAATTCTTGTCCATCCATTTGGCAAGAGAAAAAGGCCAAACAATCAAAGCAACAAATGGATGTCCTCGAATGAGAAAAATATGCACTCAACATGCTCACACAATAAGATGGCAAATGAAATATGTGGCAAAGCATGCACAAACACTCTAGCATCTATCAAGCAATTGGCGATGACTAGGTCATCTATATATGAGTATATTGACTGAGGAGTCAAATGAGAACATTTGATCGTAGGTCATACTCATCGTTTAAGCACAAGTGGGGTTACCACTTTTACATAAAGCATTGTTGTGTTCACACCATTAGAGTTGCTTTAGCTCAATTCTTAGAGTAAAGCTCCCCCTAGATGTGATATACCCCCTAAGAGGGATGAACTAACCTTGGGTTTTGTCGATGATGACTTCATATATGTGTTGAAGATGTAGATGCTCAATGTTGATGTAGATCATTTGGAGCAATCCATTGAAGTGAGTTGCACTTCCAATACCTATATGGGTTTGTCCCACAAGAAACAAACAAGGATATCCATAGACATAGAGTGAAGTGCACACAAGATGATATCCATGAAAGCATTAGGTTACCTTGTTTCTTGACTTACCAACAAGAGGGTTTGTGACTCCTTGAACTAGTGCAAGATGTGAAAGTTGATTGCACTTGTCCTTGTCAAAATGAATATGAGTGAAGTGTGTTGGCGGTGTCACCCTCAAGAACTCTCTAGTTCTTCTTCTTCGGGATCCACATCATCTTGATGGGAATCCTTGGAGTTGTAGTCGTACTTGATGAAGTAGAACTTGATGTAGTCTTGGGAACCCACTTGACCAAGTGTAACGCCCACGATGCGGCTATATCTCCCACGTGTCGAGGCACGACTTAGAGGCATAACCGCATTGTAGGTATTGTCACAAGAAGGGTCATCTTCACACAATCCCATGTAATGAACAAGAATGGGATAACGAGAGTTGGCTTACAATCGCCACTTCACACAATACATAAATTAATTCATACATCAATCAAAATCCACACATAGACCGACTACGGTCAAATCCAAATGAAAATAAGATAACCCCAAATGCTAGATCCCCGATCGTCCCAACTGGGCTCCACTACTGATCATCCGGAAACGAAACATAGTAACGACCACGTTCCTCGTCGAACTCCCACTTGAGCTCGGTTGCGTCATCTGCACTGGTATCGTCGGCACCTGCAACTGTTTTGGTAGAATCTGTGAGTCACGAGGATAGCAATCTCACACCCGTGAGATCAAGACTATTTAAGCTTATAGGAAGGATGGGGTAATGAGGTGGAGCTGCAGCAAGCACTAAGCATATGGTGGCTAACATACACAAATGAGAGCGAGAAGAGAAGCAACGCAACGGTCGCGAAGCTAGAGGTGATCAAGAAGTGATCCTGAAACTGCTTATGTTCATACATAACCCAAACCGTGTTCACTTCCCGGGCTCTACCGAAAAGAGACCATCACGGCTACACACACGGTTGATGTATTTTAATTTAGTCAAGTGTCAAGTTCTCTACAACCGGACATTAACAAATTCCCATCTGCCACATAACCGCGGGCACGGCTTTCGAAAGATAATACCCTGCAGGAGTGTCCCAACTTAGCCCATTATAAGCTCTCACGGTCAACGAAGGATATTCCTTCTCCCGGGAAGACCCGATCAGTCTCGGAATCCCGGTTTACAAGACATTTCGACAATGGTAAAACAAGACCAGCAAGACCACCCGCTGTGCCGACAAATCCCGATAGGAGCTGCACATATCTCGTTCTCAGGGCACACCGGATAAGCTAAGCGTACAGTTACTGACGTAACCCAAGTTGCCAAGGGATGGTCCCGCACGGTGCTCTAGTTTGGACCAACACTCAGAGGAGCACTGGCCCCGGGGGGGGGGGGGGTTAAAATAAAGATGACCCTTGAGTCTGCAGAACCCAAGGGAAAAAGGCTTAGGTGGCAAATGTTAAAAACAAGGTTGGGCCTTGCTGGAGGAGTTTTATTCAAGGCGAACTGTCAAGGGGGTCCCATAAATCACCCAACCGCGCAAGGAACGCAAAATCAAGGAACATAACACCGGTATGACGGAAACTAGGGCGGCAAGAGTGGAACAAAACACCAGGCATAAGGCCGAGCCTTCCACCCTTTACCAAATATATAGATGCATTAATTAAATAAGAGATATTGTGATATGCCAAAAATATCCATGTTCCAACATGGAACCAACTTCAACTTCACCTGCAACTAGCAACGCTATAAGAAGGGCTGAGCAAAAGCGGTAACTTAGCCAAACAACGGTTTGCTAGGAAAGGATGGTTAGAGGCTTGACATGGCAATATGGGAGGCATGATAAACAAGTGATAGGTAGCGCAACATAGCGATAGAGCGAACAACTAGCAAAGCAAATATAGAAGTGATTTCGAGGGTATGGTCATCTTGCCTGAGATCCCGCAAGGAAGAAGAACAAGTCCATGAAGAAGACAAACGGACGTAGTCGAACGAATCCTCACAACCGCAACGTTACTGGAACTACCAAGGAGAAGCGCAACCGGAAAGAAGCAAACATCATGGTAAAAAACCATCACATAAACATGGCATGATGCACAATCAAGTATGATGCATGTCCGGTTTAAAAAGGCATGGCAGAGCAAAGTGCACAAACAAAACTACAAGTTAAGTGGAGCTCAATATGCAACGAGTTGCATATTGACGAAACACCACATCAATTGTTTAGTTCTCTCTCGGTTATGTACCCAACAATATTAAATGTTTATTAACATGGCAAGAGGTGAAGCATAAGTAAACTAACTATTTAGGCAAGTTTAAATGAGGCCGGAACAACAAATAACAATTCCGAAACATCCTCCTATGCATATTTTGGAATTGGTATTGTTCTGCCCTAAACCATATTTTAATGATGTTAATCAGCAAACAAAGTGCACCATGTTAATCTATGCATTTTTCTACCCCATTTACATATAAATAACATTTAAATCTGAGCTACGGTTATTTAGTTATGAAATAAAACATTTTAGCATGGCATTTATGCAAAATTAAACAAACAACAAGTTTAAACATTTTAACATGGATGAAAACAGCATAACATGAAACTAGACAGAAATCTAAGCATTTTTCATATATAATGTTTTTACATATGATGCACTGTTAAAGAGTTATTATATGCATGATGTTTGAGGGTTTTTCTGTAAAACTACAGTTCTCTGGATAATGCTAAAATCGCAGACATGAAAAAAAACACTACGTGGGCCAAAACTGCTGGGCGGCTAGGCTGCTTACCATGGGCCAAGGCCCAGGCGGTGGAGAGGTAGGCCGGGACGGACTGGGCCGCGCGGGGACGTGGCTGGCGACGCGGGACGAGCGGAAGTAGAGGAGTGGTCCACGCGGCTGCGCGACTGCTGCCTCCTCCTCTCGAACAGAGGCAGGAGCGGGACTTGGCGGCGCCAGGCGATGACGGGCGCGGGACAGGTTGATCCGGGGCAGCAACTCCAGATCCAGGCGCGAGGAAGGCCGCCGGTGGCTTGGGCTTCAAGCTCCTGTCCATGGGCATGAAAGAGAGAGAGAGATGTGAGGAACAAAGGGAAGCACGGGGAGGAAGGGAGAGACAGGGGAGGAGAGGAGCGGGACGAGGCCGGTCCTTGCCGTGGTCGCCGGCGGCGAGGCCGGTCACGGGACGACGAGGCGAGGTGGAGGAGCACGGGAAGATGAAGAAGAAGCGGGCATCGGCGCTCATCTCCGACGAAGCTTGCCGGCGGCGAAGTGGCACGAGGCGAAGGGGTTCGAGCGGATCCACAGGAGGACGAGCTCGGGAGGCAGCGCGGTCTCAGGGCAGGGGAGCTCGGGCTCCTCTGGTGGATGCGGGCGCGTGGAGGCGCGGGAGTGGTGGCATGGAGCAGAGGGAAGGTGGCGGCGCTGGTTGGGTGAATCGGGCAGGGGAGATCCCGAGGGGGATTTGGAAGGTGGCGGCGGGCGACGGGGAAGATGGGACAGCTCCCCTAGATTTTAGGGTTTGGTCTCAAATGGACTAAGGTTTGACTATATATGGAAAAGGAGAGGGAGTTTGGATCATCCGATCGAAATCGGATGGTTGAGATAAAATAGGTTTAGGGAGTCTAAATAAGAAAACGAAGATGTTTAATAGATGTTAGGGGATGGTCCGGACCCAACGGTAATGATAGTCCGGTTCGGGTTCGGGGAAGTTTTCGGGCACGGGCGAGGGGTCGATGCACTGTGCAAAGAGACTCCGGTTTAGGCAAGAGGGAAAACGAAGAACAAGGTTGGTCTCAGAACGGTCAGCGAAAGCAAGGGGGGACACGGCAACTACGAGGGGATGCAAGTTTTGAAAAATGACGGCAACAAAGTGCCAATGCAATGCGCATGATGCAATGATGAATGCAACAAACAAATGAAACACACGGCGGTCACGCAAAACATGGAAGGCGTCTGGAGCGTCGGTCTCGGGGCGTTACACCAAGGCCTTAGGAGCTTCTTTAAATGCATCAATCTCTTCTTGAAGCTTGTCCCTGCCTTTTAGCTTGTGGTCTTGTGGTGGAAGATCATCTTGAGCTTGTGTCCCTTTGAAGGAAGTAGGATCATACTTCTCTTATTGAGGAACAAACTTCGTCTTGGGGTATTGATCTTCTTCCCACTCAACTCCATTGGCATTGAACTTTCGTTCAAAACCAACACCTTGATTCTTCCAGTGCCTTCCTTGCTTGCATACAATTTCCTCAAATTGTTTACTTCTAGCAAGGCTCTTGTAAACACCTTTCTCTATAATTCCCTTCAATAAACTATTTTCTTGCTCAAGTGTAACTTGGCTAAGAGAATCATTAGTGGAATCAAGAGAACTACTAGAAGCAACAATATTGGATTTAGCATGATTATTGTTACTACTAGAAGAAAAATCTTTCTTACTATTGTTGCTAGATTTTACTTGTGGCATGTAAGTAGACAAGAGTAAACGCTTGGCAATGTAAGAAGAACTTTTCTTACGAAGATCATCATTGACTGCTTTTAAGAACCCATGCTCTTGCTCAAGGTTGAGCTTTTCAAAGCATAGCTTCTCATGAGTCTTTAAAAGTTCTCGATGATCTTCCAAGGTAGTTTCATGAGCTAACTTAAGAGTGTTTAGTTATTTAGTTAGACGCTCAATCTCCTACTTATCATCATCATTCGTTTTATCTTGATTAGCATGATTAATAGCAATTTCATCATAGTTATCATCACTAGAGTTGTCAACAAGTAAATCATCATCACCTAGCAAGTCATCTTCATCACTATTGAAATCAACATACTCGGGGTGTGATACCTTTGGGCCTTTAGCCATGAAGCATCTCCCAATTCCTTCATTTGGTGAGTCAAATATGTCGTACGAGTTGGTTGACACAAGTGCTAGACCGGCAACACCTTCATCTTGAGTATATTCGGAGTTGGAGTGATAACTTCTTTCGGAGTGATGGTCGGAGTCGGAGCCGGATACCCATTCACCAACATGAGCTTGATGTCTTTGTTTTGTGTAGCTCCTTGATGACTTGTCCTTCCTTTCCGAATCCTTGCTTCTCCGAGAGGTTCTTCGTTCATAACGATCATCTCTACTCCTCCTCCTCTCTAGGTGGTGATTCTGCTCTTCTGCTTCTCCTTTTGGGTGAATCTTCTCTTCTTTTGTAGGGGTCCGTACACTCATTGGAGTAGTGTCCGGGTCTTCCACAATTGTAGCAATTACGCTCACGACTCGAAAATATTTTGTCATTGTAGGACCTTGACTTGGAACTTCTTTCCTTGCTTCTACTCCTGTAGAGCTTGTTGAAGTTCTTCACCATTAGACTCAATTCCTCATTGAAGGTTTGTTTCTCACTTGATGATGTAGGAGCATCACATGAGGCTTTGTAAGCACCACTTGACTTGTTGTGAAGCTCTTCCTTATCCTTGAGTGACATCTCATGAGCAACAATTCTTCCAATGACTTCCGTTGGCTTGAGATCTTTGTAATTGGGCATCATTTGGATCAATGTGCACAAGGTATCATATTTTCCATCCAAGGCTCTTAGAATCTTCTTGATGATGAACCTATCGGTCATCTCTTCACTTCCTAAGCTGGCAATCTCATTTGTGATGAGAGCAAGCCTAGAGTACATTTCAGCGACACCTTCACCATCCTTCATTTTGAATTTGTCAAGTTGACTTTGAAGCACATCCAATTTGGATTCCTTGACGGAGTCGGTACCTTCGTGCATATCAATCAAAGTATCCCAAATTTCCTTTGCATTCTCAAGACGGCTGATTTTGTTGAATTCTTCGGGGCACATTCCGTTGAAGAGGATATCGCAATCTTGAGCATTGTATTGCAACATCTTCTATTCTTTCGCGGTAGCTTCACGATTTGGTTCTCTGCTATCGAAGAATTCACCTTGCAAACCAAATACACACAATAGCCCAAATGGCGGGGTTATGTCCAAGAATATGTATTTTCATCTTATGCTTCCAACTAGCAAAATTAGTACCATCAAAGTTGTTGGGGAACGCAGTATTTCAAAAATATTCCTACGATCACGCAAAATCTATCTAGGAGATGCATAGCAACGAAATGGGAGAGTGTGTCTATGTACCCTCGTAGACCAAAAGTAGAAGCGTTTAATAACGCGGTTGATGTAGTCGAACGTCTTTGTGATCCAACCGATCCAAGTACCGAACGTATGGCACCTCCGCGATCAGCACACGTTCAGCTCGGTGACGTCCCTTGAACTCTTGATCCAGTTGAGGCCGTGGGAGAGTTCCGTCAGCATGATGGCGTGGTGACGGTGATGATGAAGTTACCGGTGCGGGGCTTCACCTAAGCACTACAACGATATGACCGAGGTGTGTAACTGTGGAGGGGGACACCGCACATGGCTAAAAGATCAACTTGTGTGTTCTAGGGTGCCCCCTTGCCCCCCGTATATAAAGGAGGGAGGGGGAGGCCGGCCGGCCCTAGGGGCGCACCCAAGGAGAGGGAGTCCTACTAGGACTACTAGTCCTAGTAGGATTCCTCCGCAAGGAAGAGAGGGGGAAGGAAAGAGAGGGAGAGGGAGTAGGAAAGGGGGCGCCACCCCCTTCCCTTGTCCAATTCGGATTGCTAAGGGGGGGGCTTCCTTGGCTGCCCTCCTATCTCTCCAATAAGGCCCATGGTGGCCCATTAGTTCCCTCAGGGGGTTCCGGTAACCCCTCCAACACTCCATTTTTACCCGAAACCATCCGGGACACTTCCGTTGTCCGAATAACATGGTCCAATATATCAATATTTATGTCTCGACCATTTCGAGACTCCTCGTCATGTCTGTGCTCTCATCCGGGACTCCGAACAAACTTCGGTACATCAAATCACATAACTCATAATACAAATCGTCATCGAACGTTAAGCGTGCGGACCCTACGGGTTCGAGAACTATGTAGACATGGCCGAGACACATCTCCAGTCAACAACCAGTAGCGGAACCTGGATGCTCATATTGGCTCCTACATATTCTATGAAGATCTTTATCGGTCAAACCGCATAACAACATACGTTGTTCCCTTTGTCATTGGTATGTTACTTGCCCGAGATTCGATCGTCGGTATCATCATACCTAGTTCAATCTCGTTACCGGCAAGTCTCTTTACTCGTTCTGTAATGCATCATCCCGTGACTAACTCATTAGTTGTCGGAGTAAATGGCCACGGGTAGCCTAACCGACTGCCCCTGGTTCTTCTGAAAAATTATCAGGCCTTTGGGCCTCCAAGCACTCCAAGCATTGGACCACCTCCCCTGGCCGGCTACCCCCGAAGCCGACTCACGGGAGGCGGCCCAACCTCAGCAACCTCCCCCCCAGGATATCCGCGGGGTGGCCGACTCCAGGAAGCCAGCCTCGAAGAGCGCCGACTCCAAGAAGCCGGCCGAGACCATAACCACCAAAGCTACACCCACATAACGGTGACAAGACGGGGTGTGGCCACAGTGCGGCCCACTACCCCCGAAGCCCGAGGCAGGCATGGCCATAGGAGGCCGTACGGGACGGCCGTCTCCCGTTCGGCTCGGCACTGTAGCCATGCTAGCCTCAACGTCATCCACGACAGACTCCCGTACGGCCCACGGGCGGCGGGTCCCCTCGGCCAGAGAGAAGCGCGGAGGCGGCCCGGCCTCCCCCAGTCGGCCAAGGGCATAGCCGGCCCCCAGAAGCCGGCTACCTCCTCCCTCGAAGCATGCACCCCATTAAGGAGACAAGACGAGGTAAGGCTACAGTGAGGACCCTTGAGGCGGCCCACTGTAGCCACGATTACCTCAACAACGCCCTCGTCATCAGGGGCGAGGCTACAGTAAGCAGCCGCCGACAAGATCCTAGGCGGTGGGGCCGGCCTGTCGACCAAGAGGCCGGCAGCCGGCAGGACCCACTAGTTGGCGGGCCCCAACAACCGGCGGAGAAGCCGGCGAGCGTAGACACTGATGGCTGGGACCAGAGCCCAGCCGGATTACAATTGTACCCCCGGGGGGTAGGCCTATATAAACCCCCCGGAGCACCCATGCAAAGGGTTGGCTTCTGAGCATAGCACACACACCATAGAGAGAGAGAAGTGAGAGCTAGCCTTGTTCTCCTTCTCCCTTGAACCCAACAGCTCTAGGAGCGATTGTAGCTACTTTTACTGATCTAGTGATCATGCGGAGACCCCGCAGAGCAGGACTAGGGGTGTTATCTCCTCGGAGAGCCCCGAACCTGGGTAAGATCCGCCGGCGTGCATGTCTTCGCCTCATCCCGTTTCCAGGCACCGGCGACGTCTTATTGGCACCCACAATGATAAGCCACCCGTTGGCATATGTCGCACCAACCACCCGACATTTGGCGCCCATCGTGGGGCCAGGTGCACCGTCGTCCGGAGACCTGTTTTGGACGGGAACCCTCTTCCTCCCCCGCGAGCGCAGCCAGCCTGCTGTGCCCGATGGCGTTTGCCTCGACGCGCTGCAAGGCGTCGACGACGCCTGCGCAGCGAGCTGCCTCGCCGGTCTGCTCGGCGAGACTCGCATCTCCGACGAGCCTGCGTCCGACGCAGGCACGGACTACCCCGAGAGCCGCCTCATCAGCCTCCTCGACCAGCTTCACGTCTCCAGCGAGCCTGCTGCAGATGTGGAGTCGGTCGGCTCCACCGACCCGATGCTTGTCGACTCCGACACGGCATCGCTTGAGGCTTACCCCTCCGACGTGGTGGTCTTCGACGATCCTCTCCCTCGAGCTGACAGCGGCAGCAGCGCTGTCACCGAAGTGCTGGTCATCAGCCACGTCGCCAACTCGGGCGAGAACGCCCACGACGCCCTGCAAGCGGTGATGCACGACCTCTCCGTCCCCATCCCGGCCGATGCTGACGCCGAGACCCTGGAGGCACGCCGCCTCGCCCTCATCGCGGAAGGCCAGAAGATAGCCTCCATGAGACGCCTCACCGAGGCCCACCAGCGCGAAGTCGACCGCGCCGCCTTCGGTACGCCGCCGCCTAGCGGCCCGAGCCAAGCCGGCTTCGTCCAGAAGCGCGGCGCGGCCGTCGCCAGCATGCTGGGGGCGGATCGCCCCGTCTACGCCACCCCGCTCGAGAATCTGCGAGCCGCTCAGGCAGCCGCAGAAGAACTCAATGGGTTGGGAGCCGATGAGCTCCCCTACATGACAAGACGGATCCAGCAGCTGATCGACGCGGCTGCAGAACGGCACGAAGCCGGCGCCTGTGCTAATAGTCATCCCCCGCGCCGGGAGCACGCCGCGACGTCCCGCTCGCCGACTGCGAGCGGCGCTCGCCAGAAGAAAGACAAGGAGCCGGCTGCTAGCCGCAGCCGGACTCGCATCACCATCGAGCGCGACGCGGAAGGCCGCCCGCGAGCGGTGGAGCACCAAGGAAATCTGCCTCCCCCCGCCTCGAAGAGAGCGACGTCTCACCCCGCCGCCTATCACGCACTCGACTCTTGGCGACCGACTCGGCCGCCGAGAAGGAGTCGGCGAGAACGACGCCCACCACCGGATCGACCGCCTTGCTCGATCCTTGGCGTTAGAAGAAGACGATGTCGGCCCCGCCATGCTTTGGCCCCCGCATCCGCGACGAGCCCTTCCCCAAAGGGTTCTCGCTCCCCAGAGACACGCCCAAGTACAACGGCTCAGTGAAGCCGGAAGATTGGCTCATCGACTACTCCACGGCCGTCAGCATAGCCAACGGCAATCGGCGCGTCGCCGTGAAGTACGCCCCCCTCATGCTGCAAGGCACGACGCGCACATGGCTCAACAGCCTCAAGCCCTACAGCATCAACAGTTGGCTGGACTTCACAGAAGTCTTCGTCCGCAACTTCACCAGCACCTACAAGCGGCCTCCCAAGCCTCGCCAGCTCTCCCTCTACATCCAAGGGCCCAACGAGTCGACCCGCGACTACCTCACCCGGTGGGCCGAGCTCCGCAACTCCTGCGAGGGGGTGCATGAGGTCCAGGCCATCGAGTACTTCACCGCCGGGTGCCGAGAGGGCACCCTCCTCAAGCACCGACTCCTCTGCGACGAGCCGGCTACCCTCGATGAGTTGCTGGTCATCGCGGACAAGTACGCCACGGCCGACTCCTCAATGAAGACCGAGCTCCGAGTAGACGCCTCGGGGAAGGTGATTACTCCGGCTCCTAAGACACCGGCTGGCGACCCTAATCGGCGCCCCTACCAGAACGAC
The DNA here is from genome assembly GCF_002575655.3 of Aegilops tauschii subsp. strangulata. Lineage (NCBI taxonomy): Eukaryota > Viridiplantae > Streptophyta > Magnoliopsida > Poales > Poaceae > Aegilops > Aegilops tauschii. The sequence goes on along the minus strand of NC_053037.3, from coordinate 498,012,269 downwards.
CACAAGCGCAAGGCCCCCATGCCGACTTCCACCAGTCGGCAGGTGGCCACCATTGAAGATGAGCAGCCCGAAGAACGGCCCGCTCCCAAGAAGAAGGGTGGCAGGCCGGCTTGGCAGCCGGCTTTCTCCTACGAACAGGCTCTTGATGCCCCCTGCAAATTCCACAGCGGCGCGAAGCCGTCCAACCACACAACCCGGAAATGCCATTGGCTCACCCGCATCACCAAGGGCGAGGGGATGTTGCCGCCTCCGCCTCCCGGTCCGCCGCCTCCAGCCCCCCAGCAGCCGGCGGCTCGGCCGGCAGTCGGCGCCATCCAAGACGAATTCCCCGAAGAGCATGCCGCCTACGTCGTCTTCACCAGTCAAGCCGATGACAAGCGCAGTCGACGCCGACAACATCAAGAAGTTAATGCAGTCGCCTCTAGCACCCCCGAGTTCATGCACTGGTCAGAGAAGCCAATCAGCTGGAGCCAGGCCGACCACCCAGAGGTGATGCCCTCTCCTGGCTCCTATGCAATGGTCTTGGATGTCACCATCGCGACGGAGAGGCGAGCTGCCCGATTCTCCCGCGTCCTGATAGATGGCGGAAGCAGTATCAACATACTGTACCGCGATACCATGGCGAAGCTGAACATCAAAGCGAAGCAGCTCATGCCGAGCCGCACCGTCTTCCATGGTATCGTCCCCGGCTTGTCTTGCTCCCCAATCGGCAAGATTAAAATGGATGTTCTCTTCGGAGACAAAGATCATTTTCGCCGAGAAGCAATCTGGTTCGAGGTAGTGGATTTGGAGAGCCCCTATCATGCTCTGCTTGGCCGACCTGCTCTGGCCAAGTTCATGGCTGTGCCCCACTACGCCTACCTGAAGATGAAGATGCCGAGCTCGAAGGGGATCATCACGGTAGCCGGCGACTACAAGAAGTCCATCGAGTGCACCATGGCCAGCAGCCGGCTGGCCGAGTCCCTCGTGGTGGCAGAAGAGAAGAAGATGCTGGAACGGGTTGTGGCCATGGCCGGCAAGCAGCCGGCCCTGTCCCCCAACCCCAAAGATTGTGATGCGCAGGGCTCCTTCCAGCCTGCCAAAGAGACGAAGAAGATACCTCTGGACCTGGAGAACCCGGAGAGGTTCGCTGTCATTGGGGCGAACTTGGACAGTAAATAGGAAGGCGAGCTCGTCGACTTCCTCCGTGAGAATCGAGACATTTTTGCATGGTCCCCAAAGGACATGCCGGGTGTCCCGAAGGATTTCGCCGAGCACAAATTACATGTCCGCGCTGACGCGAAGCCCGTCAAGCAACCCCTCCACCGACTATCAGAAGAGAAGCGAAGAATCGTGGGAGAAGAGATAGCCCGGCTCCTTGCCGCTGGCTTTATCATGGAAGTGTTCTTTCCAGAATGGCTTGCCAACCCAGTTCTGGTTCTGAAGAAGAATAACAAGTGGCGTATGTGTATAGACTACACCAGCCTGAACAAGGCCTGCCCAAAGGATCTGTTTGCCCTGCCACGGATTGACCAAGTGATAGACTCCACAGCCGGATGCGAGCTGTTAAGTTTTTTGGATGCGTACTCAGGGTACCATCAGATCAAGTTGGACCCAGCTGACCGCCTGAAGACTGCCTTCATCACACCCTTTGGAGCTTTCTGCTACCTGACTATGACATTCGGCTTGAGGAATGCCGGTGCCACTTTTCAGCGTTGCATGCAGAAATGCCTCTTGAAACAACTCGGCAGAAATGCCCATGTCTATGTAGACGACATTGTGGTGAAGACAGAGAAGCGCGGTACCTTGCTGGAAGACCTGAAAGAAACATTCGCCAACTTGCGCCGATTCCAAATCAAGCTCAACCCCGAGAAGTGCGTGTTCGGAGTGCCAGCCGGCCAGTTGCTAAGCTTCCTGGTCTCCGAACGCGGCATCGAATGCAACCCTGTCAAGATCAAGGCCATCGAGAGGATGGAGATTCCCACCAAACTACGAGATGTGCAGAAGTTCACTGGCTGCTTAGCCTCCCTGAATCGTTTTATCAGCCGACTAGGAGAGAAGGCTCTCCCCCTGTACCGACTCATGAAGAAGTCCACTCACTTCGAGTGGAACGACCAAGCCGACCAAGCCTTCCATGAGTTGAAGAAAATGCTGACCACTCCGCCTGTCCTGGCGGCGCCGACTGAGAAGGAGCCCATGCTCCTCTACATCGCCGCGACTAGCCGAGTCGTCAGTACTGTTGTTGTGGTCCAGCGCCCGGAAGAAGGCCGAGCCCAGCTAGTCCAGAGGCCGGTGTACTATCTCAGCGAAGTGCTATCCAGCTCAAAGCAAAACTACCCGCACTACCAGAAGATGTGCTATGGGGTGTACTTCGCTGCCAAGAAACTGAAGCCCTACTTCCAAGAGCACCCCATCACGGTCGTGTGCACCGCCCCGCTCGCCGAGATAATAGGCAGCCGGGATGCATCCGGCCGGGTGGCTAAATGGGCCATTGCACTGGTGCCCTACACGATCTTCTACCAACCCCGCACCGCCATCAAGTCCCAAGCATTGGCCGACTTCCTCGTCGACTGGGCCGAGACCCAGTACCTACCGCCGGCTCCCGACTCTACCCATTGGCGGATGCACTTTGACGGGTCCAAGATGCGCACCGGCTTGGGAGCCGGCATCGTCCTCACCTCTCACAAAGGCAACAAGCTCAAGTACACGCTGCAGATCCACTTCGCCGCCTCCAACAACGTGGCCGAGTACGAGGCGCTCGTACATGGGCTCCGGCTAGCCAAAGAGCTCGGCATACGCCGGATCCTGTGTTACGGCGACTTAGACTTGGTGGTCTAGCAGTCGTCTGGCGACTGGGACGCCAAGGACGGGAACATGGCGAGCTATCGATTCCTCGTCCAGCAGATCAGCGGATACTTTGAAGGGTGCGAGTTCCTTCATGTGCCAAGGGCCGACAACGACCAAGCAGATGCCCTAGCATGAATCGGCTCCACCCGACAAGCCATACCGACTGGCGTCTCCCTCCAGCGCCTCCTCAAGCCGTCCATCAAGCCGTCTCCAGAGTCGGACTCTATCTTCGTACCGCCTGCGCCAGATGCAGCCGGATCCGACTGGAGAAAACCCGCAGGCGGCACGGGGACTTCGACAACTGGCCCGGGGACCGCCGTAGTCGCACCCGGCCCGGAGACTTCAGAACCCAGCCCGGGGACTGCAGCAGTCGGCCCGGGACTGCAACGACACAAGAAGCGGTGGCCGACTCCAATTCCACGCCACCCAACCCACCCACCCGAGTCATGGTGGCTACATTAACAGAAGAAGAAGTCACAGCTCCGTCATGGGCCCAGCCCATCCTCAAGTTCCTAGTCAGCAGAGAGCTGCCGGCTGATGAGATCTCAGCAAGACTAGTGCAATGACGAGCCGCAGCATACGCAATAATCAACAGAGAGCTTGTGAAGCGCAGCGTCACTGGAGTCTTCCAGCGTTGTGTCGAGCCAGAAAAAGGAGTGGCAATCTTCAAGGACATCCACCAAGGCGAATGCGGCCACCACGCAGCCTCAAGATCACTTGTGGCCAAGGCTTTCCGCCATGGTTTCTTCTGGCCGACTGCCTTGGAGGATGCTAAAAAAATAGTCAAGAGCTGCAGAGGATGCCAAGTTTTTAGTTCCAAGCAACAACTGCCGGCTTCTGCACTCAAGAACATTCCCCTCACCTGGCCTTTTGCCGTTTGGGGACTGGACATGGTGGGCCCTTTCAAGACAGCCCGCGGCGGCTTGACACATCTACTGGTTGCTGTGGACAAGTTCACAAAGTGGATTGAAGCAAAGCCGATTAAGAAGCTGAACGGGCCGACTGCCGTGACATTCATCACTGACATCACTACTCGGTACGGCGTGCCGCACAGCATCATCACCGACAACGGCACAAACTTCGCCAAAGGAGCACTAGCACGTTTCTACGCGACGCAGGGCATCCGACTGGACTTAGCGTCCGTTGCCCACCCGCAGTCAAACGGCCAGGTCGAGCGAGCAAATGGACTCATCCTCTCTGGCATCAAGCTCCGACTGGTTGTACCACTGGAGCGATCGGCCGGCTGCTGGCTCGATGAGCTGCCGGCTGTCCTCTGGAGCCTGCGCACTACACCCAACAAGTCAACCGGCTTCACTCCATTTTTCCTCGTGTACGGTGCCGAGGCTGTCATCCCAACAGACATCGAGTTCGACTCACCTCGGATCACCATGTACACGGAGGAGGAAGCCAAGGAAGCAAGAGAAGACGGCGTCGACCTACTGGAAGAAGGCCGGCTGTTAGCACTCAGCCGGTCCGCCATCTACCAGCAAGGGCTGCGCCGCTACTACAACCGCAAGGTCAAGCCAAGATCCTTCCAAGAGGGCGACCTTGTGCTCCGGCTGATCCAGCGAACAGCCGGCCAGCACAAGCTCTCGGCCCCTTGGGAAGGCCCCTTCGTCATCAGCAAGGCACTAGGCAACGACTCCTACTACCTGATCGACGTGCAAAAACCAAGAGCATGCAAGAGAGACGACTCCGGCAAGGAGTCGGAGCGACCATGGAACGCAAACCTCCTGAGACGATTTTACAGTTGAAAGCAGTATGTATCATGCTACCCTTTTGTATTAAGTACAAACCAACAGGTCCCCCGAACAGTACTCGGGGACTGCCTTTGTTTATCTATGAATGACAAGTGTCATATCCATGAATGTATTATTACATTTGATTTCTTGTCTGGCACCGGGTTCGACTAGTCGGCCCGGGGACTGGCCGCCTTGAGCTATATTAAAAGTTCTACCTGAAGTCAGAAAAGTAGTGTGCCGGCTCCCGAGTCCTCTCTTGTTGAAAGTCGCAGCTCGAAGAACCGACTGTCCGACTAGCAAGAGGCAAGGCAGAAAGGATGCCCACATGAAAAATGGCTAAGGAACAACGAACCTATATAGCAAAAAGACGGCCTCCAAACATGCCTGCCGGCTGTCAGAACAGCCGGCTGGCCGGCTTCCTCAACACTTAGCTTTAGTCCAGCAAAGCTAGAGTACTTCCCCCCCAATTGGCCAAGCACTCCTCCAGCTACAGATTGCAGAGCAACTGTCTGACTGGGGAGGCGGCAACCAAGGGAGGGCGGCAAAGGAAACAGCAGAAGGATAAAAAGCAAAGTACGAGGAAAAGCCAAATGCATGCATAAGTTATATATACATATAAAGCCCCCAACAGGCCGGCAATCAACATGGTTCGAATACACCCCCAGTGGGTGGAATTGTGCAGACTTAACAGAGTATTGTTCCAAAAGTAACAGGACAGAAAAACAAAAGATGGCAGACTAGACTAAGGCGCGGTGCGGAGGCCGAGCTGGTCGGTGAAGGCGGCCTCGCCGGCTGAAGGAGTGGCCGCCTAGCGGGTCTCGGCTTGGTCACCACCAGCGGCAGGCGACGCACTCGCGCGCGACGTGGTGCTGGAGGCGCGGTCAGGCTGAGGCTGGTCGGCTGCTCCACCAGCCGGCTCGGCATCTTCACCCTCGTCCTCCTCCTCTTCACCCTCGTCGCTGGAGTCGATCTCCTCCGCTGAGTCTTCACCGTCTGCCGGGTTCAGCCCGAACCACTCCTCCGGCTGGGCGACACCGTTGTCGTCTACCTCGGGGGTGAAGACGCTGGTGTCGGTGTAGTCGGCGATCGCCGAAGCCCGTCGGATGATAGCCGGCCGCGCCGGCTCCAGCTCCGTGTCGGCTTGCTGCCGCCAGGTAGCCAGCTGATCCAGGCTCAGGCCGGGATACCAGGCCTTGACGAACTCCAGCGCCCGCCTGGCGCCGGAGCGAGCCGCCGAGGCCTTCTAGGCTTCGAAGCGGCCGACTGCCACCTCCAGCCAGTCGGCAGTCCGACTGGCGGTGCGAGGAACCACTTGGCCGGGCCAGAGGGTGGCCAAGACTTGCACCCCGGCACACTGAAGCCGGTGGAGCAGTCGGTGAGCAGGCTGGATGCGGGCCTAGATCGCCAAGAGCTGCTCCTCCAGCGAACGGCCGGCGGTTGGCGAAATCTCGAAGCCAGCCTGCCTCCGCGCCTGGCGGCGGGCCTCGATGGTCTGGTTGGCGGCGGTAGAATAGCCAGGGAAATATTCTGCGCAAGAAAGAAGAAGAAAAGAAGAAAAGAGCACCAAGTCAGAAAACGAGCCAAAAGTGGCAGATGGCAAGAAAGGACGAAGAGGTAGGCGGCTTACCGTCAACCAGATCTTCGATCTGACCATAGCCAGAGATCAGAGTTTGCCTGGCCTCAGCCCAGCCAGCCGCCTCCGTCTCGTACTCGGCCTGGAGGGCGGCTTCGCGGTCCTGCACCGCCTTCAGAGCCGCCTTGTGGCCTTCCTCCTGGTCAGCCAACTTCTTGGCCAGGCGGTCGCGTTCCTGCACCAAGGCGGCGAGCTCGGCATCCTTGGCACGAAGGGCAGTCTGAGACTCCCCCAGCTGTGCCCTCGGACCGGCGTTGGCCGCTGCAGAGATGGCAGAAAAAGAAAGAACAGTAAGAGGAAGTCGTCAAGGAAGATCCGACCCGACTGCTCAGCAGTCGGCCCGAATCTCGGGGACTACACCCAGTGGGTGCGCTGACGCGCCCCCACATGAGATAAAGAACAAAGCACGTACCTCGGCTCTCAGTAAGGTCGGCGGTCTTCTGGGTCAGCTCCCGAGCTTGGGAGTTGAAGGCGGCCGCACGAAGATTGTGGTAGTCCTGCAAGATAGACAGAAGATCGAAGTAAGAACAAGAATAGCAAAGACAAATCCACTAAGAAGTTCCAAGCCGCCTGCTCAGCAGCCGACTCGGAACTCGGGGACTACACCGAGTGGGTGCGCTGACGCGCCCCCACGGAAGAAATCAAGATCAAGAAGAAATCAAAATCAAGAAGAAGCAAGATGGGAAGACTAACCCGGATGGCCGCCCGCGTCGCAAGGAACTTGTCGGTGAACTGCCTCAGCGCCGTAGCCTGGGCCTGAAGCCGGGTCCGGACGTCCTGCGCGGCCACGTTCATCACGGCTATCCCTCCGCCTGGCGTCCACCCCGAGGTAGCGCTGGCCACCTCCACATCCCGGGCCGATGAGCTGGAGCCCGCGGCCGGCTGCGGCTCCGACGCGGCCTTCTGTGGCTCCGACGCAGCCTTCCCCGCACGACGGCTCGGTGGCATCCGGACCGCCATCTCAGTCCTTGCGGCCAGCTCGCCCCCCGCCGACTGCGCACGCGGCAGATCAGGCCGGCCGCCTTGAGCCGCCCCAGTTCGCGGGGTCGGCACCGGCGCCCTCTCCAGGACGACGACGTCGTCGTCCCTCTCCAGTCCTGGCTGGTCGCCGCTGGCCCCTTCTCGCGAGGGATCCATGTCCCCAGGCGCTAGGATGCGCAGCGGGGTGACCATCAAGACCTCCTCCGCCGCCGCCGCGGCTGCAGCCTCCGCTTGGGCCTTGGCTGCGGCGTCGGCGAGCGCCTTCGCCGCCTCTTCCTCCTGCGCCGCCTGGGCGGCGGCCGCCTTCCGTGCCTCTGCCTCTCGCGCCTCCCGTTCCTCCCGCGCCTCCCGCACGTTCCGTTCTGTCGCTTCCTGAAGGTCGGCACGGGGGTCCACGCGGCGAGTGGTGCTCCCAGACCCCCTCGGTGACTCGACGACGAAGGCGGCAGCCGCCCGCTCAAGCGACAACGGAGCTCTGATCGTTTGGAGAAAAAGACAAGGGTTCAGGAACCACCAGAGAAAAGAAAGAAAAAGAGTATACAAAAAATTCGAACTTACGCCGACACGGTCTGCGGTTGCTTCACCGTCTTGCGGAAGCGAGCCGCCTTCGCGGCCGCCTCCTCCCGCCTGGTTGCTGCCGCCCCGCCCTTGGGTTTCTTCGTCCGACTGCCGAACAAACCCTGGGCGGCGCGACGCTTCTGCCGTCCGCCCCGAGCAGGCGGTGCAGCGGAGGAACCCGTGCCGCGTCCAGATGCCGGCCGGCGGCGCGGGGCGACTTCGGCCTCATCGTCGTCCGGCCAGTCGTCGAAGGTGACTCCGTGCCCGGAGCCGCCTGCTTCGCCGCCAGCTTGGCCACCACCCGACTCGATGTTGTCATCCATAGCGGCCGCCCCCAAGTCGGGGTCCTCCAGATCGTGTTTCGTCCGGTCGGGGACGAATCGACGCTCCGTGTCTGTCCCGCCGGCCGGCCGAAGAAGAGGGCTCTGTCGAAAAACAAGCCGACTAAGTTAGAGTCGGCCAAGAGGAACTCGGCAACAAAGTTAAGAGAAAAAGAAGAAACAAGGAGAGCATACCGTGGGCGGTGGATTGGCTCGGCTGTATGGCTCCTTGCCGAACTGCCACTCTTCGGAGAGTTTGCAGTTCGCGAGGTAGTTCACCATATAGGCGACCTCCTCGTGCGGCATGTCCTTGGTGCACATCCGGCTCGGATCGAGCTGGCCGCTCATCTGACAGATCAGATGAGGACGGCTCTGGAGCGGAAGAACCCGGCGCGTGACGAAGGTGGCCAGAAGGTCGGGCCCCGTCAGGCCCTCCGACTGTGTCATCACTCGCACTCGGGCGACGGCTGCGGACCCAGCCGGCGTCAGAGTCACGGCCCGGAAGGACCACTGGGGCCGCCTGCCCGCCGGTGGGCCGGCTACGTAAGCCGGCAGGTTGATGTAGTCGCCCCGTGGGGCGATGTTCCGCACGTAGAAGTACGACTTTTGCCACTTCTTCACCGATTGGATCAGCGTGATGACGGGGAAGGGGTTGTCGGCGACCGACCTCCGCGACGCGATGAAGGCGCCAGTCTGAGCCGGCACGCCCTGCATGTGCGTGCCCAGCTTGGACTGGAAGAACTCCCCCCAGAGCTCGAGGGTAGGGAGAACGCCGAGGTTGCCTTCGCACAGGGTGACGAAGGCTGACAGCAGCACCACCGTGTTTGGGGTGGGGTGGTGCGGCTGGAGCTGGTAGAAATCGAGCCAGGAGCGGAAGAAGGCGCTCACTGGCAGGCCGATGCCGCGCAAGAAATGCGAGCGGAAGACCACCCGCTCGCCCTCCCGCGGCTCCGGCGTAATTTCCTTCGCCGGCGCAAGACGGACCTCCACATTGTCCGCGCCGGGCAGCCGCCGCGTATTGCGGAGGAACTCGACGTGATCCTCGTGGACGTTGGAGCCGTCCCAATCCCCGCCATACTGCTCCGTGGCGGGAGGCATGGTGAAAACGAGCGCGGCGGCGGAGGAACGTGTGGTGGAAGAGCGCGGCGGCGAGGCGCTGTTGCAAGAAACGGCAAGCGAAAGAAGATGGTGGAAGGAGGAGGAGCGTGCGAGAGCCTGCCGCCCTCCATCTCCCCCTACTTATAGCTTCGCGAGGCAAGGCCGGGGAGGCCGGACGTGGGGGGAGACGTGGGATTAACTGCACCCATTCCCCCCAGGCCTCGCGATTATTACGCCCTAAAGGCGAGCCGGAACTGCCGCAAGGAGACGTGCGGGCGGTTTCGGGATGCAGAGAATCCGCGCCTGGGCCCAGGCGTGGACGTGGCGGGCCCCCGCCTTGCAGCGATGTCCCGTCGCGCGCGTGGGCTGGCAGGCTTTCCGGCCAAGAGGGGCCACGTGGTTTGCAGACGGCAAGTGGCCGGCCCGCGGCCCGGTGCACGCACTGGCGAGCTCCCGCCCTCCGACTCCGGAGTTTTCGACCAAGGCGGCACGCCTAACCAAAGCCGGCTCCCAGCTGCCGGCTTGTCAAGATAGGAAGATCGAGCTTCTCAACTCCTACCCAACCTCAAAGCCCAATCAGCTTCGGGGACTACTGTCGGAGTAAATGGCCACGGGTAGCCTAACCGACTGCCCCTGGTTCTTCTGAAAAATTATCAGGCCTTTGGGCCTCCAAGCACTCCAAGCATTGGACCACCTCCCCTGGCCGGCTACCCCCGAAGCCGACTCACGGGAGGCGGCCCAGCCTCAGCAACCTGCCCCCCAGGATATCCGCGGGGTGGCCGACTCCAGGAAGCCGACCTCGAAGAGCGCCGACTCCAAGAAGCCGTTCGAGACCACAACCACCAAAGCTACACCCACATAATGGTGACAAGACGGGGTGTGGCCACAGTGCGGCCCACTACCCCTGAAGCCCGAGGCAGGCATGGCCACAGGAGGCCGTACGGGACGGCCGTCTCCCGTTCGGCTCGACACTGTAGCCATGCTAGCCTCAACGTCATCCATGACAGACTCCCGTACGGCCCACGGGCGGCGGGTCCCCTCGGCCAGAGAGAAGCGCGGAGGCGGCCCGTCCTCCCCCAGTCGGCCAAGGGCATAGCCGGCCCCCAGAAGCCGGCTACCTCCTCCCTCGAAGCATGCGCCCCATTAAGGAGACAAGACGAGGTAAGGCTACAGTGAGGACCCTCGAGGCGGCCCACTGTAGCCACGATTACCTCAACAACGCCCTCGTCATCAGGGGCAAGGCTACAGTAAGCAGCCGTCGACAAGATCCTAGGCGGTAGGGCCGGCCTGTCGACCAAGAGGCCGGCAGCCGGCAGGACCCACTAGTCAGCGGGCCCCAACAACCGGCGGAGAAGCCGGCGAGCGTAGACACTGATGGCTGGGACCAGAGCCCAACCGGATTACAATTGTACCCCCGGGGGGTAGGCCTATATAAACCCCCCGGAGCACCCATGCAAAGGGTTGGCTTCTGAGCATAGCACACACACCATAGAGAGAGAGAAGTGAGAGCTAGCCTTGTTCTCCTTCTCCCTTGAACCCAACAGCTCTAGGAGCGATTGTAGCTACTTTTACTGATCTAGTGATCATGCGGAGACCCCGCAGAGCAGGACTAGGGGTGTTATCTCCTCAGAGAGCCCCGAACCTGGGTAAGATCCGCCGGCGTGCATGTCTTCGCCTCATCCCGTTTCCAGGCACCGGCGACGTCTTATTGGCACCCACAATGATAAGCCACCCGTTGGCATATGTCGCACCGACCACCCGACATTAGTCACATTGCGTGCAAGGCTCATAGTGATGTGCATTACCGAGAGGGCCCAGAGATACCTCTCCGATACACGGAGTGAATCCTAATCTCGATCTATGCCAACTCAACGAACAACATCGGAGACACCTGTAGAGCATCTTTATAATCACCCAGTTACGTTGTGATGTTTGATAGAACAAAAGGTGTTCCTCCGGTATTCGGGAGTTGCATAATCTCATAGTGTGAGGAACATGTATATGTCATGAAGAAAGCAATAGCAGAAAAACTAAACGATCATTATGCCAAGCTAACAGATGAGTCTTGTCCATCACATCATTCTCTAATGATGTGATCCCGTTCATCAAATAACAACACATGTCTATGGTCAGGAAACTTAACCATCTTTGATCAACGAGCTAGTCTAGTAGAGGCATACTAGGGACACTCTGTTTGTCTATGTATTCACACATGTACTAAGTTTTCGGTTAATACAATTCTAGCATGAATAATAAACATTTATCATGATATAAGGAAATATAAATAACAACTTTATTATTGCCTCTAGGGCATATTTCCTTCAGTCTCCCACTTGCACTAGAGTGAATAATCTAGATTACATAGTAATGATTCTAACACCCATGGAGTCTTGGTGCTGATCATGTTTTGCTCGTGAGAGAGGCTTAGTCAACGGGTCTGCAACATTCAGATCCGTATGTATCTTGCAAATCTCCATGTCTCCCTCCTTGACTTGATCGCGGATGGAATTGAAGCATCTCTTGATGTGCTTGGTTCTCTTGTGAAATCTGGATTCCTTTGCCAAGGCAATTGCACTAGTATTGTCACAAAATATTTTCATTGGACCTGATGCACTAGGTATTACACCTAGATCGGATATGAACTCCTTCATCCAGACTCCTTCATTTGCTACTTCCGAAGCAGCTATGTACTCTGTTTCACACGTAGATCCCGCCACGACGCTGTGCTTGGAGTTGCACCAACTGACAGCTCCACCATTCAATATAAATACGTACCCGGTTTGCGACTTAGAGTCATCCGGATCAGTGTCAAAGCTTGCATCGATGTAACCGTTTAAGGCGAGCTCTTTGTCACCTCCATAAACGAGAAACATATCCTTAGTCCTTTTCTGGTATTTCAGGATGTTCTTGACCGCTGTCCGGTGATCCACTCCTGGATTACTTTGGTACCTCCCTGCTAAACTAATAGCAAGGCACACATCAGGTCTGGTACACAGCATTGCATACATGATAGAACCTATGGCTGAAGCATAGGGAATGACTTTCATTTTCTCTCTATCTTCTGCAGTGGTCGGGCATTGAGTCTGACTCAAATTCACACCTTGTAACATAGGCAAGAACCCTTTCTTTGCTTGATCCATTTTGAACTTCTTCAAAACTTTATCAAGGTATGTGCTTTGTGAAAGTCCAATTAAGCGTCTTGATCTATCTCTATAGATCTTGATGCCCAATATATAAGCAGCTTCACCGAGGTCTTTCATTGAAAAATCCTTATTCAAGTATCCTTTTCTGCTATTCAGAAATTCTGTATTATTTCCGATCAACAATATGCCATCCACATATAATATCAGAAATGCTACAGAGCTCCCACTCACTTTCTTGTAAATACAGGCTTCTCCAAAAGTCTGTATAAAACCATATGCTTTGATCATACTATCAAAGCGTATATTCCAACTCCGAGAGGCTTGCACCAGTCCATAAATGGATCGCTGGAGCTTGCACACTTTGTTAGCACCTTTTGGATCGACAAAACCTTCTGGTTGCATCATATACAACTCTTCTTTAAGATATCCATTAAGGAATGCAGTTTTGACATCTATTTGCCAAATTTCATAATCATAAAATGCGGCAATTGTTAACATGATTCGGACAGACTTAAGCATCGCTACGGGTGAGAAGGTCTCATCATAGTCAACTCCTTGAACTTGTCGAAAACCTTTCCCAACAAGTCGAGCTTTGTAGACAGTAACATTACCGTCAGCGTCAATCTTCTTCTTGAAGATCCATTTATTCTCAATTGCTTGCCGATCATCGGGCAAGTCAACCAAAGTCCATACTTTGTTCTCATACATGGATCCCATCTCAGATTTCATGGCCTCAAGCCATTTCGCGGAATCTGGGCTCATCATCGCTTCCTCATAGTTCATAGGTTCATCATGGTCAGGTAACATGCCTTCTAGAACAGGATTACCGTACCACTATGGTGCAGATCTTACTCTGGTTGACCTACGAGGTTCGGTAGTAACTTGATCAGAAGTTTCATGATCATCATCCATAGCTCCATCACTAATTGTTGTAGGAATCACTAGAACTGATTTCTGTGATAAACTACTTTCCAATAAGGGAGAAGGTACAATTACCTCATCAAGTTCTACTTTCCTGCCACTCACTTCTTTTGAGAGAAACTCCTTCTCTAGAAAGGATCCATTCTTAGCAACGAATATCTTGCCTTCGGATTTGTGATAGAAGGTGTACCCAACAGTCTCCTTTGGGTATCCTATGAAGACACATTTCTCGGATTTGGGTTCGAGCTTATCAGGTTGAAGCTTTTTCACATAAGCATCGCAGCACCAAACTTTAAGAAACAACAAATTGGATTTCTTGCCAAACCATAGTTCATATGGCGTCGTCTCAACGGATTTCGATGGTGCCCTATTTAACGTGAATGCAGCCGTCTCTAAAGCATAACCCCAAAATGGTAGCGGTAAATCAGTAAGAGACATCATAGATCGCACCACTAATAAAGTGCGGTTACAACGTTCGGACACACCATTACGCTGTGGTGTTCCAGGTGGCGTGAGTAGCGAAATTATTCCATATTGTTTGAAATGAAGACCAAACTCATAACTCAAATATTCACCTCCATGATCAGATCGCAGAAACTTTATTTTCTTGTTACGATGATTTTCCACTTCACTATGAAATTCTTTAAACTTTTCAAATGTTTCATACTTATGTTTCATTAAGTAGATATACCCATATCTGCTCAAATCATCTGTGAAGGTCAGAAAATAACGATACCCGCCGCGAGTATCAACACTCATCAGACCGCATACATCAGTATGTATTATTTCCGATAAGTCTATTGCTTGCTCCATTGTTCCAGAGAACAGAGTCTTAGTCATCTTGCCCATGAAGCATGGTTCACAAGCATCAAGTGATTCCAAAAGCCCATCAGCACGGAGTTTCTTCATGCGCTTTACACCAATATGACCTAAACGGCAGTGCCACAAATAAGTTGCACTATCATTATTAAACTTATATCTTTTGGCTTCAATACTATGAATATGTGTATCACTACTATCGAGATTCAACAAAAATAGACCACTCATCAAGGGTGCATGACCATAAAAGATATTACTCATATAAATAGAATAACCATTATTCTCTGATTTAAATGAATAACCGTCTCGCATCAAACAAGATCCAGATATAATGTTCATGCTTAACGCTGGCACCAAATAACAATTATTCAGGTCTAAAACTAATCCCGAAGGTAGATGTAGAGGTAGCGTGCCGACGGCGATCACGTCGACTTTGGAACCATTTCCCACGCGCATCGTCACCTCGTCCTTAGCCAATCTTCGCTTAATCCGTAGCCCCTATTTCGAGTTGCAAATATGAGCAACAGAACCAGTATCAAATACCCAGGCGCTACTACGAGCATTAGTAAGGTACACATCAATAACATGTATATCAAATATACCTTTCACTTTGCCATCCTTCTTATCCGCCAAATACTTGGGGCAGTTCCGCTTCCAGTGACCAGTCCCTTTGCAGTAGAAGCACTCAGTCTCAGGCTTAGGTTCAGACTTGGGCTTCTTCACTTGAGCAGCAACTTGCTTGCCGTTCTTCTTGAAGTTCCCCTTCTTCCCTTTGCCCTTCTTCTTGAAACTAATGGTCTTGTTAACCATCAACACTTGATGCTCCTTCTTGATTTCTACCTCCGCAGCCTTTTGCATCGCGAAGAGCTCAGGAATTGTCTTATCCATCCCTTGCATATTATAGTTCATCACGAAGCTTTTGTAGCTTGGTGGCAGTGATTGAAGAAATCTGTCAATGACACTATCATCAGGAAGATTAACTCCTAGTTGAGTCAAGTGGTTGTGGTACCCAGACATTCTGAGTATATGTTCACTGACATAACTATTCTCCTCCACCTTGCAGCTATAGAACTTATTGGAGACTTCATATCTCTCAATTCGGGCATTTGCTTGAAATATTAACTTCAACTCCTGGAACATCTCATATGCTCCATGACGTTCAAAACGTCGTTGAAGTCCCGATTCTAAGCCGTAAAGCATGTCACACTGAACTATCGAGTAGTCATCAGCTTTGCTTTGCCAGACGTTCATAACATCTGGTGTTGCTCCTGCAGTGGGCTTTGCACCTAGCAAAGCTTCAAGGACGTAATTCTTCTATGCAACAATGAGGATAATCCTCAAATCACGGACCCAGTCCATGTAGTTGCTATCATCTTTCAACTTAGCTTTATCTAGGAACGCATTAAAATTCAAAGGAACAGTAGCACGTGCCATAGATCTACAACAACATAGACATGCAAAATACTATCAAGTACTAAGTTTATGATAAATTAAAGTTCAATTAATCATATTACTTAAGAACTCCCACTTAGATAGACATCCCTCTAGTCATCTAAGTGATCACGTGATCCATGTCAACTCAACCATGTCCGATCATCACGTGAGATGGAGAAGTTTTCAATGGTGAACATCACTATGTTGATCATATCTACTATATGATTCACGCTCGACCTTTCAGTCTCAATGTTCCGAGGCCATATCTGCATATGCTAGGCTCGTCAAGTTTAACCCGAGTATTCTGTGTGTGCAAAACTGGCTTGCACCCGTTGTATGTGAACATAGAGCTTATCACACCCGATCATCACGTGGTGTCTCGGCACGACGAACTGTAGCAACGGTGTATACTCAGGGAGGACACTTGTACCTTGAAATTTAGTGAGAGATCATCTTATAATGCTACCCCCGTACTAAGCAAAATAAGATGCATAAAGGATAAACATCACATGCAATCAAATAAGTGATATGATATGGCCATCATCATCTTGTGCCTTTGATCTCCATCTCCAAAGCACCGTCATGATCACCATCGTCACCGGCTTTACACCTTGATCTCCATCGTAGCATCATTGTCGTCTCGCCAACTATTGCTTCTATGACTATCGCTACCGCTTAGTGATAAAGTAAAGCAATTACATGGCGATTGCATTTCATACAATAAAGCGACAACCATAAGGCTCCTGCCAGTTGCCGATAACTTTTACAAAACATGATCATCTCATACAACAATTTATATATCATCACGTCTTGACCATATCACATCACAACATGCCCTGCAAAAACAAGTTAGACGTCCTCTACTTTGTTGTTGCAAGTTTTACATGGCTGCTACGGGCTTCTAGCAAGAACCGTTCTTACCTACGCATCAAAACCACAATGATTTTTCATCAAGTGTGTTGTTTTAACCTTCAACAAGGACCGGGCATAGTCAAACTCGATTCAACTAAAGCTGGAGAAACAGACACCCGCTAGCCACCTGTGTGCGAAGCATGTCGGTAGAACCAGTCTGATGAACGCGGTCATGTAATGTCGGTCCATGCCGCTTCATCCAACAATACCGCCGAATCAAAGTAAGACATTGCTGGTAAGCAGTATGACTATTATCGCCCACAACTCATTGTGTTCTACTCATGCATATAACATCTACGCATAGACCTGGCTCTGATACCACTGTTGGGGAACGCAGTATTCCAAAACAATTCCTACGATCATGCAAGATCTATCTAGGAGATGCATAGCAATGAGAGGGGAGAGTGTTGTTGGAAATATGCCCTAGAGGCAATAATAAAATGGTTATTATTATATTTCCTTGTTCATGATAATTGTCTATTGTTCATGCTATAATTGTATTAACCGGAAACCGTAATACATGTGTGAATACATAGACCACAACATGTCCCTAGTGAGCCTCTAGTTGAGTAGCTCGTTGATCAATAGATGGTTGTGGTTTCCTGACCATGGACATTGGATGTCGTTGATAACGGGATCACATCATTAGGAGAATGATGTGATGGACAAGACCCAATCCTAAGCATAGCACAAGATCGTGTAGTTCGTTTGCTAGAGCTTTTCTAATGTAAAGTATCATTTCCTTAGACCATGAGATTGTGCAACTCCCGGATACCGTAGGAATGCTTTGGGTGTACCAAATGTCACAACGTAACTGTGTGGCTATAAAGGTGCACTACAGGTATCTCCGAAAGTGTCTGTTGGGTTGGCACAAATCGAGACTGGGATTTGTCGCTCCGTATGACGGAGAGGTATCTCTGGGCCCACTCGGTAATGCATCATCATAATGAGCTCATTGTGACTAAGGAGTTAGCCATGGGATCATGCATTATGGAACGAGTAAAGAAACTTGCCGGTAACGAGATTGAACGAGGTATGGGGATACCGATGATCGAATCTGGTGCAAGTAACATACGGATGGACAAAGTGAAGGAAATATGCCCTAGAGGCAATAATGAAGTTGTTATTTATATTTCCTTATATCATGATAAATTTTTATTATTCATGCTAGAATTGTATTAACCGGAAACTTAGTACATGTGTGAATACATAGACAAACAGAGTGTCACTAGTATGCCTCTACTTGACTAGCTCGTTGGATCAAAGATGGTTAAGTTTCCTGGCCATAGACATGAGTTGTGATTTGATCAACGGGATCACATCATTAGAGAATGATGTGATTGACTTGACCCATTCCGTTAGATTAGCACTTGATCGTTTAGTATGTTGCTATTGCTTTCTTCATGACTTATGCATGTTCCTATGACTATGAGATTATGCAACTCCCGGATACCGGAGGAACACTTTGTGTGCTACCAAACGTCACAACATAACTGGGTGATTATAAAGGTGCTCTACAGGTGTCTCCGATGGTACTTGTTGAGTTGGCATAGATCGAGATTAGGATTTGTCACTCTGATTGTCGAAGAGGTATCTCTAGGCCCTCTCGGTAATGCACATCACTATAAGCCTTGCAAGCAATGTGACTAATGAGTTAGTTGCGGGATGATGCATTACGGAACGAGTAAAGGGACTTGCCGTAACGAGATTGAACTAGGTATTGAGATACCGACGATCGAATCTCGGGCAAGTAACATATCGATGACAAAAGGAACAACGTATGTTGTTATGCGGTTCGACCGATAAAGATCTTCACAGAATATGTAGGAGCCAATATGGGCATCCAGGTTACGCTATTGGTTATTGACCATAGAGGTGTCTCGATCATGTCTACATAGTTCTCGAACCCATAGGGTCCGCACGCTTCAACGTTAGTTGATGATATAGTATTATATGAGTTATGTGTGTTGGTGACCGAATGTTGTTCGGAGTCCCGGATGAGATCACAGACATGACGAGGAGCTCCGGAATGGTCTGGAGGTAAAGATTGATATATAGGATGATATGGTTCGGCCAAGGGGTGAAGCCCACGAGGCTTTAGGTCGGTGCAAAAGGAGTTTTGCGGAGGCCAGGGGGCCAAACGCCGGAGACCCTGGCATCTGTCCCTGGGCCAGACGCTGAGGCCCATGGAGTATGGGCCAGACGCCAAGGATTTTGGCGTTTGGTCCTGGAGTCCGAGTGGGACTCTTACCTTTCGGGCAAAAACCGACTTTGAGGAGGCTTTTGCTCCAAGTTTCGACCCCAGGGCTCAACATATAAATAGAGGGGCAGGGCTAGCACCAAAGACACATCAAGAAACACCAAGCCGTGTGCCGGCAACCCCGTCCCCTCTAGTTTATCCTCCGTCATAGTTTTTGTAGTGCTTAGGCGAAGCCCTGCGAAGATTGTTCTTCACCAACATCGTCACCACGCGGTCGTGCTGCCGGAACTCATCTACTACTTCGCCCCTCTTGTTGGATCAAGAAGGCGAGGACGTCATCGAGATGAACGTGTGCTGAACGCGGAGGTGCCGTACGTTCGGTACTTGATCAGGACGGATCGTGAAGGTGTACGACTACATCAACCGCGTTGATAAACACTTTCGCTTACGGTCTACGAAGGTACGTAGACAACACTCTCACCTCTCGTTGCTATGCATCACCATGATCTTGCGTGTGCGTAGATTTTTTTTTGAAATTACTACATTTCCCAACAGTGGCATCCGAGCCAGGTTTATGCGTAGATGTTATATGCACGAGTATAACACAAGTGAGTTGTGGGCGATAATAGTCATACTGCTTACCAGCATGTCATACTTTGATTCGGTGGTATTGTTGGATGAAGCGTCCCGGACCGACATTACGCGTACACTTACGCGAGACTGGTCCTACCGACGTGCTTCGCACACAGGTGGCTGGCGGGTGTCAGTTTCTCCAACTTTAGTTGAATCGAGTGTGGCTACGCCCGGTCCTTGTGAAGGTTAAAACAACACATACTTGACGAAATATCATTGTGGTTTTGATGCGTTGGTAAGAACGGTTCTTGCTCAGCCCGTAGCATCCACATAAAACTTGCAACAACAAAGTAGAGGACGTCTAACTTGTTTTTTTGCAGGGCATGTTGTGATGTGATATGGTCAAGACATGATGCTAAATTTTATTGTATGAGATGATCATGTTTTGTAACAGAGTTATCGACAACTGGCAGGAGCCATATGGTTATCGCTTTATTGTATGAAATGCAATCGCCATGTAATTGCTTTACTTTATCACTAAGCGGTAGCAATAGTCGTAGAAGTAATAGTTGGCGAGACGACAACGATGCTACGATGAAGATCAAGGTGTCGCGCCGGTGACGATGGTGATCATGACGGTGCTTTGGAGATGGAGATCAAAGGGACAAGATGATGATGGCCATATCATATCACTTATATTGATTGCATGTGATGTTTATCCTTTATGCATGTTATTTTGCTTAGTTCGACGGTAGAAATATAAGATGATCTCTCACTAAATTTCAAGGTACAAGTGTTCTCCCTGAGTATGCACCGTCGCGAAAGTTCGTCGTGCCGAGACACCACGTGATGATTGGGTGTGATAAGATCTATGTTCACATACAACGGGTGCATGCTAGTTTTGCACACGCAGAATACTTGGGTTAAACTTGATGATCCTAGCATATGCAGATATGGCATCGGAACATTGGAGACCGAAAGGTCGAGCGTGAATCATATAGCAGATATGATCAACATAGAGATGTTCACCATTGAAAACTACTCCATCTCACGTGATGATCGGACATGGTTTAGTTGATATGGATCACGTGATCACTTAGATGATTAGAGGGATGTCTATCTAAGTGGGAGTTCTTAAGTAATATGATTAATTAAACTTTAAATTTATCATGAATTTAGTCCTGGTAGTATTAGCAATGATGCGGATTGGATCCGTGATCTGAGGATTATCCTCATTGCTGCACAGAAGAATTATGTCCTTGATGCACCGCTAGGTGACAGACCGATTGCAGAAGCAGATGCAGACGTTATGAACGTTTGGCAAGCTCGATATGATGACTACTTGATAGTTTAGTGCACCATGCTTTACGGCTTAGAATCGGAGCTTCAAAGACGTTTTGAATGCCACAGAGCATATGAGATGTTCCAAGAGTTGAAATTAGTATTTCAGACTCATGCCCATGTCGAAAGGTATGAGACCTTTGACAAGCACTTTGCCTACAAGATGGAGAAGAATTTCTCAGCTAGTGAGCATGTGCTCATAATTTCTGAGTACTACAATCACTTGAATCAAGTGGGAGTTAATCTTCCAGATAAGATAGTGATTGACAGAGTTCTCTAGTCACTATCACCAAGTTACTAGAACTTCGTGATGAACTATAATATGCCAGGGATAACGGAAATGATTCCCAAGCTCTTCGTGATGCTGAAATCAACGGAGGTAGAAATCAAGAAAAGCATCAAGTGTTGATGGTTGCCAAGACCACTAGTTTCAAGAAAAGGGCAAAGGGAAGAAGGGGAACTTGTCGTGGAAAGATCACGTCAGATGTCCTTAGTGTGAGGACTTAGTCGCGAGGCCAACGCATCTATGTGGTAGCTTGAGAGGGGTTGGGCGAAATCGAGAGACGCAACATAAGACAAGGATTTAGACAGCTTCGGGCCCCGGGAAAGATCGTCCGGTAATAACCCTACATGCTGTTTGTGGCTAGGTCTCATTATGATCATGAGGGAGTCGCCGGTAAGCCGACTCTTTGTGTCTAGCCCTAGAGATTGTTTCGTGTTACCTGTCCCTCTTTGGGGTGCCCTGCCCCTCCTTATATAAGTTGAAGGGGCGGGTTACATAACTAGTCCTAGTAGGATTAGGATTACCCAATTACAAGTGGAGTCCTAGTCTTGCTTCCTTTGTAAGGGAATATTCCTTACGCTTTCCTCTTAAGCCGGCCCACCATCACATGAACCGGCCTACTGGGCCTTGGGCCTTGTCGTCCATCTGACCCGCCCGCCAGGTCTCTGATGAATCGTAAACCGCCATGTCCAAGCGGGTCGCTAGTGAGTCGCCAAGCTCCCGCCGGGTCATACATCCGGCGGTTTATACCGCGGGGTATATCCCCGACATTAGCTCCCAGTTTAATTTGGATTATGTTAAACTGATCCTGCAACATAAACACAAGAACGAATTTGACAGGTTGTGCTCTGGGTTAAATATTCTTGTAAGCCGGCACCTGATCATCCTTAAGTCCTTGACATTTTCTCCTGGAAAATCCGGGTCAATAGGCCAGCTTCATAATCCATTTGCTGACACTGGCTCTTGTAAAGAAATATTATAAGAATAATCCATTTGAGTCGGCCTTCAATGCTCTGATTTGACAAAAATATTGGTCTTGAAATATTCAACTGATATTCAGCCGGCTTAAAGATGTAGATCTTGCCGATTTATGATTGCCAAAATTGTCGGGTTATAAACAAATGATGCCGGGTCATGTAATTGTTGCCGATGCCAGGTTAATCTTATGATGACGCCGGGTCATAAACTTTCCAGATTTCTCCGATAATAATATAATACCTGATTTGCTCAAAACTGAGAATTTGAAGTTATTCCTCCCTTATGTGCATATCACCTGTAGCCCCCAAGTGCCGGGTTGTCATGCTTGTAGCAACCTGGGACTTGTAATTCCCTTATGCTCATAAAAATTTCAACCAGTGTAGCCCCCAAGGGCCGGGTCATTATGCAATAATGAGCAGGGACTTTGTAAATATGATCATGTAAACTTGAGCAGCAACGTGTAGCTCCCAAGGGCCGGCTCAGTAAGATATTACTGAGCTGGGACTTTGTATATGATTCATTGATAATAACATCATATGATGTAATCTCCACCATGGGGCTTGAACCCACGTCCACAAGGTTAAGAGCTTTGTACTCTACCAACTGAGTAGTGGATCTTTCAATATAATGGATTAAGGCTTGTGTACCTTGAATTTTCGACAGGAGCAATTGGTAGCCCCCAAGGGCCAGCTCATTTAGAATGTGATGAGTCGGGTCTTCAATAAGTTGAGCAAAAAATGACTTTGCATTAGCCCCCAAGTGCCATGGTGCATGCTGGCAGTGACATGGGACTTGCATATTCGATGTAATCACAATTTGAATAACGTAGCCCCCAAGTGCCGGGTCGTAAGCCTGCAGCGACTCGGGACTATTCCTTCCATTGTAGAATAAACCATATCCATTGATAAAATAATAGCCATTGCGCCAAAGCGACTTTGAATACCTTATCTGTTGACAAGTAAATCCGGAGTTTAAATACCCGGCGGCTCTTGACTGATGGCGATTTAATACGCCTCCAGTATAAGCCAGAATTTTTATAACCCGACGGCTTATAGCCTTTGAGAAAATCCAAAATGGATAATCATTTTGAAGCATCAATTTTAATGATGAGCTTGGACTTAAGCATTTATATAAGTCATAGTTCTGCAAATCCTGCACAGAGTTTAAACAACATATACCATGGCGACTTAACGTCAAAAGCCAGGGCCGGCTTAAACATAATCATGTATAAACAATATCATACCTGTGATATTGAATCGTACTGTCGGCTTATAATACCTGTGCAGTAAGGGTGATAACCCAATCTTTAGAAGCCAAAACTTCCAAATGTTTATGATTGTCATATACTGGCGACTTATCGTCCAAAGTCAAGTCGGGTTAAATAGAAACCACTCATATATGCTTCAGATATGATCAAAAAATTCTCAAGACAAACCCAAAAGATTGTTTAAAAAAAAACTTAAGCCAAACAGAAAGAAAAAAGTGAGGCTTCTGATTCGAATACGATCAGTAAGCCGGACCAAAAAGGGGTTAAGCTAGGATTCTAATACGATCGGGAAGCCCCCTAGTGGTTTTGGCGTTGCGCCAATCAAGAGGGTACCAAAAGCTATGTTCTCTTTGGTTCGAACACGACCTATGTTTGAACAGGAAGCCCCCAAATGACCTTGAGAGTTTTTTAACGACTCTGATTCGAATACGATCAAAGTCGGATCCAAAAGGGGTTAAGCTATGATTCAAATACGATCAAGAAGCCCCCTAGTGGGTTTGGCATTGTGCCGATCAAGAGGGTACCGACAGCTATGTTCTCTTTGGTTCGAATACGACCTATGTTTGAACAGGAAGCCCCCAAATGAACTTGAGACTTTTTTAACGACTCTGATTCGAATACGACCAGAGTCGGACCCAAAAAAGGGTTAAGCTATGATTCAAATACGATCAAGAAGCCCCCTAGTGGGTTTGGCATTGTGCCGATCAAGAGGGTACCGACAGCTATGTTCTTTTTGGTTCGAATACGGCCTATGTTTGAACAGGAAGCCCCCAAATGACCTTGAGACTTTTTTAACGACTCTGATTCGAATACGACCAGAGTCGGACCCAAAAAGGGGTTAAGCTAGATTCGAATACGATCCGCCCCCAATGGTCGTTGAAGCAGGGTACCTATGTTTGAGTTGTGCTTTGCAACAGACTCTCTTTGGTCCCTTTAATTTTTCTGAGAACTCAAACTTGTGAGTAATGAATTCGTCCTGAACCAGACGTTGAGCCGAATATTGAAAGCTTCAGAGCTTTGTGGGAGACAGATTTCCCTTGAGCCGGATTGTAAACCGGAATTATTCATTTTGAGCCAGAAATTTTCTGACGGCCTTGAAAATTTTATCAATATAACAGCGGCCTCCGGGATCGGGTTATTTTTCCCTCCGATGACCCGGGCTTCTTGAATTAGCTGGAACTGGAAGATTTGCTGAGTCATGTCATTGTAGCCCCCGAGTCTTAAGACGACTCAAAGAGTTGGCTTGAGATTCTTCATATTTGACCACAGCATAAGAGGTGTATTGTTGGCGTTGATAATGCGATGTGAATCCATAGAAAATTGAAATGACTGCGGCGGGTTATAAATGATCCCGTATGAGCCGTGTCAGCAACTCGGCCAATGGTTCCTCCCAACTGGCTGTTTGAAGTTAACCAAACTATAGTGGCGGCAACTTGTGCGCATGCCCATTGAACCATCCAGTGCAGACGGCGGCTGATAATATATGATAATTTGCCTCCAATTTGTTGGAAGAAAACCGGGCTTCCCAAGTAGTGACTTGCTCATACTCAATAAATAGCTCATCCAGACAGGTGCGGCCCGGTGTGTTGATGTAGACCAGGCCATGAGAGACAGACGGTAAAGACAACCGTAGCATCAGAGGCGGCTCAGACAGATGAATCGACCGCGGTGTTGTAAGCCGACCCGGGTGGGAGAGTCGGCCGCGGTGTTGTAAGCTGGCGTGGGTGGGAGAGTCGGCCGCGGTGTTGTAAGCCGGCGTGGGCAGGAGAGTCAGCCGCGGGCACGGACAGATGAATCGGCCGCGGTGTAGTAAGCCGGTGTGGTCGGGCGAGTCAATCGCAGATGCGGATATATCCGTGACACGACCCTTGCTCTTTCAATGAATAATTGTCCTACACAAACAATACTGCAGACCAAGGCAAAGATAAACTGTTCTTTGACAAAAACAATATATGCTGATAAAACAAACTTGGATGGATATCACCTGATTTGTCTGGATGATAAACGGAGTCGTATACTCCATCCGTAGACCACCATTGGCGGCGGTTCAACGACCGGATTGTAGTAGAGACGTCTACAGACCGACGTCAATTTTCAAGTGGCGGCTCAACAGCTTGGAGGCGATGCCGGAGTGAGGTGCAGGCTTAGCGCCGAAGCACAGCCACGGCGGCAGGGGCACGTCGGTGATGCTCCACCGCAGCGGCTTAGAGCCATCAGGAGGCCAGCACGGGCGGCCTGCAGGTGCAGCAGCGGCAGGGCGCAAGAGAGAGACCCGCCCCAAGGTAGCGGAGGCGGCGTCTTGGGTTGGCCTGACCCGGCAACAGAAGGGCGCAGGGCGGGTCGACGTCACGGGCCGGTGATACGGCGAGTCACCACAGCAGTGGAGGAATCAGGCCTGTAGCATCGGATGGCTCACAACATCAGTTGGCTCGACCGGGCGCCTCAGGTGGCAGCGAGGGAGGTCGACCACGGGTGTAGCAATGAGTCCCAGGCGGAGCGGCATGTTAGGGCGTTTTGGAACGCTGAGACAAGGCAGCGGAGGCGGCTCATAGCATAGGTGGACGATGGCTCACTCCGTAATGGCGGGTTGAGGTGAGGCGACGGGGGTGCGGATGCAGAGGCACGCGGGGCGGCTCACCGCGGCTGTGTCAGAAACCGGCTCGGTGCAGCAGAGTGCGACCCGCAGCAGAAGGTGAGGCGGCAGAGGCGACAGTCTTGGCAGGGGCACAGTCGCGGCGGCTTTGAGCGAGGCGGCAGAGGCCCAGAAACGATCAGGCGGCAGTCTACGGCGGCCCAAGGCGGAGGCTCAGCGGCGAACAGAGGCATGGCCGGTGACTCGTCAAGGTGGGCCGGCTCACAGATGGAGGTGGGTGCGCTGGCGACGCGGCAAGCCACAGCGGCGGTGGACTTGCGACTTGAGGCCGCGGGGCGAGGGCTGAGCCCACTGTGGAGGTGCGAGGCAAACGGAGCCGTAGTGATGGATGACTGGCGGCGGAGGTCCAGGCGGAAACCCACAGAGACAAAAACGGGACGGTGCGGTCAACCAACGAGACGAAACCGAGTCCGTGTCTATGCATGTGCAGTGGTTGTACTTCCTTGGAATTTTTCTGGCAAGTTGTACTAGTTGAGTGCTCTCCATGTAGAATCCATCAGGTTTTGTCCTTTCCAACGTTCGGGCGTGACCCTGATGCATGTGCTAAGTTGATCTGAAAACCTCTCGTGTACTAGGTTAAGCAGTTGTCCAAAAAGTCTGGTCCGTATTGTACTAGTAGCTTCATATGGTAGATTCAATGGACTTGCTCGAAATTCATGCCACACTAAATAATTCCTTTGCGGTTGGCTGCCTTTGATCTCACGGTTTTGCAAACGGACAGCTCCCATTGGTTTCGTCCGACGTATTTTGTGGCTACCGCTGCCCAAGCTATATTTTCTTTTCCTTGACTCTGATCTGACTTTCGCAGGCACCGAGACCTTTTTCAATTTTGACCGATCAATTTAGAGCCAATATGAATCCTTCAGTGTTAACTCTTCTTCATCCGGACAGTCTCGAATTCTCGATCCTTGAAGAATTCCCTCCAAGAACTCAACACCACCGTGCGCGAGCCCCACGGTGGACGCCAACTGTCGTGGAAAGATCACGGCAGATGTCCTTAGTGTGAGGACTTAGTCGCGAGGCCAACGCATCTATGTGGTAGCTTGAGAGGGGTTGGGCGAAATCGAGAGACGCAACATAAGACAAGGATTTAGACAGCTTCGGGCCCCGGGAAACATCGTCCGGTAATAACCCTACATGCTGTTTGTGGCTAGGTCTCATTATGATCATGAGGGAGTCACCGGTAAGCCGGCTCTTTGTGTCTAGCCCTAGAGATTTTTTCTTGTTACCTGTCCCTCTTTGGGGTGCCCTGCCCCTCCTTATATAAGTTGAAGGGGCGGGTTACATGACTAGTCCTAGTAGGATTAGGATTACCCAATTACAAGTGGAGTCCTAGTCTAGCTTCCTTTGTAAGGGAATATTTGTTGGGTAACGTAGTAATTTCAAAAAAATTCCTACGCACACGCAAGATTATGGTGATGCATAGCAACGAGAGGGGAGAGTGTTGTCCACGTACCCTCGTAGACCGAAAGCGGAAGCGTTGATACAACGCGGTTGATGTAGTCGTACGTCTTCACGATCCGACCGATCAAGTACCAAACGCACGGCACCTCCGAGTTCAGCACACGTTCAGCTCGATGACGTCCCTCGAACTCCGATCCAGCCGAGTGTTGAGGGAGAGTTTTGTCAGCACGACGGCGTGGTGACAATGATGATGTTCTACCGACGCAGGGCTTCGCCTAAGCACTGCTACGATAATATCGAGGTGTAATATGGTGGAGGGGGGCACCGCACACGGCTAAGAGATCAATGATCAATTGTGTCTAGAGGTGCCCCCCTGCCCCCGTATATAAAGGAGCAAGGGGGGGGGGTTCGGCCGGCCAAGGAGAGGCACGCCAGGAGGAGTCCTACTCCTATCGGGAGTAGGACTCCCCCCTTTTCCATGTTGGACTAGGAGAGAGAGGGGGAAGAGGTGGAGGGGAGGAAGGAAAGGGGGGCGCCGCCCCCCTCTCCTTGTCCTATTCGGACTGGGGGGGGAGGGGCGTGCGGCCCTGCCCTGGCCTCCTCTCCTCTCTTCCACCTAGGCCCACTAAGGCCCATTAAGTTATCGGGGGGTTCCGGTAACCTCCCGGTACTCCGGAAAAATCCTGATTTCACCCGGAACACTTCCGATGTCCAAACATAGGCTTCCAATATATCAATCTTTATGTCTCGACCATTTCGAGACTCCTCGTCATGCCCGTGATCACATCCGGGACTCCGAACAACCTTCAGTATATCAAAACATATAGACTCATAATATAACTGTCATCGTAGCGTTAAGCGTGCGGACCCTACGGGTTCGAGAACTATGTAGACATGACCGAGACACGTCTCCGGTCAATAACCAATAGCGGAACCTGGATGCTCATATTGGCTCCCACATATTCTACGAAGATCTTTATCGGTCAGACCGCATAACAACATACGTTGTTCCCTTTGTCATCGGTATGTTACTTGCCCGAGATTCGATCGTCGGTATCTTAATACCTAGTTCAATCTCGTTACCGGCAAGTCTCTTTACTCGTTCTGTAATATATCATCTCGCAACAAACTCATTAGTTGCAATGCTTGCAAGGCTTAAGTGATGTGCATTACCGAGAGGGCCCAGAGATACCTCTCCGACAATCGGAGTGACAAATCCTAATCTCGAAATACGCCAACCCAACAAGTACCTTCGGAGACACCTGTAGAGCACCTTTATAATCACCCAGTTACGTTGTGACGTTTGGTAGCACACAAAGTGTTCCTCCGGTAAACGGGAGTTGCATAATCGCATAGTTATAGGAACATGTATAAGTCATGAAGAAAGCAATAGCAACATACTAAACGATCGAGTGCTAAGCTAACGGAATGGGTCAAGTCAATCACATCATTCTCCTAATGATGTGATCCCGTTAATCAAATGACAACTCATGTCTATGGCTAGGAAACATAACCATCTTTGATTAACGAGCTAGTCAAGTAGAGGCACACTAGTGACACTCTGTTTGTCGATGTATTCACACATGTATCATGTTTCCGGTTAATACAATTCTAGCATGAATAATAAACATTTATCATGATATAAGGAAATAAATAATAACTTTATTATTGCCTCTAGGGCATATTTCCTTCAGTCTCCCACTTGCACTAGAGTCAATAATCTAGATTACACAGTAATGATTCTTACACCCATGGAGCCTTGGTGCTGATCATGTTTTGCTCGTGGAAGAGGCTTAGTCAACGGGTCTGCAACATTCAGATCCGTATGTATCTTGCAAATTTCTATGTCTCCCACCTGGACTAAATCCCAGATGGAATTGAAGCGTCTTTTGATGTGCTTGGTTCTCTTGTGAAATCTGGATTCCTTTGCTAAGGCAATTGCACCAGTATTGTCACAAAAGATTTTCATTGGACCCGATGCACTAGGTATGACACCTAGATCGGATATGAACTCCTTCATCCAGGCTCCTTCATTTGCTGCTTCCGAAGCAGCTATGTACTCCGCTTCACATGTAGATCCCGCCACGATGCTTTGTTTAGAACTGCACCAACTGACAGCTCCACCGTTCAATGTAAACACGTATCCGGTTTGCGATTTAGAATCGTACGGATCAGTGTCAAAGCTTGCATCGACGTAACCATTTACGATGAGCTCTTTGTCACCTCCATAAACGAGAAACATATCCTTAGTCCTTTTCAGGTATTTCAGGATGTTCTTGACCGCTGTCCAGTGATCCACTCCTGGATTACTTTGGTACCTTCCTGCTAGACTTATAGCAAGGCATACATCAGGTCTGGTACACAGCATTGCATACATGATAGAGCCTATGGCTGAAGCATAGGGAACATCTTTCATCTTCTCTCTATCTTCTGCAGTGGTTGGGCATTGAGTCTTACTCAATTTCACACCTTGTAACACAGGCAAGAACCCTTTCTTTGCTTGATCCATTTTGAACTTTTTCAAAATTTTGTCAAGGTATGTGCTTTGTGAAAGTCCAATTAAGCGTCTTGATCTATCTCTATAAATCTTGATGCCTAATATATACGCAGCTTCACCGAGGTCTTTCATTGAAAAACTCTTATTCAAGTATCCCTTTATGCTATCCAGAAATTCTATATCATTTCCAATCAGCAATATGTCATCCACATATAATATCAGAAATGCTACAGAGCTCCCACTCACTTTCTTGTAAATACAGGCTTCTCCAAAAGTCTGTATAAAACCAAATGCTTTGATCTCACTATCAAAATGTTTATTCCAACTCCGAGAGGCTTGCACCAGTCCATAAATGGATCGCTGGAGCTTGCACACTTTGTTAGTTTCCTTTGGATCGACAAAACCTTCCGGTTGCATCATATACAACTCTTCTTCCAGAAATCCATTCAGGAATGCAGTTTTGACATCCATTTGCCAAATTTCATAATCATAAAATGCGGCAATTACTAACATGATTCGGACAGACTTAAGCATCGCTACGGGTGAGAAGGTCTCATCGTAGTCAATCCCTTGAACTTGTCGAAAACCTTTCGCAACAAGTCGAGCTTTATAGACAGTAACATTACCGTCAGCGTCAGTCTTATTCTTGAAGATCCATTTATTTTCAATGGCTTGCCGATCATCGGGCAAGTCAACCAAAGTCCATACTTTGTTCTCATACATGGATCCCATCTCAGATTTCATGGCCTCAAGCCATTTTGCGGAATCTGGGCTCACCATCGCTTCTTCATAGTTTGTAGGTTCGTCATGGTCTAGTAACATAACTTCCAGAACAGGATTACCGTACCACTCTGGTGCAGATCTTACTCTGGTTGATCTACGAGGTTCAGTAATAACTTCATCCAGAGTTTCATGATTATCATCATTAACTTCCTCACTAATTGGCGTAGGTGTCGCAGAAACTGGTTTCTATAATGAACTACTTTCCAATAAGGGAACAGGTACAGTTACCTCATCAAGTTCTACTTTCCTCCCACTCACTTCTTTCGAGAGAAACTCCTTCTCCAGCAAATTTCCGAATTTAGCAACAAAAGTTTTGCCTTCGGATCTATGATAGAAGGTGTACCCAATAGTCTCCTTTGGGTATCCTATGAAGACACATTTCTCCGATTTGGGTTCGAGCTTATCAGGTTGAAGTTTTTTCACATAAGCATCGCAGCCCCAAACTTTAAGAAACGACAACTTTGGTTTCTTGCTAAACCATAGTTCATAAGGCGTCGTCTCAACGGATTTTGATGGTGCCCTATTTAACGTGAATGCAGCTGTCTCTAAAGCATAACCCCAAAACGATAGCGGTAAATCAGTAAGAGACATCATAGATCGCACCATATCTAGTAAAGTACGATTACGACGTTCGGACACACCATTACGCTGTGGTGTTCCGGGTGGCGTGAGTTGCGAAACTACTCCGCATTGTTTCAAATGAAGACCAAACTCATAACTCAAATATTCTCCTCCACGATCAGATCGTAGAAATTTTATTTTCTTGTTACGATGATTTTCAACTTCACTCTGAAATTCTTTGAACTTTTCAAATGTTTCAGACTTATGGTTCATTAAGTAGATATACCCATATCTGCTCAAATCATCTGTGAAGGTGAGAAAATAACGATATCCGCCACGAGCCTCAATATTCATCGGACCACATACATCTGTATGTATGATTTCCAACAAATCTGTTGCTCTCTCCATAGTTCCAGAGAACGGTGTTTTAGTCATCTTGCCCATGAGGCACGGTTCGCAAGTACCAAGTGATTCATAATCAAGTGGTTCCAAAAGTCCATCAGTATGGAGTTTCTTCATGCGCTTTACACCGATATGACCTAAACGGCAGTGCCACAAATAAGTTGCACTATCATTATCAACTCTGCATCTTTTGGCTTCAATATTATGAATATGTGTATCACTACTATCGAGATTCAACAAAAATAGACCACTCTTCAAGGGTGCATGACCATAAAAGATATTACACATATAAATAGAACAACCATTATTCTCTGATTTAAATGAATAACCGTCTCGCATCAAACAAGATCCAGATATAATGTTCATGCTTAATGCTGGCACCAAATAACAATTATTTAGGTCTAAAACTAATCCCGAAGGTAGATGTAGAGGTAGCGTGCCGACCGCGATCACATCGACTTTGGAACCATTTCCCATGCGCATCGTCACCTCGTCCTTAGCTAATCTTCGCTTAATCCGTAGCTCCTGTTTCGAGTTGCAAATATTAGCAACAGAACCAGTATCAAATACCCAGGTGCTACTGCGAGCATTAGTAAGGTACACATCAATAACATGTATATCACATATACCTTTGTTCACCTTGCCATCCTTCTTATCCGCCAAATACTTGGGGCAGTTCGGCTTCCAGTGACCAGTCTGCTTGCTGTAGAAGCACTCAGTCTCAGGCTTAGGTCCAGACTTGTGTTTCTTCTCCTGAGCAGCAACTTGTTTGCTGTTCTTCTTGAAGTTCCCCTTCTTCTTCCCTTTACCCTTTTTCTTGAAACTAGTGGTCTTATTGACCATCAACACTTGATGCTCCTTTTTGATTTCTACCTCCGCAGCCTTTAGCATTGCGAAGAGCTCGGGAATTGTCTTAACCATCCCTTGCATATTATAGTTCATCACGAAGCTCTTGTAGCTTGGTGGCAGTGATTGAAGAATTCTGTCAATGACGCTATCATCCGGAAGATTAACTCCCAGTTGAATCAAGTGATTGTTATACCCAGACATTTTGAGTATATGCTCACTGA
This sequence comes from Aegilops tauschii subsp. strangulata, assembly GCF_002575655.3. Taxonomy (NCBI): domain Eukaryota; kingdom Viridiplantae; phylum Streptophyta; class Magnoliopsida; order Poales; family Poaceae; genus Aegilops; species Aegilops tauschii. Next base: position 497,979,870 of record NC_053037.3, on the reverse strand, counting down.
CAGAACTATTCTCTTCCATCTTGCAGCTGTAGAACTTATTGGAGACTTCATATCTCTCAATCCGGGCATTTGCTTGAAATATTAACTTCAACTCCTGGAACATCTCATATGCTCCATGACGTTCAAAACGTCGTTGAAGACCCGGTTCTAAGCCGTAAAGCATGGCACACTGAACTATCGAGTAGTCATCAGCTTTGCTCTGCCAGACGTTCATAACATCTGGTGTTGCTCCTGCAGCAGGTCTGGCACCCAGCGGTGCTTCTAGGACGTAATTCTTCTGTGCAGCAATGAGGATAATCCTCAATTTACGGACCCAGTCCGTGTAATTGCTACCATCATCTTTCAACTTTGCTTTCTCAAGGAACGCATTAAAATTCAACGGAACAACAGCATGGGCCATCTATCTACAATTAACATAGACAAGCAAGATACTATCAGGTACTAAGTTCATGATAAATTCAAGTTCAATTAATCATATTACTTAAGAACTCCCACTTAGATAGACATCCCTCTAATCCTCTAAGTGATCACGCGATCCATATCAACTAAACCATGTCCGATCATCACGTGAGATGGAGTAGTTTCAACGGTGAACATCACTATGTTGATCATATCTACTATATGATTCACGCTCGACCTTTCGGTCTCCGTGTTCCGAGGCCATATCTGTTATATGCTAGGCTCGTCAAGTTTAACCTAAGTATTCCACGTGTGCAACTGTTTTGCACCCGTTGTATTTGAATGTAGAGCCTATCACACCCGATCATCACGTGGTGTCTCAGCACGAAGAACTTTCGCAACGGTGCATACTCAGGGAGAACACTTATACTTTGATAATTTAGTGAGGGATCATCTTATAATGCTACCGTCAATCAAAGCAAGATAAGATGCATAAAAGATAAACATCACATGCAATCAATATAAGTGATATGATATGGCCATCATCATCTTGTGCTTGTGATCTCCATCTCCGAAGCACTGTCATGATCACCAACGTCACCGGCGCGACACCTTGATCTCCATCGTAGCATCATTGTCGTCTCGCCAATCTTATGCTTCTACGACTATCGCTACCGCTTAGTGATAAAGTAAAGCATTACAGGGCGATTGCATTGCATACAATAAAGCGACAACCATATGGCTCCTGCCAGTTGCCGATAACTCGGTTACAAAACATGATCATCTCATACAATAAAATTCAGTATCATGTCTTGACCATATCACATCACAACATGCATGCAAAAACAAGTTAGATGTCCTCTACTTTGTTGTTGCAAGTTTTACGTGGCTGCTACGGGCTTAGTAAGAACCGTTCTTACCTACGCATCAAAACCACAACGATAGTTTGTCAAGTTGGTGCTGTTTTTACCTTCGCAAGGACCGGGCGTAGCCACACTCGGTTCAACTAAAGTGAGAGAGACAGACACCCGCCGGTCACCTTTAAGCAACGAGTGCTCGCAACGGTGAAACCAGTCTCGCGTAAGCGTACGCGTAATGTCGGTCCGGGCCGCTTCATCTCACAATACCGCCGAGCCAAAGTATGACATGCTGGTAAGCAGTATGACTTATATCGCCCACAACTCACTTGTGTTCTACTCGTGCATAACATCAACGCATAAAACCAGGCTCTGATACCACTGTTGGGTAACGTAGTAATTTCAAAAAATTTCCTACGTACACGCAAGATCATGGCGATGCATAGCAACGAGAGGGGAGAGTGTTGTCCACGTACCCTCGTAGACCGAAAGCGGAAGCGTTGACACAACGCGGTTGATGTAGTCGTACGTCTTCACGATCCGACAGATCAAGTACCGAACGCACGGCACCTCCGAGTTCAGCACACGTTCAGCTCGATGACGTCCCTCGAACTCCGATCCAGCCGAGTGTTGAGGGAGAGTTTCATCAACACGACGGCGTGGTGACAATGATGATGTTCTACCGACGCAGGGCTTCGCCTAAGCACTGCTACGATATTATCGAGGTGTAATATGGTGGAGGGGGGCACCGCACACGGCTAAGAGATCAATGATCAATTGTGTCTAGAGGTGCCCCCTGCCCCCGTATATAAAGGAGCAAGGGGGGGGGGGGGTTCGGCCGGCCAAGGAGAGGCGCGCCAGGAGGAGTCCTACTCCTACCGGGAGTAGGACTCCCCCCCTTTTCCATGTTGGACTAGGAGAGAGAGGGGGAAGAGGTGGAGGGGAGGAAGGAAAGGGGGGGCGCCGCCCCCCTCTCCTTGTCCTATTCGGACTTGGGGGGGGGGAGGGGCGTGCGGCCCTGCCCTGGCCTCCTCTCCTCTCTTCCACCCAGGCCCACTAAGGCCCATTAAGTTACCGGGGGGTTCCGGTAACCTCCCGGTACTCCGGAAAAATCCTGATTTCACCCGGAACACTTCCGATGTCCAAACATAGGCTTCCAATATATCAATCTTTATGTCTCGACCATTTCGAGACTCCTCGTCTTGTCCGTGATCACATCCGGGACTCCGAACAACCTTCAGTACATCAAAACATATAAACTCATAATATAACTGTCATCGTAGCGTTAAGCGTGCGGACCCTACGGGTTCGAGAACTATGTAGACATGAACGAGACACGTCTCCGGTCAATAACCAATAGCGGAACCTGGATGCTCATATTGGCTCCCACATATCCTACGAAGATCTTTATCGGTCAGACTGCATAACAACATACGTTGTTCCCTTTGTCATCGGTATGTTACTTGCCCGAGATTCGATCGTCGGTATCTTAATACCTAGTTCAATCTCGTTACCGGCAAGTCTCTTTACTCGTTCTGTAATACATCATCTCGCAACAAACTCATTAGTTGCAATGCTTGCAAGGCTTAAGTGATGTGCATTACCGAGAGGGCCCAGAGATACCTCCCCGACAATCGGAGTGACAAATCCTAATCTCGAAATACGCCAACCCAACAAGTACCTTTGGAGACACCTGTAGAGCACCTTTATAATCACCCAGTTACGTTGTGACGTTTGGTAGCACACAAAGTGTTCCTCCGGTAAATGGGAGTTGCATAATCTCATAGTCATAGGAACATGTATAAGTCATGAAGAAAGCAATAGCAACATACTAAACGATCGAGTGCTAAGCTAACGGAATGGGTCAAGTCAATCACATCATTCTCCTAATGATGTGATCCCGTTAATCAAATGACAACTCATGTCTATGGCTAGGAAACATAACCATCTTTGATTAACGAGCTAGTCAAGTAGAGGCACACTAGTGACACTCTGTTTGTCTATGTATTCACAATGTATCATGTTTCCGGTTAATACAATTCTAGCATGAATAATAAACATTTATCATGATATAAGGAAATAAATAATAACTTTATTATTGCCTCTAGGGCATATTTCCTTCAATATTCCTTACGCTTTCCTCTTAAGCCGGCCCACCATCACATGAACCGGCCTACTGGGCCTTGGGCCCTGTCGTCCATCTGACCCGCCCGCCGGGTCTCCGATGAATCGTAAACCGCCAGGTCCAAGCTGGTCGCCAGTGAGTCGCCAAGCTCCAGCCGGGTCATACATCCGGCGGTTTATACCGCGGGGTATATCCCCGACAGAACTTCAAGAAGAACGAAAAGCAAGTTGCTGCTCAAGTGAAGAAGCCCAATGATACGTCCATTTTGCATCATGCTTTTATATCGATATTTATTGCATTATGGGCTGTTATTACACATTATGTCACAATACTTATGCCTATTCTCTCTTAGTTTACAAGGTTTACATAAAGAGGGAGAATGCCGGCAGTTGGAATTCTGGGCTGGAAAAGGAGCAAATATTAGAGACCTATTCTGCACAACTCCAAAAGTCCTGAAACTCCACAGTAGTTTTTTTGGAAATAATAAAAACTACTGAGCGAAGAAAATACCAGAGGGGGACCACACCCTAGCCACGAGGGTGGGGGGCGCGCTCTACCCCCTGCCTCGTGGGCCCCCTGGTGGCCCTCCGGTGCCCATCTTCTGCTATATGAAGTCTTTCATCCGAGAAAAAATCATAAGCAAGCTTACGGGACGAAACTCCGCCGCCACGAGGTGGAACCTTGGCGGAACCAATCTAGGGCTCCGGCAGAGCTGTTCCGTGGGGGAAACTTCCCTCCGGGAAGGGGAAATCATCGCCATCGTCATCACCAACGCTCCTCTCATCGGGAGGGGCCCAATCTCCATCAACATCTTCACCAGCACCATCCCCTCTCAAACCCTAGTTCATCTCTTGTATCCAATCTTTGTCCCAAAGCCTCAGATTGGTACCTGTGGGTTGCTAGTAGTGTTGATTACTCCTTGTAGTTGATGCTAGTTGGTTTATTTGGTGGAAGATCATATGTTTAGATCCATTATGCATATTAATACCCCTCTGATTATGAACATGAATATGATTTGTGAGTAGTTACGTTTGTTCCTGAGGACATGGGAGAAGTCTTGCTATTAGTAGTCATGTGAATTTGGTATTCGTTCGATATTTTGATGAGATGTATGTTGTCTCTCCTGTAGTGGTGTTATGTGAACGTCGACTACATGACACTTCACCATTGTTTGGGCCTAGAGGAAGGCATTGGGAAGTAATAAGTAGATGATGGGTTGCTAGAGTGACAGAAGCTTAAATCACTACAAAAAAATATACTTCCGTGATGATACGTGTTTGTCACAGTAGGTCACGTTTTCTGTCATGCATGTATATCCATGACAAATTTATGACAGAATCAAGATATTCATACATGTGCTGTCGTAGAAGTGTTCCATGACATTACCAAAATTATCATCACGGAAGTGTCCACTTCCATGACGATAAATCGCGCGTCACAGAAGTGCTTTCGTCAAGGGTGACCGACACGTGGCATCCACCGTAACGGAACGCCATTAAGCTATCGGGTCCGGTTTTGGATCCGATAACCCGTTAACAGCCCCGACCAATGGGGATTTTCCATGTGTAAAATCATCATTGGCTGGAAGAAACACGTGTCAGCTCCGTGTTGGCACAGGTGTCACTCATCCAATGGGCGAGATGCACCTATGATATGTTAACACGTGGACCGGCCCAAACGTGGCCCATAAAGTTTAAATGGGCCGACCCAACTAAAGGCCCACAAGATTTTGCGGACCATAATGGGCCGGCCCAGCTAAAGGCCCACAAGATTTTGCGGGCCATAATGGGCCGGCCCAGGTAAAGACCCACAAGATTTTTGCAGGCCATAATGGGCCGGCCCAGGTGAAGGCCCACAAGATTTTTGTGGACCATAATGGGCCGGCCCAGCTAAAGGCCCACGAGATTTCGCCAACATTAATGGGCCGGCCCAGCTGTAGGCCCACAAGATTTTGAGGACCCTAGTAGGCCGGCCCATTAACTGGCTACCATGTTTTGGGCCAAATGACGGCCCATATTTGATCCGGTCCATTAATGGCCTGCCATGTTCCGGGCCTAATAATGGCCCATATGAGATCCCGCCCATTAAAAGCCTACCATGTTTTGGGCCAAATTACGGCCCAGATCAGGTCTGGCCCTTTAAGAGGATTTGGGCTAAATTATGGCCCATATCAGATTCGGCCCGTCAACTGGACGCTACGCTTTTGGGCCCATTTGCTAAAGGCCCATTTAGTAATTCGGCCTGATATTAGTTTCGGCCTGTTAAGGGCCCATTTAACATTTCGACCCTATATTAATTTCGGCCTGTTAAAAGCCCGTCATATAGTTGGGCCTAACTACGACCCGGTTTGCATCCGGCCTGCTCGCAGCCGATAATCTGATTGGACCAAACAAGGACCGAGACAATTTTGGCCTGTTATAAGCCCATGATTTGATTGGCACATTCATGGGCCGGGGTCTATTTCGGCCTACTGCCGGCCCGTGAGCTGTTCGACACGTTTCAGGCCCAACCTACTTTTCAGCCTCCTAAAGGCCCATTGAGTTTTCTTGGGAAAATAGGGCCGGCGGTTTACTCGGCCTATTAAAGGCCTGAATCTACTAGTGGGCCAGTTTACATTTAGGCCTGTTAACGGACCAAGATCACGGGGCCCATGATCGGATCATACATGGTGATTTGCATGACGGCCCGATTATGAACCGTAATTTTACGGTTTGGCCGGTTTACTGCGTAGACATGATATATATACAGTAAAATAACTGCAGCATCGTGAATAAGAAAAAAAACCTAGACTATACAATAAAGAAATTACGGCATATTACATCCACTGGGCATCAAAGTTCGCCACTATGATAATAAAGCAAAAGCAGACAGCAGATTACATACACTGGGCATCAAAGATCGCCACCAGTGCAACTAAACACGTCGACAAAATAATATACAAAACCGACAGCACTTCAATAGAGTTCAAGAAAGGTTAGCCCTGCTCGGGAGCTGCTGCGCAAGCAGCTGAGCAAGCTGGTCAGACTGCACTTGTTTGACACTTATATCCTCCTCACTCTGAAAGATAAACAAGCAGACAGATGACAGGTTTTGCACATATAAGTATTAGTGCTGACAATTCATCACATTTCTTACTGACGAATAAAGTGACACAGTTTAAAATAGCATTAACACAATATGGTATTGTTCAGGTCAAGATATGGCAGGAAATGACATTGTGAAGGAGTTGGCAGCTTCACGGCACCACTGGATTACATATCAAGAACTCATAAGTATCAATGGTTAGTGTGCTGTCAATTTATCCCATTTCAGATTGGCAAAATAAGATCACTTGCTCTGTATAATTTAATTTACATGGTATGAAGAAGGAACTTGGTTGTACAACTGAAAACTTAAATTGAGAAGGACAAACTTTTGTTTATGAACTGGAGTACATAATAAACTTTAAACATGCAATTTGATGCAAACACCAAAAATAAATAGCTGTTGCAGTCATACCTAACCAAATATACACAACAAAGTTTGAAGGCTTGAGAAGGACAAACTTACATTATTGGTGAAGGCAGGCTCTATAAAGCCCTTGTCCATGCTGATGGGGGGGGGGGCAATTCAAGAAGTTTACCACAGAATCTTCTTCATAAGCATTGGATTTATTCTACATTTTGTTAAGAGTAAATATAGATGTGACAATATAAGAAAAAATGGAGAATATTTAAGATAAGATGAAGAGCGATGCCACATAACCAAGTAGCTACAAATGTAAGTACAGCGATACAGGCAAAAGGTACAACCAAGAGCAATGCAGAGCTAAACTTCTTCAGTACCATCGGTGTTATCCAACCTTATGCTAAGAGTAAATACAGATCTTATGTGTAGAAAATGGAGGGCAAAGGAAAATACGCTGCAGAGTGATGGTACATGAACAACTACCTGTCAATATAAGTACACTGATAAAGGACAACAGGTACTTACAAGAACAATGCAGAGCTAAAAAATTTCATTGGCATTGGATATATTCTACACTAATGTAACCATTCATATAGATCAGATAATTTGGAGCGAACAATTGATAAGCAAGCTATCATGCATACTGCTGTCACATAATGAACCAGGTATGTATGCAAGTACAGTGATATAGGACAACAGGTAGTAACAAGAGCAAAGCAGCGGGCAACATATTTGCGATATCCTGTCGTTCTTTTCAAACCGGAATTCTTTCTGAGCAGATTTCCTGCAAAAATATCCGTAAGGCACATGCGGAAAAGTAGAAGTTCAAATTGTCATGCGATATCATAGACAGTACCTCATCCTCGGAACGAGACCAGTGCATTAGAAGGTTTTTCCATTCAATGTCTTCTAAATTTAGCACAGGAGACTTCACCAGAAATTCGTTTATAGACTTGCCATCAAAGTGTGATTTTCTCAGGTAACACCGATACTGCTGCAATGCTTCCTTGAAAAGCACAAGCAAGCTTTGCTCATCATGACTATCCAGATTGACCCTCGCCTACTTACAACAATGTAATGTAAATCATTGATGTGTTCAATCAGCAGAAAACAGGAAAATAATCACCATGAATAATAGCACTTACACGTAAGTGGGACAGGAAGATGTGAAAATGGTGTTTGTCTTCACTATAATCTTCCCATGATGGGAATATATGCACATAGTCCCTAACAACATTGAAAGCATTGTCTTTTAAACTGGGAATAACTGGAATGGGGTTCCAATCTGCAGGAATTGGCCATCTCTGCAGTTGGGATAGGTCTTCGGCCGGTGGACTTGCTGTACTTTTTGCTGGAGTGGGATTTTTCTGTGGTACGGCTGGTGCTATGGCAACTAAAATCGGCATACCTTTTGCTGGAGTGCAGGTCTTATGTGGTGCGACTAGTGGTGTGGCCAGTGAAGTATGGGTACAGTCTGCTGGAGTCGGTCCTATGTTTTGTGTCACTGGTTGTACAACCAATATAAGTGGGGTGCTGGCTGATTTCTTTGGCACAACCACGTTTTTCAAGGACTTTGGTGGTGCTCCTTCAGGTTCGGCAATCACCCTCTTCCTTTTTGATGTCTGATGCACAAGAACAACATTTGAGTGGAAAAACATGGTATGATGACAGATGGAATATGTATTGATAATGGATGGGCATGGCATCTCGACATAGATGATGAGTAAACTAAGCAGATGGCGGTGCAACAAAGTAGAAGAAATGCAAGACAACATATGCAAGATACGCACAATCAATAAAACCTTGCCAAATTAGAACAGGCACCTTGATGGGTGAACAGGGCATGCCATCTGCCTTTGACTCCTCGAGGTTAGAATAGTCATTAGGATCATATTCTGAACAAGAATCAACAGGTGGTGAGCGTATGAGTTTCATTGCATCCAGAATGGCACTCAATGCCTTGGTGCCAATTTTGTAAGTCATTGCGGTGTTTAGCTTCAAGAGTGGGCTGCTGCTAGTGCGACACAAAGCAGCTACACAGATCATAGTGTAGATATAACGGGAAAACCATAAGCATCAGAGTAAATCAGCAAAGTGGAACTTGCTGGAATATATGTGCTAGTATTGCCGGTACGACTAGAAAGCCTTCGGATACCAGCTCTCTTCAACTGAAGGTGCGGTACTGTTAATATCAGTGTAACTCTCAAAGGCGACACAGCTCCCTGCATTTCCTTGCTATTCTTATAGGATTCAAGTGGGCAGGCCACTGCAAATCCTATTCCCATTTTTACAAAATCCTACGAATCAAAGAGGCCCGACGAGTTCAAAGTGTCCATACCAACCGACCGTATAGACCTCTACACTAGAAATGTCCCTGCTCATATTCACTACAAGGAACATACTGTACTACTATCATACTCCCTCCGTTCCAAAATATAAGTCTTGGTAGAGATTTCCACTATGGATCACATACAGATGTATCCAGATACATTTTAGAGTGTAGATTCACTCATTTTGCTCCATATGTAGTCCATGGTGGAATCTATACAAAGACTTGTATTTAGGAACGGAGAGAGTACTTATTAAAGAAGAACGGAAGAGGAACATGGTAAAGAAGAGCAAGCAGATTTTGGATAATAAAATGTTCGTTGCTGTAGGATCGAAAGTATGTCTAGAGGGGGGGGGTGATTAGACTACTTGACCAAATAAAAATCTAGCCTTTTCCCAATTTTAGTTCTTGGCCGATTTTAGCAACTTAGCACAAGTCAAGCAATCAACCTACACATGCAATTCTAAGAGTATAGCAGCGGAATGTAAAACAATTGCATATGAAGGTAAAGGGATGAGTTTGAAGGAGCAAACACAATGTTGACACGGAGATTTTTTATCCGTGGTTCCGATAGGTGGTGCTATCGTACATCCATGTTGATGGAGACTTCAACCCACGAAGGGTAACGGTTGCGCGAGTCCACGGAGGGCTCCACCCACGAAGGGTCCACGAAGAAGCAACCTTGTCTATCCCATCATGGCCGTCGCCCACGACGGACTTGCCTCACTCGGGTAGATCTTCACGAAGTAGGCGATCTCCTTGCCCTTACAAACTCCTTGGTTCAACTCCACAATCTTGTCGGAGGCTCCCAAGTGACACCTAGCCAATCTAGGAGACACCACTCTCCAAGAAGTAACAAATGGTGTGTTGATGATGAACTCCTTGCTCTTGTGCTTCAAATGATAGTCTCCCCAACACTCAACTCTCTCTCATAGGATTGGATTTGGTGGAAAGAAGATTTGAGTGGAAAGCAACTTGGGGAAGGCTAGAGATCAAGATTTATGTGGTTGGAATGGAATATCTTGACCTCAACACAAGTGTAGGTGGTTCACTCTCAGAAAATATGTATTGGAAGTGTAGGCATGTTCTGATGGCTCTCTCCATGAATGAAGAGTGGGTGGAGGGGTATATATAGCCTCCACACAAAATCTAACCGTTACACACAAATCACCAAACTCGGTGGGACCGAATCATGAAACTCGGTCGGACCGATTTATTTCAAAGTGTGAATGTTAGGATTCTCGGTGGGACCGACTGGATCAACTCGGTGGGACCGATGCCATTAGGGTTAGGGCATAACATAATCTCGGTGAGACCGATTACACAAACTCGGTGAGACCGATTTTGGTAATAGTCAAACAGAGAGTTGGCAGGCATACTCGGTGGGACCGATTCGCTCATCTCGGTTGGACCGAAACGTTACAAAAGGGAAACAGAGAGTTTGCATTGCAATCTCGGTGGGACCGATCGCTCATCTCGGTTTGACCGAAACGTTACGAAAAGGAAACAGAGAGATTACAACCCCATCTCGGTGGGACCGAGATCCCTATCGGTGAGACCGAATTGATTAGGGTTTCTGGCAGTGGCTATGACAACTGAACTTGGTGGCTCTGGATATGAAATTTCGATGGGGCCGAGTTAGACTTTTTGGATTAGGACATATGTGGATATGAGAAAGTAGTGGAGGGTTTTGGAGCATATCACTAAGCATTTTGAGCAAGAGCCTCATTAAGCAACACCTCATCCCTTCTTAATAGTATTGGCTTTTCCTATAGACTCAATGTGATCTTGGATCACTAAAATAGAAAATGTAGAGTCTTGTGCTTTGAGCTTGAGCCAATCCTTTGTCCTTAGCATTTTGAAGGGTCCACTTTCTAATCCATGCCATGCCAATCATTGAGCTTTCCTGAAATATTCATCTTGGAATAGCATTAGCTCAATGAGCTATATGTTGTTAGGAATTACCAAAACCATCCAGGGATAGTTGCACTTTCAATCTCCCCCTTTTTGGTAATTGATGACAACAAATAGATCAAAGCTTCAACAAATGATAAATAGTATTGAAAAATATCGTCGCTTTGAGAAGTATGTGATAAACAAGAGCTCCCCCTAAATTTGTGCATTATTTAAGATTTGCTTTTGAATGCAAATGCACAATCGATTAGGATCATGGGTTACTCTTCCATGTCACATACATCTTGGTGGAGCGCTCAAAATGATAGAGATTAAAAACATGCACTCATCACCAAGCAAAGTGAATGATCATAATAGGATATGAAAGATAGCATTATCCAACAAGCATTAAGGGTAGCATATGATCAAACACATGATCAAACAAGTATCTCACAAGGACACAAAGTATTAGCACACAAGCACGCAATAAAGTTTCAAACCAAACCAAATAAGTGCAAAGAGAGATAAAAACTAACACACACTCTCTCAAAGCCTATGATCTATACATTTTTCTCCCCCTTTGGCAACAAGTTACCAAAAAGTTTGAAAATGCATAGTGCTAAACGACTCTCAGGCTTGATCTTTCGGGAGGTGGTGTTGAGAGAACTCCAAGGACGAAGGCTTCTGATGAAGTAGCTGGAGCTGCAGCCTTAGGAGCAGATTTAGGCTTAGATGGAGCAGCCCCTGATCGGATTGCATCTCCCATAAGCTTTTGAGCTTTGGGTGCTGGTGCAGCATCCTCTTCCTCTTCCTCTTCTTTAGAATCTCTCATCATAGATGGCTTCCCAATAACTCTGGCAATGGTCTTCTTGACCCTTTCTTTTCTCTTCTTCCCATCTCCAGTTTCCTTGGGTTCAAGAGTGAACTCCATTGTTTCTCCTGTGGCAACTTTTCTTGGCTTAGACATGGGCTGTCTTCTTGCTGGCATCTTTGTTTTCAGACCTGGTTTAGTTGCAGCAGATGAGCCATACTCTTTCTTCAGCACTTTCTTCTTTGAAGTGGCTTCATCTTCAACAGCCACATAATCTTCATCTTCAGAGTCAGAAGTTCTCTTCTTTCTTGTCCTGGTGGCAGCCTTTGGCAGATTGCTTGGAGTGCTCCTGCTGCCTTCATCATAGCTGCTAGAGGGACTAGTGCCCTCACTCAACTGAACCTGTTCCTCTGACTTGTTATGGCTGTCACTTTGGTCAGACATCTTGCAGGCAAACTGTCAGCAGACCCTGTGAATAGGTTATAGATGAGGTAGAGTAGATGAGCATCACAAAGTACAGGAGTTTTTGCAAAACTGATGACTTAAAAACTTAGTTTTAGTTCTTCACAGAAAGCATTTCGGATCTACCGATTTGTAAACTCGGTGATACCGAAGCAGCTTTTGGAACCTGAACTAGTGAACTCGGTCAGACCGAGTCACAGTTTGGTGGTACCGAGACTGCTAGGGTTTCACAGAGAATTGAACTCGGGCACACCGATTTGCAATTTTCGGTCGGACCAAAAATGCGTGTGCTCTGGCCTAAGCCAAAATCGGTGAGACCGATTTCTACAACTCGGTCGGTCCGAGATGAGTTCGGCGGAGACCTAACCCTAAATCTTCAAATCAAAACTAATCTACGGGATGATTTCGCTGGACAGGATGATTTCAATCATGGCAAGAATCATGGCAAAGCAATGTGCTAAGAATCGGAGTTAAGGATTAGCACAATGATCAAGTTCGTACCCTAGTTCGGCGACGAACTTGCTACGGCGGCAACGACGGTGAAGATTTCCGTTGACGGCGGTGGAGACCAGCGGCGGGAGGTCGCTGGCGACAAGAGGACGATCCGGAGACCAGAGGAGGCAGAGTAGGTTACGCGCGGGCGAAGAGGTTCGGAGAAATTTCCAAAATTTGACCCGTCGGTATATATAACCTGACCCTGTCGGTGTGACCGAGTGGAATGACTTGGTGGCACCGAGATGCAAAACTACAAGCATTTACTGCAACTCGGTGTGACCGAAAAGTTCTAATCGGTTGCACCGAGATTGAAAACCCTAGATCAACTTGGTGACTCGGTAGGACTGAAAAGGATGAATCGGCCAGACCAAGATGCATAAAGAGGTTTTGGAGGTTTAAGTCTATGACGAATCGGGATCTCCGAGTGGTCCTCACACAGAGTGGTTCGAATCTGACTTGATCAAACTTTGTGATGTAGCATGAATAGAGTTTGAGACGAGAAAAGCATAGATAGCTAGAGGGTGTTCTTAGGCATTCTTGTCCATCCATTTGGCAAAAAGATAAAAAGTCAAACAATCAAAGCAACAAATGGATGTCCTCGAATGTGTAAAATATGCAACCAACATGCTCACACAATAAAATGGCAAATGAAATATGTGACAAAGCATGCACAAACATTCTAGCATCTATCAAGTAACTGGCGATGACTAGGTCATCTATATATGAGTATATTGACATAGGAGTCAAATGAGAACACTTGATCATAGGTCATACTCATAGTTTAAGAACAAGTGGGGTTGCCACTTTTACATAAAGCATTGTTGTGATCACACCATTAGAGTTGCTTTAGCTCATTGATTTGAGTAAAGCTCCCCCTAGATGTGATATCCCCCCTAAGAGGGATGAACTAACCTTGGTTTTTGTTGATGATGACTTCATGTAGGTGTTGAAGATGTAGATGCTCAATGTTGATGTAGATCATTCGGAGCAATCCTTTGGAGTGAGTTGCACTTTCAATACCTACACGGGTTAGTCCCACAAGGAACAAACAAGGATATCCATTTACATAGAGTGATGCATACACAAGATGATGTCCATGAAAGCATTAGGTTACCTTGTCCCTTGTCTTACCAACAAGAGGGTTTGTGACTCCTTGAACTAGTGCAAGATATGGAAGTTGTTTGCACTTGTCCTCGCCAAAATGATAAGAGTGAAGTATGTTGGCGGAGTCACCCTCAAGAACTCTCTAGTTCTTCTTCTTCGGGATCCACATCATCTTGATGGGAATCCTTGGAATCGTAGTTGTGCTTGATGAAGTAGAACTTGATGTAGTCCTGGGAACCCACTTGACCAAGGCCTTAGGTGCTTCTTCAAATGCATCAATTTCCTCTTGAAGCTTGTCCTTGCCTTTTTGCTTGTGGTCTTGTGGTGGAAGATCATCTTGAGCTTGTGTTGCTTGGAAAGAAGTAGGATCATACTACTCTTGTTGAGGAACAAACTTCGTCTTGGGGTATTAATCTTCTTCCCACTCAACTCCATTGGCATTGAACTTTCGTTCAAAACCAACACCTTGATTCTTCCGGTGTCTTCCTTGCTTGCGCACAATTTCCTCAAATTGCTTACTTCCGGCAAGACTCTTGTAAACACCTTTCTCTATGATTCCCTTCAATAAGCTATTTTCTTGCTCAAGTGTAACTTGGCTAAGAGAATCATTAGTGGAATCAAGAGAACTACTAGAAGCAACAACATTGGATTTAGCATGATTGTTGTTACTACTAGATGAGGAAACTTTCTTGTTCTTGTTGCTAGATTTAACTTGTGGCATGTAAGTAGACAAGAGTAAACGCTTGGTAATGTAAGAAGAACTTTTCTTGCGAAGATCATCATTGATTGCCTTTAAAAACTCATGCTCTTCCTCAAGGTTGAGTTTTTGAAAGCGTAGCTTTTCATGAGTCTTTAAAAGTTCTTGATGATTTTCCAAGGTAGTTTCATGAGCTGACTTAAGAGTGTTTAGTTCTTTAGTTAGACGCTCAATCTCCTTCTTATCATCATCATTCGTTTTATCTTGATTAGCATGATTAATTGACGTTTCATCATAGTTTTCATCACTAGAGTTGTCAACAAGTAAATCATCATCACCTAGCAAATCATCTTCATCACTATTGAAATCAACATACTCGGGATGTGTTACCTTTGGACCTTTGGCCATGAAGCATCTTCCAATTCCTTCATTTGGTGAGTCAAATATGTCGTAGGAGTTGGTTGACACAAGTGCTAGACCGGCAACACCTTCATCTTGAGTATATTCGGAGTCGGAGTGATAACTTCTTTTGGAGTGATTGTCGGAGTCGGAGCCGGATACCCATTCACCAACATGAGCTTGATGTCTTCTTTTTGTGTAGCTCCTTGATGACTTTTCCTTCCTTTCCGAATCCTTCCTTCTCCGAGAGGGTCTTCATTCATAACGATCATCTCAACTCCTCCTTTCTCTTGGTGGTGATTCTTCTCTTTTACTTCTTCTTTTGGGAGAATCTTCTCTTCTTTTGTAGGGGTCCGTACACTCATTGCAGTAGTGTCCGGGTCTTCCACAATTGTAACAATTTCGCTCACAACTAGAAGATCTTTTGTCATTGTAGGACCTTGACTTGGAGCTTCTTTCTTTGCTTCTACTCTTGTAGAACTTGTTGAAGTTCTTCACCATTAGGCTCAATTCTTCATTGAAGGTTTGCTTCTCACTTGATGATGTGGGAGCATCACACGAGGCTTAGTAAGCACCACTTGACTTGTTGTGAAGCTCTTCCTTATCCTTGAGTGACATCTCATGAGCAACAATTCTTCCAATGACTTCCGTTGGCTTGAGATCTTTGTAATTGGGCATCATTTGGATCAATGTGCACACGGTATCATATTTTCCATCCAAGGCTCTTAGGATATTCTTGATGATGAATCTATCGGCCATCTCTTCACTTCCTAAGCCGGCAATCTCATTTGTGATGAGAGCAAGCCTAGAGTACATTTCAGCGACACCTTCACCATCCTTCATTTTGAACTTGTCAAGTTGACTTTGAAGCACATCCAATTTGGATTCCTTCACGGAGTCGGTACCTTCGTGCATATCAATCAAAGTATCCCAAATTTCCTTTGCATTCTCAAGACGACTGATTTTGTTGAATTCTTCGGGGCACAATCCGTTGAAGAGAATATCACAAGCTTGAGCATTGTATTGTAGCATCTTCAACTCTTCCGCGGTAGCTTCACGGTTCGGTTCTCTCCCATCAAAGAATTCACCTTGCAAGCCAATACACACAATAGCCCAAACGGTGGGGTTATGTCCAAGAATATGCATTTTCATCTTATGCTTCCAACTAGCAAAATTAGTACCATCAAATTAAGGACCTCTACGGTGGTAATTTCCCTCTCTAGATGCCATACTCTCCTAGGTTGTGAAACCAAGGCTATGACCACCAAAAGCTCTGGAAATCAAAGCAAATGGAGACCAAAGCTCTGATACCACTTGTAGGATCGGAAGTATGTCTAGGGGGGGTGATTAGACTACTTGACCAAATAAAAATCTAGCCTTTTCCCAATTTTAGTTCTTGGCTGATTTTAGCAACTTAGCACCAGTCAAGCAATCAACCTACACATGCAATTCTAAGAGTATAGCAGCGGAATGTAAAACAATTGCATATGAAGGTAAAGGGATGAGTTTGAAGGAGCAAACGCAATGTTGACATGGAGATTTTTTATCCGTGGTTCCGATAGGTGGTGCTATCGTACATCCACGCTGATGGAGACTTCAACCCACGAAGGGTAACGGTTGCGCGAGTCCACGGAGGGCTCCACCCACGAAGGGTCCACGAGAAGCAACCTTGTCTATCCCACCATGGCCGTCGCCCACGAAGGACTTGCCTCATTTAGGTAGATCTTCACGAAGTAGGTGATCTCCTTGCCCTTAAAAACTCCTTGGTTCAACTCCACAATCTTGTCGGAGGCTCCCAAGTGACACCTAGCCAATCTAGGAGACACCACTCTCCAAGAAGTAACAAATGGTGTGTTGTTGATGAACTCCTTGCTCTTGTGCTTCAAATGATAGTCTCCCCAACACTCAGCTCTCTCTCATAGGATTGGATTTGGTGGAAAGAAGATTTGAGTGGAAAGCAACTTGGGGAAGGCTAGAGATCAAGATTTATGTGGTTGGAATGGAATATCTTGACCTCAACACAAGTGTAGCTGGTTCACTCTCAGAAAATATGTATTGGAAGTGTAGGCATGTTCTGATGGCTCTCTCCACGAATGAAGAGTGGGTGGAGGGGTATATATAGCCTCCACACAAAATCTAACCGTTACACACAAATCACCAAACTCGGTGGGACCGAATCATGAAACTCGGTCGGACCGATTTAGTTCAAAGTGTGAACGTTAGGATTCTCGGTGGGACCGACTGGATCAACTCGGTGGGACCGATGCCATTAGGGTTAGGGCATAACGTAATCTCGGTGAGACCGATTACACAAACTCGGTGAGACCGATTTTGGTAATAGTCAAACAGAGAGTTGGTCAGGCATACTCGGTGGGACCGATTCGCTCATCTCGGTTGGACCGAAACGTTACGAAAGGGAAACAGAGAGTTTGCCTTGCAATCTCGGTGGGACCGATTGCTCATCTCGGTTTGACCGAAATGTTACGAAAAGGAAACAGAGAGATTACAACCCCATCTCGGTGGGACCGAGATCCCTATCGGTGAGACCGAATTGATTAGGGTTTCTGGCAGTGGCTATGACAACTGAACTCGGTGGCTCCGGATATGAAATTTCCGTGGGGCCGAGTTGGACTTTTTGGATTAGGACATATGTGGATATGAGAAGTAGTGGAGGGTTTTCGAGCATATCACTAAGCATTTTGAGCAAGAGCCTCATTAAGCAACACCTCATCCCTTCTTAATAGTATTGGCTTTTCCTATAGACTCAATGTGATCTTGGATCACTAAAATAGAAAATGTAGAGTCTTGTGCTTTGAGCTTGAGCCAATCCTTTGTCCTTAGCATTTTGAAGGGTCCACTTTCTAATCCATGCCATGCCAATCATTGAGCTTTCCTGAAATATTCATCTTGGAATAGCATTAGCTCAATGAGCTATATGTTGTTAGGAATTACCAAAACCACCCAGGGATAGTTGCACTTTCAGTTGTGCAGTGCCCACACATGATGAACCAGAGCGCATTAAGAAAGCAACTCCCTGCTGTCTCTCTATATGTGGTGCACGTGCTTTTTCGAAAGTAAAGTAGGAACATTAGCTGACCAATTAAATGTTATCTGTTTTAGTAATATCAGCATCATATCAGATTTGTACTTGTGCAACAAGTTTGGAATTATGAGTGGCACGTTGTTTAGCTTGATTGATTCAGGAGCAGTGCTAAGCGGGTACGATGATGGTACTGAATATAAAGGCATGTCTGCAATTGGGTCAGTCGACCATTTCAGGCGGTTGGATGAAGATCCTACATCTCCTAACCCTTCTTCTTCCTCGTCTCTGATTCTTCCCATACAGTACAGCGCACGGGCCGCCGGCCGGACCATCGGCCCCCACCGCCTATGTTCCTCCACCACCCCACCCCCCTGCGCCCACCCCCATCGAGTTTTCTTCGTTCGGCGAGGCCCCACCACCGCCCCCAACAACCAAATTCCCCACCCGAGCCCCTTCGTTCGCACCGGCAAACTCCGGCGAGCTCTGAAAAACCGACTGACCCAATTTTGAAATTTAGTCTACTATGATTTAACTAGTGTGGAATATAAAAGGCGAAAACCATAAGCATTGGGAGTATAGTGTTGAGCGTGCCATGGCGGATCTGAACGTGCAAACCAGACAAAGGCAACTTCGCAACCAATGTTTGCTCTCAACTAGCAAGTAAGTGATGGACAAGAAATCAGAGTAAAGAAGTGGCGATCTATTTTCTTGGTACGATAAATAAGTTGAGCAGATACGAAAGAGTACCGCCTCTGGTGCGGCGCTGTGTATGCATCTGCTGAGAATTTGATGGTGCTGCGGTAGCGATGGCTGTTGGCGGCGTGGAAGCAGATCTAGGAGGGTAGACGGTGGCGGCGGGGCGCGGTGGACGAGACGGTCGTAGGAGCGGCGCCGGCAAGGTGGACGACGGCGGGGATGAAGCGAGAGGACGGGATGCAAGGATCCCGGTCCGAAGCCGTGGATGAGAGAGGTCGATCTCTTGTAATGGACGGCAGCGTCGGGGTATCAGCTCCGGCATGGTGGAGGAGGACGGCGGTGGATGAGGTGGCGGACGGAGGAGGCTGGGGTGGAGAGGGTATTTTGGCGCCCACGGAGTACGAATGGGGAAATGGAGGTGGAGAGGAAGGGGGGAACCATGTCTTCAGGGCGCGCTTGTCTCAAATGCGAGGAAATTTACAAACTTAGCCCCCGTTTCAAATTTCCTACATCACAGCAATATTAGTCGGTTGGGGATAGGACGGTAATCTCGCATACACCGAATATTTGCCGACGAGAGTTTGTTTTTGGCGCCCACCGTGTATGAATCGGGGAGGGAGTCGATTTCGGCCGAGGACACACTGTGTTTTGGCGCCCACCGTGTATGAATCCGGGTGAGAGGCGGTTATGTCACGTTTGAGTGAAATTACAAACCTACCCCTATCGAAACCTATAGAAATCGAGTAGATAGGCTTTGCGTGGCAGGGATAGGCAGTAGTAATTTCCATCTCGCAGATTTTGGTTTCGGGCGGTTACTGCGACTTTCCCTGCTTCGTTCAAATTTTGCAGAGTGCACGTTTACCGTGCCAACTCAATTCGAATCCCATTTGTATTCTATCTTTTTCGGGCAGGATCCATTTTCGATTGGAATAAAATTCTATATACATCATTTTTTAATATATACTTTCAAAAGCACAACAAAGAATTCTGCTCCTTTATATGTATAATATGATTTACAAATACAATGATCTCAAAATCATAAGGTTGAATTCAAAAAATTAAACCAAATTATGTTCTACTAAAATGTATGGATCCGTAATATCTACATATTAAATAACATAGATGCGCGTGAATTCATATGAGTATGCATGTTTGATAGATCAATTTTGGTTCGAGTATGGATTACATGTATCATCATCTCGAATTCAAATATTTGAATCCATTGTATGTTCACTCCTTTCATGCCCATCTCTCTCGCATGCATGCTCCTTCATGTAGCTATCACTCTCTTTTCTCCAGGTCACCCGCACGCTCACTTCATGTTTCTCCTATCCTCGCAAACATGGTCTCTCGATGTCTCCCTTGAGAAGTGTCACACTCTCCCTATCATTATACATTACACGGTTTTCATTATCTCTCATGTCTCTACCGTTCTCTCGTATCACTAGGTACCTAAGCTTTCTTTTTCACCGCCACACACACAGTCTCCACTCGTCTTTCACTTTGTCTTTCTCTCTATGGGATTCTCTCACACACCCTATATGTCTCTAGATATGAATCATACCACTAAAATTACTCTCTCTCTCTCTCTCTCTCCTGTAGACACAACATTTATTGCGGTCTCCTTTTCGTCTCCATCCTAGACTGACATTATTCATTTGTTTACCGATCAGACAAACTCCCCCCCTCTCTCTCTCTCTCTCTCTCTCTCTCTCTCTCACACACACACACAACTCCTGCTTCCACTCCCCTTCCCGACTACCGTCTCTCCCTCACACACACAAAACTCTCACTTTCGCACCCCATCTTGTATTTCTCTCACAAACATTTATCGACTAGCCTCTAGATAGTTTTATACACCCGCACACTCGTGCTTCCACTATCGCATACATGTCTCTCTCCCACTCCTTGTATCTATGTAGATTTTTTCCCTTCTTGAGACACGTCCTCTCGATCGTGCACACACACACTATCGCCTCATTTAAGCTGATACCTCTCGCACACACACTCTTTGTGTCTTTGTCACACATGCACTCCGTCCTCCTCCTCTCTCTCTCACACACATGGGCTTTTTGCAACAACTAGCAAGATGCCCATGCGTTGCACAGAACATGAAGATGCATTTGTATGAGTAGTTTATCTTGTGGGAGAAAAGGATGAACAAGGGAAGGCCTTATTTGCAAGTGTGGAGAGGGGTGTGGGTATCTTTTTGCAAAATTGCCATATTTTCCTTCCTATCCGTCAGATATAGATCGGACGGCCTATATTGCAGGATGGCAGGCACACGATCATCACCGACTATGCTTTTTATAAGAGTAAGGATAAAAAACAGAGTTGGTGATGATGGCGGGCCTGCCATCCTGCAATATAGGTCGTTCAATTTATATCTGACGGATAGGAACGAAACTATGGCAATTTACCCGCACTCCTCTCCACATTTGTAGATAAGGCCTTCCCTCGTTCATCCTTTTCTCCCACAAGATCTTGATGTTCCGTGCAACACACATGCATCTTGCTAGTAAGAGTGGAAATTAGACATATACCACTTCTCGAATCTTAAAACCACTTCTCGAATCTTGAAACCAACAACATTCATCCCTCATCTCATCAAAACCGCCAAAGGAATATATTTTGAGTGAAACATAACTTTTTTTAGTGATATACGTATTTCAAAACTAGACTTTTTTTCTATCAAATCGGTGAATATGTATTAATCTACTCAGATCGTGTGGCAATGCATTGGCACATTGCTAGTAGTTATTATAATTTTGTGGACACCAGACAAACGGTGGAGTACATATACGAAGAGAAGAGGCGCACGCACGCAGTCGGTCTCTCGCTGTCTCGCACACATGAGTGTTACGTAAATGCAACATTAACAAATAAACCCTAAAACCCTAGGTGCACGATTGCTGCATTCGCGGGTACTGGGTACGTGGTGGAGCGTGCCTTGTAGGAATAGTCAGCTCGCGTGATAATTTGATCCGTAGGAGTTGATGGTCGGGACCACAGGTGAATGACTTGGAGGCGGTGGCTCGCCAATTGCCACAGATCGAGTAGCCACGTTTAAAATATCATTTTTTTAGCGGGGTTAAGAGTTCCGATTTTCAATGGCGCGTTATAAGTACTAAGTAGTAGTTTTTAGAACGATTGGTATGGAGCGAAAATGGAATTCATAGTACTACCTACTACGTACCTCCTTGGCGTATGGTTGTATGGGTTTATGTTGCGAGATGTTGAACTTGGTAGTTCTAGGGAAAATACTATGTTTAGATTTAGATGTTGGTTTTCAGTAATGAAAATCGGAAGGGGGAAACCCTTCTTTGATTAAAAAAATCTACTACCTCTGTTCTGGTTTACTAGTCCCCATCGTTTTTTGGGTCAAAGTTTGTCCACGAATTTTACTTGTAAAATGTGAATGGAAAACGAGATTTTGTTATACGCAGACAAAAAAGGACTTGAGGGAGTGATTGCTCTGACACAGACGCGACCTCTCATAGCGCAGGCATTGAACCGGTGCGCCGGCCAAGAGGGCCCCACTCGCTGCAGGCCCGGCTGAACATGCCTCCTCGCCGCATGCAACCGGATTCGGACTG
Organism: Aegilops tauschii subsp. strangulata; assembly: GCF_002575655.3. Lineage (NCBI taxonomy): Eukaryota > Viridiplantae > Streptophyta > Magnoliopsida > Poales > Poaceae > Aegilops > Aegilops tauschii. The sequence goes on along the minus strand of NC_053037.3, from coordinate 497,957,517 downwards.
CCCCGCCTGCCTTCATTGAATCCGCGCGTGTGCCGGCAACACGTCCTTCCGCGAGCCGGCCGGCATTTTAGAACAGAAAAAGTGACCAAAATATAATTAATTACACATGGTCTTGACTTGTGGGCTCGCACTGGTAGCAGGAACTAGAGGTTTTCTTTATTCATAACTCTCCTCAATTTTTTGGCTTTGAAGTGAATCATGGTTGTGGACATTATGTATGAATGTGGAGATATCTGTGAACATGAGTTTGATGTGGAAGTTGAACTTGGAATGTCGGGCTTGCGCGTGAACTATACCATGTCCAATGCTTCATCTGTTATTGTTTGGAAAGTAATTGCTGTTATTACATGACCCAAAAAATATATTTTGTGCCACATCAGTAGATGCACGGACATCACAACATGCATGCTGACTGGATAAACATTTGAACCTAGCTACTATGAAGGAAATTTTGTATTGACAACAATTTTAGATAGCAGGAGACGCCTAGCCTGCTCTGCCTCTGCTAGCTTATTTCTGGCTTCTGCCATCTCTTCTTTGGCATGGGTAAAGAGAGCATCTGATTGCTCTTTTCGCTTCTTCAGGAACTCAGCTACATTCTCAAGGGCTGCTGCACGCTTTCTTTCAGCCTTTACTAGAGCCACGAGGACACGAACAGCTGACGACTCCACCTGGCTTGTGTGTAATCCAGCATCATCTGGGAATTTGCACCTTGTGTCTAATCCAGCATCATTAGGGAACTGGCACCTTGTGTGTAATCCAGCCTCATTCTGGAAACATGATCTCGAGGTTGACCATACTTCCCTCCTCGCAGGAACTGCATCCTGACATGAAGTTACTTCTTTTTTAGATAATTACTCAGAGCAACCCAGATCCATTTAGTAGAAGCCAGATAAACAGAACTGGGAGAAGTGAATTCAAAAGGAAAAAAAATAAAAATAGACTACAAGGTGAGAACACCCACTTCCTACATCAAGCTAAAAACGAAAGCATTAGGACTATTAAGAATCTTCTTATGACACATCGAAGAACACGAGGCTTAAGAGAAACAGAAACTACAACATATACACATCGAAGAACACGAGGCTAAACGAAAGTAATTGAAAGGGTGTTACTTACCAAAGCTCGTTTTACAGGTTCGGTGCAGCTCCTCTTTAACTTGCCACGCTCCTTGAAGATGTCCCCAATATCCCGTGTTTGGTCTTCATTGCTCCTCTGCATGTTCGCACTTGTGGTTTTAAAATATCAACATGGCAAGAAAAATATACTACTAGTAATACTCGCGCATCTTGTGGGCAACATTAAAGCACTCGTCTGCCATGTTAGAGCATCTCCAACAGAATCGCAAAGCACGGCGCTTTAAAAAAGCGTTTACAGTGCTGAGATCGAGAAGTAGAGATAGAGAGTAGAGGATAGTTCTCAGCATAGATAGATAAAAAAAGATTATTCAACTACTCCTCGTCGTATGACTCCTCCTCGGTGATGTCCTCCTCCGACGTCTGACAGCAGGCATGAAGATAATGATCGTCGTCGGATCCCAGGGCGACACTGCTCCTAGCCTCATGTTGAATTGAGCGTCCGCTTTTCGCCTACGCTTGTCCGCGCGATAGGCGGCTCGCTCCGCCCTCCTTTGCTCGTAGAACTCGCGCTCGTTGATGATGTCCTGGGGAAGCATTGGCGCCACATCGCCATGGCTTCCTCGTCCATCTCGGCGATGCCGAGACGGTGCTCCCGCCTCCGGTTGTCGCGACGATCCTCGTCGGTGATAAGCCGCGACAGAGGCACGAGCTCTTGTGCCCGCTCCTGCGTCATCACGTTGGGGAAGTTCAATGTTCTATGAGGCCACCGGAGGCGCCACGCCGCCGCGTCGTACGCGCGGGTGGCCTCGTTGGCGGTGTCAAAATTGCCGAGGCTGAGGCGCATCCCGCGGAACCGGATCTCGGCGGAGAAGCCGCCGGAGGGGTGCGCGCGGACGCCGCGGTATCCCCAAGTTTCCCGGCGATGCGGCGGCATGGTGGTGCAGTGGCGGCGAGGCGAGAAAGAGCGGGGAGAGAGCGGTGGCGAGGCACAGAGTGGGGAGAGAGCGGTGGCAAGGCACAGAGCGGTGGGAGGGCGTTGGATTTTATAAAGCGCGCTGGACGCCGCGCGCCAAAACTAGCGCACGCCCGTCCGCTTTTTCCCGCGCGCGCAATCCTTTCCCGACGTCTCTGCTATCTCTACTCTCTTCTCTACTGTTATATTTATTTTATATTTAATATTTGTCTCTACTTCTCTGCTCTCTATTTTTTTGTGTACTTTTTCCCTACTCTTATAAAAAACAGAGTTGGTGATGATGGTGTTCCTGCCATCCTGCAATATAGGCCATCCGATTTATATCCGACGGATAGGAAGGAATTGTGGCAATTTTGCAAAAAGATACCCACACCCCTCTCCGCATTTGCAAATAAGGCGTTCCCTCGTTTATCCTTTTCTCCCACAAGATAAACTACTCATACAAATGCATCTTGATGCGTGCAACGCATGGGCATCTTGCTAGTTCTAAAAAACTATCCATCATTTGCCACACTACTGGTTGCAGATGAAATACCTACCCAAGCACAGCGCGATACATGAGCGACGCACAATTACAAGCTAATATTTTGTTGGATAATGGAGGCTATAACCAATTACTTTTACGGGAACAATAGTACCCAGGAAATTTGAAGGGTAGGTATGAACAAAATTGGAACTGCACATGTACTGCTAAGTGATTCAATACACACATTACAAATCGAGGAGGAGAACGATGGTCGCGGCGGCCTCTGTGAGTCATGGTCGGCAACGGGAGTCAGTTCATTGTCCACGACGGTGGTGCTTCTGCGCTTGGTGTCGGCTTCCGGGAAGCAGATCCGAGACCGTGGAAGACGGTGCCGGGGAAGAGGCTCCGTGTACGATGACGACGGTGGACCGGCTCCAGTGCGGCGTACGAGGTCGTCGATGAGGCAGATGCGCTGTGGTGGACGAGTGCGCCGATGTAGAAGGGGAGGAGCATGAAGGCTACGGTGCCGTGGAGAAGTCTATTTTGCGGTGGGGATAGAAAATGGGGAGTATTCAGGTGTACTACTCTGGGTGCCGGGGTGGGGTTGGCTGGGTAGGGTGAACCTGAAGTTATGAAAACAGCCCCCTACCAACCGTCATCCGTAGGACTGTTCTGAAGGCTATGACGGTAACTTCCCACTGCTCGAATCAGGGTCGCGGGAGATTTTCCCGCTGACCTCAAAATTTTGTGACACTGAACTCCCCGTGTGGCTTGTTGGGTGATTCGGCTAAGCAACTAGCGAGTAGTACTAGTAAACTCTGCATATTAGGTTTGACCGAAGTCAAACTTCCTAAAGTTTGACCAAGTTTATAGAAAAATATAAACATTTACCATAACAGATATGTATGATGTGAAAGTACATTCAATAATGAATCTAATGGTATTTATTTGTTATTGTATATGTTAATATTTTTTGTTATAAACTTTCTGAGAGTTTACAAAACTTGACTTTGACCAATGCTAATACGCAGACTTAAATAAAAACGGAGGGTGTACACATTTGTTTTCTTAGTATGTAGTGAATTAATCATTTGTTGAAATTGTGAAATAAATATATTAGGCTACTGACTTCGAATGTAATGGTCTATACAATTCAATAGTTACAATCATTGTGGAATTCCAAGATGTATACGAGGTCTATAGTACTTCACAACATGCTCAAACTCGCATAATCCTAGTCAAATGACAATCAAAATGCATTTCATAGTTATTACTTTGTAGGATGCAACAAAACCAACAATAACTCTACATCAGCCATTATAAAAGCAACATTTTGAACATATCCCAATGTGTGAATGAAACGTGCAGAGAGAGCTTGCGAAGATGGAGCAGATAGGGCGGGAAAGATTGTATGTATGTGGACGAGAGAGTAGGAGACAAACCTAACAAAGCAGAAAGAGGGAGATAGAGAGAGAAAGAGAGAAGAAGAAGTTAGGTCTGTGAGAAAGATGGAGACATGTAACATACATGAGATGCGTGTGCATCCGGATTCTGTACACGTGGAAGGAGAAGAGACAACAAGTTTGATGAGAGAGCTGGAAAAACATGGACGAGAGGGGAAGGATCTCGTGGGTTGAGGGATTGATAAATTTGTGCGGGGGAGAGAGGGATTGGTAATTTTGTGCGAGAGAGAGAGGGCGGGGGAGGAGTCAGTCAGCCGTCGTCACATCATCCTGCTTCCAAATGGCCCCGCATTCTCTAGCGCAGTGTGGTCGCCGTCTTCGATCTCCTCGATGCCCTCTTTGAAGATTGAGGTGTTGTGCATGCTGGGGTGCGAAGAAGCACAAGCGAGAGTGGTCGCCATATAACCTTGGATGGGGATGAATTGTGTGCTCGGGGGAGGGGGTGTGTGTGTGTGTGATGTGTGTGTGTGTGTCAGATATTGAGAGAAAACAAACCTAAGGAGAGAAATGTGTGTGTATGTGACGGAAAGCTACTTGCTAAACATGGTATTCACGAAGAGATTGTGCGTGCGAGATAGAGAGCGATGTGCGGGCCTTGAGGTGGGCAGGGGCCGGGTGAGGGTGTCAAAATGTGTGCGTTGATGCATGTGTTACATGCGATCGTGCAAGGGACGGACGAATCGAGAGAGATGGTTGTTGTGTTACGGACGCTCCTCTCTCTCTCTCACACACACACACACACACACACACAAGTAAAATAGTAGACCGTTCTCTCATGTATACACAACGTATTGGCATCTGTCTATGTCTCACTCATGCATGATCATTTGCACATTCACACCTCTCTATGTCTCTATCACACGCACACCGTCTCCACATTGCCCTTCCGCCACAACACACATATGGACACATACACACGTTCTCTCTCAGTCACACACACAGGGGCTGTTTGGTTTGAGACTAAGTTTGCCTAAGGTTGCCACACCTAAGGTTAGGCAAGTTTGACCAACTTAGGTGGGTGTTTGGTTCAAGCCACACCTTAGGCAAGCCACATTAGGGTCCCACATTACTGGGCTGTTTGGTTTGCGACTAACTTTGCCAAAGATTGCCACACCTAAGGTTAGGCAAGTTTGACCAACCTAGAAGAGTGTTTGGTTCAAGCCACACCTTAGGCAAGCCATATTTGGGCCCCACATGCCATACACACAAAAAGTGTGGCAAGATTCCCTTAGGCTTGCCAACTTGTGGCTCTCATTTTGATGAACTAAACTTAGGCAAGTTTGGCAAAAATGTGTGGCAAAGTGTGGCAATGCTAGTCCTAGAACCAAACAGCCCTTACATACACTCAAAAAGTGTGGCAAGATTCCCTCAGGCTTGCCAACTTGTGGCTCTCATTTTGAAGAACTAATAACCTTAGGCAAGTGTGGCAACATTGTCTCTATGACAAGTGGGCCATAGGGGCAATAAAGTGTGGCAAGCCAGAGTGTGGCAAAAACCAAACACATGCGAACTAAACTGTGGCTGCCAAATTTTGGCTTGGCAAATGGTGGCTGGGAACCAAACAGCCCCAAAATCAGTATTAAAAAAAAACTAGGGCGCACCTAAAACGTCCAAATCCAAATAAACACGAACTGGAGCTAATTTCAAATATATGGAAATATTGTAGCGTCAAGAACTTTTCCTAGAAAAAAAAAGTTGAGTAATATTCGGGGATTGTTTTCACACACACAAAAAGGTTCGGTGGATGTCCTTCGAGCGCGACATGGTGACGCACCGTTCGATCGACCGCACGGCCGCGGTTCACGTGCTTGCATAGGATTCCGTATCGTGGCTGTGGTAACTAATAAAAGCGCTGCCTAAGTCTAATGTTTACGTGTACTAGTACGGTTTTCTTTTAAGTTTGACCAACCCTATATAAAACTAAACTAAGCTCCCATACACGCACTCATCAATATGCCGCCGCCGCCGTTGCGCATGCCGGCGCCCGCCTGCTCCGGCCAACAATTCTCACCCATCACCGCCGTGTCGCCGCCAAGCCGAAGGCTCGCCCGTTCACGTCGTCTGTAGTCCCTCCTCACGATGTCGCCGCGCTGCCAAGCACGCGAGCAGCTGGTGGATCCGCGTCTATGCACGCAGCATACGAAGAGGAGGACGAGCGCGTGCTCCAGCATGCCGGCGAGGAGGAACTAGCGTGTCATTGTCGTCTCCGCCCGCGCGAAGGAGGCGCGCATGGTGGCTGTCGCGGCGGAAGCCGGTCGCGCGCGCGTCGAGCCCGCAAACCGGGTGCGGACGCGGAATCTACCTTCGAGACCTTGAATGCCACGTGGATCCTGCAATCTGAAGGAGCAATTTGGGTCAGTCGACTCTTGTGAGCCGTTTGATGCAACATGGATGGCTAGAAGGGCTTCTTCAACCTCCGAAATAGATGCACGGTTCATCTTCTCAGCCCGCCACACGCCTAACCGCCTGCCGCCGCCACGCCCTCCCCTGAACCGCCTGCCACCGCCATGCTCCCCCACCCCCACCATCCGTTTAACCCCGGGCACGATCCATTTTTTTCGGCGAACTGCATTCCACACCCAACACTCATAAGATAGATCATGGGCACCCTGCCGTCTTCTTCCTTCACTCCATCGAACTTCTTTCACAAACCGACTGACCCAAATTATACTACTAGTACGAACGTATTAACTACAGTAGGAACACGAAGATACGAGCAGTAGTACCAACTGCAAGAAGAACAGTAGTAAGACATAGTACTAGTACTACTGTACGTACTAAGGAGTTCAAATAACAAGAAAGAACATAAACATAGTTCTGCTGGGGCCTCAGCACAACACACCCTTGAAAATAAACTAAGCAACTAGTATGCTTGACACTGCAGTAGAACCAGCATGAGCAACGACACTGCCACCTACTCGGAGTCCGAGTCCACGTCCTCGACTTCGTCCTCGTCCCTCTTCCTCTTCGCCGACGCTTCTTTGCTTGAACCGGACATTGGGCTCTGCTTCTTCATCCAACCCTTGTAGATATTTAAACAAAGGTAGGCATCCATTGCTGCGTACAGGATGTGATCTTCATCTAATGTCTTCGACTCCCATGCATGATGAAACTCGTGATGAGGTTTCTTCAGTTTACCGTACGAAGGATGAACCATGGCTCCTGCCAGAGTCAGCATTGAAGGCTGATCAAGGGAGGGCACTAGCCCTTCCTTCTGGAGGTCGAAGGGGTCGCCTACAACGAGGCCTATCCGACCCAGGATTTCCTTTTCATTCCTAAAGTCTACAGTAACAAATTTGACTCGGGCGCCCTTGAGGAACTTCTTAAATTCCTCACACTCAATGTCGGCATGGCATATGTGGTAGACCAAGCATAAGTCATGCATGCAAGCCTGGATCACGGCGGGCTTCTTCTTCTCTGCCTCCTTTAGTTTCTTCTCGCTTCCCAGGACTGTGGTGTACTCAACATCTAGCCCAGCGACCCACTCATCATTTGAGTTTTCGAACATGCGTTTGAAGCGACCAAGGCATTCTTTCACCGTTGCGGAAGAACGGGTGTAGATGACGCCGAACTCATCGCCGGTGATGGTTCTAACATTGTACTCACCGCCGATCATGGAGATTTGGGACGCCACGGATTTGGGAGGAGGGTCAGGATTAGTGGAACTGCCGTAATGTGAAAGGGCGGGACGACTGGGAGCGAACTGTTGTAAGGTACTATACTAGTAGAAGACGGGGACGAGTAGGGCGTGCGAACGGCGTGGGGTTGCTGGCTTGCCCGGTGGATAAACGGCTGCAAGCCCCCAAAGAGTTCTCGAGAACTATGCGGGACCCACTAGATGTCATGTCTACTAGACCCATATCGTAGGCCTGACGGTATAGCTTCTGCCTGTTCGCACGCCATGCCGGCTTGTGTGTAACTTCAATTAATTCCGTCAACCGTCGCGCCTCCCACGACCTTCGCCTCCCTCGCGCGGTCGCGCCCTTTGAGACTTCGACCGGCTATAAATCAGCAATTTTTTTGCCTACTCCGCATGCATGATACTCCCTCTGGTCCTTTTTACTTCCGTCAACCGTTTATACTAAAAATATCAATATCTACAATACTGATTATAATGAGTACTCCCTCCGTCTATGTGTGTAAGTCATCTTACAAAAACCAAATAATCCCAAAACACTTAGGCGCGGTGCATTAACTTCTACCTCGTTTCTTGTTTCTTGACATATCAACCAAGAAGATATGTGGGGTGTGCATGATTTTAATGACTTGAGACTACCAAACACGACATGCAGTGGTTAGTTCATTGCATGCAATGCTATTAATTAGCAAATAAACATTAAGTTCTCTCGTTTTCCCCTCCTCCTTGGTCACGGTGCACAACCTAGGATGACTTACTCACCTAGACGGCTCTTGGGTGGGTTAGATTTTTTTGGGGTTAGTTGAGTTCAAACTAACCCAAACTAACTCTAACACATGGATCCAAACAGGGCCAAGGTTAGCTATTAGAGTACTAGTACCTCCCTTCTAGTTTAAAGGGCCCGATTCAAAAATTTGACCTACTCTTAGCAAGATAGAGGCGGTGGAATAGTTTTTGTAGTTCTTCACAAAAAATGTGTTTACCAATGCATGCATGAACACTAGTTACTCTAACCCCCCTCTCTTCTTTAATTCTTTGCCACATCAGCATGTTTGCTATTCCCGTGTGCATGATACCAGCTAAGATACCACCATTATGGTCAGCCTTAATCATCGCATGCAATAATTTAGTGCACCTTGAAATATGAACATGTGTGGGGCGTGTATGTTTTTAATGACTTGAGACTATACCTAGCCCGGCATGCAAGATGAGATTTATTATGCACCGTTCCCCATACCTGCAGGAAGCCCGTTCGTCTCCAAATCTTTTCCTCTCCATGTGTGGAAACAATATGCCTGCCAGACTCTCCTTCTCCCTCCGGTGGTCCCACCACTCCACCCCATGTGGAAAAAATCTGCATGCATGACTCTCCTCCCCCCCCCCCCCCGCGCTCGGCCAATCCGTTGTGACCAGCAATATTTCCACCCCTTCCCTCCCCCGTAATTTACTCCAACAAATATGCCCACGTAGCTGTTACTTAACTGCAGGTGCATTGGGTCACTGACATATGGGCCCAAGAGGGGTCTGGCCCACATGTCAGTGATGCAACTGGACCTGCAGTTAAGTCAGTGCAGCTCAGTCCATATCTTACGTAGGTGTGCCATTGCGCGCTATAAATATGCGCCTCCCACGACATCGCTATCTCCTCCCCCTCATGTTCACGTTCATCGCTATCTCCTCCCCCTCCCTGGCTCCCTCTCACTTCGAGCACCATGGCATCGCCCCTCCCAAGCCCTAGGCGCCCCTCACTGCACCGCGCGGACGGTCACGCGTCGCCGTTCCGTTCCTCGCCGCCACTAGTCGAGGAGGACGCGTCGGTGTTCCGCTCCTCGCCGTGACGCGACGCGTCGCCGTTCCGTTCCTCGCCGCCACTAGTCGAGGAGGACGCGTCGGTGTTCCGCTCCTTGCCGCGACGCGTCGAGGTGGACGCGTCGGCGTTCCCAATCTCGCCAGCACGCGCGTCGGAGGACGCGTCGGCTCCCCGCTACGAGGTGAACGCCGCGCCGCCCGCCGAGCCCCTCAGAGTAGATTGGATCGAAAGATCGCACTTCCGCTCTTCTCCTATCGGACTAGTCACATTGAAGAATTGTCTGGTCACTGCTCCTGTTATGACTTTGCCTGATTTGACCCCAAGTCAGGGTTTAAAACAGCGGTGACCCAGCTAGTTGAAAAGTTTTTACTTGGAGCAGCTAGTTTAGAAGGAAAAGGACACCTGGGGCTATTCGGCCTCGACTTGATTTGCAGTGGTCAGTTACGCAAGACGGGAAGAGAGTTTCCTTACCCACACTTTTGTGTAATATGCTGGAACTCTCTCTCACCTCGAGACAGCAGCAGCACCGGCTCTACGAAGTCCGAATCGAATCTTTCGGTTGGCTTTCCCATGCTATCCAGCCAGTCATCTACTTGACAAGTTTGGAAAGAATCTCTCGGAAAAGAGAGCGCAACCTTGAGGAGCTTTGGAAAGAAATGGATGTCGCCTTGTGGGAGGCTTTGCCTCCAGCAGAGCGCGCCAAAATAGAGGCGGAGAAGAAGGCTGAGGAAGAGAAGCGAACCGCGGAACAAGCTGCCTGGGAGGCCTATGTCGCGCCCGAGAGAGTCAGGTAATTGGCTCTTTGGCAGAAGGCTCATGCGAGGGCCATGAGGGTGGCGGAGGACGCCCGTGCCGATGCCCTGAGTGCACTCGGGCCCAAGCGCCTCATCTACGCTTGGCGGTATGTGGACCGGGTGCAGGCTTCCAGCGAGGAGGAGTACCTATTGGCGCCCGATCACCACACCGGTGAGATCGCGCTCGCCCGCCGGAAGCCGCCAATCAGCACCTCGCGAGTTGCGAGGCTGAGGAAGAGGCATTGTGTCGGCGCGCTGGGAAACAGCCGTGCACCAGGGCACTCGTGGTGCGCCGCAAGCGCTCCTGCGACCGCCATGGCTTTTAGGAGGAGTATATTTTTGTTTCGTAAGGCCATCTCATTAGTTTTGGGACGCAAATGATAAATCCCGAACGTTCAGGAATTATTAGCGTCCTTAATTAAGTATGTAAAAGGGAAAGTTTGGAAACCTTGTGTATTCGTACGCATTTTGCAAGTACGTGCATATAGCACAAACTTTACTATATACTATGGCACTACACGTCTCTCTCTATATATGCTTGCAGACTGTGCTACTCCCTTCGTCCAGGTCAATAAGTCATCTTTGGTTGTGCACCGTGACCAAGAAGGAGGGAAGACTTATACACCTAGACGGAGGGAGTACTACTATTACTTATGTATGTGCAAATGCACGTTTTAACATTACAATGCGGAAACGATTCAATGCAAAAAAAAATGCAAAACAAATGCAAAAATGCTCGTTTGATTGTTTACTTTTAGCTTCCTTCCCTATGGTTATTTATCTGTCGTACTTTGTACGGAGTATCTCACTGGTTGGAAAGGCATGCAAATTCCCAAACCGCTTCCTACACCCTGTATCAAATTTTTTGCCTAACAAGTTGTGCCGTGCAATTGGAATTCCAACTTGAGTACTACTACTAGTAGGAGTACCAAGGGCCAGTTCTTTTAGGCTTCTAGATTAGTAATCCCATAACTACTACCTCCGTCCTGGTTTATTGGTCCCCATTGTAATCTGTGTCAAATTTTGATCATAAATTTAACTAATGAAATGTTAATGCATGTCACATGCACTAACATTTTATCAGTTAAATCTTTGCTCAAAATTTAGCACAAATTACAACGGTGAGGAATAAACCAGGACGGAGGTACTACTAGTAGTAGTTTAGAAGCCCAAATAAATGAGTGAGGCACCTTAATGTTACTCTCCACTGTGACTAGTCTTATGGGAAAAGCTGGGGAAGCCGCCAAAAGAACTGGCCCTAGGAGTAGTAGCTAGGGATCGAGTGTGCGAGATGAACCGGAGAAAGTAAATGCAGAGAGATGAAATGCAAAAAAGACAGAGGGATGTGATGGTTGCTTGTCCGTTTATTTTACCAGGCCACTTATTATTGGGAGTGGTTGGGTTTGTGATATGACGGCTTTACTGCCACGCCACGAGCGGGGCGAGACTCCCGTGCAGCGCCGCCCACTACATTAGTACTACTACATCGGTCGTGGTTTATCCGCCATTGAATTTGACTGAAGATTTAACTGACAAAATGTTAGTGCATGTCAACAAAAACAATATCGTTGGATTCATATTTTAACATAGTTTTCAATGATATAATTTTAGGTGACATGCATCATCATTTATCGTACTATATATAATGTTAGTTCATTTTTTGGTCGTACTAATCTATAGTAAGGTGCCCGTGCGTTGCACGGAAGAGTGAAATACATTGATCGGGGAGTTGTTTATTTTGACAAAGGATGTGGGGGCCATCTCATGTGTAACGGGTATCGATAGGTTTGTTCGGATATTATTTCATCTCTAGAGCTCACAAACATCCGGGTGAAATAGATAAAAAAGTATCTTTTGCAAACAAAAGCGTTCAACTGTTCAACCTGCATCCAAAACTTGTGAAGAAATAACTCTTATTGTGCTTTGCAGGAAATGATCTTCAAGAATTAGTTTTTGAGTATCCATTGTTATACATGTTGGCTACAAATGACATGGCACTTTCTTATAGTCAACAGTTGGCTATACTATTTAAGTATTAACCATGCCCTTATACACCTAGACGGAGGGATTAAATCAGGATGACTTGGAAGGGGGCAGAGGATATGTAAGAAATGGTTCATCATAAGTCTTTCTCCATAAATGGATACACTTTTATTCATGCGCGATACTCCAATAGAGCAAGATCATGCATGGAAGTCTCCACATGCTTAGACAGCGGGTTACATTGAGCGAAGAGTAATAATCAACATTTAACTTGAATATGCAGATGTCCAGGTGAACCTCCTTGGAGTCCCTGTGCACATTGTTGGGGGTCAAATAACACCGTGCGTCTTCCATGTCCACATCGGCGGGAAAGTCCCAGCTCGGCAGAGTCCAAGTATGCTTGGCATAGCCAGTGTCGCCGCCGACGTACCTCCGAGGGGTAGTAATAGTGAGCACGCACCCGTACATCGGCCTCGTGTCAGTGTCAGCGTCAGCGACGTCGCCCCTGACGCACACTACAGAGATGTGGCGGCGGCCTGCGCGGGCCTCGCCGGTGGCCATGATCAAGAGGAAGACGCTGCCGTCCTCCTCCGAGACTAGCAGGCAGCGCTGATCCTCCAGCGACTCTGGCACGGTGAACGGGTAGCACGTCTCGTACTTGATGTTCTTCGCCAAGGGCCAGTAGTGATTGCCACATGCTTGCGTCAGGTGATGCACGATTTCCGCCGGCGAGCCCCAAAACGGCACTGGGCACTCATAGCAGTAGACGAAGGGCTCCTTGGAGGCATCGACCAGGCCGTCCATGAAACGGGAGTGGCTGTAGGGGACGTTCCGCCAGTTGAATATATGAGCAAGTTACTACGAGATTTAGTCCGAATAAGCACAAAATAAATCATGACGGCTATAACAGAGATTAAACTAATCATGCGGACTAGCATAGTAGATGAACAGATCGAATCTAGGACACAGAATAGAAACATGAATTCTACCACGATTTCGAACAGGAAGGACAGAAACACATACGGTGCAACGGGAGCAGCACCATTGGCGTTGAGGTTGTCGCCCATGTCATAGAGGAAGAGGTTGCCGAGGTCGGGGAAGAAGTCATCGTCGGTGAAGTCGTCGCTGCTAGCAGTCGCGAGAGTGCGCTCCCCAAATTTCACAGCGCCCGCCGAATGGAGCGTAGGAGGGAGTGGCTGTATGGGACGTTGCGGCGGCCGAATGGAGCGCAGGAGTAGCCCACGAAGCAGTAGATGGTGCTCCTCCCTAGTCTCTGTTCTTATCTCTATCTCTACTACTCTTCTTTGGTTTTTCTAATATACTAGTTGTAGTTGTCAAATCGAATAGTACTGCGCCATCCACTGCACGCCCAGCTGAACACGCCTCCTCGCCTCCATCTGTCACGACCGGTTTTCCAATAAAACATTTATTGAGAAACCGATCTCCTTAACGGACCAGTAGAGAAAATCCTTCTTACTGGTAGACAATTTCTTGATTACAGAAATATCCAGGATTACTAAATATAATACAAGGTTGAGCGGAGGCTGCTCAACAATTTATTACAAGCACGCCGATATTATACATAAAGGCGGATATGACACAAAGGGGTATGGTGGCATAACTACTGACTCGTAATAAAAGTGGTGGTGGATACGCCACAGCGAAGTGGGTGACATGACTCCTAAATCTTACTGTTCATCGAGCGTCGAAGTGAGGCTCGAGGACTTTATTTGGGTGGCGGAAGCGTATATAATACAAGTGACCAAATCCAGGATCGCACGGGTCTGACTGGGACTCCTCTAGGCGTCAGACTTGCTATCGAACTCATCATCCATGAGATTGCCTTCGTCAACATCTGGCCCAATCAACAAGCCAGGTGAGTACTATGTAAGTACTCGCAAGACAGTTTGGACATAAGATATAACCAATGTAAACATGATGCATATGAATAATGCGCACTCAAATAATAAAATAGCAGTGCATGGGAAATAAAAAGGAAGTCGGGCAGTAGTCCTCCCGAAATCCCAAAGTAATACTGAAAGCCAATCGAGTGTCTGAAATGACTCCTCGAAAGGGTATAAATAAATTAACAATGCCACAGTCGGGCGTCAGGGCGACACCTCATAAAGGGCTTATAATGGAATATGAATGACAGTGCGTGCCACAGTCGGACGTCTGAGCGACATCACATAAAGGGCTTATATCAAAAGTAAATAACGAGGGTGCCACAGTCGGACGTCTGAGCGACATCACATAAAGGGCTTATATCAAAAGTAAATAACAAGAGTGCCACAGTCGAACGTCTGAGCGACATCACATAAAGGGCTTATATCAAAAGTAAATAACAAGTGTGCCACAGTCGGACGTCTGAGCGACATCACATAAAGGGCTTATATCAAAAGTAAATGACAAGAGTGCCACAGTCGGACGTCTGAGCGACATCGCATAAAGGGCTTATATTTCATAACTTGATATTCCAGTAGCTCATGAATTTAAATCATCTCAAGGATATACTCAGGTACGAAATAATAAAATGGTTAGTCCATCCACAGGAATAACATTCAACTGGGTTACCACTCAAGCTTGTTCACCGGGGATTTGACACAGGGACTGACACTGGGACTGATATGGGTACTATTATGGATACATTGACCCAGGTCCTTGACCATGGACACGATGACTCGGAAGGTTGTGACTCTGCAGAGTTTGTACTCTTAACCACAGCCAACGGATTTCAGTAGTCACAAAGGACTAGTTCCGTTTACGGTATTTTGGGAGAAACACATCTAACCAGTACACACACATTCAACATTCCGTTGCCAGGAATCACCCTAAGCAACGTTCAAGAAAAACCTTGAGACGGGGAGGCTACAACCTCGTGGAGCATGGGATCAAATTTATAACGCGCGCTCTAAGGGGTGCCCCCCTCTCGGTCCCAACCAGAAACACCCATGGCCCCCTGACCGGATGACTGGCTTTAATCCAGGGCCATGGAACCCTCATCCCGGCCCCTCTATTTGGTGTGTACAAGGAAAGAGGTTTGCAACTTACTAAACCGTATTCTTTGCAGAAAACATGTGGCGGTACGAAAGGGGACGAACGGTAACGTGGCTCGGTCCACGTCAACGTCGGGGTTTAACGAGTGAGATAAGACTGGCATGCTGCAACAATACCATCTTACTACCTCTCATGTCACCACATGATCAGGTCATCTCCCATCAAAAGATCACATCAAACTTCGAAGCACACGAGTAGTTGCCTTGCATGCAACGAAACACTCACCGATGCATACATAAACCTGCTATGCACTAACTATGCAAGCAACCATGCAAAACACTCATCATATCAAAGGTTCAAACATGCTTGCCTGGTTCGGAGAAGTCGGAGTCTAGCTCGGCGAAGTTCGCGGCTCCGTCACCTCCTCCGGTATCTACGGTATAAAGAAACCGTATACTAACGTGAATACCGTTGCGTGTATAAAAATTATTCCAAATTTTTTCCAAATAAATACTATAAAAAACTAGACAAAAATATAAGACTGACAAAAAAAGAATCAATCAAAAAACATCTTTTATTTAAAAGATATAAGGGTTTTAGTCCAAGGACTAATCTGTGATGAAACAGAAAAGATCCAGGGGCTTGTTTGAAAAAGCAGAAAACGCTTCGGTACGAAATACGCCAGCCCAGAGAGAAAACACACTTTGCTCGAAGGCGCCTTTAGAAAAACGGTTCGGGACAGAGAAAGAGAGGCTGACGGGGGGGTGGGGGGTCCCACCCGTCAGGTTCAAACTCCAACAGAGTTCGCCGGCGCCCGAAGGCTGCGGTGGTCGCCGGCGTTGATCCACGGCGAGGTAGGGTGATCGGAGGGTACCTACGGGTTTAGGGCGCTCTTCCGCGTCGGTGGGTGGTGGACTTGACCGTCGGCGAGCACCAAGGCGACGGCGACCTTATCTCCGGCGGACGGTGGTTCGGGCGAGGGTGGAGCTCTCCGGTGGGTGCTGCAAACTCCAAATTAGGGCGCGGGTCAGAGAGGTGGATGCACTAGGATGCTACTGGCATGCGTTGAGAGGCGGGGGTGTACGCACGGGAGTGAATCGTGCCGGATCCCGAAGCGGGTCGAGGCGGCCGGAGTTGGGGAAGAAGACTTCCTCGAGGCTCTCCCAGTGGCTTGGCGTGGAACTTGTGGGGTGTAGGGATGGTGCGTGTTCGGGTTCGGGGCCTCCTTTTATAGGCGATCCGAGGAGGTGGCCGTGAACGGGATAACACCGGCGAGCAATTACGGCGATGCAGAGGTTGGGCAGGAGGTTTAGGTGGTTTGGCATCATCGTGGTGGTCCACTGACACCGTTTCTTGGCTAAAACCTCGGCCGGATTGGGGTAATGCTCCGGGCCTTGACGGAACGGCCGTACGGGCACGACGGCAGCAGGGAGCGTGCTCTGCACCTTCCAGTTCACGACGACTGCTCTGCAGCATGCACAGGTGAGGGGACGGCCACGCGGTGGTCTCTGGTGGCTTGGGAGGTGCTGGACGGCGCCGTCCAACGCTGCGCCTCTCTGGCAGCCGCAGCGGGCGCTGCTGCTGCCACTCACGGGGAGGCGCACCTCTGCCAGCTCGCCGCCGACGCCCGCAAGCGTCCAGGCGACCGTGCGGCGCGGTGGATAAGGAGGAGGAACAGGGCGCAAGGTGCCACTGCAGCTACTGGCGAGATCGAGGTAAGTTTCTGAAGAAAACAACGCTGGTTCTGAAACTGTTCTCTCTGAAACTCCGAACTTCGACAGTAACAGTGCACGCCAGGTGTTCGACGATATGATTTGGCATGAGGAAAAACTTTTCTGGAGCTGGGACTTGGTGAGATGACCTCTTGATGCATCCAGAGGCTGCCTGAATTTTCTCAGATTTTTAGGAGGAGAAAACAAATGAATTTCATCAAATTTGACAAATATGGCCCAAACTTGCAGCAAGCACGTTTTGAAAATTTTGAACTGGAGACCAGTGGATCTTCATGGATCTTGGTTGAGGGTCCTAAGGACTAGCCAGGGAAATTTGTTTGGAGGAAAAACTCAAAGGAAAACTAGTGGTTCCTTTGTAAATCTCCAAGGGTCAAAATAGAGGACAGAAAAGGTTTTTGATTAGAAATAAATGGAGGAAAAATCATGGGGAAGTTCAACTTGCTGGATTTGAAGTTTAACTTGACACAAAGTAGGGAGATGGATTTTGGGAGGGGATTTCAACATAGGTCATGGCAAGAGATAGGTTTTGAGAGGGAAAGGATCACCCCATAAGCCATAGGGCTATTTTATAAAGAAAAGATTTTTAACAACTTTCCCAAGGGAAAAACACTTGTGTTGAGAAAAATCACAAGATGAAAAACCTCCAAGACTAAAGATCAAGTTTTGGATGAACTCAAGGAAAATACTTGTTATAAAAGAAATTTTTTGAGAAGGAGAGTCCTTTAGAAGAAAAATTCAAATATCCTCCTTCAAATCAAATAAAGATTTTGATAAAACCAAATAATTTTTTTGGGTGTCACAACACCTACCCCCTTAGGAAAAATCTCGTCCCCGAGATTTCAGCTGATCCTCAAATAGATGTGGGTACTCTGCCTGAAGAAAATCCTCTCTTTCCCATGTTGCTTCATCCTCTGTGTGATTGCTCCACTGAACCTTGAAAAATCTGATTGTTCTCTGACGGGTTCTCCTTTCTGACTCTTCCAATATTTTTATTGGTCGCTCTCTGTAGGTGAGGTCTGGTTGCACATCAATGCTCTCATGAGATACATGCTTTTCCGGGTTGCTCACACACTTCCTCAACTGTGAGACGTGGAACACGTCGTGGACGTCTGACAGCTCTTTGGGTAGGTCTAGCTGGTAGGCTATTGTGCCTCTTCGTGCAACTATATAGAAGGGTCCAATAAATCTTGGGGCCAGCTTTCCTTTAATTTTGAACCGTTGCAGGCCCCTCATAGGGGACACTCGTAGGTATACATATTCACCGGGTTCAAAGCTGACCTCACGATGTTTTCGGTCGTAATAGCTCTTTTGTCAGCTTTGAGCTGTCCTGAGTCGGTCCCTGATTTGTTTAACTTTCTCCTCGGCTTCTTTGAGCATGTCTGGGCCGAAGATACGACTGTCACCTGTTTCTGACCAATTTAAAGGGGTACGACATCTCCGCCCGTACAATGCTTCAAAAGGGGCCATTTGTAGGCTGGCTTGGTAACTGTTGTTGTACGCGAACTCGGCATATGGCAAGCTTTCCTCCCAACTGGTTCCATAGGTGAGAACACAGGCTCTCAGCATGTATTCTAGGATTTGGTTCACGCGTTCCGTTTGTCCATCAGTCTGGGGGTGGTACGCTGTACTGAATGCTAGTTGCGTCCCGAGAGCTTGTTGTAAATGATCCCAAAATTTTGAGACAAATTGAGTGCCCCGGTCGGATATTATGGTCTTTGGGACTCCATGCAGACAAACTATGCGGGAGAGGTAAAGCTTAGCAAGCTTCTGAGTGGAGTAGGTCGTCTTCACGGGAATGAAATGTGCTACCTTGGTTAGCCTATCTGTGATGACCCATATGCCATCATTTCCGCGTTGTGATCGAGGTAGTCCGACGATAAAATCCATTCCAATTTCGTCCCATTTCCACTCAGGTATCCTGTTTGGCTATAGCAGCCCTGCTGGTTTTTGGTGCTCAGCTTTAATGCGTTGACACGAATCACAACATGTAATGAATGTGGCTATATCCCTCTTCATACCATGCCACCAAAATCTTTCCTGGATGTCTTTGTACATTTTGGTTCCTCCAGGGTGGATTGAATATGGGGCGGTGTGGCTTTCGGTTAGGATTTGTTGTTTGAGATCCTTAATGTTTGGTACACAAAGTCTGTCTCCGTACCATAACACTGCCTCTTTGTCTACGACGAACTCTGGAGTCTTGCCAAGGCTCATTTTTCTCTTTATACCTTCGATGCTGGGATGTCCATGCTGAGCCTTCTTAATTTGTTCCATTAGGGTGGGCTGTATCTCCAAATTTGATACGTTGCCCTCCGCGACTAACACCATGTTGAGTTTGGCGAACTCCTGCTGAATTTCAGGCCTCAAGTTCTATAGACTGTCGTTGCCCGAGCTGGGGTTCCGACTAAGAGCGTCGGCCACTACATTTGCTTTCCCTGGATGGTAGTGAATACCGACATCATAGTCCTTGACTAATTCCAACCAGCGTCATTGTCGCAAGTTGAGTTCTGGTTGTGTGAAAATATACTTAAGGCTTTTATGATCCGTATATATTTCACAACGATTTCCCAGCAAAAAGTGCCTCCACTCTTTGAGTGCATGGATGACTGCTGCTAGCTCCAAGTCATGAGTGGGATAATTTTCTTCATGCTTCCGTGTTGCCTAGAAGCATATGCGACAACTTTGCCGTCCTGCATCAATACTCACCCGAGACCCTTCCGGGATGCGTCACAATATACTTCAAAACTTTTGTGTATATCTGGTACGACCAAAACCGGTGTTGTTGTTAATTTCCTTTTGAGTTCTTGGAAGCTTTTCTCGCAAGCTTCAGTCCATACAAATCTCTTGTCTTTCTTGAGTAACTGTGTCATTGGTTTTGCCACAGTGGAGAATCCCTCAATAAACCTTCGGTAATATCCAGCCATTCCTAGGAAACTCCGTACATCTGTTACGTTGGCTGGTGGTTTCCAGTCAAGTACGGCCTTGACTTTTTTGGGTCTACGGCCACGCCTTGTTGGGTTAATACATGGCCTAGAAAACCAACCTGTCTTAGCCAAAATTCACATTTGTTAAATTTGGCGTATAGTTGATGTTTCCTTAATTCTCCCAGTACAATTCTGAGATGTTCAGCATGTTCTTCCGGTGTCCTTGAGTATACCAGAATATCATCAATGAACACCACAACAAATTTGTCCATAAATTTCATAAACACTTTGTTCATGAGGTGGACGAAATATGCGGGGGCGTTTGTCAGTCCAAATGGCATTACTGTGAACTCATATAATCCGTATCTGGAGGTGAAAGCTGTCTTAGGGATATCTTCTGTTCGTACCTTTAATTGATGATATCCTGATCTTAAATCAATTTTTGAGAACACCTTGGCTTGTGCGAGCTGGTCAAATAGATCATTTATCCGTGGCATCGGATATTTGTTTTTGATGGTGACCATGTTGAGTGCTCGATAGTCTATACACAATCTCAGTGTCCCATCCTTTTTCTTGGCAAACAATACTGGTGAACCCCAAGGTGAGGAGCTGGCTCGTATAAATCCTTTGTCCAGTAATTCCTTTATTTGCTTCTTTAATTCTACCAACTCGGAGGGTGCCATTCTATAAGGTTTCTTGTAAATGGGAGTGGTGCCCGGTGCTAGTTCAATGCTGAACTCTATTTCTCGGTCCGGTGGCATGCCTGGTAGTTCTTCGGGAAATACGTCGGGAAACTCACACACCACTGGAACTTTTCTTAATTCCGAAATGTCCACCTTGTTCAACTTTGGTTGCCGTGACCGTGGTCTCTCTTGAGCTGCAACTTTTATGGTCTTGCCATGATGATGAGTGAGAATCACAGTCCGATTGAAACAGTCGATAAATCCCTTGTTGGTGGTTAACCAGTCCATTCCTAGGATAACATCCAGTCCTTTATTTTCCAACACGATGAGATTCGCCTGAAACTTTAGTCTTTCGAACTCAATAATCACATGTTGGCAGTAACTCTGGGTGATCTGCTTATTCCCGGGGGACTTGATGATCATGGACTTTTCCACAGGAAGTATCGGAAAACCATGTTGCAAAACAAAACTCTTCGAAATGAACGAGTGAGAAGCTCCAGAATCAAACAAAACCGTGGCGGGTATTGTGTTGACAGGGAACGTACCGAGTACGATGTCTGGGGCATTCTGTGCTTCCTCCTTGGTCACATGGTCCAGGTGACCCTTCTTGTGATTGTTGTTGGGGTTGAAGTTGTTACGCCTGGGGGCTAGATTATTTCCACCATTGTTCGGCTTGGGGGCCGAGTTCCTTGGTTTTGGGCACTGTTTGGCGTAGTGCCCTTCCTCCCCACAAGCATAGCAAGTGACACCTAGGCGGTACGTAAAGTCCTTGTCCCTTGAATGAAAATGTTTGGTTGGCCTTAGAACAGTAGTCGTGGATTTTCTCGCTTCATTCCTCTGAACATCAGTCTTGTTCCAGTTGTTGCGAGCAAGAGTCGTCTTGTCCCTTTTTCATTTGCGAATATCCTCCAGACTGCGGCGCTCATTCTCCAGCGTAATGGCCTTGTCAACCAGTGTTTTGAAATCTGGAAAGGTGTGCACGACTAGTTGGCATCTAAGTGCTGGCGCCAGGCCGTCCAAATTTTTTTCCATCTTCTTATTCTCAGTCATATGCTCATCGTAGGCATAACGAGATAATTGAGTAAATTGACTGTTGTACTCAGTCACTGTCATGCCTCTCTGCTTGAGGTCATCAAACTCCCTTTTCTTGATCTTTATTATGCTCCTAGGAATGTGTGCCCCACGAAAACCTTCCTTAAACTCTCCCAGGTGATGTTATGTTCATTGGGGTGCATGTGTAGGAAATTTTCCCACCATGCTGCAGCTGCTCCAGTGAGGTAGTGAGGTGCATAAAGCACCTTCTCACGATCTGAACATTGTGCAATAATCAACTTCCTTTCGATGTCACGAAGCCAATCATCGGCCTCAAGCGGCCTATCAGTGTGAGCGAACGTCGGAGGACGTGTCTTCTGTAGTTCAGACAGCTTGGAATGCGGCTGATATGGTTCGCGGTGATTCCCCATATTGATGACGTGATTCATCATTTCTTGGTGCTGCTGCTGGCTTTGTTCGAAAAGGCGGCATACTTGGGAAAATGCTGCCTCGCTGCCCTATTGGCTAGACTGCCCCTGTGTGAAGTTGTTGCTTGTCTGGGTCCCATAAACTTCTTCCGGTGGATTTGGCATGGAACGAGTCCAAGGACGAGACATTTTCCACTCTGGGGTATTATTTAGCAAAACTCATGAGAAGAACTGTGTGGCACAAGGAAAATTTTGCAAAGGCGAAAGTTTAAAAGACCCCAAGATTTTTCAAGAAAAATACTTGATTGCGCATGGAGAAGGACTGCTCGGTACATAAATTACACGCGATTCGTAATGATACAATACATCACTCAGGATGTGCGTACACATTCCTGACATGTTATTTAGGCTAGTGCACTTCTCCGGGTTCCTACATGATGCGCACACAGACTAGTTCTCACCAAACCTATATACATATAAAACATATCATACATGCTGGTACAACACACGGCTGCTAGGCGCACTCAGTCGGAGATGGTGAGAATTTCCTTCTGCCTGCCGAGGGTAAGACCCAGCGGTGCAGGAGACTCAACCTCCACCTCCTCCCTAATAGGCTCCAGGCGCGTAGCACTACGTTGTGGAGATGGTGCGGGTGCGACAGGCGGTGCAGCTCTGACTGGAGTAGGAGCAATGACCTGGTCAAACTCCTTAGTGGTAGGCAGACGACGAGCGGTGGCCAAAATGGCGGGTGAATAGGATGCTGAGGATGAGACGAAAGTCAGTGGCGGTGCCATGTGGAGAAGCTCCCTCCTGTTGGCGGAACAGCCCTGAACTGAGTCCATACGGGCAGCCACAAGGTCATCCACGAGGTTGTCGAAAGCTGCCTCCAGAGCTTTGAGATACTCAACAAGCATCTTGATAGCTTCATCTCTCTCTCCCCTATGGCAGGCGAATGCATAGTGACAAGTATATGGCACATGTCATGGGAGGTAGCGGTAGCAACGGGTCTTCATCGCAGGAAGAACATCCCGAAGACGAGCTATTGCCTCACGGGCGGCCATCTGCATGGCATGCCTCTCCGAAGGCATGGCCCTTCCCACAAAACGGAAGTGGCGAGACGCAGAACGTCCTCCCTTGAATTGCACCACGGCCTGGTGCATAGACACGTCGCTCGCTGAGTTTGTGCTGGTAAAGTGTGAACTCCGGACGAGTCGACGGCCCGATCGTGAGCTTGGTGATGGAGACGAGAAGTTTGACAAACCCCTCAGGCACATTGGTGAACACCCGGGACTCGCAGTCGCTGTCAGCCATCTACAAAAGTAGGCAGAAATTCCGAATAGTCAAATCATAAATTTATGATGACTAACAGAAAATAGCTAAATTTGCAAAATGCTGAAAAAGCACTAAGAACGCTAATAACCGATTAGCGATCGCACCTAGTGGCTTCCTACAGTCAGCCTGGCTCTGATACCAAGTTTGTCACGACCGGTTTTCCAATAAAACATTTATTGAGAAACCGATCTCCTTACGGACCAGTAGAGAAAATCCTTCTTACTGGTAGACAATTTCTTGATTACAGAAATATCCAGGAGTACTAAATATCATACAAGGTTGAGCGGAGGCTGCTCAACAATTTATTACAAGCACGCCGATATTATACATAAAGGCGGATATGACACAAAGGGGTATGGTGGCATAACTACTGACTCGTAATAAAAGTGGTGATGGATATGCCACAGCGAAGTGGGTGACATGACTCCAAAATCGTACTGTTCATCGAGCGTCGAAGTGAGGCTCGAGGACTTTATTTGGGTGGCGGAAGCGTATATAATACAAGTGACCAAATCCAGGATCGCATGGGACTGACTGGGACTCCTCTAGGCGTCGGACTCGCTATCGAACTCATCATCCATGAGATCGCCTTCATCAACATCTGGCCAAATCAACAAGCCAGGTGAGTACTATGAAAGTACTCGCAAGACAGTTTGGACATAAGACATAACCAATGTAAACATGATGCATATGAATAATGCGCACTCAAATAATAAAATAGCAGTGCATGGGAAATAAAAAGGAAGTCGGGCGGTAGTCCTCCCGAAATCCCAAAGTAATACTGAAAGCCAATCGAGTGTCTGAAATGACTCCTCGAAAGGGTATAAATAAATTAACAATGCCGCAGTCGGGCGTCAGGGCGACACCTCATAAAGGGCTTATAATGGAATATGAATGACAGTGCGTGCCACAGTCGGACGTCTGAGCGACATCACATAAAGGGCTTATATCAAAAGTAAATAACGAGGGTGCCACAGTCGGACGTCTGAGCGACATCACATAAAGGGCTTATATCAAAAGTAAATAACAAGAGTGCCACAGTCGGACGTCTGAGCGACATCACATAAAGGGCTTATATCAAAAGTAAATAACAAGTGTGCCACAGTCGGACGTCTGAGCGACATCACATAAAGGGCTTATATCAAAAGTAAATGACAAGAGTGCCACAGTCGGACGTCTGAGCGACATCGCATAAAGGGCTTATATTTCATAACTTGATATTCCAGTAGCTCATGAATTTAAATCATCTCAAGGATATACTCAGGTACGAAATAATAAAATGGTTAGTCCATCCACAGGAATAACATTCAACCGGGTTTACCACTCAAGCTTGTTCACCGGGGATTTGACACAGGGACTGACACTGGGACTGATATGGGTACTGTTATGGATACATTGACCCAGGTCCTTGACCATGGACACAATGACTCGGAAGGTTTTGACTCTGCAGAGTTTGTACTCTTAACCACAGCCAACGGATTTGAGTAGTCACAAGGGACTAGTTCCGTTTACGGTATTTTGGGAGAAACACATCTAACCAGTACACACCCATTCAACATTCCATTGCCAGGAATCACCCTAAGCAACGTTCAAGAAAAACCTTGAGACAGGGAGGCTACAACCTCGCGTGGCATGGGATCAAATTTATATCGCGCGCTCTAAGGGGTGCCCCCCTCTCGGTCCCAACCAGAAACACCCATGCCCCCTGATCGGATGACTGGCTTTAATCCAGGGCCATGGAACCCTCATCCCGGCCCCTCTATTTGGTGTGTACAAGGAAAGAGGTTTGCAACTTACTAAACCGTATTCTTTGCAGAAAACATGTGGCGGTACGAAAGGGGACGAACGGTAACGTGGCTCGGTCCACGTCAACGTCGGGGTTTAACGAGTGACATAAGACTAGCATGCTGCAACAATACCATCTTACTACCTCTCATGTCACCACATGATCAGGTCATCTCCCATCAAAAGATCACATCAAACTTCAAAGCATACGAGTAGTTGCCTTGCATGCAACGAAACACTCACCGATGCATGCATAAACCTGCTATGCACTAACTATGCAAGCAACCATGCAAACCACTCATCATATCAAAGTTTCAAACATGCTTGCCTGGTTCGGAGAAGTCGGAGTCTAGCTCGGCGAAGTTCGCGGCTCCGTCACCTCCTCCGGTATCTACGGTATAAAGAAACCGTATACTAACGTGAATACCGTTGCATGTATAAAAATTATTCCAAATTTTTTCCAAATAAATACTATAAAAAACTAGACAAAAATATAAGACTGACAAAAAAAGAATCAATCAAAAAGCATCTTTTGTTTAAAAGATATAAGGGTTTTAGTCCAAGGACTAATCTGTGATGAAACAGAAAAGATCCAGGGGCTTGTTTGAAAAAGCAGAAAACGCTTCGGTACGAAATACGCTAGCCCAGAGAGTAAACACACTTTTCCCGAAGGCGCCTTTAGAAAAACGGTTCGGAAAGAGAAAGAGAGGCTGACGGGGGGGGGGGGGGGGTCCCACCCGTCAGGTTCAAACTCCAACAGAGTTCGCCGGCGCCCGAAGGCTGCGGTGGTCGCCGGCGTTGATCCACGGCGAGGTAGGGTGATCAGAGGGTACCTACGGGTTCAGGGCGCTCTTCCGCGTCGGTGGGTGGTGGACTTGACCGCCAGCGAGCACCAAGGCGACGGCGACCTTATCTCCAGCGGACGGTGGTTCGGGCGAGGGTGGAGCTCTCCGGTGGGTGCTGCAAACTCCAAATTAGGGCGCGGGTCAGAGAGGTGGATGCACTAGGATGCTACTGGCATGCGTTGAGAGGCGGGGGTGTACGCACGGGAGTTAATCGTGCCGGATCCCGAAGCGGGTCGAGGCGGCCGGAGTTGGGGAAGAAGACTTCCTCGAGGCTCTCCTAGTGGCTTGGCGTGGAACTTGTGGGGTGTAGGGATGGTGCGTGTTCGGGTTCGGGCTCGGGGCCTCCTTTTATAGGCGATCCGAGGAGGTGGCCGTGAACGGGATAACGCCGGCGAGCAATTAGGGCGAGGCAGAGGTTGGGCAGGAGGTTTAGGTGGTTTGGCATCATCATGGTGGTCCGCTAACACCGTTTCTTGGCTAAAACCTCGGCCGGATTGGGGTAATGCTCCGGGCCTTGAGGGAACGGCCGTACGGGCACGACGGCAGCAGGGAGCGCGCTCCGCACCTTCCAGTTCACGACGACTGCTCTGCAGCATGCACAGGTGAGGGGACGGCCACACGGTGGTCTCTGGTGGCTTGGGCAGTGCTGGACGGCGCCGTCCAACGCTGCGCCTCTCTGGCAGCCGCAGCGGGCGCTGCTGCTGCCACTCACGGGGAGGCGCACCTCTGCCAGCTCGCCGCCGACGCCCGCAAGCGTCCAGGCGACCGTGCGGCGTGGTGGATAAGGAGGAGGAACAGGGCGCAAGGTGCCACTGCAGCTACTGGCGAGATCGAGGTAAGTTTCTAAAGAAAACGACACTGGTTCTGAAATTGTTCTCTCTGAAACTCCGAACTTCGACAGTAACAGTGCACGCCAGGTGTTCGACGATATGATTTGGCATGAGGAAAAACTTTTCTGGAGCTGGGACTTGGTGAGATGACCTCTTGATGCATCCAGAGGCTGCCTGAATTTTCTCAGATTTTTAGGAGGAGAAAACAAATGAATTTCATCAAATTTGACAAATATGGCCCAAACTTGCAGCAAGCACATTTTGAAAATTTTGAACTGGAGACCAGTGGATCTTCATGGATCTTGGTTGAGGGTCCTAAGGACTAGCCAGGGAATTTTGTTTGGAGGAAAAACTCAAAGGAAAACTAGTGGTTCCTTTGTAAATCTCCAAGGGTCAAAATAGAGGACAGAAAAGGTTTTTGATTAGAAATAAATGGAGGAAAAATCATGGGGAAGTTCAACTTGCTGGATTTGAAGTTTAACTTGACACAAAGTAGGGAGATGGATTTTGGGAGGGGATTTCAACATAGGTCATGGCAAGAGATAGGTTTTGAGAGGGAAAGGATCACCCCATAAGCCATAGGGCTATTTTATAAAGAAAAGATTTTTAACAACTTTCCCAAGGGAAAAACACTTGTGTTGAGAAAAATCACAAGATGAAAAACCTCCAAGACTAAAGATCAAGTTTTGGATGAACTCAAGGAAAATACTTGTTATAAAAGAAATTTTTTGAGAAGGAGAGTCCTTTAGAAGAAAAATTCAAATATCCTCCTTCAAATCAAATAAAGATTTTGATAAAACCAAATAAATTTTTTTTGGGTGTCACACCATCAAACCCCTCCGTTAAACCCGCATGCAAACCGAGAAACCTACTCTGGCCCGCGGGAGGAAATTTGCCGGTTGCCATTGGAGAATAATAGAGTCACGTCCAATCCATTTGAGTTAATTGCGTGTATGATTCTCCCTCCATAAAAAGTTAATTGCATCCTTAATCTTGTATTCTAAGTACTCTGTGGGTTCCACTATCAGTACAGTGTACATGACTTTCAAGCTGGCTACAGATTCATACAGAAAGTTAAAAAGAAATAAATCCATGACTTGCAGGATTGGAGTTAGCACCGATGGCGGTTCGTAGTCGTTCCACGCCCGGGCATTGAAGTTTGTAACTATTTTAGATTAGAACATACTACTCCTCTGGTGCTAGTAGTAGAGCAGAGTCCTACTCCACTACTACTCTACTCAAGCAAGTTAGGGCATAGTAGCAGGTACTGTAGGGAGTACCAGTACTGTGATCACTCAAGCAAGTTGTCTGACTTCGATATGACCCTACGCTGCTGGTATGTGTCTCGTAAGTCAAGCGGCGTGCTGTAGTCATCATCACCTGTCCACTTCCCGCAGCACATATTCGCTTATCCATCTTTGTCCGCTCTTCCATCCCCGCTAAGGCGCCTCCCCCCCTCGTCCGAAACCCAAGCACTAATAATGGCAGAACCGAGCAGCGTCCGCCGAAAGAGTGGCTGGAATTCGCTCCCCACAGAGGTAATCAAGCTCATTGTTTCGCGTGTAGACAATCTCAGTACCATGCCACCCGCCGCGTGCTCATCGGGGCTGTACCGTTTACTCAAAGCCCTCAGGCCGGAGCTTTTTAAGCCAGCTCCTTGCTTGCTGATGCCGCCTGATCTTCAGAAATGACGTGTCATGCAGCATAACGATCGTAGGGTGGCGACCATCAACCCCCTTGACTGCGATCCGATCCCCGTCACCCTCAACTACATTAACGGTATGTACCGGGTTGGCATGAACATGTCTTGGATGGTGCTCGTCGACGGTCGCGGCAGCTGGATGCTCTTGGAGGTCTACACCCGGCGATTGATCCTCCTTCCTTCGATTAACACTGCACTGCTTTGGCACCGCGGCCCAGAATACTCGGAATCTTACAGTAGCCAACATGATACCAAGTTTGATTTGCTCAAGGTTGTAATCTGCCAAGTGCCCACAAGATCTGCGAATTATAAAGACTTCAGGCTAATTGCGTTCTTCAACCGCGGTCTCGCCTATCTGACAGGTCACTGCGGTAAGTGGATAAATCTGCACGTCCATCGCAGGATCATACATCCTCCATGGTTCTCTGATGCCATTGAACACAAGGGCTTCATTTACGCTGTCGACTCCTTCTATGGCTGGACGTATTGCTGGCCTACTCCAGTCATCGCTACAAACGGCTGTTACAGCAGTATGTTACTTTCCTACGATATCATGATGGCTTGCTTATATTACTGTCAACATTTACTGAACAAATATTCATGCTCATAACATGCTGTTCTTAAGTTTGACTACATCAAGAGCCCTTTTTATTTGACTCCGACTTTTTTAGGGTTATTTGACTCCAACTTCATATGATGTTGTAGGCCGCCTGGTGTCCCTACCCTTCCTAATCCCAGAACCTTTCAAAGAAAAGCGGCATGGCAGTTGCAGGTGGTTCCTGGCTCGATCAGGACATCGGCGAACGATTGATGATCGTTCGCACGTACCGGACATGTTGTTTCGCGGAATACAATCACAGTCACTGCAAGGTCTTTGAGCAGGATCCCAGCTTCTCTGGGCCTTTAGGAATTTTTGACTGGAGGTTGGTAAGTAGCCTTGGTGCACGCTCTCTGTTTGTCGGACTGAATTATCCGATTAACCAGGAGATAACCGACGGCAAGGATCATGATGGCAGCGCGGTTTCGTTCATCAGGCAAAACTGTGTGTACACAGCGTACCATGCGTCTCTGCATGCACCATACCCTGATATGTGCCGCCACGCTCTGCAGCCCAAAGTAGGAGAGAGGGTCGCAAGTATCAGACTTCGACCTGCTGGCTGGAGTTTCCCCCGTCAGGCACCCATTTGGTTCAAGCCGTCAGCCAATCTCCACAGCTTAATAAATAGTAACGTCTAACTGAGCCAGTTAGTTAGATGCGTACACTTGGTGTAGTAGGATCTTTATTTAGTTTGATGCATACACTTGTTCTTTTTTGGTAGCCCTTTTGTAATGATGGTTGATGTTTGGTTTGGAAGAGAGAGCCGCGTCTTCAGTCTTCTGGCCTGCTTACTGCTTCTATTGCACCCCCAGCCCTGGTTGTTGTTGCTGCTGTTTTCAATGTACAATCAGTAGTATATTTCATCTGTTGGTTGAATAAATGTGTTGTTAGAACGACAAACACAATGTTTTGGAAGTCGTTGCATGGTTCGATCCTTTAGTGCCCCGTATCGTACATAGCGCATACTATTTTTCGTACGGAACACATTTTCCACTTGTTGATAACATGCAGCCCACTGATGAAGGCCCAATAGAGAAGCCCATAATTAACTGGAAGGGAGGCTCTCACATGAATCCGGCCCAGGTACATGCTCATGGTCCCCTAAACATAAATAAGTAAATAAATAAATAAAGCTAAATGCTCATGCACCAGTTCTTTAAATTCACGATTTAACAGGAGGATATTATTTCCTATGATAGTGTCGTTACATTCAGTCGATATTATTCTTCGGCAAAGATAGCGACCAGTCTTCTTTCTCCCAGCATTTTCTTCCTGCAACCAGCGGACCCATGCAAATCTTAGTCAACGTCGTAAATAGATCCGGTCCATTTTTATTTTTCAATAAGAATGTCCAACCCAGCCCAACACATTGGCGACAACACTTTATCCTCCGCCTTGGTGCGCTTGCCGCGCACCGCTGTCCGGCCCTGTCAACATAGTTTTTTTTCGAAACGGTCCCTGTCAACATAGTGAATCGGGAGAGGACTATAGTTGTGAGTATGACAGTACGGACCCACCAGGTCCACTCCCGAACACAAGCAACGCCTCTTTTACTACTCAGATGAACCCCTCGTTTTTTACTCTAATCCACCCTGCTGATATCTGGGACCCACATCATTTTCAACGTATAGTCAATTAACGACAGAATTGCACAACTTTTTTTAGTAGTAATTCGGAGGAGCAGGCTATAAACTGGGTTGTGCGGTCTCTGTGGCCTGTCTAACAACATGACCAGCCCATCAGTTTTTTCTTTGGGAAAATAGGTAGCCCAGTATTTCTTTTTGAAGAATACCCAAGCTAGGCCTATTTGTTTTCTCCGACTTACTAGGCTGCAAATCTTTCAAACAAGGAGGGATGCATTCCGGCCTGGCCAAAGAGTATGGTCAGTGTCTGTTAAAAGTAATATCAAAAGGGGTTGAAAATTTCAAAAAAATATAGCAAATGGGATATTAGTTTCTTTTTTTGTTTTTGTTCTTCAGTGATATCTTATACGTATTTCATTGGATTTAACATGACATAGTACTAATTTATTTTAAAATTTCTTTAGTATGGCTACTATTTTTTGGATTAAGAATATTTTGTTCCCCGGCAAATTTTTTGCGAATTTTCAAAACTTCCCACATATTTAGTTAATTTTTTAACCCTGGTACTAACCAGAAAATGGGCAGCAATTCTAAAAATGGAAAACGGGCTGCAATAAATTCCATATGAATTAGAAAATGAGTAAAAATTATAAAAATAATAGCAAATGGGCTGTACACGCCACATATTTCGAGGCTGACTTGTTTACGCAAGGCTTTGTCAGTCAACACACGATTCTAGCAGCAGTGACTGTTGGATGTCCATCCAACGGCCGACGTGCTTCTTCAATCTCTGATCTTCCTGCTCCAGCCACCTAAACTAGCGCCGGCGAGACTGCCTGCTCCCTCCTCTTGTGGCCCGCTGTGATGCCGCGCAGGCTTCCCCGGCCCACCCTACTCCCTCCGCTGGCCTGGCCGCACGCAATCAACTGCCTCCTTATTACGAAAAAAAAATGATTCCTCCCACTGACATCTGGGGCGCACCGGTTGGGAGGCTGACCTATGGGCCTACTAAGTTGACGCATACGCAGAGCTTGTCAACTTAGTCAACAAACGATTCTAGCAGCAGTAACCGTTGGATTTGAATCGAACGGTCCTGCTGCTTCTTCAATCGCTGCTCTTCTTGCACCAGCCGCCCAAACCAGCGCCAGCGAGACCGCCTGCTCCTGCCTCCAGTGGCCGGTTGTGCTGCCGTTGAGGCCTCATCGCCCCCTACTACTCCCACCGCTAGCCAGGCCCTGCGGCGACGACAGCCTCACACCGCAGCCGAACCAGTGAACCCTCGTCCTCCTCCCCGCGTGGGCATCCACTGCCGCGTCTTCCCCGGCTCCGCGTCGTCCCCTTCCTAGGCCTCGCCGCCGTCCACCGCCTTGGTGCTCTCGGCGTGGCGTGGTCAATGTGGTGAACGACCGACTTCTATCGGAAGAGTACTGTACGTGGAGAGGCTGACAGCTGGGTCCACGACCACAGCCTAGTTTTTTTGTGATTTGCCAAGTAAGTCGCTTTGTCAGGCCTGTTGGGCTGCAAATCTTTCAAGACGAGGAGAGCTTTCATTTGGCTAGCCGAGAAAATGGCCTATCAGTAATGAGAAATGGGATGTACATTTTTAAAACACATCAAACCGGCAATTAGTTTCAAATTTCTTTTTTTTTTCATTTCGAGATTTTAAATTACATTAATTTTTATGCGTGGACAATTTGTTGGATTTTGTATTGATATACATTTATTTTTAAAATCATTTTGAATGTGACTCGAAATTTCGGGATTAAAAACAGTTCGGACCGCACCGAAATATGCAAAATTTCGTATAATTTTTTAACCGTGGCCACAATATGGGCTGTAATGCTAACAAAAAGAATATGGGCTCCAAAAAAAACCTTAAGAATTAGCAAATGGTCTATAAATTATTAGAAATAATGGCAGATGGGCTGTATGCTGTTTTCCACAGATTTGAGGCTTTCCTAAAAAAAAGGTTGACGCACAAGCAGTGACTGTTGGATGTCCATCCAACGGCCGTCGTGCTTCTTCAATCTCTGCTCTTCCTGCTCCAGCCGCTTAAACAAGCGTCGGCGGGACTGCCTGCCCTCCTCCCCGCGGCCGGCTGTGCTGCCGCGCAGGCCCCACCGCCCCATCGTACTCCCATCGCAGGCCTAGCCATCCCTCTACTCACCCACACCTGCTGTTATTCTCCGGCAACGGCAGATGAACCAGTAAACCCTCGTACAGTCGTACTCCCCTCCGCGTGGGAAACAACTGCCGAGTCTTCCCTGCCTCCGTGTCGTTCCCTTCCTAGGCCTTGCCGTCATCCACCGCCCTGGTGCTCTCAGCGCGGCCTGGTCAACGTGGTCAACGACCGACATGCATCGGAAGTGGACTGTACGTGGAGAGGCTGACAGCTGGGTCCACGGCCGCACACAAGGAAATGCCTCCTTATTACGCGCAAAATAATGATTCCTCCACCTGACATCAGGGACCCACCAAAAGGGCCTCTGTATTTCGTGAAAAAAATGTTACCGCCGCTGACAGCTCGGACCCACCAGCTGTATCTTCCCACGCAAGGAAGTGCCTCCTTATTACGCACAAAAAATGAATACTCCCCCTGTTACCTGGGACCCAGTATAGTGGCAGGTTGACTTGTGGGCCTACTAAGTTGACGGGGACGGAGGGCTTTGTCAACTTAGTCAATATGCACGATTCTAGCTCCAGTGACCGTACGATGTCCATCCAACGGCCGTAGTGCTTCTTCAACCTCTGGTCTTCTTGCTCCAGCTGCCCAAACCAGCCGATCGTGCCTCGTGCTTCTGCCTCCCGTGGCCGGCTGCGATGTGGCAGAGGCCTCACCGCCCCTACTACTCCCACCGCTGGCCAGGCCATCCCTCTACTCATCCACACCCCCTGTTATTCTGCGGCGACGGCAGCCTCACACCGCAGCGAACCAGTGAACCCTCATACTCCTCTACGCGTGGGAATCCACTGCCGCGTCTTCCCCAGCTCCGCGTCGTCGCCTTCCTAGGCCTCGCCGTCGTCCACCGCCCTGGTGCTCTCGGCGCGGCGTGGTCAACGTGGTCAAGGAACGGCTTCCATCGGACGTGGAATGTACGTGGAGAGGCTGACAGCTGGGTCCACGGCCGCAGCAAGGAAGTGCCTCCTTATTACGCGCAAAATAATTATTCCTCCACCTGACAGCGGGGAGCCACCGGACGGGCCACCGTATTTCGTGAAAAAAATGTTTCCCCCCTGACTGCTGGGACCCACCAGCTACATCTTCGCACGCAAGGAAGTGCGTCCAGGAAAAAAAATGATTCGCCCCCCTGACTGCTGGGACCCACCAGCTACATCTTCGCAGGCAAGGATGTGCCTGATAGTCGGGACCCACCTGGTCGAAGCATACATAGCGTTGTCATTCTGGTCGCGAACGTGTATGTACATACTGGTCGATTTAGAGGCGCGCACGTATCGTAGTAGAGGCGCGCACGTAGCATGTACAAGTACGTACAGCGGCCAGGGTGCAAGAAAGTAAATATGGCCACGTACGTACATAGGGGTGGGGTCTCGAACGCCTACTCGCGCGTACGTACGGCCAGGGCTCGTGTACATGGCTGGGTCGGAACAGAGAAACAGCATCGTTGTCTTGTTCATGGGGAGGCAACGGAATGCGTCGTGTTCATCGGGAGGCAACGGAACGCGTGGGAGCCAACCGGCTTGGATGGAACAGCCGATGGCAATGAGGCTTGGCGTACCGCAGAACGGAGGAAACGGCCTTGTGTTCGAACGGCCACGTTCGAAATGGGATCCTGTTCATCGGGAGGGGTCTGGCGTACCGCAAAACGGAGGAAACGGACCTCCTACGGTCAAAACGGGGGTCCTGTTGATCGAGAGGGGTGTGGCGTACCGCAAAACAGAGGAAACGGACTTGTGTTGGAGCGCTACGGTCGAAATGGGGGTCCTGTTCATCGGGAGAGGTGTGGCGTACCGCAAAACGGGACTCCACGGGATACTGTTCATCTCCACCGTCGACCCCCTCCAGCCTCCACGGGCTACTGTTCATCCACCGTCGACCTCCTCCAGACTCCACCTGCGACTGTTCATCCACGGGCTCCTGTTCATCCAGCCTCCACCGCGTGCTACTCCACCGGCTGCTGTTTAACCAGCCCTCTCCACGGGCTCCTGTGAAACCACCCCTCCACGGGCTACTGTTCATCCAGCCCTCCACCGTCTACCGTTCATCCTGCCCTCCACGGGGTGGTCCTGTTCATCCTGCCCTCCACGGGGTCCTGTTCATCCAGCCCCAACCGGCTCAAACGATCGGGGTCCTGCTCATCCACCCCCACCGGGAACTGTTCATCCAAACCCCCCAGCAATGCTCACTGTTCATCCAGAGGCAACGCCACGGGGTCCTGTTCATCCACCCCCACCGGGAACTGTTCATCCAAACCCCCCCAGCAACGCTCACTGTTCATCCAGAGGCAGCATCGATCGGCTTCAGTTAGCAGCAGTAGCGAAGGAATAGCTCGATCGGGTTTAGTTAACAGCCATCGCTCGATCGCTCGGGTTCAGTAACGCGTAGCCTGCAGTGCAATCGCTCGGGTTCAGTTAGAGCTCAACACCTCGCTCGGGTTCAGTTAGAGCCCAACGCCTCGCACCCACGCGCGTGCGTGTACGAGAGAAACGTGCATCGCTCGGCCCCGACCACCCACCGTAACCGGGAACACCCCGATATTTTCCTTGCCCTCGCTTCTACCACAGGTTTTTCCGTCATGGACGGCCCAAAGAATGTCATGCAGCTGCGTCTCCGGCCCGCCCAGGACGAAAAGCCCATTTTCTGTCATGATTTTTTGTCATAGAAGTAGGACCCCACCACATCTATGATGATACCGGGTTTTGTCACAATTATCGTCATCGAAGTGTCATAAGTATGACAGAAAAGATTTTCGTTCGGCCCAAAATGTCATGGATGTGTCTTTTTTTGTAGTGAACCCTAGTTTATGCGTTGCTTCGTAAGGGGCTGATTTGGATCCATACGTTTCATGCTAGGGTTAGGTTTACCTTAATACTTCTTTTGTAGTTGCGGATGCTTGCAATAGGAGTTAATCATAAGTGGTATGCTTGTCCAAGTAAGGACATCACCCAAGCACCGGTCCACCCACATATCAAATTATCAAAGTACTGAACGCGAATCATATGAACGTGATGAAAACTAGCTTGACGATAATTCCCATGTGTCCTCGGGAGCGTTTTCCTTCATATAAGAAATTGTCCAGGCTTGTCCTTTGCTACAAAAAGGATTCGGCCATCTTGCTGCACTTTATTTACACTTGTCACTTGTTACTTGTTACCAATTACCTTATCACAAAACTATCTGTTACCGATAATTTCAGTGCTTGCAGAGAATACCTTGCTGAAAACCGCTTATCATTTCCTTCTGCTCCTCGTTGGGTTCGACACTCTTACTTATCAAAAGGACTATGATAGATCCCCTCTACTTGTGGGTCATCAAGACTCTTTTCTGGCACCGTTGCCGGGGAGTGAAGCGCCTTTGGTAGGTGGAATTTGGTAAGGAATAATTTATATAGTGTGCTGAAATTTACTGTCACTTGTTACTATGGAAAGTAATCCTTTGAGGGGCTTGTTCGGGGTATCTTCACCCCGACCAGTAGAGCAAATAGTTGATCCTCAACCAACTGAACCTACTGAAAATATTTACTTTGAAATTCCTTCGGGTATGATAGAGAAACTGCTAGCTAATCCTTTTGCAGGAGACGGAACATTGCATCCCGATTTACACTTAATCTATGTGGATGAAGTTTGTGGATTATTTAAGCTGTCAGGTATGCCCGATGATGTTATCAAGAATAAGGTCTTCCCTTTATCTTTGAAGGGAGATGCATTGACATGGTATAGGCTATGTGATGATATGGGATCATGGGACTACAAGCGATTGAAATTGGAATTTCATCAGAAGTTTTATCCTGTGCATCTTGTTCATCGTGATCGTAATTATATATATAATTTTTGGCCTCGCGAAGGAGAAAGCATCGCTCATGCTTGGGGGAGGCTTAAGTAAATGTTATATTCATGCCCCAATCATGAGCTCTCAAGAGAAATGCTTATTCAAAAAATTTATGCTCGGCTTTCTGACAACAATCGCTCCATGCTCGATACTTCTTGTACTGGTTCTTTTATGATGAAGACTATTGAATTCAAATGCGATTTATTGGAAAGAATTAAACGCAACTCTGAAGATTGGGATCCCGACGAAGGTAAGGAGTCAGGTATAACACCTAAGTTTGATTGTGTTAAATCTTTTATGGATACCGGTGTTTTCCGTAAATTTAGCACTAAATATGGACTTGACTCTGAGATAGTAGCTTCTTTTTGTGAATCCTTTGCTACTCATGTTGATCTCCCTAAGGAGAAGTGGTTTAAATATCATCCTCCCATAGAAGTAAAGTAGTTGAACCTATTAAAGTTGAAGAAAAAACTATCACTTATAATGTTCCTATTGTTCCTACTGCTTATGTTGAGAAACCACATTTTCCTGTTAGGATAAAGGATCATCCTAAAGCTTCAACTGTGGTTTGCAAAAGTAATATTAGAACTTATACACCTCCTGAGCAAGTTAAAGTTGAACCTAATATTGCTATTGTTAAAGATCTCTTGGCTGATAATATTGATAGGCATGTTATTTACTTTTGTGATGAGACTACTAGAAGTGCTAAACCTGGTGCTAAAGATAAACATTGACCTGTGGTAGGCATGCCTGTTATTTCTGTTAAAATAGGAGATCATTGTTATCATGGCTTGTGTGATATGGTTGCTAGTGCTAGTGCAATACCTATTTCTTTATATCGAGAAATTATGCATGATATTGCACCCGCTGAGTTAGAAGATATCGATGTTACCATTAAGCTTGCTAATAGAGATACTGTTTCAACAATTGGGATTGTTAGAGATATTGAGGTCTTGTGTGGGAAAGCTAAATATCCTGCTGATTTTCTTGTTCTTGGTTCCCCTTAAGATAGCTTTTGTCCCATTATATTTGGTAGACCCTTCTTGAACACTGTTAATGCTAAGATAGACTCCGAAAAGGATGTTGTTACTATTGGTTTGGATGATATGTCTCATGAGTTTAATTTTTCTAAATTTCGTAGACAACCCCGTGATGAAGAATTGCCTAGTAAGGATGAAATTA
Organism: Aegilops tauschii subsp. strangulata; assembly: GCF_002575655.3. Taxonomy (NCBI): domain Eukaryota; kingdom Viridiplantae; phylum Streptophyta; class Magnoliopsida; order Poales; family Poaceae; genus Aegilops; species Aegilops tauschii. The sequence continues at coordinate 497,919,654 of NC_053037.3, read as the reverse complement.
TTGGTCTTGCTTCTATTGTCGTGCCTCCTAGTGATCCTTTAGAACAATATTTGCTAGACCATGAAAATGATATGTTTATGAATGAAAGAAGGGAAATAGATGAAGTATTCTTTAAACAGGGACCTATTCTGAAACACAACTTGCCTGTTGAAATCCTAGGGGATCCTCCTCTACCCAAGGGTGATCCCATGTTTGAGCTTAAACCATTGCCTCATACTCTTAAATATGCTTTCCTTGATGAAAAGAAGACATATCTTGTTATTATTAGTTCTAACCTTTCAGAGAAGGAGGAAGAAAAATTATTGAAAACTCTGAAGAAGCACCGTGCTGCTATTGGATATACTCTTGATGATCTTAAGGGCATTAGTCCCACTCTATGTCAACACAAAATAAATCTGGAGAAAGACGCCAAACCAGTTATTGATCATCAACGACGCTTAAATCCTAAGATGAAAGAAGTAGTAAGAAAGGAAATATTAAAGCTCGTTCAAGTAGGTATAATTTATCCCGTTGCAGATAGTCAGTGAGTAAGTCATGTCCATTGTGTCCCTAAGAAGGGAGGTATTACTGTCGTTTCTAATGATAAAGATGAATTGATTCCGCAAAGAATTATTATAGGTTATAGGATGGTAATTGATTTCCGAAAATTAAATAAAGCTACTAAAAAGATCATTACCCCTTGCCATTCATTGATCAAATGCTAGAAAGATTATCCAAACACACACATTTTTGCTTTCTAGATGGTTATTCTGGTTTCTCTCAAATACCTGTGTCAGCTGATGATCAAGCAAAGACCACTTTTACTTGCCCTTTTGGTACTTTTGCTTATAGACGTATGCCTTTTGGTTTATGTAATGCACCTGCTACCTTTCAAAGATGCATGATGGCTATATTCTCTTATTTTTGTGAAAAGATTTGTGAGGTTTTCATGGACGATTTCTCCGTTTATGGATCCTCTTTTGATGATTGCTTGAGTAACCTTGATCGAGTTTTGCAGAGATGTGAAGAAACTAACCTTGTCTTGAATTGGGAGAAGTTCCACTTTATGGTTAATGAAGGTATTGTCTTGGGGCATAAAATTTCTGAAAGACGCATTGAAGTTGATAAAGCTAAAGTTGATGCTATTGAAAAGATGCCATGTCCCAAGGACATCAAAGGTATAAGAAGTTTCCTTGGTCATGCCGGTTTTTATAGGAGGTTCATTAAGGACTTCTCAAAAAATTCTCGGCCTCTGACTAATCTCTTACAAAAAGATATTCCTTTCGTCTTCGACGATGATTGTGTAGAAGCATTTGAAATACTTAAGAAAGCATTGATTTCTGCACCTATTGTTTAGCCTCCTGATTGGAATTTACCCTTTGAAATTATGTGTGATGCTAGTGATTATGCTGTAGGTGCTGTTCTAGGGCAAAGAGTTAATAAGAAATTAAATGTTATTCAATATGCTAGTAAAACTCTAGACAATGCCCAGAGAAATTATGCTACCACTGAAAAAGAATTCTTAGCAGTTGTATTTGCTTGTGATAAGTTCAGACCATATATTGTTGATTCTAAAGTAACTATTCACACTGATCACGCTGCTATTAAATATCTTATGGAAAAGAAAGATGCTAAACGTAGACTTATTAGATGTGTTCTCTTGCTATAAGAATTTGATTTGCATATTATTGATAGAAAGGGAGCTAAGAACCCCGTTGCAGACAACTTGTCTAGGTTAGAGAATGTTCTTGATGACCCACTACCTATTGATGATAGCTTTCCTAATGAACAATTAAATTTCATAAATGCTTCTCGTACTGCTCCATGGTATGCTGATTATGCTAATTACATTGTTGCTAAATTTATACCACCTAGTTTCACATACCAGCAAAATAAAAAGTTTTTCTATGATTTAAGACATTAGTTCTGGGATGACCCACATCTTTATAAAGAAGGAGTAGATGGTGTTATTAGACGTTGTATACCTGAGCATGAACAGGAATAGATCCTACGCAAGTGTCACTCCGAAGCTTATGGAGGACACCACGCTGGAGATAGAACTGCACATAAGGTATTGCAATCTGGTTTTTATTGGCCTACTCTCTTCAAGGATGCTCGTAAGTTTGTCTTATCTTGTGATGAATGTCAAAGAATTGGTAATATTAGTAGACGTCAAGAAATGCCTATGAATTATTCACTTGTTATTGAACCATTTGATGTTTGGGGCTTTGATTATATGGGACCGTTTCCTTCCTCTAATGGGTATACACATATTTTAGTTGCTGTTGATTACGTTACTAAGTGGGTAGAAGCTATTCCAACTAGTAGTGCTGATCATAACACCTCTATTAAGATGCTTAAAGAAGTTATTTTTTTGAGGTTTGGAGTCCCTAGATATTTAATGACTGATGGTGGTTCACATTTTATTCATGGTGCTTTTCGTAAAATGCTTGCCAAGTATGATGTTAATCATAGAATTGCATCTCCTTATCACCCACAGTCTAGTGGTCAAGTAGAATTGAGTAATAGAGAGCTCAAATTAATTTTGCAAAAGACTGTTAATAGATCTAGAAAGAATTGGTCCAAGAAACTTGATGATGCATTATGGGCCTATAGAACTGCATACAAAAATCCTATGGGTATGTCTCCGTATAAAATGGTTTATGGAAAAGCATGTCACTTACCTCTCGAACTAGAACATAAGGAATATTGGCCATTAAAGAGCTCAACTATGATTTCAAACATGCCGGTGAGAAGAGGTTATTTGACATTAGCTCACTTGATGAATGGAGAACCCAAGCCTATGATAATGCCAAGTTGTTTAAAGAAAAAGTTAAAAGATGTCATGACAAAAGGATACAAAAGCATGAGTTTAATGTAGGTGATTATGTGTTGCTATTCAACTCTTGTTTAAGATTTTTTGCAGGAAAGCTTCTCTCTAAATGGGAAGGTCCTTACGTTATCGAGGAGGTCTATCGTTCCGGTGCCATAAAAATCAACAACTTCGAAGGCACAAATCTGAAGGTGGTGAATGGTCAAAGAATCAAAAATTATATCTCAGGTAATCCCATAAATGTTGAAACCAATATTATTGAAACCGTAACCCCGGAGGAATACATAAGAGACACTTTCCAGAATGTTTCAGACTCCGAAAAGGAATAGGTACGTGGTACGGTAAGTAAACCGACTCCAAAACAGTTCTAATGGCAATTTTTCTCCGTTTTGGAATATTTAGAAAAATAGGAAAATAAGAAGTAGTCCGGGAAGGACACGAGGCTTCCACGAGGGTGGGAGGCGCGCCCTACCCCCCTTGGCACGCCCCCTACCTCGTGGGCACCTCGTGTGCTCTCCGGACTCCGTTTTCTTGCACGATACTTCTTTCGGTCGGTAAAATTTCATTATATAATCTCCCAAAGGTTTTGACCACCGTATCACGCAATTATCCTCTGTTTTTGTTTCGAGCTATTTCTGCCGCAGATTAGAGCAAGATGTCTTCTCAAGAGTTAGTCGGGGAGAGCCGGGTGTCTCATCCGACACCAGGTCCAGGGGCAAACAGTGATGCCTATCACTTTGGGCCCTCAACGGAGGAAGAGATGGAAGCTGACATGAAAAGGATAGATGCCATGGAAGAGGATGAAGAAGTTACTTCTCGTTTCCAGGTAGGATTCACAATGGGGGAACTACAGAGCTCAACTATCCCAAACTTGGTCATCCCCTCCAATGTTAAATTTCTCTCTTATGAAAATATAAAAAGGAGTGTTACTTGTTCTCCCGCAGCTTTGCAGCATCCATGGGTGCAAGGAGCTTTAACCGTCACGGGTAAGTTCCGTAAGGAAATAATGGATCTTAAGCGGCAATCAACAAGCTCGAGGAGGAGAATCGTATCCTGAGGGGTATCATAGCCAAGAATATCACATCTTCATCCCCAAAGAAGGATACATAATCACATGGGTATGGGCACTCCCATTGGCAACTGCCAAGCTTGAGGGAGGTGCCCCGGTATCGTATCACCATCACACTCATATCTTTACCGTTTTTCGTAGTTCGATCCTTTTGGTAATATCTGGATCTAGTAGAATAAAGTTTTTAGTATGATTTAGTTTTGAGTTTTGCTTTATGATCCCTCTATGTAATCGAGTCCGTGAGCTATATAATAAAGATTAGTGTTGAGTCAAGAGCTTGATTATTTTGCCATGATCTTGAGGGAATAAAAGAAAAAGAAAGAATAAAAAGAAATAAAGAGATCATATTGATCTTGTGGAGAGTAATGACTTCACATATAAAGAGTATGATGATTAAAAGTTGTTGAGAGTTGACAAACATAGTTTTGGTCATCGTTGCAATTAATAGGAAATAATAAAGAAACAGAGGTTTCACATATAAATATACTATCTTGGACATCTTTTATGATTGTGAGCACTCATTAAAATATGACATGCTAAAGAGTTGATGTTGGACAAGGAAGACAACGTAATGTGTTATGTTTTATTACATCTGAAATAAAGTATATTGTCATGGATCATCCAACATGTTGAGCTTGCCTTTCTCCCTCATGCTAGCCAAATTCTTTGCACCAAGTAGAGATACTACTTGTGCTTCCAAATACCCTTAAACACAGTTTTGCCATGAGATTCCACCATATCTACCTATGGATTGAGTAAGATCCTTCAAGTAAGTTGTCATCGGTGCAAGCAATAAAAATTTCTCTCTAAATATGTATGATTTATTAGTGTGGAGAAAATAAGCTTTACACGATCTTGTGATGTCGAAGAAATAAAAGCGACGGACTGCATAATAAAGGTCCACATCACAAGTGGCAATATAAAGTGACGTTCTTTTGCATTAAGATTTCGTGCATCCAACCATGAAAGCGCATGACAACCTCTGCTTCCCTCTGCGAAGGGCCTATCTTTTATCTTTTATCTTTTACCCTTATGCAAGAGTCATGGTGATCTTCACCTTTCCTTTTTTACATTTTATCCTTTGGCAAGCACCTTGTGTTGGAAAGATCCTGATATATATATATATATCCAATTGGATGTAAGTTAGCATGAACTATTATTGTTGACATTACCCTTGAGGTAAAAGGTTGGGAGGCGAAACTATAAGCCCCTATCTTTCTCTGTGTCCGATTAATACTCCGTAACCACAAGTATCGCATGAGTGTTAGCAATTGTGAAAGACTAAATGATAGTTGAGTATGTGGACTTGCTGAAAAGCTCTTACATAGACTCTTTCTGATGTTATGATAAATTGCAATTGCCGCAATGACTGAGATTATAGTTTGTTAGTTCTCAATGAAGTTTTTGAGTCATACTTGACATTGTGAATAGATTATTACTTGAGCATAAGAAATCATATGACAATATCCATATATGTTGCTACTATAAGAATGATCATGATGCCCTCATGTCCGTATTTTATTTTATCGACACCTCTATCTCTAAACATGTGGACATATCTGTCGTTATCGGCTTCCACTTCAGGACAAGCGAGGTCTAAGCTTGGGGGAGTTGATACGTCCATTTTGCATCATGCTTTTATATCGATATTTATTGCATTATGGGCTGTTATTACACATTATGTCACAATACTTATGCCTATTCTCTCTTATTTTACAAGGTTTACATAAAGAGGGAGAATGCCGGCAGCTGGAATTCTGGGCTGGAAAAGGAGCAAATATTAGAGACCTATTCTGCACAACTCCAAAAGTCCTGAAACTCCACGGAAGCTATTTTTGGAAATAATAAAAAATACTGAGCGAAGAAAATACCAGAGGGGCCCACACCCTGGCCACAAGGGTGGGGGGCGCGCCCTACCCCCCAGGGCGCGCCCCCTGCCTCATGGGCCCCCTGGTGGCCCTCCGGTGCCCATCTTCTGCTATATGAAGTCTTTCGTCCGAGAAAAAATCATGAGCAAGCTTACGGGATGAAACTCTGCCGCCACGAGGCGGAACCTTGGCGGAACCAATCTAGGGCTCCGGCAGAGCTGTTCTGCCGGGGAAACTTCCCTCCGGGAGGGGGAAATCATCGCCATCGTCAGCACCAACGCTCCTCTCATCGGGAGGGGGCCAATCTCCATCAACATCTTCACCAGCACCATCTCCTCTCAAACCCTAGTTCATCTCTCGTATCCAATCTTTGTCCCAAAGCCTCAGATTGGTACCTGTGGGTTGCTAGTAGTGTTGATTACTCCTTGTAGTTGATGCTAGTTGCTTTATTTGGTAGAAGATCATATGTTGAGATCCATTATCCATATTAATACCCCTCTGATTATGAACATGAATATGATTTGTGAGTAGTTACGTTTGTTCCTGAAAACATGGGAGACGTCTTGCTATTAGTAGTCATGTGAATTTGGTATTCGTTCGATATTTTGATGAGATGTATGTTGTCTCTCCTCTAGTGGTGTTATGTGAACGTCGACTACATGACACTTCACCATTGTTTGGGCCTAGAGGAAGGCATTGGGAAGTAATAAGTAGATGATGGGTTGCTAGAGTGACAGAAGCATAAACCCTAGTTTATGCGTTGCTTCGTAAGGGGATGATTTGGATCCATATGTTTCATGCTATGGTTAGGTTTACCTTAATACTTGTTTTGTAGTTGCGGATGCTTGCAATTGGAGTTATTCATAAGTGGGATGCTTGTCCAAGTAAGGACAGCACCCAAGCACCGGTCCACCCACATATCAAATTATCAAAGTACTGAACGCGAATCATATGAACATGATGAAAACTAGCTTGACGATAATTCCCATGTGTCCTCGGGAGCGGTTTCCTTCATATAAGAAATTGTCCAGGCTTGTCCTTTGCTACAAAAAGGATTGGGCCATCTTGCTGCACTTTATTTACACTTGTTACTTGTTACTCGTTACCAATTACCTTATCACAAAACTATCTGTTACCGATAATTTCAGTGCTTACAGAGAATATCTTGCTGAAAACCACTTATCATTTCCTTCCGCTCCTCGTTGGGTTCGACACTCTTACTTATCGAAAGGACTATGATAGATCCCCTATACTTGTGGGTCATCACCCATGTCTGGACCTAAGCCTGAGACTAAGTGCTTCTACTGCAAAGGGACTGGTCACTGGAAGCAGAACTGCCCCAAGTATTTGGCGGATAAGAAGGATGGCAAAGTGAACAAAGGTATATTTGATATACATGTTATTGATGTGTACTTTACTAGTGTTTATAGCAACCCCTCAGTATTTGATACTAGTTCAGTTGCTAAGATTAGTAACTCGAAACGGGAGTTGCAGAATGAACAGAGACTAGTTAAGGGTGAAGTGATGATGTGTGTTGGAAGTGGTTCCAAGATTGACATGATCATCATCGCACACTCCCTATACTTTCGGGATTAGTGTTGAACCTAAATAAATGTTATTTGGTGTTTGCGTTAAGCATGAATATGATTTGATCATGTTTATTGCAATACGGTTATTCATTTAAAGTTAGAGAATAATTGTTGTTCTGTTTACATGAATAAAACCTTCAATGGTCATACACCCAAGGTGAATGGTTTATTGAATCTCGATCGTAGTGATACACATATTCATAATATTGAAGCCAAAAGATGCAAAGTTAATAATGATAGTGCAACTTATTTGTGGCACTGCCGTTTAGGTCATATTGGTGTAAAGCGCATGAAGAAAATCCATGCTGGTGGGCTTTTGGAATCACTTGATGCTTGCGAATCATGCCTCATGGGCAAGATGACTAAGACTCCGTTCTCCGGAACAATGGAGCGAGCAACAGACTTGTTGGAAATAATACATACTGATGTATGCAGTCCGTGAGTGTGCAGGCTCGCGGCGGGTATCGTTATTTTCTGACCTTCATAGATGATTTGAGCAGATATGGGTATATCTACTTGATGAAACATAAGTCTGAAACATTTGAAAAGTTCAAAGAATTTCAGAGTGAAGTGTAAAATCATCATAACAAGAAAATAAAGTTTCTACGATCTGATCGCGGAGACGAATATTTGAGTTACGAGTTTGGTCTTCATTTGAAACAATGCGGAATAGTTTCGCAACTCACGCCACCTGGAACACCACAGCGTAATGGTGTGTCCAAACATCATAACTGTACTTTATTAGATATGGTGCAATCTATGATGTCTCTTACCGATTTACCACTATCGTTTTGGGGTTATGCATCAGAGACAGTTGCATTCACGTTAAATAGGGCACCATCTAAATCCGTTGAGACGACACCATATGAACTGTGGTTTGGCAAAGAAACCAAAGTTGTCATTTCTTAAAGTTTGGGGTTGCGATGCTTAGGTGAAAAAGTTTCATCCTGATAAGCTCAAACCCAAATCGGAGAAATGTGTCTTCATAGGATACCCAAAGGAGACAGTTGGGTACACCTTCCATCACAGATCCGAAGGCTCGTTGCTAAGAATGGATCCTTTCTAGAGAAGGAGTTTCTCTCGAAAGAAGTGAGTGGGAGGACAGTAGAACTTGATGAGGTAACTGTACCTGCTCCCTTATTGGAAAGTAGTTCATCACAGAAATCTGTTCCTGCGACTCCTACACCAATTAGTGAGGAAGTTAATGATGATGATCATGAAGCTTCAGATCAATTTACTACCGAACCTCATAGGTCAACCAGAGCGAGATCCGCACCAGAGTGGTACGGTAATCCTGTTCAGGAGGTCATGTTACTTAACCATGATGAACCTACGAACTATGAGGAAGCGAAGATGAGCCCAAATTCCGCGAAATGGCTTGAGGCCATGAAATCTGAGATGGGATCCATGTATGAGAACAAAGTGTGGACTTTGGTTGACTTGCCCGATGATCGGCAAGCCATAGAAAATAAATGGATCTTCAAGAGGAAGACGGACGCTGATAGTAGTGTTACTATCTACAAAGCTAGACTTGTCGAAAAAGTTTTTTGACAAAGTTCAAGGTGTTGACTACGATGAGATTTTCTCACTCGTAGCAATGCTTAAGTCTATCCGAATCATGTTAGCAAATCGCCACATTTTATGAAATCTGGCAAATGGATGTCAAAACTACATTCCTCAATGGATTTCTTAAAGAAGAGTTGTATATGATGCAACCAGAAGGTTTTGTCGATCCTAAAGGTGCTAACAAAACGTGCAAGCTCCAGCGATCCATCTATGGACTGGTGCAAGCATCTCGGAGTTGGAATATACGCTTTGATGAGTTGATCAAAGCATATAGTTTTATACAGACTTGCGATGAAGCCTGTATTTACAAGAAAGTGAGTGGGAGCACTACAACCTTTCTGATAAGTATATGTGAATGACATATTGTTGAGCGGAAATGATGTAGAATTTTCTGGAAAGCATAAAAGGAGTGTTTGAAAGGAGTTTTTCAAAGAAAGACCTCGATGAAATTGCTTACATATTGAGCATCAAGATCTATAGAGATAGATCAAGATGCTTGATAAGTTTTTTTTAATGAGTACATACCTTAACAAATTTTTGAAGTAGTTCAAAATGGAATAGTCAAAGAAGGAGTTCTTGCCTGTATTGCAAGGTGTGAAATTGAGTAAGACTCAAAGCCCGACCACGGCAGAAGATAGAAAGAGAATGAAAGTCATTCCCCATGCCTCAGCCATAGGTTCTATAAAGTATGCCATGCACCAGATCTATTTTATACCCTACACTGAGTTTTCCAAGGGAGTACAATAGTGATCTAGGAGTAGATCACTGGACAGCGGTCAAAATTATCCTTTAGTGGAATAAGGATATGTTTCTTGGTTATGGAGGTGAAAAAAGGTTCATCTTAAAGGCTTACGTCGATGCAAGTTTTGACACTGATCCAGATGACTCTAAGTCTCAATCTGGATACATATTGAAAGTGGGAGCAATTAGCTAGAGTAGCTCAGTGTCGAGCATTGTTGACATAGAAATTTGCAAAATACATATGGATCTGAATGTGGCAGACCCATTGACTAAACCTCTCTCAGAAGCAAAACATGATCACACCTTAGTACTCTTTGGGTGTTAATCACATAGCGATGTGAACTAGATTATTGACTCTAGTAAACCCCTTGGTGTTGGACACATGACGATGTGAACTGTTGGTGTTAAATCACATGACGATGTGAACTAGATTATTGACTCTAGTGCAAGTGGGAGACTGAAGGAAATATGCCCTAGAGGCAATAATAAAGTTGTTATTTATATTTCCTTATATCATGATAAATGTTTATTATTCATGCTAGATGTGTATTAACCGGAAACTTAGTACATGTGTGAATACATAGACAAACAGAGTGTCACTAGTATGCCTCTACTTGACTAGCTCATTGGATCAAAGATGGTTAAGTTTCCTAGCCATAGACATGAGTTGTGATTTGATCAACGGGATCACATCATTAGAGAATGATGTGATTGACTTGACCCATTCCGTTAGCCTAGCACTTGATCGTTTAGTATGTTGCTATTGCTTTCTTCATGACTTATACATGTTCCTATGACTATGAGATTATGTAACTCCCGGATACTGGAGGAACACTTTGTGTGCTACCAAACGTCACAACGTAAGTGGGTGATTATAAAGGTGCTCTACAGGTGTCTCCGATGGTACTTGTTGAGTTGGCATATATCGAGATTAGGATTTGTCACTCCGATTGTCGGAGATGTATCTCAGGGCCCTCTCGGTAATGCACATCACTATAAGCCTTGCAAGCAATGTGACTAATGAGTTAGTTTGGGGATGATGCATTACGAAACGAGTAAAGAGACTTGCTGGTAACGAGATTGAACTAGGTATTGAGATACCGACAATCGAATCTCGGGCAAGTAACATATCGATGACAAAAGGAACAATGTATGTTGTTATGCGGTTCGACCGATAAAGATCTTCGTAGAATATGTAGGAGCCAACATGGGCATCCAGGTTCCACTATTGGTTATTGACCAGAGAGGTGTCTCGGTCATGTCTACATAGTTCTCGAACCCGTAGGGTCCGCACGCTTAAACGTTAGTTGACGATATAGTATTATATGAGTTATGTATGTTGGTGACCGAATGTTGTTCGGAGTCCCGGATGAGATCACAGACATGACGAGGAGCTCCGGAATGGTTCGGAGGTAAAGATTGATATATAGGATGATATGCTTCGGCCAAGGGGTGAAGCCCACGAGGCTTTAGGTCGGTGCAAAAGGAGTTTTGCGGAGGCCAGGGGGCCAAACGCCAGAGACCCTAGCATCTGTGCGTCTGGGCCAGACGCGAAGGATTGTGGCGTTTGGTCCTGGAGTCCGAGTGGGACTCTTGCCTTTCGGGCAAAAACCGACTTTGAGGAGGCTTTTGCTCCAAGTTTCGACCCCAGGGCTCAACATATAAATAGAGGGGCAGGGCTAGCACCAAAGACACATCAAGAAACACCAAGCCATGTGGCGGCAACCCCGTCCCCTCTAGTTTATCCTCCGTCATAGTTTTCGTAGTGCTTAGGCGAAGCCCTGTGGAGATTGTTCTTCACGAACACCGTCACCACGCGGTCGTGCTGCTGGAACTCATCTACTACTTCGCCCCTCTTGTTGGATCAAGAAGGCAAGGACGTCATCGAGCTGAACGTGTGCTGAACACGGAGGTGTCGTACGTTCGGTACTTGATCGGGACGGATCGTGAAGGTGTACGACTACATCAACCGCGTTGATAAACGCTTCCGCTTATGGTCTACAAGGGTACGTAGACAACACTCTCCCCTCTCGCTGCTATGCATCACCATGATCTTGCGTGTGTGTAGGAATTTTTTTGAAATTACCAGGTTCCCCAACACAAAGGGAATTGTATACGGGATTGACTGAATCCCCGACATCGTGGTTCATCCGATGAGATCATTGTGGAACATGTGGGAGCCAATATGGGTATCCAGATCCCGCTATTGGTTATTGACCGGAGAGGTGTCTCGGTCATGTCTGCATGGTTCCCGAACCCGTAGGCTCTACACACTTAAGGTTCGGTGACGCTAGAGTTGTAACGGGAATAGTATGTGGTTACCGATTGTTGTTCGGAGTCCCAGATGAGATCCCGGACGTGACGAGGAACTCTGGAATGGTCCGAGGTGAAGATTGATATTGTACGAAGGGTATTGGAGTCCGGAATTGTTCTGGGGGTGCCAGGTGATGACCAGCGTGACCGAAAGGGGTTTCGGAGGCCCCGGCAAGGGTTGTAGGGCCTCATGGGCCCAGTGGAGGGGGCAAACCAGCCCACTAAGGGGCTGTGCGCCCCCCACCCTTTCCCACATTGCTTTGGGAGGTGGGGCGCCTCCACCTGACTTGGGAGGCAAGCCTCCACGTGGCTTGGCTTGGGGGGCAAGTCTCCCTAGGATTTCCCTAGGGAGATCCAATCTGCCTTGGCCACCGCCCCTAGGGCGCCTCCACCTCCTCCCTGCCCCCTATATATAGTGAGGGAGAGAGAGGGCAGCCGTACCCTTCCCCTGGCGCAGCCCTCCCCCTCTCCAACACCTCCTCCTCCTCCTAGTGCTTAGCGAAGCTCTGCCGGAGAACCACGAGCTCCACCACCACGCCGTCGTGCTGCCAGAGCTTTCCCTCAACTTCCCCTCTCCCCTTGATGGATCAAGAAGGAGGAGACGTCCCCGGGCTGTACGTGTGTTGAACGCGAAGGCGCCGTCCGTTCGACGCTTGATCGGATCTTCCGTGATTTGAATCGCTGCGAGTACGACTCCATCAACCACGTTCTTGTAACGCTTTCGCTTAGCGATCTTCAAGGGTATGAAGATGCACTCCCTCTCTCTCGTTGTTAGCATCTCCTAGACTGATCTTGGTGACACGTAGGAATTTTTTTTGAATTATTACTATGATCCCCAACAGTGGTATCAGAGCTAGGTCTATGTGTAGATTGTATGCATGAGTAGAACACAAAGTAGTTGTGGGTGATGATTTGGTCAATTTGCTTACCGTTACTAGTCTTATCTTGATTCAGCGGCATTGTGGGATGAAGCGGCCCAGACCGACCTTACACGTACGCTTACATGAGACTGGTTCCACCGATAGACTTGCACTTGATGCATAAGATGGCTAGCGGGTGTCTGTCTCCCCCACTTTAGTCAAATCGGATTCGATGAAGAGGGTCCTTATGAGGGGTAAATAGCAATTGGCATATCACCATTGTGGCTTTTGCGTAGGTAAGAAACGTTCTTGCTAGAAACCCATAGCAGCCACGTAAAACATGCAACAACAATTAGAGGACGTCTAACTTGTTTTTGAAGGGTATGCTATGTGATGTGATATGGCCAAAAGGATGTGATGAATTATATATATGTGATGTATGAGACTGATCATGTTCTTGTAATAGGAATCACGACTTGCATGTCGATGAGTATGACAACCGACAGGATCCATAGGAGTTGTCTTAATTTATTGTATGACATGTGTGTCAATGAAAACGCCATGTAATTACTTTACTTTATTGCTAACCGTTAGCCATAGTAGTCGAAGTAATTGTTGGCGAGACAACTTCATGAAGACACGATGATGGAGATCATGATGATGGAGATCATGGTGTCATGCCGGTGATGTAGGTGATCATGCCGCGCCTTGAAGATGGAGATCAAAGGCGCAAGATGATATTGGCCATATCATGTCACTTTATGATTTGCATGTGATGTTTGTCATGGTTGCATCTTATTTGCTTAGAACGACAACAACATAAATAAGATGATCCCTCACTAAAATTTCAAGAAAGTGTTCCCCCTAACTGTGCACTGTTGCGAAGGTAATTCGTTGTTTCAAAGCACCACGTGATGATCAGGTGTGATAGATTCTAACGTTCGAATACAACGGGTGTAAGCCAGATTTACACATGCGAAACACTTAGGTTGACTTGACGAGCCTAACATGTACAGACATGGCCTCGGAACACGAGAGACCGAAAGGTCGAACATGAGTCGTATAGTAGATACGCCCAACATGGAGATGTTCACCATTGATGACTAGTTCGTCTCACGTGATGATCGGACATGGCCTAGTCAATTTGGATCATGTATCACTTAGATGACTAGAGGGATGTCTATCTGAGTGGGAGTTCATTAAATAATTTGATTAGATGAACTTAATTATCATGAACATTATCTAAATTGTCTTTGCAAATTATGTTGTAGATCAATAGCTCGCGCTTTAGCTCCCTGTTTTAATATGTTCCTAGAGAAAGACTAAGTTGAAAGATATTGTAAGCAATTGTGCGGACTAGGGCCGTAGTCTGAGGATTGTCCTCACTGCTACACAGAAGGCTTCTGTTCTTGATGCACCGTTCGGTGTGCCAACCCCTCTTGCGTCGTCTGTGGATGTTGTGAACATCTGGCAGACACGTTTTGATGACTACCTGATAGTTTAGTGAACCATGTTTTACGGCTTAGAGTCAGGGCTCCAAAAGCGTTTTGAATGCTATAGAACATATGAGATGTTCCAAGAGCTGAAATTGGTATTTTAGGCTCATGCCCGTATTGAGAGGTTCGAGACCTCTGACAAGATTTTTGCCTACAAGATGGAGGAGAATAGCTCAGCCAGTGAGCAGGTGCTTAGAATGTCTGGGTACTTCAATCGCTTGAATCAAGTGGGAGTTAAACTTCCGGATAAAAGAGTGATTGACAAAAGTTATCCAGCCACTATCACCAAATTGCTAGAGTTTCGTGATGAACTATAACATGCAAGGGATGATGATCCCGGAGCTGTTCGTCGTGCTTAAGACCGTAAAGGTAGAAATCAAGAAGGAGCATCAAGTGTTGATGGTTAAAAGACCACTGGTTTCAAAGAAGGGCAAGAAGGGAAACTTCATGAGTGGCAAGCCATTTGCCACTCCAGTGAAGAAACCCAAGAACCCAAACCCGAGACGAAGTGCTTCTATTAGGGGAACGGTCACTGGTAGCGGAACTGCCTCAAATACTTGGTAGATAAGAAGGCTGGCAACTTCAACAAAAGTATATTTGACATATGTGTTATTGATGTGTACCTTACTAGTACTCCTAGTAGCGCATGGGTATCAGATACTAGTTCAGTTGCTAATATTGGTAACGCGAAACAAAAGCTACGGAATAAACGGAGACTAGCTAAGGGCGAGGTGACGATGTGTGTTGGAAGTGTTTCCAAGGATGATATGATCACCATCGCACGCTCCCTCTACCTTCCGGATTAGTGTTGAACCCAGATAAATGTTGTTTGCATTGGTGTCTGTGTTGAGCATGAACATGATTAGATCATGTTTATTGCAATACAGCTATTCATTTAAGTCAGAGAATAATGGTTATTCTGTTTACATGAATAATACCTTCTATGGTCATGCACCCAATGTGAATGGTTTATTGAATCTCGGTCATAGTGATACACATGTTCATAACATTGATGCCAAAAGATGTAGAGTTGATAATGATAGTACCACTTTCTTGTGGCACTGCCGCTTAGGTCATATTGGTGTAAAGCGCATGAAGAACCTCCATGCTAAGGGACTTTTGGAGTCACTTGATTTTGAATCACCTGACACATGCGAACCATGCCTCATAGGCAAGATGACTAAAACCCCGTTTTCTGGAACAATGGAACGGGCAAGTGACTTCTTGGAAATCACACGTGCTGATGTGTGTGGTCCGATGAGTGTTGACGCACGCGGTGGATATCATTATTTTCTCACCTTCACCGATGAATTGAGTAGATATGGGTATATTTACTTAATGAAGCATAAGTCTGAAACGTTTGAAAAGTTCAAGCAATTTCAGAGTGAAGTTGAGAATCATCATAACAAGAAGATCAAGTTCCTACAATCTGATCAAGGGGAGAGTATCTAAGTTATGAGTTTGGCAATCACTAAAGACAAGGTGGAATCGTTTCACAGTTGACGCCACCTGGAACACCATAGCGTAATGGTGTGTCCGAACATCGTAATCTCACCCTATTGGATATGGTGCGATCTATGATGTCTCTTATCAATCTACCACTATCATTTTGGGGTTATGCATTAGGGACAATTACATTCACTTTAAATAGGGCACCATCTAAGTCCATGGAGACGACACCGTATGAACTATGGTTTGACAAGAAACCAAAGTTGTTGTTTCTTAATGTTTGGGGCTACGATGCTTGTGTCGATAGGCTTTTGCCAGAAAAGCTCGAACCCAAAGCGGAAAATTGTGTCTTCATAGAATACCCAAAGAAGACGATTGGGTATACCTTCTATCTCAGATATGAGGGCAAAGTGTTTGTTGCTGAGAACAGATCCTTTCTCGAGAAAGAGTTTCTTTCGAAAGAATTGAGTGGGAGGAAGATAGAATTTGATGAGGTTGTTGAACCTTTACTTCAACCAGAGAGTAGCGCTGCACTGAAAGATATTTCTGTGGCACCTACATCAGTTGAAGAGAAAGCTAATGATGATGAAAATGAAGCTTCAGATCAAGTTACTATCGAACCTCGTAGGTCGACAAGGGTGTGTACAACTTCTAAATGGTAACCCTGTCTTAAAGGCCATGTTGTTGGACAACAATGAACCTATGAGCTATGGAGAAGCGATGGTGGGCCCGGATTCCAACAAATGGCTAGGAGCCATGAAATCCGAGATAGGATCCATGTATGAGAACAAATTATGGACTTTGGTGGACTTGCCCGATTATCGGCAAATCATTGAGGATAAATGGATCTTTAAGAAGAAGACTGTGACACCCTCGATTCAATCGTACACTAATCATACACGCAAATGTGTACGATCAAGATCAAGGACTCACGGGAAGATATCACAAAACGACTCTAGACACAAATAAAATAATACAAGCCTTATATTACAAGCCAGGGGCCTCGAGGGCTCGAATACATCAGCTCGAAAACACAAGAGTCAGCGGAAGCAACAATATCTAAGTACAGACATTAGTTAAACAAGGAATGCCTTAAGAAGGCTAGCATAAAAGCAACACGATCGAAAAGGCAAGGCCTCCTGCCTGGGAGCCTCCTAACTACTCCTAGTCGTCGGCGGCCTCCACGTAGTAGTAAGCACCCTCGTGGTAGTAGTAGTCGTGGGTGGTGTCGTCTGGCTCCTGGGCTCCACCATCTGGTTGCAACATCCAGAAATAACGGAAAAGGGAGAAAAGATGGAGCAAAGCAACCGTGAGTACTCATCCAAAGTACTCAGCAAGCAAGGATCTACACTACATATGCAACATTATCAAAGGGAGGTTGTATATGTGGACTGGGCTGCAGAAATGCCAGAATAGAGGGGAGAGCCTAGTCCTATCGAAGACTAGAATCTAAAGCATCTCGCAACATTTAGAAGAGTACATATCAACATAATGTAAACTAGTAGTAGTGTTATCAACCTCGCCCAAAGATCCTTCCTCGACCCCCTGCGAGAAAGCAATCCCAGAGCCATACTATCGATTTCTCATCTCAAGTTATCCAGTTCCAGTTGTATCGATCAGGATACAACTCCAAGTGTCCATTACCATAGGACAGGCTATCGATAGATGTTTTCTTCCCTGCAGGGGTGCACCAACTTACCCACCATGCTCGATTAACTCTGGCTGGACACACTTTCCTGGGTCATGCCCGGCCTCGGCCAAACAATACGCCGCAACCCGACCTAGGCTTAATAGAGAGGTTAGCACGCCGGACTAAACCTATGCCCCCAGGGGTCATGGCCATCGGCCGGGAACTCCTGCACGTTGCGAACGCGGCCGGTGAGCAGACCTAGCTACCTCCTTAAAAAGGCAGGTGCTTACCAGTCCAACCCGGTGTGCGCCGCTCAGTCGCTGACGTCTATTAAGCTTCGGTTGATGCATACGACGCAGAACGCCCATACTATGCCCACGTGATGGTTAGTGCTATCAGGCCAGAGGCCCCTCGGATCAAATATCCAAACCGTTAGTGTGTTGGTAGTGCGGTCATGAGCAGAGACTCACGAAAGATGTGACCCCGTCGCCCCGTCTCGAGGACTTGCGGCAAGGGCTAAGAATGCCCGACCATGCCTCGTATTCAGCTCTCGGGTACCCTCCAGGTCAACCCGTCTCCACATCACTCGCGGGTGCCCCTCAGGGTCGACCCGCCTTTCCAAGTAACAGTTGTAAAGTCCAAGTATCCGTGTGTCCAAACACCAAGGGTAAACTCCGAGGAACCACCCTCAGTGTATTCCACTCGATGTAATCATCAAGGTGAACGTAAGAGGAACCACCCTCGAGGTTCACACTTGAGGGGTTGCACGACAAAGTCGTATCGGAAGCGGTTAAGGAGGAAATCACCCTCGATGGCTACGACCGAATAGCTACACTACAGAGATCTCATCAGGAGTGATGTATGAGATTCCACCCTCGGCACTCGATGGTAACTCTGCAGAGTCGAGCAACAAAAGGGGCATGATGTGATGTGAGGTGTCGGGCTCTGGTCGTCGATCACGTTGATCGAGTCGTCGATGATGAAGTAGGGCAACAAGGACCAGGTGGGGGTCACTGATGGATCACTAACCAACCTATACTAAGCAGTTTAGCATAAGCAGGTAGGTAACAATAAACAGGTTACAAAAGCAGGCTATGCATCAGAATAGGAGCCAACAATAACAGTAGCAAAATCTAATGCAAGCATGAGAGATTGGAATGGGTGATATCAGAATGATCAAAGGGGGGCTTGCCTGGAAGCTCCGCTGAAAGGGAAGAAGGGTCGTCATCAACGTAGTCGATCACAGGGGCATCAATAGCGGTCTCGGGGTCTACTGGAGAGAAAAGGTGAAAGAAATAGTAAATACAGAGCAAACAAGTGCAATACTATGCATGACAAGACAAGAAGCAACGCTAGGGGTGAACTAACGCAAGGCTACACGACACTGGCGAAGGGGGATAACATCCGGGAAAGTTTCCCCAGTGTTAGGCATTTTCGGACAGACGAACTGGAGGGGGAAGGATGCATGTTCGCTATGCTAGAGGCATGTGACAGGTGAACGGAGAGATTATCCGGATTCGTCTCGCTATTCTGAGCAATTTTCATGTATAAAACTTCTTGATCCGAGTTACGAATTATTTTATATGATTTTCCCAAAGTTTAAATGATTTTCTAGAATTTATTTACATTAACAAAAATGGAGTATGACGTCAGCATGACATGTTGATGATGTCAGTAGTCAACAGAGCGGCTGACCAGGTCGAACCTGACCAATGGGTCCCACATGTCAACGACTGTGGCACTAACTGTGGATTAAAATGACTAACATTACTAGTTAGAGGTGTGGGCCCCATTAGTCAGTGACTATTTAGTTTAACTAATTATTTTTATTTATAAAAACGTTTAATTAGACTAATTAACAGAGGGGGCCCACATGTCATGCACAGTAACTTCGTTGACCAGAGTCAACGTGGTCAACCGGGGCACCGGGGCCCCCTGGTAGCCTCACTCGGGTGGCCCCCATAGGGCCACATCGGCGCCAGGTCACACGGCGGCCGGAGCAACGCTGGCGAGCCTACCAGCGGCGGTGCGTCGCCGGAGTTTGCCGGAAAACGCGTACGGGGCACGGAAAGAGGTGCGGCTAGGCGCGTTCGAACGGCCACTCGACCGCGCGTCGAGTGGTGGTGGTGCCATCACCGGACCTGGCCGGAAACGTCGCCGGCGACAAGGTCCGCGGCAGAGCGACTACGGTCGACGGCAAAAAAGGTGCTACGGCGTGCTACAGCTCAGGCGAAAGGGCTAGGCGCGTGCTGCGCGACGCGGTGAAGCTAACGGGCATACGCCCGTGACCATTTGGTCACCGGAGACTCGCCGGCAACGAGCTCCACGGTGCTGCGTTCGGGCGCGCGTGGGGAAAGTAGCTAGCGCACGTGCGAGGACGGCCAGAGAGATGAGGGAGGAAGAGAGGCTCACCGAGTGGCTCACACGATGGCAGTAACATCCCAAATTTTCAATTTGGATTCATATACATTAGATCATCATTGCATAGCATATTTTATTGCATTTTGGCAAAATCCTCGAAAATCCTAAGCAACTCAAGGACCCTCGGAGAGAGTTGGGGATTTTTTGCGGTTTTCA
Source organism: Aegilops tauschii subsp. strangulata (assembly GCF_002575655.3). Taxonomy (NCBI): domain Eukaryota; kingdom Viridiplantae; phylum Streptophyta; class Magnoliopsida; order Poales; family Poaceae; genus Aegilops; species Aegilops tauschii. The sequence goes on along the minus strand of NC_053037.3, from coordinate 497,899,684 downwards.
TATTTGACTTTTATCAAATAATGAAACGAGGATCTTTGGTTTTATTTATTTTTCTCTCCGAAAAATATTTAATATTAAAATATATGAGAGGAGAAAATATGACTTCTCCAAAATAATTGAAATATTGGAGGAAAAATATTAAAATCAAATATTTGATTTTATTCAGATTTTATTTGCAATTTTATTTGCATTAGAAAAATTGCACGTTTTCAAAACTGCATTTTTGGGCCAAGAAAATGTTCAGCTCGTTCTAATTATTTTATTTAGACGGTGAAAATTTGTTTTGGCATTTTTGGATTTTTATTTATTTTTCTATGATTTTTTTAGGTTCGGCGAAATTATTTAAAAAAAAGATCCCGAGCGCGCCGACTGGGCCGAAGCCCAGCCGACGGCCCATCTTCCCCGTGCCCCATCTCCCTCCTGGAGACCGAGACGAGCACGGCAGCGCCGCCGCCCGTGTCCCGCTCGACCCCGCCGCCCCTTGCCCCTTCCCCACGGCAACCCCCCCTCTATAAGTACCGCACCCCGCCGCTCCTCTCCCTCACCCCGTTCCCCACCGCGAAGCCCGACGCCGAGCCGAAGCCTGACGCCGGAGCCGAGCCGCCGCCGCCACCGGAAGCCGCCGCCGACGTCGCAGGACGCCGCCCCTCGTCGCCCGCCGCCTCCCCGACGACGTCCGCACCCTGCCGCCCCTCGCCGCACCCCGAAGACCCCGCCGGAGCCCCGTCCCGCCCGCCGGAATACCTCGCCGAGGTATAACCGAAGCCGCCGCCGCCGTGCCGGTTTTTTTAAAAATCGTTCGGTTTTTTCCGAAACCCTAGGTTTGTTTTTTTTAAATAGATCGGTTTATTTTTTTTCTTCGGTTTAGTTAGTTAGTGAACGTTCACCGATCCGTTCGTTTTAACAAACGTGTTCGTCGGTTAGTCGCAGTTAACGAACGTCCGTTCGTTTAACTATTCGTCAGTTTTCTTTTTCGCCGGATTTTCCGCGATTATTCCAGATCACGATTTCTGATCAGATTTTCGTTCTGGTATATCTTTTTGCTCGTTTATCGGAATCAGGCGATTCAAGCGCCTAGAGTTTCGTCTCGAAATTCTCTTTCCGTTTAACCAACTCAAACAAGTTTATGCTACTGTAAAATTTGACCTAGATCCAGATTAGTAAACGAAGCTTGTTTCTTTCACCGTTTGACTTTCGTTGCTTCGTTTGATTTGATTCTTTTTGCAAACCGGAGTTCTTAAGTTGAACTTTCTGGTTGGATCTTTTATTTGAGTTTTACCTATGCATTAGTGAGTGCTTATTGTATGCTTGTTTGTTTGCAATAGAGTACCCGGAGTGCGCCGCTTGCTACTTCGAATCTCTAGGTTTCACGGATCATCAGCAAGGCAAGTAACACTTTGATCATATCTCTTTACTACCCAGTTTTATTGCATTAGATCAACCCACAAACATTGCATGGTTAGGATCTAATTAAACTATGGGAATTGGGAAGTAGTTGAGGTAGTACCTATTACCTGTTTACTATCAAACCCTTGGGAGTTACTTATACGTTTGCTTATATTGCTATGCTATGCTCGTAGACGTGGATTGGGTTTGAGAGATATCCATGACAGATGTGAGATTGTTAATTAATGGTTTACTTAAGGTGCCATGTAAAACTCACATCTGGGTGGATTGAGGTACCTGGGTAATCCAGGATTGCCTGTTTTTCTTTTGGACGGCCACCCAGGTTCAAAGGGATCATGAGATTATTCATGCTAGAAACTTCCGTGTGCAGCCACAAGCTATTATGGGCTCTAGCATAGTTGAGTAGTTTACATGATCTCTTGAAGAGGTGGGCTAGAAGATGTAGGGGAAAGTAGGTGTTACTGTCCACCCGGAGTAAAGAGTTATTGTTTCTGAAAGACTGTGTCTCGGTCATCCGTTTCTCAAACATCATGTAGTGTGAAAATCAAGCGGAGGCGATCGAGTCTTGTGGGGAAAAGTGCACAAACCTCTGCAGAGTGTATAAACTAATCATGGTTAGCCATGTCCCCAGTTATGGACATCTTGAATATCTAGTATTTGGATTATCATGTGAATCTCATCATGTTACTTTAATTAATTTTGTTGGGTTTGATGATGATACTTAATTGGGATTGAGAATGCTGTCAACCATTCTCAATGTTTAACAACCACCATGATAGTTAAATAAAATTTATTCCTTTGCAGTAGGGAAAAATTGGCTTGTCGCAAAACTGTAACCATAGAGCCTTCTACCAGCCATATATGCATGTAGTATAGCATTGTTATGTTCATTACTCTCTATGTGTTACATTGCCAGCATATTCCATGTGCTGACCCGTTTTCGGGCTGCAACGTTTCATGTTGCAGACTTTTCAGACGACGAGTAAGGTGCCTTAGGTCGTGGTCTTATACTCAGTGGTGCCGTTGGAGTTGATGGACTCACTTATCTTCCAAGTCTTCCGCTGTTATCGTTTTAGATGGCCTTAAGCCATATTTGTCATACTTATTTCTCTTGAGATACTCGATGTAATAAGTGTGTGATTGCTAATCTGTTATAAATCCTCCAAGTACTGTGCGTGTCAGCATTACTGATCCAGGGATGACACTGGTGCACGGTAGATCAGACTATTTGAGGTCTGGTCGCTACAAAGGTGGTATCAGAGCACACGCTGACTATAGGACACGACCACTAAGCTTAAACCCTAGAACACTACTCTCTTCTCATTTCTGACTCCTCTCCATTTTCTACTCTTTTAGGAATGGCGGATGCAAGGAACAATTTCATGCAACCGGATGAAGATACACCTTTTGGACGACACTTGAAGGAAGTCACTAAGTACCTGAACATCGGAATACCAAGCTTCACTGGGACTTACAAAGCCACACTACCAGAAGAGGAGCGCTGGAAGATTCAAGTTCAAGTTCCAGGAAGGACGTTTACGCCAGTCACTGAGCCTATAGAATTTTCCTTTGATGCACCAACCTGGAGTTTAGGGAAGAGCATGGCAGCCCACATCTCTATGGGACGCATTGGAGAAGTCTACCTCAGGGAGCTTAAGGATACTATTTATCAGATTTGTGGACGCCGAGATGAGCAATGGGAGATGATCAGCACCAAGAAGGATGGATCAATTGCAGCTTTCATCCAAGAGCAAAACCAACACATTCTTCGCCAGGAGAACCAGATGTGCACAGACATGATAGATCTGAAGAAGGCATTGACCAAGATCACGGAGTTGGAGGAAGAACTCAAGGCTACACGCGAGGATTATATGGAGGAAATCGTCGCACTAGTGAGGAAGAACGGCGACCTGACACAGAAGATCAGTCATGGGAGACCCAGCACCAGGAGGAGAAGATGACGATTCTACTTGCCCGGATAACTACATCATCATCGACGACACCGACTCGGACCCCAGTGAAGATGACTTTGTTGATGAAGCTGGAGCAGATATCATGGAGTCTTCGATCGATCAAAATTTCTAGTAGACCCCCATAATCAGTAGTAGTATTCCCCCATGTATATAGTATAGTCCGAGCACTTTGTAACGATAGTTAGATCGATTGTATGCCTTGTTTGATTGAGTGATATTGTTTGTGTTTGTCTCATGTGCATATGGGTAGTGTTTTCCCTCTAGACCTCATTCTATTCTAAATTCTCATCTTTTCTAAACCTATCAGATGCCTCCGAGACGCGACACCGGATTTGTTTTCCCACCGGAGATCACTCAGTTGATTCAGCAGCAGAATGCCCTGATGCAAGTGTTAGTACAGAACCAAGGCAACAACAACAACAACCCACCACCACCTGTTGATCACTTTGCCCGTTTCTTGAGGTTGAATCCCCTTGATATGTATGAATGGATTTGTGGATAAGTTTAAGTTGCCCACCAAGGTTCTTAAAACACCTGTGTTAGTAAGTTCACCAGGAGCAGAGTATATGGCAAGCCAAGGATGTTTTCAGATGCCATTGGCAATAGGTAGGCATGTTTTCCCCTCAGACTTGATAATCTTGGAATCGCAAGGTTTGGATGTGATATTGGGTATGGATTGGCTATCGATGTATGGGGGGAACATCGATTGCGCCAGTAAGACGATTTTGCTTACCACCCCAGAAGGAAGAAGGATTAAGTATGTATCCCGGCATGTGCCGAAGAGGACTCAAGTAAATTCCTTATCAGGAATTGTACAGGAAGAAGTACCAGTGGTGAAGGATTACCCGGATGTATTTCCAGAAGAGTTGCCAGGCATGCCACCAGATAGAGACATAGAGTTTTTGATTGAACTTTTGCCAGGCACAGGGCCGATATCTAAGAGACCGTACAGGATGCCCGCTAAGGATTTGGAAGAAATTAAGAAGCAGATTAAGGAGTTACTGGATAAAGGCTATCTTCGCCCAAGTTCTTCACCTTGGGGATCACCCGTACTTCTAGTGGAGAAGAAAGATGGATCGTTGAGGATGGTTGTTGATTACCGTGGATTGAATGAAGTGACCATCAAAAATAAGTACCCACTGCCGATGATCAATGATTTGTTTGACCGATTACAAGGAGCTAAGGTATTTTCCAAGATCGATCTACGATCAGGATACCATCAGTTGAAGATTCAAGAGCAGGATATACCTAAGACGGCTTTTACCACCAGGTATGGGCTGTACGAGTATACCATTATGTCATTTGGCCTGACTAACGCACCTGCCTATTTCATGAACCTGATGAACAAAGTGTTTATGGAGTTTTTGGATAAGTTCGTCGTAGTGTTCATTGATGACATTTTAGTCTACTCCAAGAATGAAGAGGAGCATAAGGAACATTTGCGTTTGGTACTTGAGAAGCTCAGAGAACATCAGTTATACGCCAAGTTCAGCAAATGTGAGTTTTGGTTGAAGGAAGTTGGATTCCTCGGACATGTTATATCCGGAGAAGGAATAGCAGTAGACCCCACCAAAGTCGACACTGTGACAAACTGGGAATCACCCGCATCAGTTGAAGAGATCCGGAGTTTTCTTGGACTTGCAGGATACTACCGGAGGTTCATTGAGAATTTCTCGAGGATTGCTAAGCCCATGACAGAGATGTTAAAGAAGGACACCAAATTCAATTGGACTGAGGAATGTGAAGCTAGTTTCCAAGAGTTGAAGAAACGTTTGGTTACATCACCAGTGTTGATTCTGCCAGATCAACGCAAAGATTACGAAGTATATTGCGACGCTTCACGTCGAGGACTTGGAGCAGTGCTAATGCAGGAGGGAAGAGTTGTTTCATATGCTTCACGACAACTTAAACCCCATGAGAAGAATTATGCCACGCATGATTTGGAGTTAGCAGCCATAGTGCATGCGTTGGAGACATGGAGACATTTTCTCATCGGAAACTATTGTGAGGTGTACACGGATCACAAGAGTTTGAAGTACTTTTTCACGCAGAAGGAGTTGAATCTCAGGCAAAGGAGATGGTTGGAACTCATAAAGGATTATGATATGAGATTGCATTATCACCCAGGGAAGGCTAACGTAGTAGCTGATGCATTGAGCCGCAAGAGCCATGTCAACACACTCATGACCGGAGAGTTACCGAAATTATTAGCCGAGGATCTTCGCGAGCTATGTTTGGAGATAGTTCCAAGAGGCTATTTAGCAACGTTGGAGATTCAGTCTACCTTGATGGAAAAGATCAGAGAAGCTCAGAAGAGAGACAAGGAGATTGCAGAAATAAAGGAAAGGATGAGCAAAGGAAAAGCCAAGGGATTTCGTGAGGATGAGCACGATACCTTATGGTTTGAGGACCGCGTTTATGTGCCCAATGATCCGGAGATCAGGAAGTTGATCTTGCAAGAGGCCCATGATTCACCGTATTTGATTCACCCAGGAAATACCAAGATGTATTTGGATTTGAAGGATACTTTCTGGTGGACCGGAATGAAGAAAGATGTTGCGGAGTCTGTAGCAGTTTGTGATGTATGTCAGAGAGTGAAGGCAGAGCATCAGAAGCCAGCAGGATTGCTACAGCCATTGCCGATACCCGAATGGAAATGGGATAAACTAGGCATGGATTTTATCACGGGATTGCCCAGGACTCGTTCAGGCTATGACTCAATATGGGTTGTAGTCGATCGTTTGACGAAGGTAGCTCATTTCATCCCAGTGAAGACCACTTACACCAGTGCTAAGTTGGCAAAGATATACATGACCAGGATCGTATGTCTGCATGGAGTTCCGAGGACCATTGTATTAGATAGAGGAACCCAGTTTACTTCAAAGTTTTGGAATCAGTTACATGAAACTTTGGGTACCAGGCTAGAGTTTAGTACAGCCTTTCACCCACACACAGACGGACAGACCGAGAGAGTCAATCAGATTTTGGAAGATATGCTGAGAGCTTGTGCGCTAGATTATGGATCTAGTTGGGTCGACAATTTGCCGTATGCAGAGTTCTCTTACAACAACAGTTATCAATCCAGTTTGAAGATGGCCCCTTTCGAAGCTTTGTACGGAAGGAGGTGTAGAACACCCTTGTTGTGGAACGAAGTTGGAGACCGCCAGTTGTTTGGACCAAACTTGATTAAGGAATCAGAACAGAAGGTGAAATTGATTCGCGATAGGCTCAAGGTAGCCCAGTCCAGGCAGAAGAGTTATGCGGATTCTAAACGCAAGGAGACAGTTTACGAAGTCGGAGACAGAGTTTACCTACGAGTATCACCACTTCGAGGAGTTAAGCGCTTTGGAGTTAAAGGAAAGTTAGCGCCACGTTTTGTAGGACCATACAAAATTTTGGAGCGTATGGGAGAAGTTGCTTACAAACTGGAATTGCCTGAAGGATTGTCAGGAGTTCATGATGTATTTCACGTTTCCCAGTTGAAGAAGTGCCACGCAGAGATGGCTGAGATACCACTGAGAGATACGGTGCCATTGGAAGCAATTCAGCTGGAAAGTGATTTGACTTATGAGGAGAAACCAGTCAAGATTCTTGAGTATGCCAGTCGAGTCACCCGCAGCAAGGTTATCAAGTTTTGCAAAGTTTAGTGGAGTCACCATACCGAGGACGAAGCCACCTGGGAGCGAGAGGAAGATCTACGGAAGAACCACTCTCACCTATTTTCTAGCCAACCCGAATCTCGAGGGCGAGATTCATCTTAAGGGGGTAGGTTTGTAATATCCCAAATTTTCAATTTGGATTGTTATACCTTAGATCATCATTGCATAGCATATTTTATTGCATTTTTGCAAAATCCTCGAAAATCCTAAGCAACTCAAGGACCCTCGGAGAGAGTTGGGGATTTTTCGCGGTTTTCATATTTGACTTTTATCAAATAATGAAACGAGGATTTTTGGTTTTATTTATTTTTCTCTCCGAAAAATATTTCATATTAAAATATATGAGAGGAGAAAATATGACTTCTCCAAAATAATTGAAATATTGGAGGAAAAATATTAAAATCAAATATTTGATTTTATTCGGATTTTATTTACATTAAAAAAAATTGCACGTTTTCAAAACTGCATTTTTGGGCCAAGAAAATGTTCATCTCGTTCTAACTATTTTAATTAGACGGTGAAAATTTGTTTTGGCTTTTTTGGATTTTTATTTATTTTTCTATGAAGTTTTTTAGGTTCGGCGAAATTATTTAAAAAAAAGATCCCGAGCGCGCTGACTGGGCCGAAGCCCAGCCGACGGCCCATCTTCCCCGCGCCTCGTCTCCCTCCTGGAGACCGAGACGAGCACGGCAGCGCCGCCGCCCGTGTCCCGCTCGACCCCGCCGCCCCTTGCCCCTTCCCCACGGCAACCCCCCTCTATAAGTATCGCACCCCGCCGCCCCTCTCCCTCACCCCGTTCCCCACCCCGAAGCCCGACGCCGAGCCGAAGCCCGACGCCGGAGCCGAGCCGCCGCCGCCACGGGAAGCCGCCGCCGACGCCGCAGGACGCCGCCCCTCGTTGCCCGCCGCCTCCCCGACGACGCCCGCACCCCGCCGCCCCTCGCCGCACCCTGAAGACCCCGTCGGAGCCCCGTCCCGCCCGCCGGAATACCTCGCCGAGGTATAACCGAAGCCGCCGCCGTCGTGCCGTTTTAAAAAAAAACCGTTCGGTTTATTATTTTTTTCCGAAACCCTAGTTTATTTTTTTAAATAGATCGGTTTATTTTTTTTCTTCGGTTTAGTTAGTTAGTGAACGTTCACCAATCCGTTCGTTTTACTGAACGTGTTCGTCAGTTAGTCGCAGTTAACGAACGTCCGTTCGTTTAACTGTTCGTCAGTTTTCTTTTTCGCCGGATTTTCCGCGATTATTTCAGATCGCGATTTCTGATCAGATTTTCGTTCTGGTATATCTTTTCGCTCGTTTATCGGAATCAGGCGATTCAAGCGCCTAGAGTTTTGTCTTGAAATTCTCTTTCCGTTTAACCAACTCAAACAAGTTTATGCTACTGTAAAATTTGACCTAGATCCAGATTAGTAAACGAAGCTTGTTTCTTTCACCGTTTGACTTTCGTTGCTTCGTTTGATTTGATTCTTTTTGCAAACCGGAGTTCTTAAGTTGAACTTTCTGGTTGGATATTTTATTTGAGTTTTACCTGTGTATTAGTGAGTGCTTATTGTATGCTTGTTTGTTTGCAATAGAGTACCCGGAGTGCGCCGCTTGCTACTTCGAATCTCTAGGTTTCACGGATCATCAGCAAGGCAAGTAACACTTTGATCATATCTCTTTACTACCCAGTTTTATTGCATTAGATCAACCCACAAACATTGCATGGTTAGGATCTAATTAAACTGTGGGGATTGGGAAGTAGTTGAGGTAGTACCTATTACCTGTTTACTATCAAACCCTTGGGAGTTACTTCTACGTTTGCTTATATTGCTATGCTATGCTCGTAGACGTGGATTGGGTTTGAGAGATATCCATGACAGATGTGAGATTTTTAATTAATGGTTTACTTAAGGTGGCAAGTAAAACTCACATCTGGGTGGATTGAGCTACCTGGGTATTCCAGGATTGCCTGTTTTTCTTTTGGACCGCCACCTTGGTTCAAAGGGATCATGAGATTATTCATGCTAGAAACTTCCGTGTGCAGACACAAGATATTATGGGCTCTAGCATAGTTGAGTAGGTTACATGATCTCTTGAAGAGGTGGGCTAGCAGATGTAGGGGAAAGTAGGTGTAACTGTCCACCCGGAGTAAAGAGTTATTGTTTCTGAAAGACTGTGTCTCGGTCATCCGTTTCTCAAACATCATGTAGTGCGAGAATCAAGCGGAGGCGATCGAGTCTTGTGGGGAAAAGTGCACAAACCTCTGTAGAGTGTATAAACTAATCATGGTTAGCCGTGTCCCCGGTTATGGACATCTTGAGTATCTACTATTTGGATTATCATGTGAATCTCATCATGTTACTTTAATTAATTTTGTTGGGTTTGATGATGATACTTAATTGGGATTGAGAATGCTGTCAACCATTCTCAATGTTTAACAACCACCATGATAGTTAAATAAAATTTATTCCTTTGCAGTAGGGAAAAATTGGCTTTGCGCAAAATTGTAACCATAGAGCCTTCTACTAGCCATATATGCATGTAGTATAGCATTGTTATGTTCATTACTCTCTATGTGTTACATTGCCAGCATATTCCATGTGCTGACCCATTTTCGGGCTGCAACGTTTCATGTTGCAGACTTTTCAGGCGACAAGTAAGGTGCCTTAGGTCGTGGTCTTATACTCAGTGATGCCGTTGGAGTTGATGGACTCACTTATCTTCCAAGTATTCCGCTGTTATCATTTTAGATGGCCTTAAGCCATATTTGTCATACCTATTTCTCTCTTGAGATACTCGATGTAATAAGCGTGTGATTGCTACTCTGTTATAAATCCTCCAAGTACTGTGCGTGTCAGCATTACTGATCCAGGGATGACACTGGTGCACGGTAGATCAGACTATTTGAGGTCTGGTCACTACAATGGCCTGTGGTGGTTTAGGAGATGCAGAGACGTCGCCGGAGTCGGGGATGAGCAGCGGCGATCGGAGATGTGGACGAAGGGGAACCGGTGCAGCAGCGCCTCCGAGCTCCAGCTGCGGCCACCGGTCGACAAGGAAGACGATGGGCGGAGACGACGGACACGTTGGTGAGGCGCGGGGAGGACCAACATCGGCGAATCGGCACCGGAGACAAAGAAGGCCGCAGGAGGAAGAAGGGGTCGTCGGGCTCACAGTGGTGGCTCCCGTCTCACTCCGGTGGGTGCAGAGGGAGTAGCCAAGGACGGCGCGTTGTTGTGGCACGGCGAGGCAGCGGAGAGGTGACGGTGTCCGCGGTGACGACGGAGGACAGCGGCGGGCGCGCTCGGGCATTGGGGAGAAAGAGCGAGCGCGAGCGAGGGAGAGAGGGGAGTGGATCTGGGAGAGGCGAGTGGGAGAGGTCGCAGGGGTGAGGGCGAGGCGTCGCCCTTATCCCCTCGGGGCGGCGCCGGCGAGGTGGGTTCGGTGGGGACGCGCCCCTGTTCAGGCGCGGTCGGTGGAGCAGTGCACGGGGAGAGAACACGACAAGGACGGGGGAGCGGGCCGACTCCAATGGGCCGCAGCCCAAGTGGGGCAGTGGCTTTCTCTCTCCCCTCTGCTTTTCCTTTTCTTTTACTGACATTTAAAACAACCACTATTTGCAATTAAATAAGCCATCAAATGGCTTTGCAAAATTATGGAGCTTGGGCTTTAATTATATTGCAGTCTTTTGTACTGACACAAAAAGTTTGGGAGACATAGGAGTTCATTTGAATTTTTCATAAAAGGAAAAGTGATTAAATGGGCTGAATTGGTATTGTTTTAATTGCTATAGCCCATTTAGCATTGTGGTGATGTAGTTTTCCTTAACAATTATTTGTTATGGATTAGTTGCTAAATGGTGGACTATTTTGCAACCATATCAGTGAAACTTTAAATTTCACTTGCAAATTAAATTTGAATTTGAATTTGATTTTCAAACAAGCGGAAACTTGCATAGTAATCACGATGACATGGACACCATCAGGGGGAGATTACTGTAGCAAGATTCTTGGGGCGTTACAAATCTCCTCCACTACAAGAAATCTCGTCATGAGATTTAAGTGCGGAAGTAAAGAGTAACTTTGAGAGATCTGACCCTTATAGGGTTAATTATCTGGAGAACAATTCAGGGAATGTGGCAGAAGTATCTCTCGAGTTGAAACTTAAGAAAACATTGAGAGCAAAATATGAAGGTACAATAGGAAGTTTCAAGCGAATGGACAAATGATCGATACCTGAACAGAGTGTGAGAAGGGGGTTCAGAGCATCGAGAATAGATCATCTCTCGGACGGTGGCTCGTGACAACACACAAAGCCAAGAGCAAATGATACTTTGGAATAAAGGATATACAGGAGAGTCAGGTTCCGATCCTGTGGAACTGTGGGTTATGAGCCCATCATGTGGGTTAAAAGTAGAAAGGGGGCTGATAGCAAGGCATGTCAGATGACAGACTGTTAGTTATGTTTTCAACAACGTTGGTACCAAGGGCGAGGGACGAAGAGAACCATTTTCCTGCTCGTTGAACGAGGCGGGCCAATAGGCAAAGTTCTCGTCTATCGGTGGTTACCGGAATGTCAACAGCAATAATAACAGGGTCTTTCTGACAAGGTTGTACATCAGGGTGTTTTATAAGCAGGGAATTATTTCTGCTTATATCATATAGATCACAAGAAGGTTAAACAAACCAATGGAAAGGAAAAAGTGTTTACACACCAGAATTGGGAGTGTATCCTTCCCAAGGGGAAGCGGAGCAGAATATACATGATATGACAGCAAGTTCAAAAGCATTTAGATAAAGGGGGCGAGGGAAGAATCATGATATTACCCATACAATTGGGTATGGATAATCGATCAAGAAACATTTCTCAGTGCGCTTCCAATGTTCTTGTTGACGATCGGAGTACCACAGACATGCTTCGGGATATATTTGACATGGTCATTAGGTAAAAGTCAGACTTTTAAATTCACAAAGGATCCCGCGGGAACTACTAGAATAGTTCGTACAATTTCATCATTAAAAGATGAGGATGTGGCCGATGGGTTCAGCAGCAATCCATCGACAGGTCAAAAGGATGTAATGCCAAAATGATATGAACAAAATTGTGTTGGGGGGAAGGCAAGAATGTTGTCGATGATAGCCCAAATCATCGAGGGGCACGGATGGTATTTCTCATCATGAATTCAATTGATATCTTGGAAGAGCTCAGAATGTTGATGATGATCACGACACCTTTGTTGAGAGATTTCATGAAGAGGTAATCGATCGACGATGACATCAAGTCAAAGGAATGATGAAGCGAAAGGTTATTGGATCCACGGGTACAACAGAAAGTCGAAATCAAGCTTGTTGTTCAAGGCGAAAAGATATGATGAGGAAGATCGATGTAAGCTTAGCTCATCGTCGGTAATTGTGCTCGGGAAAGAAGGACCAGGTAGCACAGTTAAAATTTAGCACGATAGGGATATAGCTAATCAGGCTAGGAATGACTGGAAGGATTATTAAACTCGTAAGCAAAGAAATTTACTTAGAGTTATCGAATCGGAATGCGGAATCGGTTCACTTACCGATGTTCTCGAGTGAGCAACCACTCAGAACCTGGGGATATTGGAATTGGTGATCAATAGTAGTTCGATCAAGAACTCATCAGAAGTTATGTAGTTCCTACGATATTCCCGAGATACCAAGGGGTAACACTCGAGGGTAAATCAGAACAGAGGTTGGGTAGGCATATTGATTTGCAGAAGACAAGTGCTTTAGCTTGTCCGCGAAATGGGACCAAAGAGGAACAATCATGGTCGGGACCACGATTGCAAAGAATCAGAGCAAAATACCAGATGGATTATAACAAGAGTTTATTATTATTATTTTTACGAGCAACTTCTGTGATAAGTTCTACATCGGGTCCATGGGCATGAACACACAGGTTCAAGGTCAACTCCCACTTCTTCAATGCGTAACCTTTCATTCACTTCTCGCTTTCGATGGAGTTGTAGTGTTGGAATTTATCTTTTGAAACACCAGAAGAGTATGACTCGCGAGAACTCTCGGGTTCACACGGATTATGGAAGGCATAAGTTCAACCCATCGGGGCATTTTTACGAATCTATTCAACCATCAACCAAGCAAGAGATACGAGTTCGAAAGCAGAGTATCGAAGTCAAAGCAGGTGATACAATTTACCATGGTATTATGTATTAGGAAAAAACTCACAAGATTTTGGATGTGAAGGACACTGTGGGATAACAATCCAACAATGGATCTGGCGATTCATGACAGAGTTGAGGTGAGTATCGGTAATCAATCAGATGAAGAAGGGGATGCAAAGGCATCGGCTTATAGAAACGTCTGAATGATTCGATGCTTGGGTACAAAGGAATTATGATTTCAAGACGAAGGATCAGAAGCAGAGGCTCTGATCAAAAGATGAGTAAGTAGAATAGACTTAGAGGTGTACCCGATCAAATCTGGATTGGTCAAGAACCAGCTCATATCTGGAAGGGTGTTTGAGCCGGAAAGAAAATTTCCAAGGATTAATTGATGATTGCGAGTATTCGCTCACACGTTAAATCCATAGGAACAGACTGACAATCACAAGGAATTTTAAAGAATATTTCCAGACATATGGAATTAATCCTAAGGCAAGCAGACAAGGAGAATCAAGAGTAATAGGTGATACGTCTCCGTCCTATCTACTTTTCCAAACACTTTTGCCCTTGTTTTCGACTCTAACTTGCATGATTTGAATGGAACTAGCCCGGACTGACGTTGTTTTCAGCAGAATTGCCATGGTGTTATTTTTGTGCAGAAATAAAAGTTCTCGGAATGACCTGAAAATCAACGGAGAATTATTTTGGAATATATAAAAAATACTGGCGAAAGAATCAAGGCCAAGGGGCCCACACCCTGTCCACGAGGGTGGGAGGTGCGCCTACCCCCCTGGGCGCACCCCCTGCCTCGTGGGCCCCCTGGTGCTCCACCGACCTCAACTCCAACCCCATATATTCACGTTCGGGAGAAAAAATCAGGGAGAAGGATTCATCACGTTTTACAATACGGAGCCACCGCCAAGCCCTAAACTCTCTCGGGAGGGCTGATGTGGAGTCCGTTCGGGGCTCCGGAGAGGGGAATCCGTCGCAATCGTCATCTCAACCATCCTCCATCACCAATTTCATGATGCTCACCGCCGTGCGTGATTAATTCCATCGTAGGCTTGCTGGACGGTGATGGGTTGGATGAGATTTATCATGTAATCGAGTTAGTTTTGTTAGGGTTTGATCCCTAGTATCCACTATGTTCTGAGATTGATGTTGCTATGACTTTGCTATGCTTAATGCTTGTCACTAGGGCCCGAGTGCCATGATTTCAGATCCGAACCTATTACATTTTCATGAATATATGTGAGTTCTTGATCCTATCTTGCAAGTCATTAGTCACCTACTATGTGTTATGATCCAGCAACCCCGAAGTGACAATAATCGGGACCACTCCCGGTGATGACCGTAGTTTGAGGAGTTCATGTATTCACTATGTGTTAATGCTTTGGTCCGGTACTCTATTAAAAGGAGGCCTTAATATCCCTTAGTTTCCAATAGGAGCCCGCTACCACGGGAGGGTAGGACAAAAGATGTCATGCAAGTTCTTTTCCATAAGCACGTATGACTATATTCGGAATACATGCCTACATTATATTGATGAATTGGAGCTAGTTCTGTGTCACCCTATGTTATAACTGTTGCATGAATAATTGCATCCAGCATAATTCTCCATCACCGATCCAATGCCTACGAGCTTTTCACATATTGTTCTTCGCTTAGTTACTTTTCCGTTGCCACTGTTACAATCACTACAAAACTACTACTGTTACTTTTGCCACCGTTAACGTTACTCCCATACTACTTTGCTACTAAATACTTTGATGCAGATATTAAGTTATCCAGGTGTGGTTGAATTGACAACTCAACTACTAATACTTGAGAATATTCTTGGGCTCCCCTTGTGTCGAATCAATAAATTTGGGTTGAACACTCTACCCTCGAAAACTGTTGCGATCCCCTATACTTGTGGGTTATCAAGACTATTTTCTGGCGCCATTGCCGGGGAGCATAGCTCTACTCTTTGAGTCACTTGGGATTTATATCTGCTGGTCGCTATGAGGAACTTGAAAGACGAGAAAACCAAAATTTATCCCTCAACTACGAGGGGAGGTAAGGAACTGCCATCTAGCTCTACACTTGATTCACCTTCTGTTTTGAGTAAACTTGCGACACCTAAACCTGCTTCTGCTATTAATTCTAATATGTCGCATGTTATTGATGATGCCACTTTTGCTATGCATGATACTTATGATGAAACTACTTCTATGCTTGATACTACTGTGCCACTAGGTGAATTTCTGGATGAACAACTTGCTAGGGCTAGAGAGAATGAAATTATTGAAACTGATAACATTGATGAAAGTGATGATGAAGATTCTTCCCCTAGATATGAATTTCCTGTTGTGCCTGAGGGTTATGTTATGGATGAAGAAACTGCTAGAGACTTTCTTGCTTGCAATGATAGAAGTGATCCTAAGAAATTATTAGTTAAGCTGAAACAAAAATCTCTGAATGCTAGAATGGAATATGACCCTGCTTATGCTACTTTACTTATCTTTGTTACTGATAAGGATTATGATTTCTCTGTTGATCCTGAGATAATTACTTTGGTTGAATCTGATCCTTTTTATGGCTATGAATCTGGAACTGTTGTGGCACATCTTACTAAATTAAATGATATAGCCACCCTGTTCACTAATGATGAGAAAACTCACTACTATTATATCCTTAAATTATTTCCGTTCTCATTAAAGGGTGATGCTAAGACATGGTCTAATTCTCTGATCCTAGTTGTGTGCGTAGTCCCCAGGATATGATTTATTACTTCTCTGCTTAATATTTCCCTGCTCATAAGAAACAAGCTGCTTTAAGGGATATATATAATTTTGCGCAAATTGAAGAAGAGAGTCTCCCACAAGCTTGGGGGAGGCTTATCCAATTACTTAATGCTTTTCCTGATCATCCTCTCAAGAAAAATGAAATACTTGATATCTTTTATAATGGACTAACCGATGCTTCCAGAGACCACCTGGACAGTTGTGCTGGTTGTGTTTTCTGGGAAAGAACTATTGATCAAGCTGAAATTCTATTGAATAATATGTTGACCAATGAAAATAATTGGACACTTCCTGAACCAACTCCTAAGCCAACTCCGAAGAAAAGGGGTATTCTATTTCTCAGTCCTGAAGATATGCAAGAGGAAAAGAAATCTATGAACGAAAAAGGTATAAAGGTTGAAGATGTTAAGAATTTACCTCCTGTTGAAGAAATACATGGTCTTAATTTACCGCCTATTGAAGAAACACATGGTCTTCATAACCTGACACAGGTAGTACAGGTAAATTCTCTCTATAGACATGATAAAGCTAAAATCCCTCCTACTAAGTTTGCTAGCCAATGTTTGGATGAGTTCGATAACTTAATGGTTAAGCAAGATTTTAATGCTTATTTTGGTAGACAACTGAAATGCAATGCTTATATGATTGAAGAGTTAAAGGTGAACTTAAACTCATTAGTAAACATGCTTCTATGGTTACAACTCAAGTAGAACAAGTACTTAAAGCTCAGCATGATTTGCTCAATGAATTAAATAGTAATAATAATGACTTTGTTGTTAGAGTTGCAACTAGAGGGGGTAAAGTGACTCAGGAACCTTTGTATCCTAAGGGCCACCCTAAGAGAATTGAGCAGGATTCTCAGAGAAATAATGTTGATACACCTAGTCCTTCTAAGAGGAAGAAAAAGAAAAATGATATGACTTTGCATGCCTCTAGTGAACCTGTTGTTGACACACTTGAGAATCCCGATGATACTTCTATTTCTGATGCTGAAACACAATCTGGCAATGAGCATGAACCTAGTGATAATGTTCATGATGATGCTCAACCTAGCCATGACAATGATGTAGAAATTGAACCTGCTGTTGGTCTTGATAACCCACAATCAAAGAATCAACGTTATGATAAGAGAGACTTTGTTGCTAGGAAGCACGGTAAGGAAAGAGAACCATGGGTTCAGAAACCCATGCCTTTTCCTCCTAAACCATCCAAGAAAAAGGATGATGAGGATTTTGAGCGCTTTGCTGAAATGATTAGACCTATCTTTTTTACGTATGCGTTTGGCTGATATGCTCAAAATGAATCCTTATGCTAAGTATATGAAAGAAATTGTTACAAATAAAAGAAAGATACCGGAAGCTGAAATTTCTACTATGCTTGCTAATTATACTTTTAAGGGTGGAATACCAAAGAAACTTGGAGATCCTGGAGTACCCACTATACCATGCTCCATTAAGAGAAACTATGTTAAAACTGCTTTATGTGATCTTGGAGCCGGTGTTAGTGTTATGCCTCTCTCTTTATATCATAGACTTGAATTGAATAAGTTGACACCTACTGAAATATCTTTGCAAATGGCTGATAAATCAACTACTATATCTGTCGGTATTTGTGAGGATGTGCCTGTTGCGGTTGCAAACGTTACTATTTTAACGGACTTTGTTATTCTTGATATTCCCGAGGACGATAGTATGTCTATTATTCTTTGAAGACCCTTTTTCAATACTGCAGAGGCTGTTATTGACTACAACAAAGCCAATGTCACTTTTCATGTTAATGGTAATGAGCATACGGTACACTTTTCGAGGAAACAACCTCATGTTCACAGTATAAACACTATTGGAAAAATTCCATCGATTATTTTTGGAGGTTTTGAATTTCCTCTTCCTACTGTAAAAAAGAGATATGATATTCTTATTATTGGGGACGTGCATATCCCCGTTGAGGTAACCTAGTGCTATTCGAAAATTCTCTGGTTTCATGGGATTCAGAATGAGTTTGTTAACAAGACTTGATCAACCTTGTTAGTGGATTCCTTTTGATGAGCATGAGATGGATGAAGTTAGAAAGCACAACTCTCTGTACCATCCTTTTACTTTCTGTTATTTAGATTAAATAAAGCAAAAATAGTATTTTCTGTCTATTTTCTGAATTATTCGTGCAATAAAAAATACCCCGAAAATAAAAGTTCTCCAAATGCCCCGAAATTGAAATATGATTTTTTGGGAATATTTGAGAATATCTGGCACTGAGAACACAGCAGGGGGAGCCAGCACCTGATCACGAGGGTCCAGGGCGTGCCCACCCCCTGGGCGCGCCCCCTGCCTCGACGGCCCATGGTGGCCCCCCTCCACTTGTTCCAGCCACCACACACTCTTTCTTCCTCCCAAAAAAATCACCAACCAGCTCAAGCACGAGTTCTAGCTCATCTTGCTGCCATTTTCGATCTCCTTATTCAAAGCTCCACTCACAAAACTGCTTTGGGGGATTGTTCTTTGGTATGTGACTCCTCGAATGGTCCAATTAGTTTTTGTTCTAGTGCTTTATTCATTGCAAATTTTTGCTGCCTAGGTGACCCTGTTCTTGAGCTTACATGTCAAATTTATATGGTCCCAAGTAGTTCTAATGCATGATATAGTCTCTAGGCACTTGTGGGAGTAGTTGCTATCAATTTTGTTGAGTTTGGTTCACTTTTATTTTGAGTTACTAAAATTTTCAGAAATTTTCAGAAATTAATGAAGAGATTTTTTAGGGGCTCTTCGAGCCGAAGCTCGAAGGATAAGCAAAGTGAAGAAGACAAGAGGCCAAAATATAATCTCCCTCGCACCGCGGAGGTTTGTCCGTGTGAATGGCCTTGTGATGATTTCTTGAGAGCAGCCGGGATTTATGATGATTTTTATGAGTTGGCTGAGAATGCAGGCCTCACCGACTTCCTCCGCGACCAACACGAACAGTATCTCCAACTCACTAATATTTTTGTGCAAAATTTTCATTTCCATGCTAGGAGGTCACCACCTTCGGTGGATTTCTATTTATATGATGAGTATAAGGAGATGTCCCTCTATGAATTTTGTGAGGTTTGCAAGTTGCCCTTTTCGGGCAGCGTAGAGGAACCACATCGTAACGATGTGGAGGGGTTTATTGATACAATTGCTGTAGGGGAAACGAGGAAGGTTTTCGATGCAAGAACTACTAGCATACATTTTCCTGTTCTACGTTACTTTGCAATACTTGCTAGTAGATGCTTAATTGGTCACGAAAACTGTGGCAACCTTAGTGCCCCTGATATTTTTATTTTGTGCCATGCCTTGTTCCATGATGACACATTTAGTATGGGCGCTATTGTTGCAAAGCGGTTAAATCTTAACCATACGAAGGGCCCCATCTTGGGAGGTATCTTTGCCTCGCGCCTCGCTGCACACTTTAACATACCTATTAGGCATTATGAGAAAGAAGAAAAGTTGTTGCCTCCTGTTTTTCTAGACTACAAGAGTATGGTTGCACATGATTTCATTGTTAAGAACAAGAAAAAAGAGCTTAACTATAGACTGATATTCGATAAAAATCACCCTGAGACTATTACTTTGCCTGCTCCTTCCTTGTTTGACTTATCTGCAGGCAAGTACCTTGTACCGCCGGAGGCCATCCACTCCTACCAAAACCCCACACCAGCTACAGAGCCAGAGCCGGAACCACAATTTGAGCCCTCACGGTAGTCTGTTTACCAGTGGGATCCGGAGGAGATGGCCAACCAGTGGCAACCCGAGGCTTCTTCTCAGTACGACCCCAACTACAACTTTGGATATCCGCCAGGCCATCCGTGGCAGTAGACCAACTTAGGCCAAAAGTCTAAGCTTGGGGAGTATGTATTTCTCACCGACATTACATTCATATTCACACACTCATGCTAGTTGTCGGTGCTCATACTTTTTCACTGTAATATCCATGCTAGTTTATTTTCATTTTTATTATTTCTTCTTGTGTGTTTGAAAAACCTTAAGAAAAAACAAAAAATTAACAGTAGCTTTTAGCTAGTTTACTTACCATTCTGTAGTAGTAGTAATTAAAAGAAAACCCAAAAAGATTTCCTGTTCTTCTTTTGCTTGTTGGGAGCTTTCCCGTGTAAATAGTTTTATTTCTTTTCTTTTCCTTGGGGGTCGTGGGGAGAAGACCATTATGAAAATGTTCACGTGGCTCTTATATGCATTATTGTTGATTTAACCAAGAGCCCATATTGTCTTGTCTTCTCCTTTGTATTGAATGTCTGCAGATTCTAGCTTAGTCCAATGCACGTGCACTATTATTATTATCATCGTTCGGTCGTGCAAGTGAAAGGCAATTATGACGATATATGATGGACTGATTGAGATGAGAGAAGCTGGTATGAACTCGACCTCTCTTGTTTTTGTAAATATGATTAGTTCATCGTTCCTTATTCAGCCTATTATGAATAAACATGTTTGCAATGACAATTAGAGATTATAGTTGCTTATGCCATGCTTAATTAGCTAGGAGTTTATAATGGTTTACCTTGCGTGCCAACATGCTATTAAAATGATTGTGATGTGGTATAGTAGGGTGGTATCCTCCTTTGAATGATTCGAGTGACTTGACTTGGCACATGTTCACACATGTAGTTGAAACAAAATCAACATAGCCTTCATGATATTTATGTTCATGGTGGATTATATCCTACTCGTGCTTGCACTCAGTGTTCATTAATTTTAATGCATGTTCATGATTGTTGTCGCTCTCTAGTTGGTCGCTTCCCAGTCTTTTTCTAGCCTTTACTTGTACTAAGCGGGAATATTGCTTGTGCATCCAACCACCCTTAAACCCCAAAGTTATTCCATATGAGTCCACCATACCTTCCTATATGCGGTATCTACCTGCCGTTCCAAGTAAATTTGTATGTGCCAAACTCTAAACCTTCAAATCAAATTTTGTTTTGTATGCTCGAATAGCTCATGTAGCAACTAGGGCTGTCTGTATCTTCCATGTTAGGCAGGTTATTCTCAAGAGGAGTGGACTCCGCTCCTCACTCACGAGAAAATGGCTGGTCACCGGGATGCCCAGTCCCATGCTTTATGCAAATCAAATTGAAATAATTGCAATAAAAACTCCCCGGGGACTCTTGTTAGTTGGAGGCACTCGTTGTTTCGAGCAAGCCATGGATTGATGCTTGTTGGTGGAGGGGGAGTATAAACTTTACCATTCTGTTTGGGAACCGCCTATAATGTGTGTAGCATGGAAGATATCGAGATCTCTCGGTTGTTATGTTGACAATGAAAGTATACCACTCAAAATATTATTTATCTCTATTTCAAAATCGAGCTCTGGCACCTCTACAAATCCCTGCTTCCCTCTGTGAAGGGCCTATCTATTTACTTTTATGTTGAGTCATCACCCTCTTATTGAAAAGCACTAGCTGGAGAGCACCGCTGTCATTTGCATCCATTACTATTAATTTATATTGAGTATGACTATGACTGGATCTCTTTTACCATGAATTACAATGTTTAGTCAGTCCTTGATCTTCAGAGGTGCTCTGCATTTATGTTTTGCGGTCTCAGAAAGGGCTAGCGAGATACCATCTTGTTATATCATATCATGATTTTTTTGAGAAAGTGTTGTCATCCGAGATTTATTATTATTGCTCGCTAGTTGATTATGCCATTGATATGAGTAAACATGAGACCTAAGTGTTATTGTGAATATGGTTAGTCATAATCTTTGCTGAAAACTTGAATGCTGGCTTTACATATTTACAACAAGAAGAGCAAACAGAGTTTGTAAAAGTTTTTATTTCTCACTTTCAATTTATCAACTGAATTGCTTGAGGACAAGCAAAGGTTTAAGCTTGGGGGAGTTGATACGTGATACGTCTCAACCGTATCTATAATTTTTGATTGTTCCATGCTATATTATCTTCTGTTTTGGACATTATTGGGCTTTATTATTCACTTTTATATTATTTTTGGGACAAACCTATTAACCGGAGGCCTAGCCCAGAATTGCTGTTTTTTTGCCTATTTCAGAGTTTCGCAGAAAAAGAATATCAAACGGAGTCCAAACGGAATGAAACCTTTGGGAACGTGATTTTTGGAACGGACATGATCCAGAGGACTTGGACCCTACATGTTGAGGATATAGACCTTAGAGTCACCCACCAGGAGGGGCCGGGTTACTCATATGGTCATTGCCAGAAGCCCGGCGCCAAGCCTGAAGACGGTGGGCCAAAGATGGGCTTAAGACCCGGATATGGCTTAAAGCCCGTAGTTGCAATCATTATTATGCTAGAACTTGTAGTGTAAGGCAAGGATAGTTGAGAGTCCGAGCCGGACACTCTTATGAGCCGGCCGGGACTCTGAGAGCTGCTGGGCGTCAGCCTCCCTATATAAAGGGACGACCCGGCAGCGGTTTAGGGGGAAGAACAATCTCATCGAAAGCCAGGAATAGCGGTTTAGCTCCCTGGTGATCGTAACCCTAATCAATACCACCTCAAACTGGACATAGGCTTTTACCTTCACCGTAAGGGGCCGAACCAGTATAAACCCTCGTGTTCCTTGTCCCGCATTAACCCCTTCAAGCTTCCTAGCTGCGATGGCTCCACGACTAAGTCCTAGCTCGAGGACATCTGCCGTGACAATTCCACACAGTTGGCGCCCACCGTGGGGCCAGCGCACGGTGGATTTGAGTTCTTGAAGGGCAGCTTCGAAGGGCTCAAGGGATACGCTGTGGGCCGGATGACCAAGAGTCGTCGCGGCAAGCTCTACATCGACGATGCAAGCTGGGGCCCCGACGCCGGCTCAATTGAGTACGGGTACCGGGTCCCCTTCGGCGGAATTCATGTTTTCATCGGCAAGATCGGTGAGCCGGGCCCTGAGCCGGATCTCTGCGCCGATCTCATCGAGACGGCTCAGCGTGCACGACCCGCCCGGGCCCGGCCTGCCTTAAGGCATGCTTTTGTGGGGTGTATCCATGGAGGACTCTCTGATCGATCTGGATCTGGTGATGAGACGGCCGCCGGCTCTGACGGCGAGTCGGCCACCGATGAGTCAAACTCGTTGTATCAACTTCAAGATGGCAGGCTCATGGGTTGTTCCGATGGTGACAGTATTCCGGACCTATTTGAGCTGCCAAGCCGGGTTGGAATCTTTATGGCCGGTGCGCAGCCTGTTCAGAACCCCGCTGCTGGAGCGGGAAACCCGGTGCCTTCTCCGGCTCAGGTGCTGATGGATCTCACGGACAAGATGACGGCCCTATTAACCGCCACGGTTGACCCGGCAGATCAAGCTCAGCACGATGCGGAGGTGGCACAGTTAAAATTGGATCTAGTGAAAGCTAAGGAGGATCTTGCGGCGGAAGGGATCAGGATGGCTGCGGAGAGGGCGGCTCTCGATGCCCAAACTCAGCTGATCCAGGCGCAGTCCTTCCAACTCACGATGGATCAGAACGCGTCCAATGAGGTCATGAGAAGGAGGCATCAAAAGACCCAATCTCGACCCCCTCCGATTTACGATCCAGGCAACCTCTTCAACACGCCAGGTGTAGGGTCTAGTAACCCGCCAGGGGTCATAGTGCCCGGGTCTGGAACCCCTATTCAGCCACAAGTGATGGGGCCTCCCTAGGTGCCCCCTGCCCCGCTTCAGTACGTGCCAATACCCCCGGGTCATTATAATAACCCGCTGGAGAACATGGTCGCTGCGGCAGCACGGCTGGCGGCTCTCCCAGTTGACGGCGACTCTCCGACGGCTATTGAAACCCGCCGAGTCAGGGAACTCCTTCAGACAGCACTGGCACAGCAAGAGGCGTACTCCTACAGCCGGGACAGGATCCACTCGACCCCTCGCCCAGGCCAGAGCCCGAGTTACAGCAGGCACATGGTCTCAGCGACCAGCTCAAGTAACGTCCGACGCCATGACCCGCCCCCTGGCCATGGCCCGGTTCATAACGGAGCCTTCCACGCAGCAGACCAGGACAGAGCGCGGCAAGAGGCGGAGCAGGTGCCTCAATTGATAGCTTACCAGACCCCCCGGGCTTATCCGACGACTTCCATCGACGTGGGTATCCCTACCAGGACTAGGGGTGTCCCTTGTTTAGTGCCAGCTATCCGCAATGAGCGTCTACCCAAGGACTTCAAAGGCCCTAGGAAGGTGCCCAACTACACGGCTGACTTACAACCCGCAGCCTGGATCGAGAGTTACGAGATGGCCATGGAACTACTGGAGGTCAGTGAGGCGTCAATGGCCAAGTACTTCACCATGATGTTGAATGGGACTGCCCGCACTTGGTTGAAAGGGCTACCACCGAACTCCATCGGGTCTTGGGCTGAGCTGAAAGCCCGGTTCATCCAAAACTTTAAGGATACCTGCAGGCAGTCTATGTCAATTGTGGATTTGACTAACTGTAAGCAGCAGGAGGGTGAATCCACGACGCATTGGGTTCGCCGGGTCAAGGAGATCATACATTCGTCAGATAAGATGGATGTCGGCTCAGCAGTCTTAATGTTGGAGCAGAATTGTCGTTTTGTGCCCCTGAAGATGAAACTCGGGCGGCTTAAGCGCGACTGCAATGATATGGTTACACTAATGGCGGCTCTTGTCAAGTACGCCGATTCTGATGGTACCAAGGATCCCCCTTCAGACGATGAAAGGACAGGGAAGGGAAAGAAGAACGGCAATGGCAAGGGTCCTCAGCATAACCCGGGGAACCAAGGAGGAAGCAAGCGCAAGGCTGATGGCAGCTTAGAGTTTGTAGCCAACGCCAGCTCACAAGGTAATAACCAGCGACGCAAAGGGAGGCCCCCTCCCCGAGGCAGCGGGTCAGGCCCGACGCTGGAGCAACTGTTGAATGAGCCTTGTCCAAGGCATGGCTCTAGAGAGAAGCCAGCGACTCATCTATGGAAGGACTGTGCAATCATGAAGGCCTTTAAGAATTACAATGGCCCGGGCGGCGGCTCAAATTCTAATCCTCAGAACGGTCAAGGGGGCTTCAATCAACAGTCTGGCCAGGGTCATCAACAGCAGCAGGGGGTTATCAGACCAATCCAAAGCAGCTTAGCGGTGGACAGTACCATGTGTTTACCACCAGCCTGTGTAAGCGAGATCAGAAGCTTCATAAGAGGGCCATGAATGCTGTTGAGCCGGCGGTTCCACGCTACTTGCGGTGGACTGAGCAGCCTATAGTGTGGAGTAGGGAGGATCACCCTCCCCGGGTGGATAACCCGGGCCACTTGGCCCTAGTGGTGGCTCCTCAAGTGGGGGGATATAAGTTCACTAAGGTGCTCATGGATGGAGGCAACAGCATCAACATCCTCTATTATGAGACGTTCCGTCGTATGGGGTTGATTGATAAGAACCTCAGCCAGTCCAACACTATTTTCCATGGTGTAGTACCTGGTAAGTCGGCTTATCCAGTCGGCAAGATCGAATTGGAAGTGGCCTTTGGAGATGAGAACAACTACAGGGTGGAAAAATTGACCTTTGAGGTGGTTAAGATAAGAAGCCCGTACCATGCTATATTTGGGCGGCCGGCTTATGCCAAGTTCATGGCTCGGCCGTGTTATGTGTACTTACAGCTCAAGATGCTGGGTCACAACGGGACCATTACGGTTCACGGCAGCCGAAAAGTGGCCCTGGAGTGTGAGGAAGGCGATGCAGCTTATGCAGAATCTGTTTGTGCAACAGAGGAGTTAAAGTTTTACAAGGACAATGTTGACCCAACTGATATGACCTCTCTGAAAAAGCCGACTACGGAGCATGAGCCGGCAATGAAATTTAAGTCAGCTGATGAGACGAAACTTGTTGATTTCGTTCCAGGAGACTCATCTCAGCAAGCATCAGTGCCAATCTGGATCCAAAATAGGAAGGTGCGCTCATCGAGTTCATCCGTGAGAATAGGGACATCTTCGCATGGAAACCTTCTGACATGCCAGGTGTACCTAGAGAACTCGCTGAGCACACTCTCAATGTTGATCCGAAATTTAAGCCGGTCAGGCAGTTCCTTCGACGGTTTAATGAAGAGAGGCGGAAAGCTATTGGCGAAGAGGTGGCCCGGCTTTTGGCGGCCGGGTTTATTGTTGAAGTCTTCCACCTAGAGTGGTTGGCTAACCCGGTGCTCGTACTCAAGAAGAACGGCACCTGGCGGATGTGTGTGGACTACACAGACTTAAATAAGGCGTGTCCAGCTGATCCTTTTGCCCTTCCCCGTATTGATCAAATTATTGATGCTACGGCCGGTTGTGCGCGCTTAAGTTTCCTGGATGCTTATTCCGGATATCATCAGATTAAAATGGCAGTTAAGGACCAGGAGAAGACGGCGTTCATCACTCCCTTTGGAGCCTTCTGCTATGTATCCATGCCCTTTGGAGTCAAGTGTGCACAGGCGACTTACCAGCGTTGCGTGCAGAACTGTCTTCATAAACAGATTGGGCGTAATGTTCATGCTTATGTGGACGACATTGTGGTTAAGTCCATAAAGGAGGAAACCCTGATAGATGATTTGAGAGAAACCTTTGATAATCTCCGGGTCTACAAGATGATGCTTAACCCAGCCAAGTGTGTCTTTAGTGTTCCTGCAGGCAAACTCTTGGGTTTTTTGGTTTCTGACAGAGGCATTGAAGCTAACCCAGAGAAGATCAAGGCCATCACCTCCCTGGCTAAGCCGGCGTGTTTAAATGAATTTCAACGCTTGGCGGGTCGCATCGCTGCTTTAAGCCGGTTTATAAGCCGTTTGGGTAAGAAGGCCATGCCATTATATCAGTTGATGAAGAAAACTGATAACTTTGTCTGGAATGATGCAGCTAATACCGCTTTTGAGGATTTGAAGAAGCAGCTGGCAGAGCCCCCAGTCCTTGCTGCTCCGGTTGATAAGGAGCCCTTATTACTGTACGTGGCGGCAAACACACGAGCCGTCAGTGTGGCTGTGGTGGTGGAACGCAAGGAAGAGGGTAAGGAGCATCCGGTTCAGCGGCCGGTTTATTATGTCAGCGACGTGCTTATCGAGTCCAAACAGCGGTATCCACATTGGCAGAAGCTTGTTTATGGTGTGTATTCATGGCAAGCCAGAAGCTTTAGCATTATTTTTAGGGTCATCCCATCACTGTGGTCAGTTCTGCCCCTCTTGGAGATATCATTCAAAATAGAGAGGCCACAGGGAGAGTAGCTAAGTGGGCTATAGAGCTTGGACCTCATGGTCTCAAGTACGTGCCACGCACTGCTGTTAAATCTCAGGCCTTGGTGGATTTCATCAATGACTGGACAGAGTCACAAGTGCCCGAGCAGAAGCCGGATAACACATATTGGACTATCCACTTTGATGGGTCCAGGCAGTTGGAGGGCTCGGGGGCTGGAGTCGTGTTGGCTTCCCCTAAAGGTGACAAGTTCCATTATGTGCTACAGTTGCTGTTTCCTTGCACTAACAACGCGGCTGAGTACGAGGCCTTGCTCCATGGTCTTCGGATGGCTAAAGAGATGAGCTTAAGCCGGGTAAGGTGCTTCGCCGACTCAGACTTGGTGGCTCAACAAGTATCAGGAAAGTGGGATTCCAAGGACCCTCTCATGGCGGCTTATCGCCGCGAGGTTGATGCCATTGCTGGGCACTTTCAGGGTTACCAAGTGGAACACATCGATCGCAGGAAGAACGAGGCGGCGGATGCTTTAAGCCGGCTGGGCTCTCAGCGAAAACCGGTGCCGCCTAACACTTTCCTGGACGTCCTGTATAACCCTTCTGTTAAGCTGCCTACAGAGGAAGACTTGGTTGTCCCTGACCTGGAGGCGCGACTGGTGGCGGCTCTCCACATCATACCGGACTGGACAATGCCCTATTTGGCTTACATGACCCGGGGGGAGTTGCCTGAGGATGAAACTTTGGCCAGACAAATAACCCGGCGGGCTAAGCCAATGATTGTTATCAATGGTGAGTTGCATCATCGCAGTATTACAGGAGCTTTTCAGCGTTGTGTCTCCCCTGAGGAAGGTCAAGAGATCTTGCGTGAGATTCACGAAGGGGATTGTGGCCATCACGCCGGCTCAAAGTCTCTTGTGGCCAAGGCTTTTCGCCATGGTTTTTATTGGCTGACGGCTCATGCTGATGCAGAGGACTTGGTCAGTAAATGTGATGGTTGCCAGAGGTTCTCACGACGGGCTCATGTGCCGGCTCAGGAGCTGAGGATGATCCCAATTACTTGGCCTTTTGCGGTCTGGGGACTTGATATGGTTGGGCCTTTCAAACGATCCAAAGACAAGAAGACTCACCTATTGGTGGCGGTTGACAAATTTACCAAGTGGGTGGAAGCTGAGCCAGTTAGCAAGTGCGATGCGGCCACGGCGGTTCAATTCATGAAAAAGGTGATTTTCCGCTTTGGCTTTCCGCACAGCATTATAACTGACAATGGCACCAATCTATCCAAAGGCGCCATGGAAGAGTTTTGTCAACGAGAGCATATCCGACTTGATGTCTCCTCAGTTGCTCATCCTCAATCCAATGGTCAAGCGGAGAGAGCTAATCAGGAGATTCTGAAGGGTATCAAGCCCCGGCTTTTGGTCCCTTTGCAACGAACGCCGGGTTGTTGGGTGGAGGAGTTGCCCTCCGTGTTATGGAGCATCAACACTACTCCTAACAGATCTACAGGCTTCACGCCTTTCTTCATGGTTTATGGGGCAGAGGCCGTCCTCCCCAGTGACATCCGTCATGACTCACCTCGAGTGGCGGCTTATGTTGGGGCAGACAATGAACAGGCGCGCCAAGATGCTCTTGACTTGTTGGACGAACAGCGTGATGTGGCCGCAGCTCGCTCCACGATTTACCAACAAGACCTGCGCCGTTATCATAGTCGCCGGGTTAAAACTCGGGTCTTCCAGGAAGGGGATCTCGTGCTCCGGCTCATCCAGGATCAAACAGATGCGCACAAGCTCTCCCCGCCTTGGGAAGGACCCTTTGTGGTCAGCAAGAACTTGCACAACGGGTCATATTACCTCATTGACATTCGGGAGCATAAAGATTCACGTAAGTCGGAGGAAGAGACCCGTCGGCTGTGGAACATAGCTCAGCTTCGGCCTTACTACACTTGAGCCACCAGCTCTCGTGATGTACATATTTCTCTCAGCCATGTATATATTATGATAAGCAATAAAGCAGGACATCTGTCCCTTTTTCTCCTCCAAATATGCACGTGTTGATTTCATTGCAAAATTACATGATGACTTGAAGGAGGATCCGGCTTATGATCGTATTCGAATCTAGCCGTAAGCAATAAGGTCACTTGGGGGCTTCCTGTTCAAACATGGGTCGTATTCGAACCAAAAGAAC
This sequence comes from Aegilops tauschii subsp. strangulata, assembly GCF_002575655.3. Lineage (NCBI taxonomy): Eukaryota > Viridiplantae > Streptophyta > Magnoliopsida > Poales > Poaceae > Aegilops > Aegilops tauschii. Next base: position 497,870,414 of record NC_053037.3, on the reverse strand, counting down.
ATAGCTGTCGATACCCATTTGATTGGCAAAGTGCCGAGCTCATTGGGGAGTTTTCCTTGATCATATTTGAATCATGGTTTCACCCCTTTGGGAACCGACGTGGATCGTATTCGAATCAGCGCCGTTAAACAATTCTTAAAATCACTTGGGGGCTTCCTGTTCAAACATGGATCGTATTCGAACCAAAGAGAACATAGCTGTCGATACCCTCTTGATTGGCATCGCCACACCCACTGGGGGCTATATGATCGTATTCGAATCTTAGCATAACCCCTTTGGGCCGGGTCTCTGGTCGTATTCGAACCGGAAGCTCCTAAGTTCTTTTGTTTCATTATAGAGTTCTTCTGATCATTTCAAAGTGTGTACGGCCGGGTCTCACTTGGCCGGCTTAACTTTGATTTCCAGTGTTAGTCGGACACAATGGGTGTTATTATGACAGGTAAACCGGAATTGAGGTACCAACCTTATTACCCGGGTTATCTAAACCGGAAGTATGCTTGCAGGCCGCTAAGTATGTTCTTACGGCGGTATTAAGGATATAATTGAAGACCAGTCCTTTTTGATTCATATTTCGGGTTATATATCTAAAACTTATGATTCTCAGGGCGGTAAGCCGCCTCGAGACTTGTGATTTGCCCTTCTATGCAGGATAGTTAACAGCAACGATTTTGAGATTAAGGAAAACAAAGGATTGATTATGACCCGGAGAAACATAAAGGAGACAACTTCATCAGACTTTAACATTAAAGGCGTGCACAATGGCACGGCAAGGATAAAAGTATTGGTCCTACTCTATTACAAAGACTCAGTGAGTCCAAAAGGGTGGAACATTGTTTGGTAAGCCGGCTGCAGAAGCTAAGACGCTTGCTGTGTGGAAGTCTCCGGCTCATTCCTTTCTTCTACTCCGGCTGTCCCCAAGGTCTGGAAAGTCGACGACTTCCAGTCGATGACGCTCAGCGCCTCGAATTGGGCTTCCTCGTCAATTAACCCGGCCGGGTCAATCTGTGGGGCAAAGGTGTGCTGACGAGCCGGCGGAATTAAACTCAGAGCTTCATAGCGAGGTGTTGGAATCCTCTGATTTTCTGCATCATAACCCGGCTGATACTTCGTCAGATCTGTATCATTGCCAATCAGAGTGGCCACCGGGCGTACGGCCTTCACGCAAGCTGCGAAGTCCTTCTGATCGAAAGCGGAGCCGTCTTCCTTCAGGCTTGGATAGCCAAGGGCGATGTCCGCCGGGTCTAACTCCGGCAGGAACGCCTTGGCCCGGCTCAGCGCGGCGATTGCTCTGGCTCTTGCAGAGGCCCGTCGCAGCTCTTGGATCCGTTGAGGCAGTACAGCGAGCCGGCGAAGGACTTCTGCCAGGTGAGTCGGCACCTCGTTGGATAGGGCCACCACAGCTAAGGGACGCTGTGACCCGGTGTAGAGCTGCTCCACCAGGGTATACACGGCCTTCAGCTTGGTTACCACGCTCTGGTTGAGGTTGGCACTTCTGGGACCTATTTAACAAAATCAGATAAGCCGCCGACAAGGATGAATTATGAGATATAAAAATTCTAAACTTGATGAAAGCCGGTGAGGCGACTTACCGAAGATGGCGGCCACCATCTGGGACACCTGGCGCTTTAAGCCGGAGAGCTCGGAGGTCTTCTCGGAGAGAGACTTCTCCGCCTGTTCAGCCCGGTTCACCAATGCGGCCTTTTCTTCGGCCCACGCCTTCCGCTCAGCGTCAAACTCTGTCTTCAGCTTTTCTTACGCGGCGATGCTGGATACAAACTTGGCGTTTGCCTTCCGGGTCTCCATCTCTTGCATCTTCAGCCGGGTCTTGAGATCAGCAAGGTCAGCCTCAAGCTTTTTGCCAGCAGCCTGTATAAATTTCCGGGTTATGGCATGGACAATTACTCTACAAATTTAAAGTCCCAAGCGTTTTCCAAGCAAAGACACTTGGCACTTGGGGGCTAATGCATATTGAACGTTTCTATCTACACATTGCCGGTTCAAATGGAGTAAGCCGGAACCTAAGTCTACAACATACTCAATCATAAGTCGTCGACTTGGGGGCTAGCATGATACAGGTAACTAAGCAGTAAGTAAGAGGACAGAAGAATATTACCTCAGATTTCTGCTGGATCTGGGTCACCATGGCAATCTCTGCGTCCCGGCTCTTGTGCACTTGGCTGACGAAGCCGGAGACGATCTCTCCAATGTTCAAGTTGGAGTAGTCGGTGAGGTCCAGGTTAACCCGGTGCGACTCTAGCAGCTCCCCTTTGGCGGAGCACTTGGCCAGCACGGTAGGTCTCCCCGGCTCAACGAACTCTGTCCGTGTGATTACCACATCCGGGTCATCAGCTGGGGGAGCCGAGCTGGAGGCCTCCGGGTTAACAGCAGCTTCTGTAGTTGTCTTGGTGGTTGGGGCTGTGGCCTCAGGTGCAGAGGCAGCTGGCGGTTCTTGGACCATCACCTCCGGCTCAGGCAAAATCCGGCTCTCCGGCCGACTTGGTTTTCTTTGCCCTTTTGGTGAGCTTTGCCTGGGCACTGAAAGAACAACAAAGGTTAGTATAAAAAGTGTGAGCAAAGACCGGAACAAATATAAGAGGGTTATCATTACCCGGGCATGGTCTTGAAAGCCGGAAGACTCGACTGCATAGAGTCGCCCGAAGAGGGGGAGGTCTCCTGATAATTTGAGTCAGAAGAATTGAGTGGCTGACGGATAACACCCACCAACGGATGAAAAGGGTACAAGTGGGAAATAACCTCAGTTCGGCGCTTCCTCGATGCGTCAGGTAGCCCGGAGGAGAGGTCGGTGTCCTTGTTGGTCCGGGTGTGTCGCCGGCTTTCATGAACCTGTCGCTTCAAAATAAATTGAGGGTCTTGATAAGCTAAAGGATGTGAAAAGCTTACTTTCCGGGTTACCCTTCGGACTTTCAGCTTTGGCAAGGGCTCCGAGTCGGAGGAAAGTGACATTACCTCTTCAACCACCGGGTTACTTGCGCCGGTGTCATCCTGTCAATGAGCAAGTATTGATAAGGCGGATAGCAACAAACAACAAATACAGCAAGGACTTAAAGGCTCAGGGGTTACCTCTGACTCGGAGATGTCGCTTAATTGCATCAGCTCTGAAAGCAGTAGGCCTGCTTTCTTTCTTGTGAGGAGCGGCTTTTTTGGCGGCTTTCTTCACCTTTCTGGCCTTCTTGGCCGCCTCATGGTCATATTTGACCCGCCAGAACTTGTCGTCAGCCTGAAAAATACAATGATGATTTCTTCAAACGGTTCAGATGAAAGTTATATACAGAAGAAGATAGGATGATCAGATTGGCGGCTTACCGCTGGGGCTGGGTTGGTCTTGCAGAAGGGGGCTAACCCGGTCCTTCCGCAGTCTGCCAGGCTCTCGTTTAAAAGAGACTTGGTCATCTCCTCTGCAACGTCTTCAGGAAGATCATTGCGGCTGTGTCTCTGAGGGTCGTCCTTTCGGCCCGTGTACTCACACATTAAGCCGGGGCGGCGGCTCAATGGGATCACCCGCCACAAGATCCAGACCCGGACCAGATCGATTCCATTCAGACCATTGCCCAGGAGAGCCTTGATCTTGTTGATAGTAGGGAGCAGAGGCTGGCGCTCCGCCGGAGTCAGTTTGTCTGACAGTGGGTGTGTTGACTCCAGACGTGATGGGTGAAAGTCGGCCAGCGGACTTTCATCAGCCGGTGACGTATCTTGGCAATAGAACCAAGTCATATTCCAGTCCTTTGGGTGGCTCGGCGGCTCTGCGTAAGGGAAAAGGCAGTCCCTACGCCGCTGGGTGGAGATGCCACCTAACTCCAGACTTGGCCCATTGGCGCACTCATTCTGACGGTTCAAGTAAAAAAGCTCTCTGAAGAGCAGCGGACTAGGTTCTTCTCCAAGGTAAACCTCGCAGAAGACTTGGAAGTTGCAGATGTTGGACACTGAGTTGGGTCCTATGTCTTGAGGCCGCAAGTCGAAGAAGTTTAAAACGTCCCTAAAAAACTTTGAGCCGGGCGGTGCGAAGCCCCGGCTCATATGATCCGCAAAAATCACTACCTCCCTGTCCTTTGGCTGTGGCCTCTCTTCTGACGGATCAGGGGCACGGTAGGACATGACGTCCTTCTTGGGCAGATATCCAGACTTAACAAAATCCGCTAGGGTCTCATTGGTGACATTGGACCTCATCCAGTTGCAAGTAATGGAGGCTTTGGGAGCTTTGGGAGGCATGGTGAAAGTCGGCAGTCTATGATAAAAGGAAAAACGTCCGGGTTAATTATGAGCCGGAAGAAATCTACAGTTCAATGTCAAGGTGGCGGCTTATGAAGGGGACTAATGGTATACACTTAAGTGCATCGAGTTATCTAAGCCGCAGAAAAGATGTCAAGAGTAATTCAATTTGTCTATGGCCTTATCACAGATGAGCCAGAAAATTCTATGGCACGTGGTCTCCTTTAAGTCGGAAGGTTCTACGGTGCGTGTTTTTCTTTAAGCCGGAAATGTAAACCTCCATGACTCACTAAGGGCAGTCTTTTTACTAAGTATGGTGAAAACAGGTTTCACACATTGCAGTAAAAAAATTGGATCAAAATGGTCGGTCCAAAGGAAATTTTCTAGACCTAAAATACAGACGCAGGGGAGTTCTTGAGCTCGAATGAGGTCTTTATGCAGTGAAAAGAAGTCTACTTGTGTTTGAAATAGGTGCTAAAACATCTACCGCAGTGGTTCCATACGGGCTAAGATAAAAAAGGAGCAGTAAAAAAGAAGACTATCGGAGCTTGTGGGCGACGGCGACGAACACGAAGAACGCGGACGAACCCTACGGCAGATCTATTCTACAGGACAAGCAGGACTTACAGGGGCTGGAGAGTCGCGGAGGTCGTCGCGTTTCTCTGGTCAAATCAGGGTGATGCAGCGGCCTGAGCTGCTGACGACGAGAAGACCCGCGGCGGCGACGGCGGCAGAGCTCGAGCAGCACGAGAAAGTGAGAGGAAGGAGATGACAGAAGAAGGAGAGTGAGAAAGGCCCGGCGGGCTGACCTATTTATAAGGCAAGCTCATAAGTGGGCACGAGAATCAAGGAGACCACGGCGTGGTTATCTCCCCAGGAAACGCCTCGATTTTCGGGATGACAGTAAAGAAAAAGATCCGTTGCGGATCTGGCGGAGTAAAAAACGGGCTTAATGGAAGATGATGTCATGGCGGATTATCCGGAGTCCGGAGGATGATGTCACGCCGGGTTATGGCCTTCACACAATTGTAAGCTGGAGGTTTTCTGTCGAAGGAATGGAAGATTGACATGAGCCGGCTCAAATCAATCTGGGGCCTAATGTTGGGGATATAGACCTTAGAGTCACCCGCCAGGAGGGGCCGGGTTACTCATATGGTCATTGCCAGAAGCCCGGCGCCAAGCCTGAAGACGGTGGGCCAAAGATGGGCTTAAGACCCGGATATGGCTTAAAGCCCGTAGTTGCAATCATTATTATGCTAGAACTTGTAGTGTAAGGCAAGGATAGTTGAGAGTCCGAGCCGGACACTCTTATGAGCCGGCCGGGACTCTGAGAGCTGTTGGGCGTCAGCCTCCCTATATAAAGGGATGACCCGGCAGCGGTTTAGGGGGAAGAACAATCTCATCGAAAGCCAGGCATAGCGGTTTAGCTCCCTGGTGATCGTAACCCTAATCAATACCACCTCAAACTGGACGTAGGCTTTTACCTTCACCGTAAGGGGCCGAACCAGTATAAACCCTCGTGTTCCTTGTCCCGCATTAACCCCTTCAAGCTTCCTAGCTGCGATGGCTCCATGACTAAGTCCTAGCTCAAGGACATCTGCCGTGACAATTCCACGACACTACGTCAAGAAATCAAACAGGAAGGCACGAGGTAGGGGCGCACCTACCCCCCCCCCCCCCCCAGGCGCACCCTCCACCCTCGTGGGCCCCACGTCGCTCCACCGATGTACTCCTTCCTCCTATATATACCTATGTACCCCCAAACGATCAGATACGGAGCCAAAAACCTAATTCCACCACCGCAACCTTCTGTACCCATGAGATCCCATCTTGGGGCCTGTTCCGGAGCTCCGCCGGAGGGGGCATCGATCACGGAGGGCTTCTACATCAACACCATAGCCTCTCCGATGAAGTGTGAGTAGTTTACCTCAGACCTTCAGGTCCATAGTTATTAGCTAGATGGCTTCCTCTCTCTTTTTGGATCTCAATACAATGTTCTCCCCCTCTCTCGTGGAGATCTATTCGATGTAATCTTCTTTTGCGGTGTGTTTGTTGAGACCGATGAATTGTGGGTTTATGATCAAGTTTATCTATGAACACTATTTGAATCTTCTGAATTCTTTTATGTATGATTGGTTATCTTTGCAAGTCTCTTCGAATTATCAGTTTGGTTTGGCCTACTAGATTGATCTTTCTTGCAATGGGAGAAGTGCTTAGCTTTGGGTTCAATCTTGCGGTGTCCTTTCCCAGTGACAGTAGGGGCAGCAAGGCACGTATTGTATTGTTGCCATCGAGGATAAAAAGATGGGGATTTTATCATATTGCATGAATTTATCCCTCTACATCATGTCATCTTGCTTAAAGAGTTACTCTGTTCTTATGAACTTAATACTCTAGATGCATGCTGGATAGCGGTCGATGTGTGGAGTAATATTAGTAGATGCAGGAAGGAGTCAGACATGATGCCTATATACATGATCATACCTAGATATTCTCATAACTATGCTCAATTCTGTCAATTGCTCAACAGTAATTTGTTCACCCACCGTAAAATACTTATGCTCTTGAGAGAAGCCACTAGTGAAGCCTATGGCCCCCGGGTCTATTTTCCATCATATTAATCTTCCAACACTTAGTTATTTTTATTGCCTTTTATTTTACTTTGCATCTTTATCATAAAAAATACCAAAAAATATTATCTTATCATATCTATCAGATCTCACTCTCGTAAGTGACCGTGTAGGGATTGACAACCCCTTATCGCGTTGGTTGCGAGGATTTATTTGTTTGTGTAGGTGCGAGGGACTCGTGCGTAGCCTCCTACTGGATTGGTACCTTGCTTCTCAAAAACTGAGGGAAATACTTACGCTACTTTGCTGCATCACCCTTTCCTCTTCAAGGGAAAACCAACGCAGTGCTCAAGAGGTAGCAAGAAGGATTTCTGGCGCCGTTGCCGGGGAGGTCTACGCAAAATTCAACATACCAAGTACCCATCACAAACCCTTATCTCCCGCATTACATTATTTGCCATTTGCCTCTCGTTTTCCTCTCCCCCACTTCACCCTTGCCGTTTTATTCGCCCTCTCTTTTTCGTTTGCCTCTTTTTGCCCGTCTCTTGTTTGCTCGTGTGTTGGATTGCTTGTTTGTCACGATGGCTCAAGATAATACCAAATTATGTGTAACGCCCACGATGCGGCTATATCTCCCACGTGTCGAGGCACGACTTAGAGGCATAACCGCATAGTGGTTTTGTCGCAAGAAGGGTCATCTTCACACAATCCCATGTAATGAACAAGAATGGGATAAAGAGTTGGCTTACAATCGCTACTTCACACAATTCATAAATATAAATCATACATCATCCAAAATACACACATAGACCGACTACGGTCAAGATCCAAATGAAAATAAGATAACCCCAAATGCTAGATCCCCGATCGTCCCAACTGGGCTCCACTACTGATCATCAGGAAAAGACACATAGTAACGACCACGTTCCTCATGGAACTCCCACTTGAGATCGACCCCATCATCTGCACTGGCATCGTCGGCACCTGCAACTGTATTGGTAGAATCTGTGAGTCACGAGGACTCAGCAATCTCACACCCGCGAGATCAAGACTATTTAAGCTTATAGGAAAGGATGGTGTAATGAGGTGGAGCTGCAGCGGCAATAAGCATACATGGTGGCTAACATACGCAAATGAGAGCGAGAAGAGAGGCAACGGAACGGTCGTCATCTAGCAATGACCAAGAAGTGATCCTGAACTCCTACTTACGTCATTCATAACTCAGACCGTGTTCACTTCCCGGACTCCGCCGAGAAGGGACCATCACGGTTACACACACGGTTGATGTATTTTAATTGGGTCAAGTGACAAGTTCTTTACAACCGGACATTAACAAATTCCCATCTGCCTCATAACCGCGGGCACGGCTTTCGAAAGATAATACCCTGCAGGGGTGTCCCAACTTAGCCCATCATAAGCTCTCATGGTCAACGAAGGATAAACCTTCTCCCGGAAAAACCCGATCAGTCTCGGAATCCCGGTTTACAAGACATTTCGACAATGGTAAAACAAGACCAGCAAAGCCGCCCGAATGTGCCGACAAATCCCGATAGGAGCTGCACATATCTCATTCTCAGGGCACACCGGATAAGCGAAGCGTACAGGTACCAACATAACCCAAGTTGCCAAGGGACGGTCCCGCACGGTGCTCTAGTTTGGACCAGCACTCAGAGGAACACTGGCCCGGGGGTTAAAATAAGATGACCCTCAGGCTCACGAAAACCCGGGGGAAAAAGGCTTAGGTGGCAAATGGTAAAACCAAGGTTGGGCCTTGCTGGAGGAGTTTTATTCAAGGCGAACTATCAAGGGGTCCCATAAATCACCCAACCGCGTAAGAAACGCAAACTCAAGGAACATAATACCCGGTAGGACAGAAACTAGGGCGGCAAGAGTGGAACAAAACACCAGGCATAAGGCCGAGCCTTCCACCCTTTACCAAATATATATATATATATATATATATATATAGATGCATTAATTAAATAAGAGATATTGTGATATATCCCAAAACCCATGTTCCAACATGGAACCAACTCCAACTTCACCTGCAACTAGCAACGCTATAAGAAGGGCTGAGCAAAAGCGGTAACTTAGCCAAACAACGGTTTGCTAGGAAAGGATGGTTAGAGGCTGACATGGCAATATGGGAGGCATGATATAGCAAGCAATAGGTAGCGCAGCATGGCAATAGAACGAACAACTAGCAAAGCAAAGATAGAAGTGATTTCGAGGGGTGGTCATCTTGCCTGCAAGGTTCTCAGAGTTGTCGAAAGCTTGATCCTCGTAAGCGTACTCAATAGGTTCCTCGTTCATGAACTCGTCTCCCGGCTCTACCCAAGACAAGAACACAAGCAACGGAACCACAATCAATCACGAGAAATGCACGAGCAACATGATGCAAAACATGTATGATATGCGAGATATGATATGCGATGCATATGCGTGCTCCGGAAGGAAAATGATGAACAAGGCAGTAACTTGCCAAACCAAGCATGCCACTGGAAAGATGAGATGATTTCGGTCGAAATCGATATAAAGATCACCGGAAACGGATGCACGGTTTGCAAATGGCAAGCAAAACAAGAATGACACGAACCTGCGATTAATAGCATGATAGCACTTAAAATGCAACAAGTAACAATACTACATCACTCCAACATAGCAACAAAGTATATGGCAGCAATCTACAGGAGCTGCTTGACAAAAGATGAACACTGAGCTACGGCTAGTTCACAACATATCACGCTCAAACAAGCATGGCAAAAGTAAAAAACATAACAGGATCACAGACTTGGTGAAATTACTGAACATGGCAGAAAACAGTATCAGGTAGCAATGTTCAGAGCACGAAGACAACATGCTACATGAACTTAACATGGCAAAACAAGGAATGGCAGTATTCTACTAAATGTATATGATAAAAGTCCCTTAGTGACCATAAGCCAAAAAGGACCAGAAGATATGATGGCAAGCATGTAAACATAGAAAGTTTCGTTATCAGGTTTCAGACTTGGCAGAAAACAGAGCATGGCAGAAACAATAATATGAGGGCATGTTTGTGAGCTTGATGCACTCACCACAAAGAAATTAATGACAACACAAGCATAACTACAGTAAGATGGCATGTTTATGCAGCTATCCATGGCAAGAACAAAAGTATAGCATGTATGGATCAACTACAACAAGCTTGGCAAAAATGAATATCATGTTAAGAATCTGCCAGAAATATTTTATAGCAAAAGTAGATCAAGATTGAGTCATGCTATGGCATTCCATAATTGCAAACAATGGCAGGAATGGATTTATTACAACAATAGCTACAAAACATCCTTACTGAACATCTCCAAAATATGCATGGATCTATCTGTAGCATCAAGTTTACATGGCAACAAATTAACAGCAGACAAAGACTTAGAGAAATCACTAAGTCCCTGAAATCAGAAACATTACGGAGCCTAGTTTGCATGCTTGTGCTAGTCACCACAGAGATCAAAAAAATATGTGGCATATACCACTGGAAAGATGGCATGGCATAAAACAAAACACATGTAGAGCTCATGCCCATAAGATGCACAGATTAAATGATACGAAAATGACAAATCTCCCAGTTCTGCTAAGAACCAGAAGATAACAGCAACTAGCACTCTTCCACGAGAGATTTGAGCATCAAAGTGGCCTCTAATGAACATGGTGCAATTGAACAAAATGTAGAGCATCACGAGACGAACAATTTGACATATTACACGCGCGAAACGGAGCTACATGCCAGGAGTTATGCACTGTTGAACATGGGTACTTGCTGTAAAAATGCCAGGACTTCGAAAATATACGGGTCTCGGGAAAAGTCAACGCCGGTGGCTCACCAGATCGGATCGAGCGAGAGGAGCTCGGGCTCGCCGGATCCTCGGCCGGAGGAAGAGGAGAAGGCGCCGTGGCTCGGGGGGAGAGGAGGAAGGAGGGCGGCGGCGTCGTGGAGGACCCGAGGCGGCGACGAGGCGGCGCCGGCTGGTGGGCGGCGGTGAGGCCGTGGCGGCGCGGGCGAGGACGGCGGGGCCGGCCGGCGGCGGGGCGGCGCGGCGCCGGTGCGGAGGAGCTGCGGGGAGGCTCGGGCGCGGGGCGGGCCGCGCGGGTCCGCTACGGGCCCGGCGGGCCGGCGGTGGGTGGCGGCGGAGCGGGGCAGGTGACGCGACGCCAGTGGCTGCGGCCGGCGGCGGCGATATGTCCGGTGACGTACGGATGTGTCCGGCGGTGGCGGGGAAAACGCTAGGGTTTCATCTGTGATCTATTTCGGGAGGGGAGGCAATTATATAGGTAGAGGGAGCTAGGAGAGTCCAAATGAGGTTTGGTTTTCGCCCACACGATCGTGATCGAACGACCTAGAGCATGGAAGAGAGTTTGGTGGGTTTTGGGCTGGTTTTTGAGGGGGGTTTTGCTGCACACTCAAATGGCCTCTGCGGATGCCCGGTTAACCGTTGAAGTACCAAACGACCTCCAAATGGAACGAAACTTGACCGGTGGTCTCCGGGTGGTATATTAAGGCCACTTGACAAGCCTCGGTCCATTCCGAGAACATTTGACACCCGCTCACGAAAGAAAACAAGAGGGGTGCACCGGAGGAGATAGGAGCGCCGGATTGCAAAACGGACAACGGGGAAAATGCTCGGATGCATGAGACGAACATGTATGCAAATGCAATGCACATGATGACAGGATATGAAATGCATGACATGAACAAAATACAAAACGAAAGACAAAACCCGACCACGGAGAGAATATGATAACACATAGCCGAAAATGGCAAGAGTCAGAGTTACAAATATGGAAAGTTACATCCGGGGTGTTACATTATGTGACTTTACCAACAATAATGATTTCCTTAGCACTCCGATTGCTCCTCTTACCGATATTGAATCTTGTGAAATCAATGCGGCTTTGTTGAATCTTGTCATGAAAGATCAATTCGCCGGCCTTCCTAGTGAAGATGCCGCTACTCATCTAAATAGCTTCGTTGATTTGTGTGACATGCAAAATAAGAAAGATGTTGACAATGATATTGTTAAATTGAAACTATTTCCTTTTTCGCTTAGAGATCATGCTAAAGCTTGGTTTTCGTCTTTGCCTAAAAAATTGATTCTTGGAATAAGTGCAAAGATGCTTTTATCTCTAAGTATTTTCCTCCTACTAAGATCATCTCTCTTACAAACGACATTATGAATTTTAAGCAACTTGATCATGAACATGTTGCACAAGCTTGGGAGAGGATGAAATTAATGATACGTAATTGCCCCACTCATGGTTTGAATTTGTGGATGATTATACAGAAAATTTATGCCGTATTGAATTTTGCTTCTAGAAATCTTTTAGATTTGGCCGCGGGAGGCACTATTATGGAAATCACTTTAGGAGAAGCTACTAAACTCCTAGATAATATTATGGTTAATTATTCTCAATGACACACTGAAAGATCTACTAATAAAAAAGTGCATGCGATAGAAGAAATTAATGTTTTGAGTGGAAAGATGGATGAATTATGAAATTATTTGCTAATAAAAGTGTTTCTTCTGATCCTAATGATATGCCTTTGTCCACTTTGATTGAGAATAATATTGAATCTTTGGATGTGAATTTTGTTGGTAGGAATAGTTTTGGTAACAACGCGTATAGAGGAAACTTTAATCTTAGGCCTTATCCTAGTAATTCCTCTAACAATTATGGTAATTCCTACAGCAATTCTTATGGAAATTTTAATAAGATGCCCTCTGAATTTGAGACTACTGTTAAGGAATTTATGAATTCGCAAAAGAATTTCAATGCTTTGCTTGAAGAGAAATTGCTTAAAGTTGATGAATTGGCTAGGAACATTGATAGAATTTCTCTTGATGTTGATTCTTTAAAACTTAGATCTATTCCTCCTAAGCATGATATCAATGAGTCTCTCAAAGCCATGAGAATTTCCATTGATGAGTGCAAAGAGAGAACCGCTAGGATGCGTGCCAAGAAAGATTACTTTATGAAAGTGTGTTCTTCAAATTTCTATGAAAATAAAGATGAAGATCTAAAAGTTATTGATGTGTCCCCTATTAAATCTTTGTTTTTCAATATGAATCTTGGTAATGATGGGACTGAATATGATCCACCTTTACCTAGAAGGCGTTCCAAAATTTCGGAGTTTTTAGATCTTGATGCTAAAATTGATAAAAGTGGGATTGAAGAGATCAAAACTCTAGATGTTATGAACCTACTATTTTGGATTTCAAGGAATTTAATTATGATAATTTCTCTTTGATAGATTGTATTTCCTTGTTGCAATCCGTGCTAAATTCTCCTCATGCTTATAGTCAAAATAAAGCCTTTACCAAACATATAGTTGATGCTTTGATGCAATCTTATGAAGAAAAACTTGAGTTGGAAGTTTCTATCCCTAGAAAATTTTATGACGAGTGGGAACCTACTATTAAAATTAAAATTAAAGATCATGAATGCTATGCTTTGTGTGATTTGGGCGCTAGTGTTTCCACGATTCCAAAAACTTTGTGTGATTTGCTAGGTTTCCGTGATTTTGATGATTGCTCTTTAAATTTGCACCTTGCGGATTCCACTATTAAGAAACCTATGGGAAGAATTAATGATGTTCTTATTGTTGCAAATAGGAACTATGTGCCCGTAGATTTTATCGTCCTTGACATAGATTGCAATCCTTCATGTCCTAATATTCTTGGTAGACCTTTCCTTAGAACGATTGGTGCAATTATTGATATGAAGGAAGGGAATATTAGATTCCAATTTCCATTAAAGAAAGGCATGGAACACTTCCCTAGGAAGAAAATAAAATTACCATCTGAATCTATTATGAGAGCCACTTATGGATTGCCTACCAAAGATGGCAATACCTAGATCTATCCTTGCTTGTATGCCTAGCTAGGGGCGTTAAACGATAGCGCTTGTTGGGAGGCAACCCAATTTTATTTTTAGTTTTTTGCTTTTTGATTCTGTTTAGGAATAAATATTTGTTCTAGCCTCTGGTTAGATGTGTTTTTATGTTTTAATTAGTGTTTGTGCCAAGTTAAACCTATAGGATCTTCTTGGATGATAGTTATTTGATCTTGCAGAAATTTCCAGAAACTTTCTGTTCACGAAAAAATTGTTAAAAATCACCAGAACGTGATAAAATATTGATTACAATTGCTGCTGATCAATAAACAAATTGTCTAGGTTGTCCTATTTTGGCTGATTTTTTGGAGTTCCAGAAGTTTGCGTTAGTTACAGATTACTACAGACGGTTCTGTTTTTGACAGATTATGTTTTTCGTGTGTTGTTTGCTTATTTTGATGAATCTATGGCTAGTAAAAGAGTTTATAAACCATAGAGAAGTTGGAATACAGTAGGTTTAACACCAATATAAATAAAGAATGAGTTCATTACAGTACCTTGAAGTGGTCTTTTGTTTTCTTTCGCTAACGGAGCTCACGAGGTTTTTTGCTGAGTTTTGTGTTGTGAAGTTTTCAAGTTTTGGGTGAAAGATTTGATGGATTATGGAAAAAGGAGTGGTAAGAGCCTAAGCTTGGGGATGACCATGGCACCCCCAAGATAATCTAAGGACACCTAAAAGCCAAAGCTTGGGGATGCCCCCGAAGGCATCCCCTCTTTCGTCTACTTCCATCGGTAACTTTACTTGGAGCTATATTTTTATTCACCACATGATATGTGTTTTGCTTGGAGCGTCTTGTATGATTTGATTCTTTGCTTTTTAGTTTACCACAATCATATTTTCTGTACACACCTTTTGAGAGAGACACACATGATTCAGAAATTATTAGAATACTCTATGTGCTTCACTTATATCTTTTGAGTTATATAGTTTTTGCTCTAGTACTTCACTTATATCTTTTAGAGCACGGTGGTGGATTTGTTTTATAGAAACTATTATTCTCTCATGCTTCACTTAGATTATTTTGAGAGTCTTAAATAGCATGGTAATTTGCTTATATAATCCTAATATGCTAGGTATTCAAGAATAGTAAAAACTTTCTTATGAGTGTTTTGAATACTAAGAGAAGTTTGATGCTTGATGATCGTTTTGAGACATGGAGGTAGTGATATTAAAGTTGTGCTAGTTGAGTAGTTGTGAAATTGAGAAATACTTGTGTTGAAGTATGCAAGTCCTGTAGCATGCACGTATGGTAAACGTTATGTAACAAATTTGAAACATGAGGTGTTCTTTGATTCTCTTCCTTATGAGTGGCGGTCGGGGACGAGCGATGGTCTTTTCCTACCAATCTATCCCCCTAGGAGCATGCGCGTAGTGCTTGGTTTTTGATGACTTGTAGATTTTTTCAATAAGTATGTGAGTTCTTTATGACTAATGTTGAGTTCATGTATTATACGCACTCTCACCTTTCCATCATTGCTAGCCTCTTCGGTACCGTGCATTGCCCCTTCTCACATTGAGAGTTGGTGCAAATTTCGCCGGTGCATCCAAACCTCGTGATATGATACGCTCTTTCACACATAATCCTCCTTATATCTTCCTCAAAACAGCCACCATACCTACCTATTATGGCATTTCCATAGCCATTCCGAGATATATTGCCATGCAACTTTCCACCGTTCCGTTTATCATGACACGTTCATCATTGTCATATTGCTTTGCATGATCATGTAGTTGACATAGTATTTGTGGCAAAGCCACCGTCCATAATTCTTTCATACATGTCACTATTGGTTCATTGCATATCCCGATACACCGCTGGAGGCATTCATATAGAGTCATACTTTGTTCTAGTATCGAGTTGTAATCATTGAGTTGTAAAATAAATAGAAGTGTGATGATCATCATTCTAGAGCATTGTCCCAAGTGAGGAATAAAAAAAAGAGAAAGGCCATAAAAAAGAGAAGGCCCAAAAAAATGAGAGAAAAAGAGGGAAGGGACAATGTTACTATCCTTTTACCACACTTGTGCTTCAAAGTAGCACCATAATCTTCATGATAGAGAGTCTCTTGTTTTGTCACTTTCATATACTAGTGGGAATTTTTCATTATAGAACTTGGCTTGTATATTCCAATAATGGGCCTCCTCAAGTGCCCTAGGTCTTCGTGAGCAAGCAAGTTGGATGCACACCCACTTAGTTTCTTTTGTTGAGCTTTCATATATTTCTAGCTCTAGTGCATCTGTTGCATGGCAATCCCTACTCCTTGCATTAACATCAATCGATGGGCATCTCCATAGCCCATTGATTAGCCTCGTTGATGTGAGACTTTCTCCCTTTTTGTCTTCTCCACATAACCCCCATCATCATATTCTATTCCACCCATAGTGCTATGTCCATGGCTCACGCTCATGTATTGCGTGAAGTTTGAAAAAGTTTGAGATTACTAAAGTATGAAACAATAGCCTGGCTTGTCATCGGGGTTGTGCATGATGAGAGCATTCTTGTGTGACGAAAATGGAGCATGACTAAACTATATGATTTTGTAGGGATGAACTTTCTTTGGCCATGTTATTTTGAGAGGACATAATTGCTTAGTTAGTATGCTTGAAGTATTTTTTATGTCAATATTGAACTTTTATCTTGAATCTTTTGGATCTGAATATTCATACAACAATTAAGAAGAATTACATTGAAATGATGCTAAGTAGCATTCCACATCAAAAATTCTGTTTTTATCATTTACCTACTCGAGGACGAGCAGGAATTAAGATTGGGGATGCTTGATACGTCTCCAACGTATCTATAATTTTTGATTGTTCCATGCTATATTATCTTCTGTTTTGGACATTATTGGGCTTTATTATTCACTTTTATATTATTTTTGGGACTAACCTATTAACCGGAGGCCCAGCCCAGAATTTCTTATTTTTGCCTATTTCAGAGTTTCGCAGGAAAAAGAATATCAAACGGAGTCCAAACGGAATGAAACCTTCGAGAACGTGATTTTCGGAACGAACATGATCCAGAGGACTTGGACCCTACGTCAAGAAATCAAACAGGAAGCCACGAGGTAGGGGGCGCACCTACCCCCCCCCCCCCCCCCCGTCCCCGAGGCGCGCCCACCACCCTCATGGGCCCCACGTTGCTCCACCGACGTACTCCTTCCTCCTATATATACCTACGTACCCCCAAACGATTAGATACGGAGCAAAAAACCTAATTCCACCGCCGCAACCTTCTGTACCCGTGAGATCCCATCTTGGGGCCTGTTCCGGAGCTCCGCCAGAGGGGGCATCAATCACGGAGGGCTTCTACATCAACACCATAGCCTCTCCGATGAAGTGTGAGTAGTTTACCTCAGACCTTCGGGTCCATAGTTATTAGCTAGATGGCTTCCTCTCTCTTTTTGGATCTCAATACAATGTTCTCCCCCTCTCTCGTGGAGATCTATTCGATGTAATCTTCTTTTGCGGTGTGTTTGTTGAGACCGATGAATTGTGGGTTTATGATCAAGTTTATCTATGAACACTATTTGAATCTTCTGAATTCTTTTATGTATGATTGGTTATCTTTGCAAGTCTCTTCGAATTATCAGTTTGGTTTGGCCTACTAGATTGATCTTTCTTGCAATGGGAGAAGTGCTTAGCTTTGGGTTCAATCTTGCGGTGTCCTTTCCAAGTGACAGTAGGGGCAGCAAGGCACGTATTGTATTGTTGCCATCGAGGATAACAAGATGGGGTTTTTATCATATTGCATGAATTTATCCCTCTACATCATGTCATCTTGCTTAAAGAGTTACTCTATTCTTATGAACTGAATACTCTAGATGCATGTTGGATAGCGGTCGATGTGTGGAGTAATAGTAGTAGATGCAGGCAGGAGTCGGTCTACTTGTCTCGGACGTGATGCCTATATGCATGATCATACCTAGATATTCTCATAACTATGCTCAATTATGTCAATTGCTCAACAGTAATTTGTTCACCCACCGTAAAATACTTATGCTCTTGAGAGAAGCCACTAGTGAAGCCTATGGCCCCCAGGTCTATTTTCCATCATATTAATCTTCCAACACTTAGTTATTTTTATTGCCTTTTATTTTACTTTGCATCTTTATCATAAAAAATACCAAAAAATATTATCTTATCATATCTATCAGATCTCACTCTCGTAAGTGACCGTGTAGGGATTGACAACCCCTTATCGCGTTGGTTGCGAGGATTTATTTGTTTGTGTAGGTGCGAGGGACTCGTGCGTAGCCTCCTACTGGATTGATACCTTGCTTCTCAAAAACTAAGGGAAATACTTACGCTACTTTGCTGCATCACCCTTTCCTCTTCAAGGGAAAACCGACGCAGTGCTCAAGAGGTAGACATTCGTCTCCGTCGTATGTACTTTTCCAAACACTTTTGCCCTTGTTTTGGACTCTAACTTGCATGATTTGAATGGAACTAACCCGGACTGACGCTGTTTTCAGCAGAATTGCCATGGTGTTATTTTTTGTGCAGAAATAAAAGTTCTCAGAATGTCCTGAAAATCAACGGAGAATTATTTTGGAATATATAAAAAATACTGGCGAAAGAATCAAGGCCAGGGGGTCCACACCCTGTCCACGAGGGTGGGAGGCGCGCCTACCCCCTAGCGCGCCCCTGCCTCCTAGGCCCCCTGGTGCTCCACCGACCTCAACTCCAACTCCATATATTCACGTTCGGGGAGAAAAAAATCAGGGAGAAGGATTCATCACGTTTTACGATACGGAGCCGCCGCCAAGCCCTAAACTCTCTCGGGAGGGCTGATCTGGAGTCCATTCGGGGCTCCGAAGAGGGGAATCCATCGCCATCGTCATCATCAACCATCCTCCATCACCAATTTCATGATGCTCACCGCCATGCATGAGTAATTCCATTGTAGGCTTGCTTGACGGTGATGGGTTGGATGAGATTTATCATGTAATCGAGTTAGTTTTGTTAGGGTTTGATCCCTAGTATCCACTATGTTCTGAGATTGATGTTGCTATGACTTTGCTATGCTTAATGCTTGTCACTAGGGCCCGAGTGCCATGATTTCAGATCTGAACCTATTATGTTTTCATGAATATATGTGAGTTCTTGGTCCTATCTTGCAAGTCATTAGTCACCTACTATGTGTTATGATCGGGCAACCCCGAAGTGACAATAATCGGGACCACTCCCGGTGATGACCATAGTTTGAGGAGTTCATGTATTCACTATGTGTTAATGCTTTGGTCCGGTACTCTATTAAAAGGAGGCCTTAATATCCCTTAGTTTCCAATAGGACCCCGCTGCCATGGGGGGGTAGGACAAAAGATGTCATGCAAGTTCTTTTCCATAAGCATGTATGACTATATTCGGAATACATGCCTACATTATATTGATGAATTGGAGCTAGTTCTGTGTCACCCTATGTTATAACTGTTGCATGAATAATCACATTCGGCATAATTCTCCATCACCGATCCAATGTCTACGAGCTTTTCACATATTGTTCTTCGCTTAGTTACTTTTCCGTTGCCACTGTTACAATCACTACAAAACTACTACTGTTACTTTTGCCACTGTTACCATTACTTCCATACTACTTTGCTACTAAATACTTTGCTGCAGATGTTAAGTTATCCAGGTGTGGTTGAATTGACAACTCAACTGCTAATACTTAAGAATATTCTTTGGCTCCCCTTGTGTCGAATCAATAAATTTGGGTTGAATACTCTACCCTCGAAAACTGTTGCGATCCCCTATACTTGTGGGTTATCAATTGGCTGCAGGATTTTCGAAAGATCAGATAGTATTTCCAAGTATTTAGGAAAGCATATGAACAGCTGGGGATGAACGAACCCGGTTAAGTGAATTATCCGCAGCGCAAAAGAAGTTGGAAAGGAGAAGGCACAAAGGATTCTCGGAATAACGGAGAGTACTAGGGGCATCTCATAACAAAGGGAGCAACTGGGGATGAAGGTACAAGTGGCAAGGATGTTATTCACGGGGATTACCGGCGGTCAGAAACTGCAAGGCAGTGGACACAGGGTCTCGGGATACATCGAGAAGTATCTTTAGAGTCTTATGATGTAGCGGATGATCATGTGTGTTGAAGGAGCTCTCCGGGAAGAAGCGGTTACGAGAACCTAGTGTTAGAGTTAGCAAAAGTATTTAACCCGAATAGAAGAGAGATCAGAATCCCAAAGTACAGACGAGGAATAAAAGATCCTAATATCACCCAATTGGCGAAGTGAGCCCGTAAGCCACACAGCCAAGTTAGTTAAACAGTTTTCGGTTTCTAGACTCAACTTCGGCCAAGGAGTTGGAAAGGGGGATCCTACATGCAGTTGGCTCTGATACCAACTTGTGACGCCCTCGATTCAATCATACACTCAAATGTGTACGATCAAGATCAAGGACTCACGGGAAGATATCACAACACGACTCTAGACACAAATAAAATAATACAAGCCTTATATTACAAGCCAAGGGCCTCGAGGGCTCGAATACATCAGCTCGAAAACACAAGAGTCAGCGGAAGCAACAATATCTAAGTACAGACATTAGTTAAACAAGGAATGCCTTAAGAAGGCTAGCATAAAAGCAACACGATCGAAAAGGCAAGGCCTCCTGCCTGGGAGCCTCCTAACTACTCCTAGTCGTCGGCAGCCTCCACGTAGTAGTAAGCACCCTCGTGGTAGTAGTAGTCGTGGGTGGTGTCGTCTGGCTCCTGGGCTCCACCATCTGGTTGCAACATCCAGAAATAACGGAAAAGGGAGAAAAGATGGAGCAAAGCAACCGTGAGTACTCATCCAAAGTACTCAGCAAGCAAGGATCTACACTACAGATGCAACATTATCAAAGGGAGGTTGTATATGTGGACTGGGCTGCAGAAATGCCAGAATAGAGGGGAGAGCCTAGTCCTATCGAAGACTAGAATCTAAAGCATCTCGCAACATTTAGAAGAGTACATATCAACATAATGTAAACTAGTAGTAGTGTTATCAACCTCGCCCAAAGATCCTTCCTCGACCCCCTGCGAGAAAGCAATCCCAGAGCCATACTATCGATTTCTCCGCTCAAGTTATCCAGTTCCAGTTGTATCGATCAGGATACAACTCCAAGTGTCCATTACCATAGGACAGGCTATCGATAGATGTTTTCTTCCCTGCAGGGGTGCACCAACTTACCCACCATGCTCGATTAACTCTGGCTGGACACACTTTCCTGGGTCATGCCCGGCCTCGGCCAAACAATACGCCGCAACCCGACCTAGGCTTAATAGAGAGGTTAGCACGCCGGACTAAACCTATGCCCCCAGGGGTCATGGCCATCGGCCGGGAACTCCTGCACGTTGCGAACGCGGCCGGTGAGCAGACCTAGCTACCTCCTTAAAAAGGCAGGTGCTTACCAGTCCAACCCGGTGTGCGCCGCTCAGTCGCTGACGTCTATTAAGCTTCGGTTGATGCATACGACGCAGAACGCCCATACTATGCCCACGTGATGGTTAGTGCTATCAGGCCAGAGGCCCCTCGGATCAAATATCCAAACCGTTAGTGTGTTGGTAGTGCGGTCATGAGCAGAGACTCACGAAAGATGTGACCCCGTCGCCCCGTCTCGAGGACTTGCGGCAAGGGCTAAGAATGCCCGACCATGCCTCGTATTCAGCTCTCGGGTACCCTCCAGGTCAACCCGTCTCCACATCACTCGCGGGTGCCCCTCAGGGTCGACCCGCCTTTCCAAGTAACAGTTGTAAAGTCCAAGTATCCGTGTGTCCAAACACCAAGGGTAAACTCCGAGGAACCACCCTCAGTGTATTCCACTCGATGTAATCATCAAGGTGAACGTAAGAGGAACCACCCTCGAGGTTCATGATACGTCTCCATCGTATCTATAATTTTTTATGTTCCATGCCAATATTCTACAACTTTTATATAATTTTGGCAACTTTTTATACTATTTTTGGGACTAACATATTGATCCAGTGCCCAGTGCCAGTTCCTGTTTGTTGCATGTTTTATGTTTCGCGGAAACCCCATATCAAACGGAGTCCAAACGGGATAAAAACAGACGGAGAATATTTTTGGAATATCTGTGATATCTGGGAAGAAGAATCAACGCGAGACGGTGCCCGAGGGGGCCACGAGGGAGGGGGCGCGCCCCTGACCCTCGCGGGCACCCCGTAAGGCGGTTGCTGCTCTTCTTTGGCCGCAAGAAAGCTAATTTTCGAAAGAAAATCTTGGCGAAGGTTTCAATCCAATCGGAGTTACGGATCTCCGGATATATAAGAAACGGTGAAAGGGCAGAATACAAGAACGCAGAAACAAAGAGAGACAGATCCAATCTCGGAGGAGCTCTCGCCCCACCCATGCCATGGAGACCAAGGACCAGAGGTAGAACCCTTCTCCCACCTAGGGAGGAGGCCAAGGATGGAGAAGGACGGGGGCTCTCTCCCCCTCACTTTCGGTGGCGCCGGAGTGCCACCGGGGGCCATCATCGTCACTGCAATCTTCATCAACACCTCCGTCATCTTCACCAACATCTCCATCACCTTCCCCCATCTATCTATAGTGGTCCACTCTCCCGCAACCCGCTATACCCTCTACTTGAACATGGTGCTTTATGCTTCATATTATTATCCAATGATGTGTTGACATCCTATGATGTCTGAGTAGATTTTCGTTGTCCTATCGGTAGTTGGTGAATTGCTATGATTGGTTTAATTTGCTTGTGGTTATGTTGCTGTCCTTTGGTGCCCATCATATGAGCGCGCGCGTGGATCACACCATAGGGTTGGTTGTATGTTGATAGGACTATGTATTGGAGGGCAAGAGTGACAAAAGCTTCAACCTAGCATAGAAATTGATGCATACGGGATTGAAGGGGGACCAATATATCTTAATGCTATGGTTGGGTTTTACCTTAATGAACGTTAGTAGTTACGGATGCTTGCTAATAGTTCCAATCATAAGTGCATAGAATTCCAAGTCAGGGATGGCATGCTAGCAGTGACCTCTCCCACATAAAACTTGCTATCGGTCTAGTAAAGTAGTCAATTGCTTAGGGACAATTTCGCAACTCCTACCACCACTTTTCCACACTCGCTATACTAACTTTATTGCTTCTTTAACTAAACAGCCCCTACTTTTTATTTACGCGCTCTTTATATTGTTGCAATCCTATCCAACAACACCTACAAATTACTTCTAGTTTCATACTTGTTCTAGGTAGAGTGAATGTTAAGCGTGCGTAGAGTTGTATCCGTGGTCGATAGAACTTGAGGGAATATTTGTTCTACCTTTAGCTCCTCATTGGGTTCGACACTCTTACTTATCGAAATAGGCTACAATTGATCCCCTATACTTGTGGGTTATCAAAACCTTTTTCTGGCGCCGTTGCTGGGGAGTTATAGCGTGGGGTGAATAATCTTATGTGTGCTTGTTTGCTTTATCACTAAGTAATTTTTATTTGTTGTTCTTAGTTGTTTTCTATCTTTATTTATGGATACGGAACACGAAATACCAAAAAACAAAGGTTTACTTGCTACTCATGGAGATGGGGAACCTCCTAAAACCCTCGATGCTCGTTATGTGATAGATATTATGTACTACTTTGATAATCCTGAGAAAAACCCATTCAATTTGGTAATGGGAGACACATTGGATCAACGTGAATACTTAGGGATTATCGCTTGACTCAAAAAGGGAAACTATTATGGGATCAAATTTATATGTTGAAGTGGTATGCTCGGCAACTATGCTTGAGATATGATTATACTTGTTGCTCTAGGATGAAGGCTCCACACACCTTCCCTTTTCATGCAAATTTAATGATAATAAAACTTTAGCTTCTTATGCTAATGGTATATATGATTACTATGATGTGGAACAAATAGAAGAATTTGTTGCTTTTATGGGTGCTTATGAAATTGAATCTTTGTTCAAAGAGTGTGAAAATCTTTATGATGCTGTTTATAGACCTAAAAATTTAGCTATCCTTAAATATTGCTATGAGAATTATGAATTCAATTCCGATATTGATGAATTTATTGAGAAAGTCTCCGTTGTCTAAGAAGAGACTAATATTTTGCAGGAGTCTATGGAAGAAGAAATTAATGACACTGTGAGCCCATTGGATGAAAAAGATGATGAAGAGAGCGAAGAACAAAAGGAGGAAGATCGGATTGATCACCCGTGCCCACCTTCTAATGAGAGTAACTCTTCAACTCATACATCGTTTAATTTCCCTTCGTGCTTACCGAAGGATGAATGTTATGATGATTGTTATGATCCCGTTGATTCTTTTGAAATACCCCTTTTTGATGAACCTGATGCTTGCTATGCTTGTGGCCATGATGCCAATATGAATTATGCTTATAGAGATGAACTTGCTATAGTTCCTTATGTTAAACATGAAATTGTTGCTAGTGCACCCACGCATGATAGTCCTATTGTCACATCCCTAGCTTCTGGGATTGCCTAGTGCTAGCTTCTGGTGTTGCATCATGTTTACCTTTCACCGAAAGTTGAAATGGGGATGACAGAACCCCCAGCACCCCCCTGAAACCAACTAGGGTTTACTAAAATTATTTTCATTGAACCCAAAATGCCCTTCTAAAATGTTCATCATCTTTGCCTTGGTCTAGAACCCCTGACAAAAATGGTGCACATTTTTCTAGGACACATAAGTTCACTGAAATAAATCATATGCTATTTGCAATTGGGCATTTAAATGCTATATAATATTTTAAATGCTCAATTAATTCTGAACTTAAGTGAGGGTTGTTAGGAATATTCCAACCAGAGCCCACAATTATTTTCAGGATTTTTAGAAACGTTCTGGTATTTTTAATAAAGCCCAGAAGTTACAGAGAAATAGAAAAACATAAAAGAATTAGAAAAGGAGAGAGAGAGAGAGAGAGAGAGAGAGAGAGAGAGCTACCCGGGCCTCTTACCTGCAGCTGCGCCGGCCCAGTTTCTGTTCTCGACCAGCCCACCACGGGCTCCTCCCCTGTCGTCTTCCTCCCCTGCCAGGAGGACGGCGCGTGCCCGACGCGCGCACGCATGCGCCCCGGCCACCTCCTCCCTCCCAGCCTGCCTGGCTCCCCCTCGACGCGCCTAGACGACGCCAGCGTGATGCCTGGACGCCTCAGACCCCTCTCACTCCTCCCCGTGGCTCTCTCCCCTCTACCCCCTTCCTTTCACCCGCGTCGAGCGCAGCCGTCGCCGCCGACGAGCACCACCGTAGCCACAGCCTCCCCCTCGACCTCTCTCCGTGCTCTGAAAGACCGCCACGACCGCCTCTTCCTCCTCGATGACTCACGCAAGCCCGGACGCCCTATAGAGCGGCCTTCAACGCCGTCTTCTTCCTCGATGCCGTGGATCGCCACCGTCGATTTTGTCGCGTACAGGACCTCCCCGAGCACTCTGAGCCTCTCTGCGAGATCAACGTGAGCCCCCGCATCATCTCCCACTGTTTTCCCTCTCATTTTCATCCTCTAGCCATGGCCCCCTTCGACCGAGCACCGCCGTCCGCCATGGCCGATGCTCTGCTTGATGCCGAGCTCGTTCCGCCTTGCACCGCTGCCCATCGTGCTTCGGGTGTACCACTGATGATGCCCCGCCGCTCCATTGGGTCGCTAGCAACTCGCAGCCCCGTGCCCGAGCACCACCGCAACACGGCCGCCGCTCCGCTCGTCGCTGCCGTCGCTAGACCCCACGCCGGCGGCTGCAACGACCACCAATGGACGCGCCACACTGTGGGCGTCCCAGCGAACCCACCCGCACGACCAGCCATTGCCGGAAACGGCCGGCCGGCGATCGCCGCCGTGCACTGCTTAGCGCCGGCGATTAGTCGCTGGTTAACCCGTCATTAGCTGCCTAACCATCTAGGTAACCACCCCCTGACCCACTGACAGCCGGGCCCCACCGCATAACTAACTGGCTAACCAAATAGTTTAAGGTTAATCTAATTACCGTGGGGCCACGTGTCAGTTTGACTACGCTGACGTGGCCGTTGACCTGGCCCCACTGGTCAGCCTCTGTTCTTGCCCCTGTTACACTGACGTGCGGGTCCCACTGGTCAGGTTTGACCTGGACCGTGCCCTGTTGACCTGCTGACATCATGATGGTGTCAGGCTGACGCAGTAATCCTTTTCTGGAATTTAAATAAATCTTAAATGATTTGTTAATTCAGAAAATAACCAAAACTTCTAAAAATCATATAAATTAATCTATAACTCTGATTGAAAAGATTTATATATGAAAAATTATCAGAAAAATCCAATCTTTCCATCTGTACTAGTTTCATGCATGTTAGAGCAACCTAACCTTGCTGTTTAGACGAAACAAGATCATGCACTTATATGACTTTATAAAATGGGATTGCATTTGAATCTTTCGTTCAAATGGACTCATCTCAATCTGTTCTAACTTGCATTAGCCCAAAACACATTCATATTGCCATGTCATGATCATGCATCATATTGTGCATTGCATTGATTGAATTTCTTCTCTGTTGCCGGTATTTGTCCCCTCTCGGTAGACGATGTTCCGGCGTTGTGATCGTTGACACTAATGAAGATTCAATGCTATCTTCAGAAGTGCCAGGCAAGCAAAACTCCCTTGTTCATTCCGATACAATCCCACTATCTCGCTCCTGCTCTCTTTTACTGCATTAGGACAACAACGTTACATCTGTTACTTGCTGCGGTAGTTGAACCCCTTTCCTCTGCATGACCTGTCATTGCCACAGTAAATAGATGAAACCCACTAGCATGAGTAGGAGTTGTTTGAGCCCTGATATGCCTACTCATTCATGCTTGTTTGTCATGCCAGCTATTGCTTAGAGTTGTGTCAGGTCTGATTCATCGGGGATGAATTGGAAAGTGGTGAACATGTCCTATTGTGTGAGAGCTAAGTATGTGAACATGATTTGCTAAAGGTAGCGGTGAGAGGCCATGTAGGAGTACATGGTGGGTTATCTCATCGCAGCCGTCCTCAGGAACTGAGTTCTGTGTTTGTGATCCATGAACAGTTACTACCACACATTGGGTTCCGGTAACTCGACCCCTCTCAACTTATTAATCAACCTGATCTCTGTCCAGGAGTTGCAACTAGTTTCTGGTGTTTGTAGGTTGTGTTAGTAGTC